>NW_028277066.1:1203750-1805625 GCF_059951505.1 Python bivittatus | reverse complement strand
TATTGAGTGAATTCACAACATGGATTCAGCTTGAATCGCCTTTGAACCAAATCTCTGTAAGGTTCATGAGCCGAGGATCAAAAATCATATCCCAAGGAAGAAAATTGGGGATAAGCTCTCTATTCTTTTTCCAGCCCATGTTTTAAACTCAAGGGGATCCTTGTCATCCTTTCCTTCCTTTTGTTTTCTCCTTGCCTTTTCTCTTACCTCTGTGTGATAATTTCAAAGCAGCAAGTCTGAGCCATCTTCAGAAGGAACCACCTTACACAATCATAGAAGACTGTTGCCTCTCAACCACAATCAATTCATCAGGCATCCATATTAAGGGAATGTAAATAGAGTCTCCTGCCTTGAATTTTGTACTGTTTTCTATTTATTCCTCTATCCCACCCATTATCTTGCTTGTCGCTAAGGATGCATTATGAAGACAATTCCTTTCTTTCTCTCCCTTCTTCCCTCTTTCCCTTTAACCTGCAAAGATAGCCAGAACAGAATCCATAATTCAAGATAGACTGGCTTGCGTTTAGAAGCAAGCAGTCCTGGTCTATTTTTTCCCCCTCCGCGAGTCTATTCTTTAGAATGTTGCCTTACCTGAGCATCAGTCTATTCAGAGATTCACAATGGCTTTGAGATGTCTGCACGAGCAACGTAGCAAATGATGTCTTGTTGATAGACAAATATGAAATGAATCTGGGGAAAACACTGATTTAGTAGCAGTTTTAGTATAATTTTGGCCTCCATAATTAGGTCTTTGGATCTCAGGACCCTCTGTACTTTCACTCTAGTCACATGGGCTATGGATCTGAGCCTGTGATCATCTTGAGATTGGCAAAATGTATCTTGCCATTTTTAGCCCTATCATTAGTTGTCCACTAATTGGAAGGTTTGGGTGATTTGTCATTCATGTATTTGAAGGTGATGGGAGCACCATCTAGGATAATCATAGGTCCTTTAGCATCATAAACTGGGCTCTTGCCTTAGAGGATATAGGGGGGAAAGTAAGATGGGTATAAGATAGGGAAAAAATGATAGGCTGGAGCTGGATGAAGAAAAGAGAAATCATAAAAGAGTGGAAGGAAGGGTAAGAAAGCGTACATTTTAGAATCCAGTTCAATAATCCTAATTCAGAGGAGGAATCCCTTGTGGGGGCAAGATTTGTAAGCGTAGGATGTAATGGGATATGAAAATAACCTTGAGGAACAGAAGGAAGAGCCGCAGCCAAGGCAATGGCCAGATAAGAGGAACCTGAGTCTACTCCAGAACTGTAACCTGAGAAAGCGTCTCAGACATGACCCTCCTTAGTTCTCTTTAGAATAAACACCGGGGGGCGGGGGGGGGGAGGCACATTCCAACTTGCAAGATTCTGTTATTGTAACCCTATAATAAAAGTAGCATAAGCATTCATGACTTTGGTTTCCTAGTCTGGTCTACCTTGAAGGCCTGACAGCAGATTACAATATGAAAATAATTTTATTTATTTATTATTAAATTTATATAAAGTTAACTTTATATGCATTTTAAAAAATTACAATGTTATATATAAACATTATAGCATGTTTAACATGAGATCATCTTTTGTTCATTCATTCTTGGCTTATTCTTCTTTTAGCAGCTGTATTGTTAATCTGGGTCAAGATTGTAGCTGGGGAAGAGGGGATCTGGCCCTTCCTCTGACCAATATTGCCCCCCCAAAATATTATTTTCTTCTGTAAAGAGTATCATGGAAAAGAGAGATGGACAACCCTTCCCTTCCCTGTGATCCAATCTAGATTACCATAATTGTGGCTTGTTTCTAGAAGATCTGTAGCAAAAAAAAAATCTTCAGCTCTCCATCATTCCGGAGAGCAGGACAAGAAATAATGGATATAGGTTACAGGAAAGTAGGTTCTAATTGAATGTTAGGAACATTTGAACAGTGGAGCCATGATCCAGAGGTGGTGGGATTTCCTCCAATAAATATGTTTAAGGAGAGGTTAGACAGCCTCTAAGCATCTGAGATGCTTTAATTAAGATTAAATCTTGGTGGACTTAATGCCCAAAGTGGCCCCATCCCATTCTGTGACCTCACTCAGATCTCACTGTTAATTAATAACTAGCGAACAGAATTTCCACCCAACCAAACCCATGTTTGAACACCCGCACAGAGGTGACTTTCTGCTGTATTAATTGGCCGATTGTGTGACCTCTACGGACAAGAAGAATGGCTAATGTCATGCTTCTGCAGTTCTTTACCTTCAATTTCTTTAAAATACAATGGAGATCCCCTTTTATTCAAGTGGTGAAATGGCTCCAGAGCGATGTATGTCTAGGTTCTTTTGTAAGACAATGGTAGAGGTGTCTGGCAATTTTTAGAATGTGCATTTTATTTTTAAATGTGCAAAGGCAACATCCGTAGAAACAATGAGGCACTCAGACAAGTATCGATTTCTCAAAGACAAGACTTGCTCCGCTGGGCTAACTCCAAACTTCTTATTTTTATTATTGCTGGTCATACAGCCAGCCAGATGTTTAGACTGGGTTTGGCATTTTTATCCACCCATTGAGTCCTTCCCAAGGACCTGGGATAGGCCGATGTTGTTGTTTGACGGTGTTAAAGGTATCGTCACAGGATATAAACTGTTCCAAGTTAAGCTGCCTTTTGCAATGGACTGATGGTGATTTTGTCAATGCCAATGGTCTTCCAGTGGTGCTCCAGATGTTTTGGGATTGCACCCAAGGCGACTATTACTATTGGGACTATCTTTGCTTTCTTTTGCCACAATCATTCTATTTCTATTTGCAGGTCTTTGTATCTTGTAATTTTTCTCCAGTTCGTTCTCTTCTCTTCTGCGGTCTCCAGGTATTGCAATGTCCACTATCTAGACTTTTTGGTCTTTCTTATCAACAGTTGTTAAATCTAGGGTGTTGTGTGGCAGGGGCTTGTCTGCTTGAATTCTAACATTCCAGAGCACTTTAGCGTCTTCCTTTTCTATTACTTTGTCTGTTTTGTGATCCCACCAATTCTTGCTTGCAGACAAATAGTATTTCTTGCAGATCTTCCAATGCACCATTGTGGCTACATTGTCACGCCATTGTTTATAGTCAGTTGGTGCGATCTTCTTGCAGCAGCCAACTAGACTAGCTTCTTTGCAGAGGCAGCATTTGCTGTCTGTTGCTGTCTTCTCAATTCTGGGTTCGTATGCATTTGTTCTCAAGGCTTGGTCTTGTGCAGCCAGAATTAGCCCCTCTGTCTCTTTCTTCAACTTTCCTGCTCTTAGCCATTGCCAGCTCTTGTTTGTTATCTGCCTTGCCTGCTAGTTTTTTTGTGTACCGGCCATGTAATACTTTGCCTTGCCATGTCTCTCGTCTATCCTTCATTTGGTCTTCCTCGTAGGCCAGTTTGGTCTCTTCGGTATTCAGTAAGCCTTTACTGTCCTTCAGATATTCTTCCAATGCCCTTTTTTCTTCTTCAGTTGTCTGGTGTGCTTGCAATATTCCATGCCCAGCTATGCTCCTTGGTAAGTAGAGTCTGTCAACATCGCTGCGTGGATGAAGGGCATGATTCACTCTCATTATTTTTTTGATCTTCCTATCCTGGGCTTCTAGTTCTGCTTGAGTCCAGTCCACTATTCCAGCTGTATATCTAATGACTGGAATTGCCCAGTTGTTACTCACCTTGATGGTATTTCCACCACTGAGTTTGGACTTTAAGATTTTCTTCACTCTCTTCTTCTTCATTGCTAACCTTCTTCTTGACTTCAATGTGCTTGATGTTTTCAGCGTGAAGGATGCTCTTCTTCATCCAGATTCTTGATGTTATTTCCATTGGGCATCTTGATTCCTTCCATTTTCACAATTTTTCCCCTGTTGATGGTAAGGGTGGCACATTTGTCCAGTCCAAATTCCATTACAATATCTTAGCTGTATATTCAGTGTTGAGCAGCGATTCCATTGTAGATGGTGTTTTTCCATACAGCTTCAGATCATTCATGTAAAGGAGGTGGGATAGCCCAGCAGAGGCTTTTGATGTTTGATCGCCATGGCCTGACTTGTTCAGTATTGTTGACAGAGGAAACAATGCAATGACAAACAGTAGTGGTGATAGTGAGTCTCCTTGAAAGATTCACCATTATATCAGTTCAGGTTGCTCCCCTTTCTGAAACCTAGGAAAATGTCAGGCAAGAAGCTACCCGGGGAAACCTATGCAGAAATTCCCAGACATGTGGCTCAGTGCAGCCCAGCCAGCTAGGGTTGGTTGAACTCCCTCAGACATAAGGCATGGCATAGCTAGATAAAAATATTTATTTCATACTAGCATGAAGCTAGTTGATTGCCCCCTGTTGCAATGAAAGTGCAAATTCCCTTCTCCCCCCTTGTATTAAACAAACAATTCTTACCTACCTACCCAATTCCTCCCCAAGGTCTCTATTGTTCTACCTTCGGCCACCTCTGTCTACCTTGACAAAGCCAGGTCTTCCAGATTATTAATTAATTAATTAATTAATTAATTAATTAATCCATTCATTCATTCATTCATTCATTCATTCATTCATCAAATTTATATGGCTGCCCATCTCATAAAAAAAGTGACTCTGGGCAGCGTACAAGAAGACTACAAAAGAGTTAATATATAAACAACAATTATTATTAAAAATATATTAAATAAAGAATAAATAAATAAATAAATTCTGCATAGGCTTCCCCAGGTACCATCCTGCCTGACATTTTCCTAGGTTTCAGAAAGGGGAGCAACCTGAATCAATGTAATGGTGTGTGGGAATGATCTTGGGAGACTGGGCCCAGAGATGCTGCCTAGGGAATGGTCAGATAAGAGAGGGCATAGCCCACAGCTGCATAATGGATAGAGCAAGAGGCTCAGGAGGGACCCTCCCTAGTTTCTTGGACTGTAAAGGAGACAGGGGGAGAATTATAGATCAGATTCTATCAATATAGCCATACAGTAAAGTAGAATTAGCTCATCTGGTCATGTGTCCTGTTTGGTCTACCTGGGAAGGCTGACAAACTACCAGCCATGGAGATCTGTGTGAGTTTATTGTTTATTGTTTATATATATTTGTATATATATATATATTGTTTATATATATTTGTATACACACACACACACACACACACAAATATACACATATATACATATATACATACATACTCCTACCCATTCAGGAGTTCAAAATGCAAGCATGATTGTATATATTTTTTTAATCTGGTAGGCTTTGATTTTATTTTTTTTTTATATTGTGATTATACCATGACCCCTCTGTTCCCAGTGGCATTCTGCACACTCTCCTTCTAAAAATTGAAATTTTGGGAAGCAGGGGCTGGGATGGCACCTGACAGTGGCCCATCTTGTGGCAATCAGAGAAGAATGCTCATATCCTCCCCAAAGTCCTTCACTTGTTCTTACCTCCCGATTTTTTTTCCTGTTGAGCTACTTCACACCACATTACCTTGCAACCAAAGCTTCCAGCATTCATTTGCAAGAACGGATTGACATGTCCCCGACAAGAACAGGGGGTGACTTCCGTGAGCTCTCAAGCACGCAAGAAAAATCTGTTTAATCAAGGCAAGTGAGCCTCCTCCTCCTCCTCCTCCTCCTCCTCCTTTCATGATGGAAAAATCAGCTCTCTGAGGTGACTCCTTCTCTCCCCCTGAAGTGCTGGGGCTGGCTGGAAACATCCCCAGCTTCTCTCAGACTTAGTCATAGGCAAAGGATGATGGCAAAGCAGATATAAACGATCCACTGTCTCTACTCTTTGGCCTAAGTTGTCCAAACTTGGCCACTTTAAGATGAGTGGACTTCAACTCCCAGAATTCCCAGAAGTCCACTCATTTTAAAGTGGCCAAGTTTGGACAACACTGGCCTAAGCAAAGTGGGAAAAGTCAGGTCGCCAGAAAAACGGACAAAACACCACTTAAAATTCTCTTTTGTTTTTGATCAATTGATTGATGATGTGTCACCAAGTTGTTTTCGACTCCTAGTGACCACCTAGATAGGGTTTCTCCATGACAATCTATCCTTGTTCTTTCAAGTCTCCCAACGGGACACTCATCGCCCCTGTAACTGAGTCTGTCCATCTTGCTGCTGGTCATCCTCTTCTTCTCTTTCCTTCCACCTTTCACAGCATTAAGCCTTCTCCAGAGAGCTGGGTCTTCACACAATGCATCCAAAGTAGGATCATTTGAGCCTGGTCATTGGTGAGAACTCTGGTTTGATTTGTTCAATGATCCATCGGTTTGTTCTCACGGCTATCCATGGAATTCTCAGGAGTCTTCTCCAACCCCAAAGTCTGAAAGCATCAATACTCTTCCTTTTCTCCTTCTTCAAAATCCAACTTTCGCTTCCATAGCATGTCACATGGAAGACCATGGCTTGGGCAGTTCTGATCTTTGTAGGTATAGAGACATCACAGCATTTGAATATCTTTTCCGAGAACTTCATGGGTGCTCACCCAAGTGCTAATCCGTAGCATATTTCTTGACTGCTGATTCCTTTACTGTTGATGGTTGATCCTAAAAGGCAGAAGCTCTCCACTACAGTGGAACCTCGGATTATGAATTTAATTCATTCCGTGACTCTGGTCGCACCCCGAATTGGTCGCAACCCGAAGGAAATTTCCCCATAAGGTTCAATGTAATTACCGTTAATCCGTTCTGGCGTGGAGGACAGGGAGGTGGCTATTGCTTGGAGGGAAAGTCCCCCTCCCTACGACCATGTGTCAGGGGCGGAAAAATGGCCGCGGACCACGTGTCGGGGCGGAAAATGGCCGCAGACCACGTGTCAGGGGCGGAAAAATGGCTGCGGACCGTGTCACGGGAGGGAAAATGGCCGCGTATCCTGTTCGTACCCCGAGGCAGAGTTCGCAAACCGAGGTAAATTTTTGCGGCCGGAGCTGGTCGTAACCCGAAAAGTTCGTTAACAGAGGCGTTCGTAACCCGAGGTACCACTGTGCTTCCATATCTTCACTGCCCATCCTAAGGCTGGTTGTTCTACCCATTGTCATTAGTTTGGGCTTCTCTAGATTTAACTTTAGTCCCATGTTTTCCACTGTCCTCTTTGACTTTTTCCAAAGATTTTATTTGATTGTCTTATGCCGAAAGGGAAAAGAAAAAGCACAGAAAAAGCTGTGAACCTTATAGACTAAACAAAGTATTCATTTGATTGTTATGTGCAAAACTAAGAGAGAAAGAGATACCGAAACCCCCCAAAGCACAGGTAATATATTAAATTTTGTTTGATTTTATTGTAAGATGAGAAAAAGTAAAAGCAACATCAAAGGACATTAAAGGATATGTATCTTACGTACTAAATCTGCATTTTATTGTTACCTGCAAAAGCAACAAAGAACGATAAAAAAGCAGAAAGCATATTATCATACTTACTAAACACCCTTTCTCTTTTATTATGGGCAGAACAGAAAAAGGAAAAAGGAAAGGAAAGGAAAACCTTTTCTTAATACACCAAACAAGCTTTGCATGGTTATAGAAGTAAAAGACAACGAACAAAACCATTAAAAGCCTAGGTAACTTCTAGTGTATACTAAACAAAGTTTTTATTTTATTGTTATATACAAAAAGGGAAAGGTGAAAACAGACAAAAGGCATATGGATCTTCCACGATAAGCAAAAGCTAATCTTGGATATATATCCCTCTATTGTTATGCAATTGAACAGAATCTATGCACTTAATACTCGAAAAGGCAGCGATTATACATTCCAAGCACATGTTTCTTCTTTTCAACCTAATGGAAAGTTGGAAAGAAATTCCGTCCAAGGGCGGGGGGGAGGATTCTGTCTGTCTGTCTGTCTGTCCATCAGCGGGCTAACCCTCCCCAAACTGAACAGAACAGGACCAAAAGGTCTGTGGATGGAGGAGAAGGTGAAAGAATGGGCTAAATCTGGCCAGGGGAGTGCAAAGAAGAAGAAAAAAACCTCAATGCATATCTATGGGAGCGGCAGTTGTCCTGAGATGGGCAGTGACAACTTTGAAATATACATAAAATAAATGAAATTGGGCAGCCACTCAAAATAGCGAGGACGGCTCCATTCAACCCACCTCCTCCCTCTCAGTCCTGTGACCAAGAGTGGAGCTGTCATGAAGGGATTGAAAAGGATTTCAGAAGCCACCCACACGACCGGCTGCAGTCTTTCCATCCCAGCTGGTTGTTATAACCAAGTTTGACACACTGCCTGCACTTTTTCTCCTCCCTCCCTATCCCCTTTCCTTGCATGTCATGACTTCTGGATTGCAAATTCAGACGACCTCCGTACTAGCATTAGGAAACCACTCTAGGAATATTTGGGGCCAAAGGGCAGGCTATAGATGCGGTAAACCCTTGTTGCAGTTCCATCTAACCTAGAAAGCATTTGATCGTAGAAGCCTACTTTAGGGGGAATAATCATATATAAATAAGTAAGAGATGCAAGAGAAGGTGTAACAATTATAATTTTACGTATATAGTAACACCTTCTCTTCCTTAATGCATCCTTGTATCACCCTTCCCTTTTCTAAATAAATGGAGGAACTTGGTTGTTGGGATTGATTGATTGATTGATTGATTGATTGATTGATTGATTGATTTTCACAGCCACCTGATGCTAGCCTTTTTATGGCCACATTGGACTGAGGTGGCAAGGGATCCCAGCCAGATCATGAAGGGCAACATGGATATGTTTTAAAAAGTAAGAAATCAAAAGGATCCTCTATCAAAAAAAACAAACAGAAAGAGGTTTTTTGGAAGCTGCTAGAAATCAGAGGTCCCTTAGGCAGGGTGGAGGGGAGCCCCTGACGAGATGGTTTGGGTTGTCTCAGATGTGCCACTAATATCCATTTTCCCTCCCCATTTCAGTCTTCCTAAAGTCCTTTCTCCCCCGTAAATCTTCGCTTCCTTCGTTCCCTTCTCTCCCTCCTATTTTTAAATTAGCCTCATTGGCACTTTCTCTTCCTCTCTTTAATTTCTAAATCAGCTTGGATGTGTGGCAGAGAAAGCTATAGCTGAGCCCCAGCACCTTTATTTCTCCAAAAATCATGTTCAGGGAGGAAGGCAGGAAACAGATGTGGGATTTGTTTCTTGAAAGGTGTGATGGGAAGGTAAATTGGGGAACCCTCTAGGCTACAGAGAAGCCATCCTTGTGGCACCCCAATCTTTTAGATTGGAAGTGCCAAAACATGGGGTGACCTGCCTGAGTGCAAGTTTTTCTAAAAGCCACAAGTTTTCCTTTAAATCTTAGACTTGGCTCTTTCACTGAATTCTCTTCATGAATTCGATTCGGAACACTGAGACCGTTCGAAAGAAGAAGCGGATTTGAAGGCCGTCAAGAGTTTGACTTGGAACAAGATCGGCCAGCGGTGGATCCCATCTGACTGTGGATTCTGGGTTGAAGAATGGGTTGCTTGGGCCTCAAACCCCGCTGAACTGTCAGATCAGTTTGGACGCCTCTGATCCGATGCTCTGCATCCACCCATCGCTTTGATTTGGAAAACCGTTTGGATTTGAGAGTCAATCAAACAGGGATCAAATCTCCCAAGTGGGAATTTGCACATCCTGGCACCTCAACCTCCCACTATCCAAGCCATCCAGACCTCTAACCAGCGCCAAGATTTGGAGACAACAACTTTACAGCTTTTTCCAATGATTCCTTGCTATCCTTTGGGGACAGGACCCTTAGCGATTGAGAGCCAAGTCTTTTGACCTTGGCATAAGCTGCACTGGAGGGGAGGGGGAACAACCCAGAACAGCACCCCACTCCCCACATTCACTTGCTCCATTTATGCCATCTCATTCTTCTTTCTCTTTGCAACTTCCATCGCTTCTTCTGGTCACCTCCCTGCAGCTAAGTTTGACCTTTTCTAAGCACCAGCTGCCGAGAAGAAATGGTAGCCAATGATTGCTTGAAGGCCCTTGGGGCTGGTTACCTACCAGGCCTGGTGTTCTCCTCAAGCTTGTAAGAGAAAATTACATTTTGATCTACACCCTTCCTCCCACCTCTAATGTTTATATCAGAGGCAGCAGGGTGATCACAAGGTGGGCTGAAGGCACGTTCTTCTTGCTCCCCACGGCCAGCAATACATCTGTCTTCAGATGACAGCATTTATCTGTCATCATGAGCTCCATCTTCCATCTCATACCTGAAAATGCTGGAGCCAAGGAGGGCTGGGAGAGGCTAGCATCCAAGAGGCATTCCTTAGTTTTCTTTGTTCCCTTCGTCCTTTTCCACAATTTTCGCACACCACTGTTTCGTTTTCTTTCTTCTCCCTTCCTGAATGGCTGGTTTGCAAGTTTTTCTTTTTTCCTTTCCTTTTTTTATAATTTTTATGTAAAACAGAGAGATGTTTTTTAAAAAGATAATGTCTGTAGATGGACAGGTAGTTACTACAATTGTAGAACTGATGCTCACTGTAACTTTAATAAAAGATACTGTAATGGTCTGTGGGAATGGCCTTGGGAGACAGGAGGAAGAGCTGCAGACTAGGCAATGGTTGGATAAGCGGCAGCTGAGCCCGCAGAAGGAATGGGGACGTGGCAAATGTCTCAGAAGGGACCCTCCCTAGTTTCTTAGACTGTAAAGACAAAGGGGGAGAGATGCATTTTCAGACTTGCAAGATTCTGTTAATGTAACCTTACAACAAAGATACAGCTAGTACTTCTGGGTGAGCTTCTTGTCTGGACTACCTCGCAAGGCTGACAGATCCCAAGCAAAGTACATTAAGTTGTTTTCATAATGCTGAAAAGGGAAAAAAGAAAGATGAATTTTCGATCTTAGTAATGAAATTGTCACTGTATTATTGTTGATAAATACGAAAAATGAAAGAAAAAGAAAAAAGGGGAAAGAAAAAAACCCTAAAACAATATAAATATTCAATTTTTGATTTCTCCCTTCTTTATTCCCCAATCAATTTCCAATATCTTTTGGTGTAAACTTGAGAAACTATGCTCTAAATGTTTGTATTTGCCTTGCTGCATAATATGTTTTATTCTTATTTTTCAACTGGCTTTATGGGCCAACTGGGGTGTTCACAGATTGTCAAAAATGTCAAGGTGGTGGCCTCAATGGTGCAATCAAGACCCTTAAAAAGGGGCAGAGCCTCAATCACACTGTCTTGGTCACCATCTTGACTTTTTTGACCACCCCCTACTGACACCCCTGTTAGCCAGCCTTTCAAGTAACATTCTGTAAATACTTTAGTTTTACTGTTTATTACAGTCCGTGACCATCAACCCAACAGAAAAATACAAGACACTATAACTGTAGAACAAGTATAGTATATAACAGAGAATCAAAAATAGGTCATTGAACACATGGCCCCCTCTAACAGATAGGAGTGTAATGAGTAAATTGCATTCCTTAATAAATGTAAAAATAAAATCTTCAACTCCTGTCAGCCCTTCAAGGTAGGCCAAGGAAACACACACCACAAGAAAGATTAGAACTGTATTGCTATCACCGACAATATCAGAATCTTGAAAGCCCAACAGCATGTCCCCTTTGCTCCCTTTTATACCAAATAGAATCAATGCGGGACAATCTTGAGTTTCTTTCTAACCCCTTCCTGTTTTCCCGGAACAATCTTGAGTTTCTTTCTAACCCCTTCCTGTTTTCCCAGACTAAGCTCATATTTTATTAATGGTTACCACGTATCTTCTTCAAGGCCATCTCCCCATACTCCTCTACAACTCTCTAGTGACTGTGTGGACGTGTCCTTGTTGCGGTCTTCGCAAAAATATGGACATCGTTTGCCATTGCATTTGTTGGTTGGTTAATACTTCACTTCCCAATCTAGCCTACAATCCTGGGGGTTCCTCTTATCCAAGGCGTCCTTTAAACCAAGTTTGATTTCTGGTGACTTCCTGGATGTGTGTTTCTTGGCAATTTGGGGAGCAATTTTCTTTTGCTTTCTTTTCAATTTTGATTTCAACTTCTCAGTCTAGTTTTGTCCTGATATTTCCTGGGGGGTTCCTGTCCAGGGCCTGTATTGCTCAGCTAAAGCCATCCCACTTGGGGAAGCTACTAATAGAGATGTATTTTAAAAATAACAGTAGTCCAGGAAGGTACTCTTAACTACTGGGGTGCCCTGTTTAGGAAAGCTGATTTTCCCTGGAATTTTCCTTTGACCGAGCACAGTTGGGAGCCCCCATGGTCTGCCCACTGAATGCAATCCTCCAAACTAGTTTTTGATCTCCCAGAGATCAGTCTACCCAAACTGGGCAGAAAATTCATTCTACTAATCAATTCCTACTGATTTTTTAGCTTGATGCACTTAGAAAAATCAGAAATGTCCCCTAAAAGCAAGCATTATTTGGGGGTTCTGTCCAATGCTCCCCTTTTAGAGTATGCCAACTAAGAGTACATGGGCCTGATCCTTCCTTCCTTCCTTCCTTCCTTCCTTCCTTCCTTCCTTCCTTCCTTCCTTCCTTCCTTCCTTCCTCCCTTCCTCCCTTCCTCCCTTCCTCCCTTCCTCCCTTCCTCCCTCCCCACCCATCATCCCTTTCCCTGCCATGATAGGCTGATTAAGTTAAACGCTGCAATTTTTCTCCCAAAGTTTTGATGCGTGGGGCAGCTTCTCGCCAGTGGTGTATGATCAGAGACCTACCGTCTTCATGGAAGGCTGCACCTCCAAACACGAAGCCTGTCATTTCTTGATCGACAGCCTGGCTGAGAAAATAAAGTATCTTCTTCCTCTCACACAGGGGCATTTGTCCTTGAGGTCACTTGTCAAATACAGCGAAGAGGCATCTGCAGGGTCGAAGAACCCTTCACCTCTAATCAAGAACATTTATCACAGATCTCCCCACCCACGGGCCCCTTGTAGCCCTCCAAGTCATCTTCTGTGGCCTGCAACCATACTTTGTAGGCACTTATCTTGAAAACAGATGACATATCAATCTTGCAATAAAACCAGATATTGGAGTTTGGGTTAATGAAAAGCCCTGCTGGCTAACTTTATTAAATTAAAGAAGAACTTTATCCCAAAACAGATCTGGGAAACTGAAGCCGTTTCTCTGTTCTGGAGCTCCCTTTTACAGTATTTTTTTTAATTGAATAAATTCATGTTTAATGACATGCTGTGATTCGTTTAGTTTTCCTGGATGAAAAGCATTCTGTGTTGCGGTTGCCGGGCTGACGAACTGGTCCTTGTGTGGCCCTGAGGGCAATCTGAGTTTAAGACCTTCCATATATATTCATATTCCATGTCTTGCTGATACCCACTTATTTTCTCCATTGCTCCATGATTAACATCATTTTTCCTTTCTTCCTTTCTTTCCTCCTGCAGACAAGGGGTGAAAAGAAACCAAGTTTCTTTGTGGTTCGTCGTGGCTTCCTTTCAAAACACTAAAGAGACAGCATAGCCCACCGTGGATAATGGGTGGGGCAAGAGGCTCAGAAGGGACCCTCCCTAGTTTCTCAGGCTGTAAAGGAGACAGGGGAAGAATTCTTCTTTCAGACTTGCAAGACTGATACCAGCCTTACCAGGTAGACCAGACAGGAAACACAAGCAGATAAACGAATTCTACTTTATTGTAAGGCTACATTGTCATAGAAACTTTCCAGTTCGTCTGAAGGTTTGCTAACCTCCAGTCCTCCGACTCTTCATGCTGCCTGAGGCAGAGGACTGTACGTTGCAGAATAAAATGGAGCTGTGCAATGCCAGGAACAGCTCAGATCCTGCACAGAACCCCCCAACTTCCAGACCTCGGGTAGAGGACCCAAGACTGAGGAAGACACAGACCACCCAGAGGGGCGAGGGGATTTTTTTTTTATCTCCACCCAGATCTGGTAAGAGTTGGGCAGTATATCCGTTTAAATCGTCCTCCTCACCACCCGTCCATTGCAAAAGGCAGTTTTGCTTGGAACAGCTCACATCCTGCGACGGTACCTTTAACACCGTCCAACATCTGCCCATCCCTGGTCCTTGGGAAGGTGGATAAAAATGCCAAATCCAGTCTAAACATTTGAAAAAGCAACCTTTTTGTGTAGCCTTTTAACACATCGTCACAAATGGTCTCCGATACAGTATTGAGGTTTTGTGCTCCGATGCAGCCAGCAGACGAGCTCCCAGAGTCCTGCACAAATTTCTTCCTTCTCCTAAATGAATGATGTTTTTGGGTTCCAGTCCAAGTTGATACTAGAATGGAGGTTGGGGAAGGTGAAGCCCATTTCAGATCTTAACTGGTGTGCTCACGGTGCCATTTCATGTTTAAAGGAAGAGAGGAGGAGGTAGAGACATCCGAGTCTGAAAAAATTATGAAAAGCTAGAAGATATAAAAAAAAAAAAATGTATTAAAACAGAAAATATATATAAAAAACAAGAGTCTAAAAGAATCTTAAAGGATCAAAGTTTAGTATACGGGAGACTATATCTCTCAAATTTCAGAGCACTCTAGTCTGGCAGACTGGATGCTCATAAACCCAGTTTATGGCACAGATCATCATCCGACAAATTTTAAGCACTGTTGCGCAGAACCTGGCAAACATTGTACGTTGTAGCAGGGTTGGTATCTGAAAGCAGCAGGGAGGTGTAGAATTGTCCTGTATGCCCTGGGTATTTATGCCATAATGGTGAGATGAAGCTAGTACAAATAATAAAAATAAGAATAAGAATGATACCTTTAACACCATCCAACAACATCTGCCTATCCCAGGTCCTTGGGAAGGACTCGATAGGTGGACAAAAATGCCAAATCCAGTCTCAACATCTGGCTGGCTGTGCGACCAACCACAATAATAGTAATAATTTATTGATTAGCCAGTAGGCCATATCAGAATACCAAATATAGAACAATAATAATAGTAGGTTACAAAACAGAGTGAAGGGCAGAACTGAAAGGAAATGCAAATCATATTTCGGGGTCACCCTACAATTCACCCTAATCTGATCCACATAGGCCGTTCTTAATTGGACTGTTGTGTTGGGATAAAGGGCTGTGTTATATGGGATATGTAGGTTCTGACCGCACATGAAATATGATGTTTTAATGTAGGGATCCCAAGAGGCCGTTCATCTAATTTGGGGTCCAAGATATTGATCTCTCTCTTTCTTATACAGTTGACATAATAGATGTGGTATGTGTCCTTAACGCTCAAGCTCAAAGTTTTAGAAAACTCTTGAACACAGATGGGGCCAGGCCTACAGAGATTAAAAAAAGAGAGAGAAAAGGGGGATCAGCGTGCTTATAGGAACTGTAGATTTGTACAGGTAGTCCTCAGTTTAAGGACGAGTTCCATTCCCAAGGTCTGTCCTTAACTCAAACTTGTATGTAAGATGGAACAGTATTATTGTATAATACTGTATCAGTAGTTTTGTCTAATGAACTCAAACTATTGTGTATTTAACTCAAATCATTGTGTATTTAACTTGAATTTTGCTACCATAGGCTCCGTTCTTAACTATGGATCATCTGTAACCTAGGCATTCTTAACCCAGGGACTCCCTGTATATCTATTAAAAAAAAAAGACACATTTTTAAAAGGGAGGTATGTTATACAGCATGCTTGCTGAGGAATTCTGGGAATTGAAGTCCACACATCTTAAAGTTGCTGAGGTTGATCTAGGTTATTGGGGTCTATTCAAGAGGAGGTTGTTGAGTAGGCCATCAAGTCTAAGCAGCATTAGCTGTGCATGGGTGGAGATCAAGGGTTTAGAGGATACGAGACTTTGCTTTAGATCTTCCAAGCTCTAGAATCATATCTGTGATGACCTGGAAAGCTTCAGGTTCACCAGAGTAGGTGCTACTACTGAATCTTGCTACAGGTATCTTTGCTTTGATGTCAACCAATGTCTCACCTGAAGATTCTGGTTCAGATTTTTTTTTTTTTAAAGAGTTTGCAAATGATTTGAACTGAATAAAGGTTGGAAAGCCAGCAATGATTTACCCCTAAATAACCTTCATGGCCATGGCTCCAAAATTTAACATAGACCTTCTTGAACTTTTTTTTCTGTAAGCAAATGAGGTCATAGGCCCTGGGGTTGAATGAGATGACAGAATAGATTCTGGCCTGGGTAGGAAGAGGGAAACCATTTTTTAAAAAATGTTCCTCCGTTCTTTTGAAGTCACGTTAGAAATTCCATAAGTAGAAATGGAGAAGGTTGGAGACATGTTGTTGAAAGCAGCCATATAACTACAATAATTACACACTGAAACTGTAGCATGGTGTTTCCCAACCTTGGCCATTCCCAGATGGGTAAACCTCAAATCCCAGAATTCCACAGCCAACGTAACCATTGATGAGAATTCTGGGAGTTGAAGTCCACACACCTGGAAGTTGCCAAGGTTGGGAGACGCTGCTGTAGAACTCCTCATCTACAGTCTGATCTGTTGTAGGATGTTTGGCTTCCCAAGAAGGGGAAACAGAGTAAATAAGGCAAGCTCAGGAGCTGCCTGCATTCACGATGACCATGGTATCTCTTTGTGGGGCAGGGAAAGATTAAAGAATTGCCCCACCACAGGACCTTGGCTGGTAGAAGATTCAGGGCGAAAAATTCCCAATGGTTAGGCTAGAACATGAGGAGAAGGTCAAAGGAGAAAGACCAGATTCCCAGCTGTTAATGGCTTTATTGTTATTTTTTATGGCTTCCTGTGGCATCTTCAACCAAAGTTCTTCTCTGAGCCCAGAAAGAACATTCTTTGGATGCTGATGTCAATTTCCTTCTTAGTCTACTTGTAGTTAGCACCAGACTATGTAAGATGTTGTGAACATGTTCCCCCAGAATTTTCAATAAATCAGCTGTGGCGCCTGTGACATTCCCTGGTTCCCATCATTAACCTGTGGTGATTCTGCATCTTCAGCCTCCTTTAGTAGTTCTTCAATTTGTTTTGTACTCCATTTTGGAGAGGAACATCAAAAAAATGTAGAACACGTTTTATAAGTAAAGCTAACGTTTCCTTTGAACTAAACTCGACTTCTCTTCACCACATGGGTACATCCGTGTAGTTGACCTGGCAAGGATATGGACATGGTTTTCTGATGGCTCCTTTTGGAATTATTTTTTTACTTCCCAGGCATTTTTTTTTAAACTCCCTACAGTCCTAGATTGTCTTGGTGGTCTCCCATCCACGGACTGCCATAGTGCCCCCTGGCTTTGCTTTTCCAAGGCAACCAAAACTTGGTACCGGCCCCTAAATCACCCCATACACAGAACTCATTGGCAGCAACTGCAGGACCTCCAAATTGCTTCCAGTGGCTCTCTTCACCTAATGCACTCAGTTGGACTAACCAACATTTTGCATTTGGGCAATCGATCGGCTCATAACCTATATCCATGGCACATTTTTATTTATTTTTATTTATATATCAAATTTGCCACCGCCCATCTTGTTGAAACGACTCTGGGCAGAGATAACATTCATTAAAATACAATATGAAAACAGTCCTAATCATCAATCAATTCCAAGAATGATGGAGAATTGGTGAATAACTCAAGGAGTGTCATCAAGGGGCTAACCACCCCCAGGGATGATTAGAGCTCCTATTGCCCGACGCAAGCTTGCAGATCCAGGTCTTGAATCCTTTCCGGAAAACTGGGAGGGTAGGGGCCCACCGCACTTTTGGGGGGAAAATATTCCATAGGGTGGGGGCAACGGCAGAGAAGACTCTCCTCGGCCCCGCCAGCCGGCATTCTGTTGCTGACGGGGTCTGCAACACGCCCTCTCTGCCTGACTGGGTAGGACAGGTTGATGAGATGGGGGTGAGATGGTCCCTCAGGTAACCTGGACCCATGCCATGGAGGGCTTTAAAGGTGATAACCCACACCTTGAATTGGACCCGGAAGCAAACTGGCACCCAACGCAGCTCCCGCAGCAAAGTGTAACTTGTACCGTCTTTGGGGCACCCAAGATGGCCCGCGCGGCCGCATTTCGAACCAGCCGAGCCACCTGCAAAAAATAACCCAAATGAAAAACAAGCCAAGTTTAGCCTGTCCTACAAACACAGGCGTGTGGTTTGCAGATGAGTTGGCAAAGAGGACTGCATGAATGGGGCTGCATGTTCTGAAGCCTTTGAAAATGTTTCAGACAGTGCTCTGGGAAGCCACCGGGCCAAAGTCTCTATTTCCAGCACTAATTTATTTATAGAGCTTCCAAGAGGATTCGAGGATTACAGCGAGTGGAGCCTGGGCTTGCATGCCTGGTCACAATTATTCGTGTTTCCCTGGAGTTTCTCTCCCTATATCTGCAAAATCAAGATTTCCCCTGCACAGCTAAGCTAGAGGTGGGTGGATTCTCTTGGCCTGGGCTCCCAATGGACGGGTCTTTCAGCTCACTAGCTCTTCCAGAGCGGTGTGATATGAATAAAAGAGGGAGAGGAAACACAAACAGGAGAATGGCAGCAAAAACAGACATTTCACGCTGGCAACTTCTTATCATGCTTGTTTTCCTGTGTTTTTTCTCCCCGTAGCAAATCAGTTGCTTTATTTGTCTGGTTAAACAAAATAAAGCAATAAACCAATCTTGCTTGTAATTTTAATCACCATCTACATCCCCACTTGCATCTTCTCCAATTTGGAACAAAACCCCACAAGAGTAGGGGGAAGAAAAGTCCCATTCCTGCCTCGGTTGCACCTTCTATTCCTCTGGCTTAATTAGTTTATGAATTTGTAAGTGGCTTAACTAGCTTAGTTTCCTCATCCGTTTCTCCTTTGGCAATTGTGACAGATGGATCTTCTTCAGAGCATGTAAGCTGTAGGACTTGGAAAGAGGGGGGAAAAATAGCTGTGGTCCTCAAGGTACTCTGTAAAAATGAGAGTACAATGTGATTGGGATGACATGACTTCTATTTTGCATAATCTGCACCACACTGTGGGCTGTTCGGCAGGGCTGTGGTCAAAAAAGTCAAGATGCCAGCCCCCCCCCCCAGTGGGATTGAAGCTCCACCTACTTTTTTACATAACCAAGAGGCAGAGCTTTCATCATGGCCACCATTTGGACTTTTGGACCATGCCTGAAGACACCTCTGCTGTTTGGCCCAATTCGTTCTCCGCCCAGAATCACTTCCTCGTGAGATGGGTGGTGACCAAATTTGAAATATCAATATAAATACATTTTGCATTGATTGGGGGGGGGGGTGAATTCCTCTGGAGGAAACCATGGCAAGAATGAGAAGGTAGAAAGGATGAGGAAAGAAGGAAGAGCTGAGGGAGGGGAAAGGAGTGAAGAATCTTATAACCCCATCTCAGAGATGTCCACAATCCTCATGGGTTGGGTATGAACTCAACTTTCGAATAGCCTAAATTTGGGTGATTCTATAATGAGGAACACATCACAATGACTTCCTGTTCTGTGCCCAGGTTTTGAGAAATCCCCATCAGTGACAAATCCCACATTGCTGAGTTCCCAGAGTCTCTGTCTCTCACACACTCACTTGCACACGTCTTTCAGGGGTACCCCGTTTTCATGTTGGCCTTTAGTGAGGTTTTTTGAAAAAGGGGTCAAGACCAGAAATAATGGGTGGAACCAGGATGAGAATAAAACTGGATGCGTTTCCAAATTTAATTGGAATAAGGACTTCCAATGGGATGGCTAAGCATGCTTTAAAAAAAAAAATACGACGTAGACCTGGAGCTACAGTGTGTTCACTTCTACTATATATGTTCGCACATTGGTCCACAATCAGTGTATCCTGATCTGAAACTCAGAAGATTGTGGAATCTGCTTTAGACTGTTTTTGTAAAAAAAAAACACAACACTCAGCTCCTCCAATTGGAAAAAGTAGAAAGTCATAGCTAGGTTGAAAGAGATGACAGATACTAGAAACGTAGTACGATCTACGTTTATTCTCACCCGACAACAGCCTGCTTATTTTCAAAGCGATGTTTATGGCCTTTGAATGGAAAAATGCATTCCCCCATAAGCCTCTTCTTCATTGCAGCACTCCAAGTTTAAGAAATAAAGACAAAAGTCTTTCTTTTTGAAAAGTGACCCTTCTGGGCCGCACAAATTCTGGCAGTGTTTGTCACGGGCTTTAGTCAAGTTTATGCCCGGCTCTGGCCTGACCTACACTGAGTTTTCCTTAAGGTGCTTTTCCAAAACTCAATACCCCTCAAATATGTGGATGACAATTCCCATCCTTCCCAGCCAGCAGCAACAGGTACTAAACTTGAAGGGCGGTAAGGAAAAGGTAGCGGAACTGTCCGTGGTCCTGTTCGAGAAATGATAAATGCTCATTCTTGGCAGGCTAGGCTGGAATGTGCTATTGCATTGCTAATAAAATAGAAAGATGTGTAATTAATACATGCTGTCAGGTATGTTTTAAAGGCAGCCTGTCAGGGATCAGCAAGCTGGTTTCAGACTGACCAGAGAAAATCTCTCACCCTCCAGACATGTCTGGCGCGCTGCCTTGCCATAGCAACTTCTTTTGTGACAGATGGATATGGCTTTATTTTTATCAGGCCATTAATTCTCATAGCTTTCCTGTCTAAACATTGGTTGCTGTAAAGATAAGATTCTGAAGTCCCTGGTGATTCCAAATTTAAGATCAAATCCAATTTAGATGGTGAAAGATGAGGCTCGTGGATCTGGAGGGAGGGAGCTCAACTTGTCTTCCTGGATGATTTTCCCCTTCCCTCCATCTTCCTTCCTTCCTTCCTTCCTTCCTTCCTTCTCTCTCTCTTTCTTTTCCTTCCTTCCTTCTCTCTTTTTCCCTCCCTCCCTCCCTCCCTTCCTTCCTTCCTTCCTTCCTTCCTTCCTTCTCTCTCTCTTTTTCCTTCCTTCCTTCTCTCTTTTTCCCTCCCTCCCTCCCTCCCTCCCTCCCTCCCTCCTTCCTTCCTTCCTTCCTTCCTTCCTTCCTTCCTTCCTTCCTTCCTTCCTTCTCTCTCTCTTTTTCCTTCCTTCCTTCTCTCTTTTCCCTCCCTCCCTCCCTCCCTTCCTTCCTTCCTTCCTTCCTTCCTTCCTTCCTTCCTTCCTTCCTTCCTTCCTTCCTTCCTTCCTTCCTTCCTTCTCTCTCTCTTTTTCCTTCCTTCCTTCTCTCTTTTTCCCTCCCTCCCTCCCTCCCTTCCTTCCTTCCTTCCTTCCTTCCTTCCTTCCTTCCTTCCTTCCTTCCTTCCTTCTCTCTTTCCCTCCCTCCCTCCCTCCCTTCCTTCCTTCCTTCCTTCCTTCCTTCCTTCCTTCCTTCCTTCCTTCCTTCCTTCTCTCTCTCTCTTTCCTTCCTTCCTTCTCTCTTTTTCCCTCCCTCCCTCCCTCCCTTCCTTCCTTCCTTCCTTCCTTCCTTCCTTCCTTCCTTCCTTCCTTCCTTCCTTCTCTCTCTCTTTTCCTTCCTCCTCTCTCTCTTTCTTTTCCTTCCTTCCTTCTCTCTTTTTCCCTCCCTCCCTCCCTTCCCTCTTTCTTTTCCTTCCTTCCTTCCTTCCTTCCTTCCTTCCTTCCTTCCTTCCTTCCTTCTCTCTTTTTCCCTCCCTCCCTCCCTCCTTTCCCCTGCTTTACATTGTTCTAAATATTGGAATGATGTGGCTATAATAGCACCAGGCACAAGCAGTCTTTTGACAGCTGCTTAATTCCATTTTAAACTGGTCATTAAACCAGGCATGGAATTCTCTCTGTCTCCCATCTGATGTTGCAGAATGAGGCTTACTGGCAATTAAAACGTAAAATGTCACTTTGCAAATAGAGAAAGCCGTTTTTCCAGCTGCGGTTAAGGCCCGTCACCATTCCCGCGAAGAGCTGGACAGGCAGGGTTCATAGGCTGAAGGGGTCACTGCGGCGCCAAGCAGAAGCGTCACCTGCTTGGACGGTTTCTGACTTCCCCCTGGGGAAACCCTCGCTCTCGAATCGCACGTCTGGCTCCGTCTGCTAAAACAGGGGTTGCAAACCTATTTCAGGCTGCAGAACCTGAAGACGTTCTGGGAACCTCCAAGTCAGAGGCAGAACCCTACGGATAGAAAATTGGCTTCATTCAAGTGAAGTTATTTTTTCCCCTCTTCGTTTCTCACAGGATCCCACCACCTTCTCAGGATCCTAGGATTCCACAGAGCGTAGTTTTAAAAACTCTGCGCTGGGAATACTGCCTCTGGGTGAGCCCACAGGCCCACACTAGAGCAATCATTCTGGGTCGGCCCTGCTTTGCCACTGAATTTCTCACTGTGGTCTTTGTTCTTTCAGCTGTTATCAGACATCGATTAGCTTATCTTCTTGCGTCCTTCTGGGTGAGTATTTGATGTAGGCGCAGCTTTTGACTACGGCTACACTAGGTTGTGAGTCTCTATGTTCTTGAACCTGGTACTCAGTGGCCACTCCAGATCACCTGAATTCAGATCCATTTTTTAGAAGTTAATTTCCTTTGCAACTCCGTGTGGGTTTTTCCGGTCAGATACTTCGACACGAGTCTTGGTGGTTCTATTTTCCATGTTTTACTCAACTTTTTCCCATGTTTTACTCAACTTTTCCATGTTTTACTCAACTTGGGATGAAAAAGGCAAATCATCGTAGGCTTGTAATGTTGACGCCCTAAATTGTAACCGATGTTGAGATAATATTTTTCTTTCTCTTCTCTCTTCTCAATAATCTAAGCCAGTGTTCCTCAACCTCAGCAACTTTAAGATGGGTGGACGTCAACTCCCAGAATTCCCCAGCCAGCCATGCTGGCTGGGGAATTCTGGGAGTTGACGTCCACCCATCTTAAAGTTGCTGAGGTTGAGGAACGCTGCTGTAAGTTATCTAAATAATAGAATGGTGATAATTAATCATATTATATGAACATCACTGTATTGAAACAATACAATGTATCAAGATTTCTAACAACATAATAAAAAGGAAAGAAAAAAGAAAAAAATGTTGGCTGACCTCCATTCTGAAAAGGATATTACAAAGGCAGGAAAAGACTAGGAAAAAAGCAGTTGCAAGGAGCATACTTTGCCCTTTCCTCTCAGAATGCCTCCATTTGCTTCACTTTTCCTTCTCCCTCCTTATCCACTTTCCTTTTGTGCCATGCATCTAGATTATAAGTCTGAGCTTGATTGCTTTTTGATTATTCCTTTTTTCTTATGATTAAGCTCTGTCAGGCTTGAGCTCTTTCCAAAGGGGGGGGGGGAAAGAGGGACATGAATTCTTTCAATGAATCAATTTGAAAATTCAGAGGAGTGAGCGAGATTCCTTTCTTACCTGGCTCCCAACCATCGTCTCAGAGGCAGGGCCAGCGTTGCCCAATTGCTAGTGCAAATTTTGCAATTTAAGAAAGAAGGAATCTAGCAGGGTTGTCAAAGTTTGCCCAGCTATTTTGCCAAGCTCTGAATGCTGAAGCTCATTAAAAAAAATTGCCAGTGAGCTAGTAGGAATAGAGGTGCATGTTTGCAATCACGTACATTGCCTCCTTGTGCAATCCAACTCTGTCACCCAGCAACAGCTGCACTCAGGGTCTGCATCTATTTCAGGATGAGTTTTAAAAAATAAAATCAAATAGATATTCCCTGGTTCAGTGTTCACGTCTTTTGTTCCTCAATGATTGCCCAGAGATACCCAAGATTAAAAACAGGATTCCTTTTACTGCAACTATTCCAGAATGCGTGAGCAGTTTGAAGTGGGTGGGAGCTTTGCAGAAAGAATTGCAAAGGGCAGCTGGGACGGGTTCATTTGTCCTCTTTCTGCCCCTGTAGAGAAAGTTTGCACTTTTCACAAGCCCGGTGCTTTTGTTAAAGCAGCCCCTCTTTTGGGGAGCATTCTGTACGACCCTGAAAAACCAGCATCTGTGGAGTCCTTGGGGTTCTCTGAGCCTGGATGTTTTCTTGCAGACATTTCATTACCCAGCTGGGTAACATCTTCAGTGCTAGGAGGGTGTGGGGTTCAATACGACTCTTAAAGCAGAGGCACCTTTATTCAGGCTGAATAAGCTGCTTTAATGAGAAGCAGAGAAAGTATGGCACACCTAACCAGGCAAAACTCTAAACCCCTTTTCCCCCATCCTTTTCAGCGCCTGCACAGCCCAACCATCTTTACTGCTTTCTACTGAATGATGGCAGTGCATTGCACCATCAAAATTGGAAGCCAATGAGGTGGCGCTCCATCCATTTCCTCGGGGCGATGTACAACAGAGTGAAAAAATGCAGGATAAGAGCAAAAAGAAGGATCTATAACCCGTGCCGATCAATGCACCTCCAAATTCCAAACCCTGATGATGCTACCTTGTAGGGTAATGAAATGTCTACCACCCAAGAACCAAGCTTGGAGAACTCCAACAATGCATAAGAGACCTACAATGAACAGAACGCCCCCCCCCCCCCGCCCGATGGTGGCCAGAAACATTCAAACTTGATGAAAAACAGTGGAATAGTGTGTTTTTGACAGCTTTACAAAATGTCAGAGGGAAGGATTAGGCACAAACTCCTGAAGGCAAGCTGAAGACCACGTGAGTTCTTTTGGGGGTTGGGTAGGAGACCCCTTGATGTCTCCTGGTACAGAGGACATGCTGTAGGACTTCTTTTTCACTTCTACCCCAGGAATGGGAAATGTTGAACGAAAAATGATGCTCATGGTTCTTTATTATCCATGTCCTTACGGCAAATATTTTCCATCACTGTCACAACCCGTCAAAGTCTGCAGCCTGTTGATAGCGCCCCACTTCTGCTGGGTCCAGCCCGTGTTCTCCCCCCCCCCCACAAGTCTCTTTTTTCTATCCCAGTCTGTTTGTTTTCCATTTGCAATGCAGACACAAGAAAAACCTCCATCACAACACGCTCTAGTGATTTTGAATAAGGGGAACACAATGGGTACATCTACGGCGTTTATGGAGCAAGGAGGCCACAGGAAAGTCAAACCAACGGCTTTGTTGGAGTCAATTTAAGTAGTTTTTTTTTAAAAAAAAAAAGAAGAAGAAGAAGAAGAAAGCAAAAATGCCATCCAACTAAAAGGAACCCTTGATTTCTTTTTTTGTTCTCTCTAAACAAGGTTCCTACAATACACAGGTTATTAGCTACATTGGTTTACTGGGGCTACATTTAAAAGCTCAGAAGGGGGGAGATGTTCAGCGTACAAGATTAAGAATGTTCTTACAAATGCTGGAGTGGCAGAGCTTGGGTCCTGCCATCTGGGACAAAGGGACATTCCTGTCCAGCGAGGACAAGCGCAGAAGAACTGTCCTGCAAGGTTCTTGCATCCAAGAGCTGCTCGCATTCTCCTTCATCAAAACTGAAAGACAACATAGCAAGGAGAGAATGCAAGATGATTTCTCTGCCAAGCACTAATCCAGATAATAGAGGAGATATTTAGATATGACCTTCAGCTTTTTACCTTTCCAGAAGCCATCAGTA
Organism: Python bivittatus; assembly: GCF_059951505.1. Taxonomy (NCBI): domain Eukaryota; kingdom Metazoa; phylum Chordata; class Lepidosauria; order Squamata; family Pythonidae; genus Python; species Python bivittatus. Next base: position 1,780,406 of record NW_028277066.1, on the reverse strand, counting down.
GAGCTCAAAATAAAAGCTATTTGGGCCTCTCAAGGGACATTAAGAATCTGTGTGGAAAAGCTGCAGCTCTTTAAATACTGCTAAACTATTTATCCCAGCCAGCAGGGAGGGGGGAGCAGCATAGGGTTCCAGAAGTTGTAGTTCAGGAACATCTGGATGTCTTCTGTTTCTTGAAAATGCAAGAGAGAAGACTTTTAGTCTGGACTTTGTTTTAGAAGCAGGTTAGGTCTCCATTTGCTCCATGGCTTAAATCCTTCTCTTAATCCCTGTTTGACATATAGGATTGATTTTTGGTTCATGGATCACTCTGGAGAGAGACTTTAAGTTTAGCCTTGACATCAGGGAAGGACATCTACTGGGGAGAGTAGGTGTTATTGAAAAGTTGTTCAACTGTGTTGGCTAATCCCATTACTCTTAATCTTTCTTACTGATGGGTAGGAATAGCTTACCATAAAGCCATCACGGTTTGGCCTTTGGTTGCCTTGGGGGATTCAATCTTGTTCCTTTGCTGGTGGACAGTCTGAGTGTCCACCAAACTCTAGCTCCTAAAAAAAAAGTAGGACAATGCATTTCCATTCCATTCCATTCTTCCTTTTTCTGGTGATGTATTTTTAACGCACAGCCAAACATTTCACAGAAGTGACATCACATGGATCTAATGAAAGAAAGAAAAACCCAGATCAGAAACTACCAGGGTTGCTTAGGAAATAGTGAAGAAGATAACACTAGATTTTTGTTTCCCCTCTTTCTGTTGGTCTGGAGCTATGGATAAAGTTCCATAACTCATTTGGGCCTCTCCCTTCATCAGTGAATTAAAGATTTCCCCAACAGCAGCAAGATCTGTAGTGTCCTTTCTCTCCCCCCCCCCTTTTTTTTTGCAATTTCTGCTTAATTTCAAGAGAGATTCGTGCCCTCCCTCCATAAAAAAGTGGGTGGCACCACACACACAGCAGAAGAGATTTCTGAAAAATGTGCAACTTGGAAACACAGCACAGTTCCAGGCCCTTGTAAGCATATACTGACCAGTGATATTCATGGGGTGTGTATAGAGGGCATAGGGAAGGACCTTGAAGGATCGGACTAACAAGGCAGTGATCAGATAATCGGGGCTTGAGCCCAGGCCAAGAAAATAACTTGAGAAAATGTCTCAGATAAGCCCCTCCCTAGTTCACTCGAAGATAAAGGGAGGAGGGGAGAAGCACATTCAGACTTGCAAGATTCTGTTACAATAAAAGTAGTCCTGATCTACATGGCATTGATTTCTTAATCTGGTCTACCTTGTCGAGCTTACAGTGTGTGTGTGTGTGTGTGTGTGTATGATGGGTGTGGTTTCTCAAAATGTACAAAGTCATCTGGGTAGAGAGGGAAAAACAACACCCTGTGTTGTGTTGATCAGCTCAGCATGTTCCTTCTGTGCAAGTGGGAGGGTGGTGTGAAGAAAAGCCTTCCCTGTGTCATCTTGGCAGAAGCAGTGATAGCAGTGCAGATCTAACAGCTTGTTCTGCTCCGAAACTGCAGGGGCTATTTTAAGAATATGAGAAGAGTCTTCTTGGATCAGAGTAAAGGGCCTATCAACTCAAGCAACCTGCTTCCTGCAAGCAAAACAGGAGTTCAACAACCCTCCTGCCTTTCTTCTCCCCACCATCCGTTAACTAAAGGCATATCTGGCCTCTGAAGGTTTACTATTCTCCACTTCTTTTGAATTTCAATTGAAGAATTGATGCCTTTGAACTGTGGTGCTGGAGAAGACTCTTAAGAGTCCCCTGCACTGCTAGGAGGTCAAACCAGTCAATCTTAAAGGAAATCAACCCTGATTGCTCATTGGAAGGATTGATCATGAAGCTCAAGCTCAGATACTTTGGCCGCCTAATGCGAAGAGAGGACTCTTTGGAGAAGACCCTGATGCTGGGAAAGATGGAAGGCAAAAGGAGAAGAGGACGGCAGAGGGTGAGATGGTTAGAGCATCACTGAAGCAATGAGAATGAAACTGAGCAAACTCAGGGAGGCAGTGAAGGACAGGAAGGCCTGGCGCGATGTGGTTCATGGGGTCACAAAGAGTCGGAGACGACTTAATGACAGATCAACAACAGCAACTTCTTTTCTACTTAGCCCTTGTCACTAGACGTTTTGTAAGAGGCTCAGCATCGTGTCTTTGCCATTGATAAGCTACACATCCATGATCAGGGAGGAAATACACGTGGCTAGAACGAATGAAACCATTTTCTACTTTAATTGGTGCTGTAGCAAACGAGTCCTCCGCATATTCATTTTTCTGACTGTTCCCACTGAAGGGGAAAAGAACCGTGTGGTGATTCTTTTCCTCCTGAGCAAAACCATTTTGATTAAATTTTCATGGGGCTGGAGGCCAACCTTACAAGGTGAGTGAACAAGTGACCGTGGATTCATCTCTCCCGCAGTGCACAGCCTCCCTGACTTTCCACTTTCAGTTCAGTCCCAAAAAAAGATATCAGGAGACATCAAGATAATTTCCTAACTGGGCAGATAAGACAACTTCTGCAGTAACTGAAGTCACAGACTTCACCAAAAGCAATTCAAGGTCAGGTTGTTCTCCCAGGCCTTGGGTTAACATAGATGGAGCCTCTTGTTGGATATGTTTTGGTCTCAGTTTTTGGATAGAGCGACCGGATCCCATCTTCTTTTGTTCTGCATTGTATTTTTATGATTTATTATATGGTGAACTACCCAGAATCAGTTTGGAGTCAGGAGGCACCTGAATTGAATTAAATAAATGCCTAAATGCAGAAGATCCTGAGATGAAGATAACCAGTGAAGTCGATCAACATATTCGCTTCCCAGAAAATATTTAAAAAACAGAGAGTGGTACCAGAGACAGGGAGAGAGAGACGGTGCTTTAATTATTCCTTGTCTGCCAAAAAAAAAAAAAAAAAAAAGGGCCACCAGCAGTCTATGTCTGGTCTGCTCTCAGCAGATAATTGTCAATTACCAGCAGAAAACAAGTCTGTTGGGGAAACTGGCCTGTTTTTTGCCAGCAAGCAAGGAACAAAGATGTCCTTGGCAGTGCTGGAGCTTCTGCAGTGGTGTCATGAGGCAAGCCCTGCCTTGCAGCCCTGGCACATAAAGGAGGGGCTTGAACAGGGATGTCACTACGGGGTGGCGCATGCTATTCCTTGCCTCACTTGGGACACTCCTGGGAGCAGCTCAAAACTTTTTTCCCCACTCTCACAGGGAAAGTACCTGTAATGGAGATAGGAGGAAGAGCCACAGTTTAGGCAGCAGTCTGGTAAATGAAATCTGAATCCAAAGGAGGGATGGGGGTGGACAAAGCATCTCAGAAGGGACCCTCCCTAGTTCTCTGGAAAGTAGAGACAAAAGAGGCCGGTAGTGCTTTCAGACTTGCAAGATTCTGTTACTGCAACCTTACAATAAAGGTAGTGTTAGTACTCATGGTTTGGGTTTCCCATCTGGACTACCTTGAAGGGTTGACACCCTTCTTTCCATCCTTCCTTCCTTCCTTCCTTCCTTCCTTCCTTCCTTCCTTCCTTCCTTCCTTCCTCTCTCTCCCTTTTGCTCCCTCCCTCCCTCCCTCCCTCCCTCCCTTCCTTCTCCCTCCCTCCCTCCCTCCCTCCCTTCCTCCCTCCCTTCCTTCCTCCCTTCCTCCCTTCCTTCCTTCCTTCTCCCTCCCTTCCCCTCCCTCCCTTCCTCCCTTCTCTTTCTCTCTCATCCCTCCCTCCCTCCATCTCTCCTCTTGTAATGGGCTGCGATAATCCCCTTGGGAGACAGGAGGAAGAGCCGTGGTCCAGACAATGGTCTGATAAGAGGTATCTCAGCCCACAGAAGGAATGGGGATGGACAAAGCATCTCAGAAGGGACCCTCCCTAGTTCTCTGGAAAGTAGAGGCAGGGGAGGGGGGAAGTGCTTTCAAACTTGCCAGATTCTGTTACTGCAACCTTACAATAAAAGTAGTGTTAGTACTCATGGTTTGGGTGTCCTGTCTGGACTACCTGGAATGGCTGACAGCTCCTGCCCCAAAGCAGCAGAATATAAATGAGAAAAAAAGCTTTCTGAAGCTCCATTCAGCTTGGGGGTGGGGGGGTGGGAGGGGTGCCTGTACAAGGATGCTTCTTGCAAACCAGCTGGCTGGAAATGCCAACAATTCTGCCTTCTTCCCTGACCATTTAAGCTTCCAACCCAATTGCCTCCCCACCCCACCTCTCCCGGACATGCCAAATCCAGCATTTTCTGCAACAAGCAAAGTTGGCATTTTTTCCACGGTGATGGATCCCCAGCAAGCAAATAACAGCTTTTAGTGGCAGCCATTAGGTCTGAAAACAGTAATCACCTCCTAAGCCATTTTGAAAGGTGCCCTTTAAAAACCCGGAGACTGATGTGCTTCCAATCAGAAGGCTATTTGTTTCCAGACAGCTGCGAGCAGAAACAGAGGGACCATTTCTCTCTATCTCTTCCCTCCAGGTTTATAGGGCTGGAGAACTGTTTGCAAAGGCGGCCTGGCTGGAGCGATAGCGATGCTGCCTGGAGGGAGACTCCGCTGGGCTCCCAGGCTTCACAAAACGGCCGGCGTGTTTTTCCAGCTGCAGGACACACTCGAGGGCGTGTGTTCAGATAGGTGCCGTGTCAAGAGAGGTATCCCCCCCCCCCCCCAAATCTCTTGTGGTTTTTTTTTCCTGCATTGGTTTCCTTCAGTTGGGAAATAAATGGCTTCTGTTTTTATTCTAATCAGAACATGACAGTGGGATTTTCACAGGTTAGTGTGCAGAACTAAATCTCAGGAAAACTGGCCTGGTTGAGGAGGGAAGGGCAGTTTTTGCTTCCTCGAGTTTTAAGGTGGGACTTAGAAGAAGGGGCTGAGGTTTTTTCTTTTCCTGATCCAGCCATCTCTCCAGCAGTCAGCCATCTCCCTGTCTTTCAGGGGAGGGGAGGGCATTTCTCCCCTGGAGGTTACGAATTGGAGCTAGCTGGGGGGGAATCAGAGAGAATGGAGGAAGACCAAGAAAGAGACAAAGTTCTCCTGATCTGGAGGTCTTCAGACAGAGGCTGAATGGTCATCAGTCCAAGACGCCCTAGTGCAGGCTTCCCCAAAGTGGTCAGATTGATCCCCAAGGGCCAAGGGGACTATCCAAGGTCAACGTTATTAATATTAATGGTGTTGTTGTCATTCATAGTACTATTAGTTAAAGTAGTATGGGAGCTGATGAACAATCTCAAACTGGATTGATTGATTGATTGATTGATTGATTGATTGTTAAACTTGTATGCCCCCCATCTCCCCCAACGGATGACTCTGGGCGGCTCACAATAACAGAAAAGGAAAAAACACCAATCCCTCCAACAATGGCTAAAATCCATAAATAATTAAAAATCGAAACATACCTTAAAAATATCCTAACCACCCCCCCCCCCCCGTAATTTTTAGCCTTAAAACCTTCAAGATGCTGGGAGGGGGGAACCAAACCCATCACCCCACCAGCCATCTCCATAGGTGCGAGCCCCCCTCCGGCCCCCAGGCCTTCTGGAAGAGCCAGGATTTAACCCCTTTTCTGAAGGCTAAGAGGGAGGGGGCACCCCGGATCTCGGGAGGCAAGATGTTCCATAGGGCGGGAGCCACAGCAGAAAAGTCCCTCTGCCTAGACCCCACCAATTGAAATTCCCTGACCGGTGGGGTCTGCAACCTGCCCCTTCTGCTGGACCGAGTGGGACGGGCTGAAATAACCGGGGCGAGACGGTTCCTCAGATAACCTGGTCCTGTGCCATAAAGGGCTTTAAAGGTGATGACCAACACCTTGAATTGGGCCCGGAAACAAACTGGCAACCAATGCAGCTCATGCAACAGCGGTGTTATATGTGCCCTCCTAGGAGCATTGAGAACTGTCCGCGCTGCCACATTCTGCACCAGTTGTAGCTTCCGGATACTCTTCAAGGGTAGCCCCATGTAGAGCGTGTTACAGTAGTCCAACCCGGAGGTGACCAGGGCATGAGTGACCATGCGGAGGGGTCAATGAGCTGAAGAGTTTGGCGATCCTGCTCTAGGGGAACCTGTATGAAGCCGAGGTTGGACTATGTGATCTCTAAAGTCCCTTTCGTAGAATCAGTGAAAAACACTAGCACATCTGTGAAGGAAACTCAAAAATATCCCCAGCGGAACATCAAGTGAAAATACCTCCAACCCTTGAGATTAAGGCTAGAAATAACACCCCCCCCGCCCCAAGAATTCTTTTTTTCTTTTTCTTCATCTTCTTTTGCAAGGAAAGAGACTTGGGAGAACTTTGAAGGCGGAGGCAAGCACGGTATTCATAAAGATGAGAGAGCTGTCTCCTTGGAGCATTTTGGTCCCCCAGCTTTGTACAGAATGCTAGAAAGAGTTTGCCGTGATTCCAAAAAATTCTTCTTTGGTCCTTCAGCAAGAATGCCATCTTCAGATCTCTTATCTGTGGATGAAGAATACGTTTATTCGGCTTCTCCTCCAAGGAACTTAAGGCGGCGTACGTGGCTTTCTGCCAAGGCTTAAAAACAAAACTCCCCCAAAATCTCAAGTTGAAACTGACCCGGCGGGACCTGTATGTCTGAACCAGCTTTTAAATTTATGTCTACCTCTTCTTAATTCTAGCTGTAATCCCTATGGTATACTGGCATCAACTCGGTAGCTCTTTCACTCTTTCAGTACTCAAGCTATTATGGGCTAGACTACCGCGCCAACCATTCCCAACTGGCTGGCCTTCCCACCAGAGCCTGGAAAATATGCAGGATTTGAAATACCAGCTATATACCCGAAGCTTGTAATCGTACAAGTAAGCACACGGCACAGACAAGCCATAAAGCGGAATTGCATAACCGCAATATTATAAGCGGTCTACACCCCGAGTAATGACTTAGAGATAAAATTAATCTGCATAGCTGAGCTGGAAAAGAAGCTTAATACATTTTCAGCGCCTTTGCTAATAATTCCGCACACCGGAAATGCCCCTTCGCCCCTGGGTGGGACGTTGATGTCTTCATCACACTCGAACTCAGCCATCCAAGGAAACGTGTAAGAGAACTCTCTGAGATGGAGAGAAAACAGGGGGATTTTTCAAAACATCACTCATGAAGAGCAGACAGATGTTTTAGGGCTAGGCTGATCTGAGGAAAGGGCCGTGAGCCCTTCAGATTCTCATTCTAGGAAAAAGAGGTTCAGACAAGTCACAGAGACTCTGCCTTAGTGAATTCACTGATCAGTGAGTTTGCTTAACCCCCTTTTTCTTGATCTTAAACTGGATTAATGAAACTCCCTGTGAATTTTGCCAGCGTTCTGCTGTTAGGGGCTTGATGGAAAGTGACTGTAGTGGGAAGAAGGAATAACCTTGAGGGACAGAAGGAAGAGCCGCTTTCAAGACAATGGTCAGATAAAAGAAATTTGAGTCTGGGCCAGAAGTGTAACCTGAGAAAACGTCTCAGACATGATCCTCCTTAGTTCTCATGAAGAAAAAGGGAGGGAGGGAGGGAGGGAGGGAGGGAGGGAGGGAGGGAGGAAGCACATTCAGACTTGCAAGATTCTGTTACTACAACCTTTTAATAAAAGTAGCATTGGCTTGTGTGACCTTGATTTCTGACACTGGTCTACCTCGAAGGGCTGACAATGACTGGCAATTGATAAAGGAAACCAAAGTCTGTTCTTGGAGGAGCTTGTAACTAATGGATGCAATTTATTCCCCAAACTTTTGCCATTGGCTTTAATAGCTTTCAAAAGGAATCAGACAGATTAAAAGGAAAAGATTAATCCTGCTGGAGCCATTTATTGTCTTTTTTAATTCAATTTTTTGGCAGAAAGGAGCAATTACAGGCAGAGTTACAGACAATAGGCTGCAGAATTTCAGGAAGAGCAATCTGGCCAATAAGTAAATCTTAATACATTATATTATTTTGGTATAATGATATTTATACAGTATTAATTGAAGATTATTAACACTCCGTTGTTTAGAGAACTTAGACTATTGGAAATAAAGAAAAGAGAAAGAAGAATTATATCAATATTAATTACAATTTAGGATGTCAGTGTTACCAAGCATTGGTCTCCATTTTATTGTTATTTAATATTTTTTCTACCTATTAATAAAAGGGGGAAAAAAGAAAAAAAACCAAAGCAAATTTAAGAATTAAAATACTAAAACATTAAGGAAAGGGAAAAAAAGGAAAAGGAAAAAGAAAATACTCTGTTTTCTCTTGAGATCGAACAAATCTTTTGTCTTTTTCTAATCCCAAATTATTGACATTAAAATCCATTAAAGAAAGTCTGTTTGACTCTTGTTTCCTTGATCATACACAGCAATTAAGGGGCTTGACACAGCCAGGGAAGCAAATGTAACAACCGAAGCAAATTAAACCAAAATGTAGATCAATATTTTTATATATAATTGATTACGTCCTTGTTTGTTTTTAATCCCAGATCAGGTAGTTGGGAAGTTGTCCGCTGCTCAAAGCTGGCTGATGAGAGCAGCCTATACGCCCGGTAAATCAGGAAATAAATAAGTATTGTAAATGGAAGACAATCTAGAGTTTGCAGGCACAACAATACTTCAAATAATTTTGTCAAGAACAAGAATTTGTGATGGCTGAATTATGTCCTCAAGTTCGTGGGGGAAAAAATCAGAGATCTGCTCGCACCTTTTCTGACTAAGATGATAAAGTGGATACAACACATTGATAAAATGGAGCAAGTCCAAAGAAGAGTGAAAGATGGTGGAAGGACTGGAGACCCAGTCTTACCAGGAGTGGTAAAAAGACCTAGGTAAGTTTAGCTTGTGGATGAGAAGGTTGAGAGGGGCCATGATGGTGTCTTCAAATATCTGAAGGGCTGTCACATTGTAGAGGGTTTGGACTTCTTCTCACTTGCTTCAGAGGGTAAGTCTTGAACAAATGAGGTGAAACTTCAAGGATGTAGATACAGATGAGACATGAGGGAGAACTTCTTGTCAATCAGAGCTATCAATCAGTGGAACAGGTCACCACATGGAATGCTTTCTTCTCCTTCCCTGGAGGTTTTCAAACAGGCTGTAGAGTCATCTACTGGGGATGGTGTAGTGAACTCTTCAGTATGGCTTGATGGCGTCTTACCTCCCGTCCATCTCTGTAATTCTATGATGATGTGGAGGTTGATCTCATATTTCTTTTTAACTGTGATGGAATGGAATTATGAAGGCCAGGCTCAGGGAGAAAAACATTTTCTTTCATCTCTGAGGAGCATGGGAAATACAAGAGGATGAGACTGGCACCTCCCTGAGGAATTCACAGTGTTGTGGCTGGCATTACTTGGGTGCTGGGGTTTCAGTCTGGGAAGATTCTTGCTAGAGGTTGTAGCTAATAAACATAGCTGGAGTGAATTTACATGGTCTGTTGGAGTTCCTTGGGCTAGGCCTGACATTAACCCAAGTTTTAGATCTGGGGAATCATAGTGTTCCTTAAGGGGACTCTGAGTTGAGTGATTGGTAAGCCCTAGATATAGTTAAACCTCTGAGAAGACCTGTTTTCTGATCTGTGCTTCTTACAGCTCCTTACAGCTGGGACCTTTAGCAGAACCTCTGTAGATGTCCTCATCAGGTGGACCATTGCAGTTATATTTTATACAGCTTAATCCGAGAACCCCTGTTCCACCCGTGAGAATTTCACCTGAAATGCCCTTTTCTGAGTCAGGTTTTCTGTCATCCAGGTGGATGAGAACCAGCCAAGCAAAATCCTGGAGAATTTTTCAGCACCGGGTCATCCAAAGGGAAGGCAAAACCAGAGCATGGGTTAGCTTGCTTCCAATTCATTTGAAACATTTTTCTCATTTCAATCTGGCCCAAGGCTGCTATTTTTTTTTTTAAATAATAAATCTATGCAAATCGACCCATGATTAATAGCCACCCTGAATGATGCCTATGCATTAGACAGGCAGGATATAAATTTTTACATATTGTCTTGCTTGTCCTTGAGTAACAGAAGAACTGTGCCGTTGCTAGGAACAACCATAGATTTTGAAACTCATGATCCATCCAAGCCGATTGACTGCATCGTAGACAGCAACAGTGCTCAATGTGCTTAACCGGTCCATATTTAAGGATGCGTGGCTTCATTCACACAATAAGCTAAGCTCAGCGCAATTTTTTCTTGCTTTTTCTCTTTTCGGTTTTGGTTCCGGTAAGATTTAGCATTGGATGTGCAGGCAGCCAATTTGGTCAATTAAGGATTTAATGTGATGTGCAAGCCCAGGAATTGGATTAATTCAATCACCCAGGTTACACATGTCTGAACGCAAATAGGCTTGTACTTAACCAGGACGCAGATCATCTTTCCCTAGGATTTGGTCCAGGTTTTCAGGGGCTTGGAGTGGGGGGAAACTCCAAGGGACAAACTTCTTTAGGGAATTGGAAACTAAAGGATGCAACACGACGTGCCCTCTTTTTCAGTTTGACCTACTTTCGGGAGTAGCACGAGATTAAAACATAATCTCCCTGCTTGGATGGATGCTGGCCCGTTAGCTAGCTGATCTGATCTGTTTCCCCCAATCCAGCTGTTAATCTCTCAGCATTCAATCTCACCTTATTTATGTATGTGTTTTAATTTTGGATTAGACAAAGAAAAGAAATACATAAAAGCGCTTGAACAAAAACGCGGAAAAATATTTGTATGAGATAAGCATATCGAGAGCATTGTAACTGTTGATTGTTATAATGCTAGAGGAGCACTTTTTCTCTCTTCGTTGGGGTTTTTCCCCCCGCTTTTTTTGTTAACGCGCGTTAAATCTCGTCTTCATCGCTCTGCTAAATCAGATCAAGCCGAACGTCTACAGCTGTTGCAGAACAGGCACCTGAGGGACGGGGAAGAGGTGGGCGGCTAGAAGGGCAGTGGGAAAATTAGGGGGTGGGCCAGGGGAAGAAAGAGGGGCAATGGTCCGGGGTGTCCACTGGGGGGGACCAAATCAAGATGGCGGCCACAACTGTGCAATCAAACCCTGCCCGTTTTTTTACCCAGGTTGCATGCGGGATACACGTAAAAAGAGGCAAGGCTTCTATTGCACCATCATGGCTGTCCACTTGACAATGGCAGTGGAAGAGTGGCAAATTCAGATGGGTACATCCAAGCCAGTTATGGACAATTCTAGAGAACCCTGATGGTGGGGATGGATGGATGGATGGATGGATGGATGGATGGATGGATGGTCACACAGAGACAGATTCGTAAGCCAGATTGTTGTCTTTTGGTGGAATAAGGGGGAACAAGTACAGGTATGACCCTGTTCTGAAAGCAAAGATGGGGGTGTGTGGAGAGAGAGAACAAGTAAAAGTTTTCAAAATGAACATCATTCTTCCTAAGAGAGATACTTTTTTGGTGTCAGGTAAACTTTTGATTCAGAGAAGCCAATTTAACTGAATTCAGTCAAGATCTATCCATGACATTCAGTGTTGACACGTCATCTTGGATTCAAAAACACACCCTTGATCATTTTGCTATATATTTTTTTTTTAAAAACCTTATTGCCATGGCTTCAAGAGTCCAGCAGAGGGCACCCTTAACCATCGATCTTAACTGCTCCAGCCATTTACTCCTGAAGCATTTCGTTGTCTGGATATTTAATCTTCGTTCCTGTTCATTCCAGTTTAGGGGCAAGAGATGGATAATAATTGATGCATCTTGATAATTTTTTAATCCACATGTATATGCATTTGGGATAAGGAGGAAGAGCTACTACGTTTTTTTCCCCCTCTGCAGTCATGGAAGGGAAAATAGTGTGTATGATGGACTAACCCAGCTTCCAAATATGGTAGACTTCAACTCATATATATCCATAGCTCTTGGCCTAGCAATTGAAATCCTACATGGGCATCAGGCTGGCGAAGCTTACTGTAACACAAGGGATTGGTAAGAGTTTAATTAGGGGCACCAGATCTGGGTTGGAGAAATCCAGATGATCACTAGATGGTTTCAGCCCTTCATGGTAGACCATCAGGAAACCAGTCACACAGGCCAATTTATTGTAAAGATACAGGAACAGAATCTTGCAAGTTGGAATGCGCTTCTCCCCTCCCTCCCTTTATCTTTGTGAGAACTCTTGTCTGAGACGCTTTCTCAAATTATAGTTCTGGTCCAGACTCAGATTTCTTTTATCTGAGCATCGTTTTGATAGCAGTCCTTCTTCCTGTCCCTCAAGGCCATTCCCTCTTCCCCCTAGAGGTAGAAACCATATGGTAGATATTTCTGTATGCCTTTTCTGCCCTCAATGGCTACCTTGATTTTTTGCAACCCATCCATGGTACCTCTAGTTTAACAAACCCATTGTTGTAGTAATTCTGCATTTGCAGTCTATAACATGGACTTTATTATAAGTATTATCAGGGACGATCTATGTCAAATGTCAATTGAAGAGCTGGCCTTTCAGGCCAATATTCATGGGTCTCCTACGATAGCCGTAAATTGCCCATTTTGCTTTTATCAATGTTGTGTGGTGGGTGAGTGTGTTGCTGTTTTTTAATTGTTTTTATCGATTGCATCTTGCCCTGAAAAGTGTTGCTATGAGATGGGTCATAACTATTTTTGTAAGCAGATGCAGTAAAGCCTAAAAAAGTCTGGAATCCATAGAGTAGCCAAGCTGAAGCATTGCGCTAAGACATTAAACGGTCTGTTTGATTTTGGCTTAGCAGATTGTATGAACCCAGATAACTATCGCTTACAAGTCATAGTTCTAAATTAGGGCTTAGGGGCTAGCACAGTGCCGCCCAGCCAGTTGTGTGTGATTCAAATAATGAAGGTTAACCATTTTCAATCATTTATCAAGAATTAAACATAGATGATTTTTGCATTAGAATTTAAATTGTATTTTTGTATTTTAACCCTTTGGGGAATGTTTACCTTCAGCAATTAGAAGTTTGGGGGAAATCATGGCTATCAGATCTTTGCTGCAAATGATCACAATGACGACTAAAGGGCAGAAGAGAGATTCCCATATCTCTTTGCTGCTAACTATTGGTCATGCAGATTTTTGCAATCCAGATCTGGTGGCCCCAGAAAAGATTAATCTAATGCAAGGAACCAATCTGGTATAGTGTTGAAGGTGTCAGACTAGAAACTGGGAGACCATGAGTTCTAGTCCTGCCTTAGGCACAAAACAAGGTGGGTAACTTGGGGTCAGTCCCTCTCCCTTAGCCCTAGGAAGGAGACAGTGGCCAACCCCTTCCAAAAATGTTGCCAAGAAAATTTCAAGGACTTGTCCAGGCAGTCCCCAGGAATCAAGATTGACTTGATGCACCCAATTTTTGTATAATGCAGGGAAGGCAACCCTCCAAATAGTGTTAAAGTACAACTTCTTAAAGCCATGGCCAGTGGTGGGAATTGCTAGGAATTACAGTTCTGCAATTTCTCCGGGAACACAAGTTTCCAACCCCAATCTCAATTCGAGCAAAAGCAATAAAACCCTCTTCTTCTAAGGCAATCAAAAATCACAAACCATATGTTAGCATCTGAGGGTTTCTTCCCCCAAGTTTAATATAAAATGGGAGAACAGAAAGGAAAGCTGTCAGAAGGGGTCTCCTGGCTCATTTCGGTTATCACCAAATTCAGGTATTATGACTGCAAGATTTTCAGAGTGTTTTATGATAGTCTGAATCACCTGCTCCCATCTTTCATCTAACCGAGTCAGACATTGTCTACACCAGCGTTTCTCAACCTTGGCAGCTTGAAGATGTGTGGACTTCAACTCCCAGAGCCTCCAGCCTCCTCCTGCAGTTGTTTTTCACGCTGGTCTTTCATGAAAATCCAGATTCAACATAACAATTGAAGGCCTGTGAACTGCCCAAACTGTTCTCTTGCCCTTCATCTCGTCCAAATGGTTCCTTTGAAGCTATTTTCCAGCTCTAATGTTGCCTGAAATGTTGGTTTCACATCAGCAGAAGACTTGTATGAGGCAGGTTAAAGTTAGTTAGGTCAAACCCTAAAGTAGACCTCAGAGTGATTGGTAGATTTTGCAAAAGAAGAGCCATTTTAGCCTACTATAGGCAGCAAATTTTCTAAGTAACCAATTTTAGTAAAAGGCATCAGCTTTCATATCTCACTTCGCCAGATGCCCAGAGTGGTTAAACTGATGTAGGATTTTAAAAGGGGATGAGGGGTGGGAAGAAAGCCAACATCATGTGATGCCTGTGAATTCGGCAACCTCTCACTTTGTGATGATGGAATAGTTTTGTTGTCCCAAGACACAACTTTAAAATCTGTAATCGAGTGCTCTGGGAGATTAAAATGCTCTGATATTACTTTGTCCTAGTTTGGGCTCATGATGTCCAACATGTTCATTCATTCATTCATTCATTCATTCATTCATTCATTCATTCATTCATTCATTCTTTTGTGCAAAGTCTGGTCTGTTTGTCCTGAGGGCCATTGCTGGCCGATGATGGCATATCTCACATTGGAGGAAGAGCAGGTGAAGATACTTCTAATCTTGTAACTGAAATGGTTGGGGCCTTTGATGATGCTGTTGGGGTAAACGTGGAGGCAAAGTAGACATTTGGCTTTGTAGTAGATCAGCAAGAGATTATCATTCCCAATCTACTTCTCCCCTCTCAGCATGCCCTGGTTGATAGCTGTTAAGTTTGTGGTGGATATTAGGAGCACTTTGGGGGGGTGTGTGTTGGAAAGGACACATGAGCTTGGCTGCACTACAGACCACCAGAACCAGGCCTCGCATTACTCAGAGTAAGTTCATTGCCTCATAAGATCTTAGTTGATGGTTTGGATGGTGAGAACGATCAGAGCTCCAGGCCTTCAGCTAGTTGAGAGCACAAGCTGGAGAAATAAGTCTTTTTGTCAATAAGGACTTCAGTAGTAAAATGTCCATCCTCCAGTCAAATAGCTGGTAGCCAGCTTGAGCTCTCATGTGATTAAGGAGCTCTCATGTGATGAAGGCCACCAGATCTAAGCTGCAAATATCCAGTTGACCACTAGATGGTGGGAAAGACTTACATGAAACAATGCTTTATTGCTCTGCGGGGGGCATCTGGAGTTCTAAAATCTGCTAGCCCCTAGTTTTATTAGCCCTCAGTTTCCACCAGCTAGTTTTGGAGTACTTTCTTCAGACTGACCTCTGAACTAGTCTCTCTTTTTTTTTTAAAAAAAAGGGGGGTTTCCACCTTGCTTCTTAAACCCTGAATTTTTGAGCTTTGTCACTCACCAGAGTGCCATGCAAAAACTCTGCCCTGTTAGTTCTCCCCCCTTACCGCTAATGTTTGGGTTTCCATAGCAAGCTTGTCCAGGCAATTGAAAATAAACTTATTTTCTGAGTTCGTAGAGTACCTTGGACTATCAACTAACCAAGCAGCTAGAGTTGCACAACACACAATGCTAAGAAGGAAAAACTAGCCAACGTCACATGAACCAAGCTTAACAGGTTATGTTAACCCAGTTGCTTGACCTTTAATTGGCCTGGTTAAAAAAGGGATGTCAACGCTGCTAATGTAAGGTTTTGGCAGCTTCACTGGCCTTCTGCTCCTTCAGCAAGACAAGGGTCCTCTTGACTCTGAAGTTCCCCAAGCTCTCTCCCTTCCCAGTTCTAGTTACTAATCTCTTGTCTCTAAATCTGGAAGGATTTTATCATTCTGTAACTGGTTGTACTATTTTTCTGGATCACTTCTGACGGTTGTGTGGTTTGTTTTTACCCCGTTCCTGCCCTCTGTTGCTTTTATTGTATTTTATTGTTGGGCATCTTTGCAAACTCTTGTAAGAAGACTAAAGAGCACTAAAATACAAATTGCTTAGATCAGTGTTTCTCAACCTTGGCAACGTGAAGATGTGTGGACTTCAACTCCCAGAATTCCCCAGCCAGCCCTGCTGGCTGGGGAATTCTGGGAGTTGAAGTCCACACATCTTCGAGTTGCCAAGGATGAGAAACACTGGCTTAGATTTTGCCCATCTGGGACAATGCCTTAGAAAGAGAATCACCTAGGCTAGATTCAGAAGGAGAAAACATATGAGATCCAAGGACTTGGATTGAGTACAAGGCAAGTAATGATAATTGCCTCTGAGCATGTGCCAAGGGGCTGATTTAACTGAGCAAGTCTTGCTGAAAACCTAACATTCTGTAATTAATGGCTAAATGGGCTTGAGAGCCTGTTTGGTGTTGTGGTTAAGGCATCAGACTAGAAACTGGGAGATTGTGAGTTCTAGTCCTGCCTTAAGCACAAAGCCAGCTGGGGGACCTTGGGCCAGTCCCTCTCGCTCAGCCCTAGGAAGAAGGAGAAGGAGAAGGAGAAGGAGAAGGAGAAGGAGAAGGAGAAGGAGAAGGAGAAGGAGAAGGAGAAGGAGAAGGAGAAGGAGAAGGAGAAGGAGAAGGAGAAGGAGAAGGAGAAGGAGAAGGAGAAGGAGAAGGAGAAGGAGAAGGAGAAGGAGAAGGAGAAGGAGAAGGAGAAGGAGAAGGCCAGGGCAAACCCCTTCTGAAAATCTTGCCAAGAAAACTGCAGAGACTAGTCCAGGCAGTCGCCAGGAGTCAACACTGACTCAAAGCAGTGAGGCTTAGATTAACCTAGTGAAAGCTTTCTGAGTAGTTGAGAAGGGGTGTCCCTCAATTTAACAGAGCCGTATGCAACTGTGTTTGAGCATGAAGCCCCCAGAAACTATGGCTGGCATTCGGAACTACGTAGAAGAAATTTTAAGATAAACGCATTTTTATACGGCTTTCATTTACCTTCTGCAACCAAGCCTCTTCCTTTCTGCACCTGAGAGAATCTCAGGCGTGACGTGATAAATACAGAGGGCAGCAGCTTTTCTGACGGCTGGGACTTCAGCTCTCTCTCCTGAAGAGGCTGTGGTTAGTGGGGGGTGTAGTCCAGCGGCCCCCCCCCCCAGAGGATGGGAGAACACTGCCCCTTGCTACCCAAAGCAAATTCACAGCCATTCCCCCCTCTTTCACTCGCTTTTATGCTTACGTGCCCAACTTTTAACGAAGGGTTTGATTTGAAACGGGGACATTGCATCTCATGAGGTTATTTAAGCAGGCAATGAACGGATTTCCCAAGAACATTTGTAATGGGGGTGGGGGGTGAGGGGTGGGGAGGGGGATCTAACGGGCATCACAGGGAGCCAACATCTCCTAGGAAAGTAGCCTGCCCCTAATTTCCCAGTGAGGAACCCTGATGTGGCTCTTTAAAAAACGAAAGCTGCAGTGCCCTTACAACGCCCAGCCTTACTGCGAGTTGGCACCCATCCCATTAAGAGAGGGGCAGGCTGGCGAAAGCTGATTTTGCTGGCAGCTGACAAATTGGCTGGATCGGTGTGTTTGCCCCCCTGCTGGCCACTCGGGAAAGTTGCCAAGACTTGGGGCCCCCAAGGAGCGCTGCTCCCCCCCTTCACTCGACCACGAGATCGTGAATCTGGATGATTTCATTCCCCACCGCCTCCCTCCTCCATCTGCTCCGGACTTAAGTGTGTCTTCGTGTGTTTGCCTGCGCGTGTGTCTTTGTGTGGGCCCAGGCGGCTTGGGGGCTTCTGCGCCTTCATCCCCTCCCTTCCCCAATCCTGTCGCCTCTGAGTCAGCGCCCTCGCCTCGCCTCCTTCCCCTCCCAAGCTATTGACAAGCACACGACCACCACCACCCCGCACCCGGGGAGTGGGAGGGAAACTCGGCGCCTTTTGTGATGCCAATCGGAGCCAGAGCGCCTGTCTTTTGTGTCCGTTTCTGAGACAGACGGAGCAGGAAGAGGAGGAGAAAGGAGAGAGCGCGAGAGGAAGAAAGAAAGAAAGAAAGAAAGAAAGAAAGAAAGAAAGAAAGAAAGAAAGAAAGAAAGAAAGAAAGAAAGAAAGAAAGAAAGAAAGAAGAAATTGACCGTCCCTCATTGTACGTCACGTTGAAGGGGAAGCAAAACTCAGCGCGCCTTGGCCAAGGTTCCCCCATTGCTGGGTCAAGAGGCAGGAAACCCCCACCCACCCCCAGGCCGTCTGCTCGAAAGTCCCTGATCCAGGGTCCCAATCCGGCCCCCTCCTCTGGGCGCTGACTCTGGGAAAGCCCACGCCCTTGGATGTCAACGAGGGGTGCGTTTTCAGCACCTCGGAGAGCTCCGCGACATGACCAGCCTACACCAGGGCGAGAAGCAGCTCTTTGAGAAGTTCTGGGAAGGGACCTTCAGAGCGGTGGCCACCCCAAGGTTGGGGAGCACCATCATGGCCAGCATCACTTCCCGCAGCAAGCCACTGGCCAGGTAAGACTGCCGCTCCCCCAGTCGTGCCCGGGACCAGCAAACAAGAGGAGAACCAGGTCTCTTTGCTGGTTTGCTTGTTGAGATCCTCTCGGGAGGGGAGAGCTGGTGGATCAGAAGACTGTTCTGGGGGTCATCACTGGGCAGGGCTGCAAACTTTTCCCAAGGTCCTTCGTTGTGGAGAAAGACTTCAGCCTCTTTGATTCATTAACAATTTGGTGCAGCCGTTGTATTAATAACAGCAGCAACGGCTGCCTGTATTGTGTCTTATTACAATTAATATTATTTACTGCTCTTGCTTTTACAATCAGTACTAATATTGCTGGCATGATATGATGACTATTATTATATTAATATTGCTACTTTATTTCTGCTATCTATTTTGCTTTGATTTGCCTCTTGATGAATCTTATTTTGGGTTGCTCTGGATTTGAGCTTGTCTTGCAAGCCCTTCTCAAATTAGTTTTTTTCCTGGATGACAAGACCTTCTCCTTCTCTTCCACTCCACCTCAAATATTCATGGGACAAGCCATGAGCCAAAAAACAATAGCCACAATAATGATGGCTCCTCATCTACCATCCAATGATGGTGATCATCTGTACAGATTAAGAGGATCCCTCTTGACCCAAGATGCTTGTCATGGGTTTATCAATTTTTCCAATAGATAGATAGATAGATAGATAGATAGAGATAGATTGATAAGTGACAGTTCTTCTGTGACCTTCAAAGATCCAGATAGGAAGGGAAACTCTTCGTGGGGAGGTAGAAACACAGATATATACAAATTATTTGGCCCAGAAAGTGAAGTATGAGTATTCTTTAGAGATAAAGTGTAGTAGTGTCCTTCTCCCTAAATTGCATCTGCTGTGCCAGTTTTAAACATCCTTGAAATAAAGCCCTACCAGGGTTATTTGAATGGTGGAAGAAGATAAAAATCCCTGGGATTTCTCAAGGGAATATTATGGATTAGGAAGGATAAATGTTGACCCTCTTCCAGAGTTATGATGTGCCACTGTGGTGTGTTGGTTAAGAGTGTTGGTCTAGGACTGTGAAAGCCTGGGTTCAAGTCCACCTCCAGCTGTGGTAGCTGCCTGGCTGTCTTTGGACCTCTCATTCTCTCTCAGTCCAGCCTATCCCACGTGGTTGTGGAGAAAACTAAAGAAGAGAATGCCATGTACAGTATGTAGCTTGGAATTCCTGGAGAAAAATAGGACTTGTAAGGATTAGAAGCCATATATGATTCCTGGAGGAGGAATCCCAGTGAAAGACTATGATGGTTTCATCCAAGCTTTTATGCCATTACTCGGCTGTGTGTTTGGAGAAGAGGTGCCACCTGGGAGCTTCCTGAAGGACAAATGTATGTAACCTCAAGGGCCTGGTAGCATCCATGGCTGTTCCTGATAGCTTCCCTATCAGCTTTTCCCTGAAATGGCCCAAAATAACATTTGCTCATTCATAACAAGAGCAATGTGATGTTATATGTGCATTGTATAAAAGTAGTGGAATCATTTTTCTGTTTGCTTTCAAGATAATTGACAGTGTGTCTCTTGAGGGGCTGTTTCAGAAAGCGTGTTTGCTTTGACATCCCTGACAATATCTTCTAAATAAAAATGTTCTGGGGTGTATTGGGGTGAAGCTTTTGTCATGAGGTCAGAAATGAGGAGCCTTTAGATAACCAAACATATTTTAACACAGGAGCAGGAGGCTACAACATGTGCACCATCGCATCCTGTATGTAGGTGAAGTTACTTTTTTCTTTCTGGAAGAGTTTTGAAGGGGTTGTTTATTTAAGGGCTAATATAGACAAGGTTCTCTGGTCTTGACAAAGGTTGGACTTGGTCAACACTTGGTTGAGAGATTATGAGAAAATTCTAGGGTTGTGGTCCAGACAAGGAAGCTGAAAAGAATTCCCAGAAAAAAAAAAGGGATAAAGTGGTTTATTATTGCTACAGAAATGACCCAGATGTGTCTATAAGGTCACTAAGAGTTGAGCTTGACTTGACCAAGTCTTTATGTTTTTAGTACAGTTTTCAATAGGGTTCCCACTTCAAGATGGCAGTTTTCAACTGTTATGATCCAAAAGCTGTTAAAAGGAGTGTTTGGACCTGCCACCATTGATTTCTGCTTCTTTCAAATCCCTGAGCATCCCTAAAATTCTTAGAACGACAGACGTGTGCATGGGGACATCATGTTTTTTCTGGATTGTACGAGCGTTCCCATCACTTTTTACTTAGCCATGGGGAGCCCATAAAGCAATGTTGAATCTTTTCTTCTTGAGTGTAGCTACAGAAGAAAGGAAAAGGTGCTTTCTCTTAATGTACGATTTGAGAAAAATTGGGGCATTTGTATGAAATTAAGCCCTGCATAAAAGGGAATATGGGTATGATCTGGTTGGAATAGAGGACCAATGCATTCTTCCTTGCTTGTTCTTTGCGGAAAGTAGTTCTGCATTGTTTGAGCAAATGGCTCTTTTGTACTTCACACAGGTGACAATCCCCTTGATAAAACTGTTTTCTTTTTTGCATTTTTTTTGGGGGGGGGGTAGCTCCTTTTTCCCTTTGTGGCCTGTCACTGCATCCTTTATGAAGGGAAACTCTTACTGCATTTCAGTGGTTTCTCCATAGCAATGGACATGTTTTAAATGGTTTGTGATTTCATTTAACAGAGTCATTCATAGTGGCTGGAAATTTCTAAAGAGCATCTTTTGAAAAAGGAAACAACAACCAGAAAAGAGTCTGGTTTAACTATGGGTGATCCCAAGCCCAACTTACCTACCTTTTTTTCATCCCTCCCTCCCTTCTTATCACTGTCCTTCCTTCCTCCCTTCCTTTCACTGTCCATCCATCCATCCATCCATCCATCCATCCATCCATCCATCCATTCGTCCATCCATCCATCCATCCATCCATCCATCCATCCATCCCTCTTACTATCCTTCCATTCATCTCCATCTCTGTCCCTCTCACTGTCTTTCCTTCCTTATTTCTTTCCTTCCTCTCTCCCCCACTCCCCAAACTAGGGCAACCTCCAGACGTGACTGCCAAAAGTTAATAAGTTTCCTGTTGCTTTAAGGTATACACCTAAAATATGTTCAAGGCAATTTGTTAGTGATGTTTTTCTTTTAATAAAACAAATCCCCCCTCAAAACCTATGGGAAAGAACCCCTAGAGCTGAGAACAAATGGCTTCTCTAGGTTGTAAATTCCCCACCCAATTTGTGGACAGATAAGTTCCTCTGACATTCTTTAGGGGCAGTAGAAACTATCCAATTATTTCTCAAAGGCAGGACTTTCCCTAAGCACTGATAGTAGCACCAGAATTGAAAAAAGATTCCCTCCCCTAGGGGGAATTTTCTCCTGATCTTCCCCTGGGGACATGTAAAAAGCTAGAGAGATTGCAGACCGCTGGAGAGAAGTTTGTAGCAGGAAAGGCAAACCATTCACAAACACCGTTTTGCAGCACTTCATCACTTAGGTGCAAGAACACCATATTCCCTCCTAGGAGAATTTCACCGAGTTCTTTTCTCCTTTGAAAAAAAGTCCTCAGGCAAATTCTCTTTTACCAAGTTGAACGAGAGCTGGTAGGAAAAATATGCAGAATTTCTGGTTTGCCCCAAGGGAAGGGGGAAACAGTATCTTTGTAGAATAGCTCTGCTCATTTTGCCTGATGGTTTCGCTCACGTGCAGCGTCAGTCTCCCAAAATCTTTAAGTAGGTTCCCTGGAGATGAAAAGTCTCCCCATGGAGAAAGGAAAACATAGATCGTAATGTGATGGAGAGGAATCATTTGTTTATATTTTCTTTAAATCTTGTCTTTCCTCCACGGCATTTCCCCTTATTATATCCCTACGACAATAACCCTACAAAGGTAGATTGGGCTGAGAGTGATGGGCCCAAGGTCACCCAATGCGTTCCATGGTCAAATGGGAACTCGTTTAGTTTATCCATCCAACTACTGATGCAGAAGAAGAGGAACTTGGTGACTTTTATGGTTAAGTTCAATCTGAACTCAGCAGAACACAGAAGCAAAACGTGTCACCTGTGGTTGGAGACTGGAATGTCAAAGTTGGAAATAGTAAAAACCACAACTTAGTTGGCTCGGGAAACCAAAATGAAGTAGCAGAATGACCTATCAGTTCTGTTAATCCAATTATTTCTTCGAAGCTAACACAGTCTTCCAACAACCCCAATGGCACCTGTATCTGGTCATGACCAGAAGGAGTACACAGATATCAAACTATATTACTGGGACAAGGAGGTGGAAGAGCTCAGATATAATAGCAAAGACATGGCCAAAAACTGATTATGGAACAATTCACTAACTGTTCATGTGCAAGTTTCAAGCAGAAGGAATACAACCAGTTTCCATGATATGGTCTTTAACATATACCCATCTTTTTCAAGGAGAAGATCAGGAATCGTTTTGAAGTCCTGAACTTCACTGATAGGGACCCAGAGGAACTGTGGAATGAAATAAAAGAAATGGTTAAGGATGAAGGTGACTGCAAAAAACCAAGAAACAGAAGAATGCAAACCGCATGTCAGAACAAACCATTGTTAGATGTTAGAAGAGACAAAAAGCAGTTTTACAACGACATCTGTAAAGACATTGAAACAAGGACCATTTTCCAAACAATCTCTGAACTCCGAACCTCAGAAGGAGGTTTCAGTCTTGAAAGGGTATGCTTAAAGATGCCAACGGGCATCTAGTAACTAATTGAAAGAAGATCAAACAAAGATAGAAGTATAGTGAAATTCTGTACAGTAGAGATGTCAACCTTCAAGGTACCTTAGAAGGTATTCCATACTTAAAAGAACCTGTGATACTGGAAGGTGATATTAGACCAGGACATGATCATGTCATCCATAGACATGACCAAGTCAGAAATATACATCGACATGACCAAATCAGAAAGCTACGGGAATTGATGAATTATCTACAGAATGAAATAATACAACAGAAAAAGAACCTACAAGGTTTTAGTCAAACTATGCTAGCAAATCTGGAGAATGACACAGTAGCCCACCGATTGGAAGGGGGCAGTCTATGTAACAATACCAAAGAAAGGAGGCTTAACAGAATGTGCAAACGATTGTACAATATCCTTAATTTCACATGTTGGCAAAATAATGCTTGCGATCATCCGATGCAGAGTACAGCTTTCCACGGAAAGGGAGATGCCAGATGTTCAAGCGGGTTTTAGAAAAAGCCGATGAACATGAGACATTATTGCTGAGGCATGCTGGATAATTGAGAAAGCTGAAGAATACCAAGAAGGAGTCAGCAGGTGCTTCATCGATTGTATTGTAGAAGGCCTTTGATTGTGTTGATCACGTCAAGCTGTGGGAAGTGCTTAGAAAAACGGGAATCCCAGAACATCTCGTTGTCATTATGCAAAACCTACCCAGAGGACAGGAGGCTACGGTACAAATGAAACATGGCAAAACAGACAGGCTCCAGGTTGGCAAAGGCTAGACACTCTTCCCTCATTCATTCAACCTATCTGCTGAATGTAATATATACCGAGGAAAGATGAGCACGGTTTTAAAACCGTAGGAAGAAGCATCAATAATCTGTGCTATGCTGATGACACTATTCTGATAGCTGAAAATGCAAATGATCTGGAAGCTCTCATAATGAAAGTCAAGGAGTACAGTGAAAAAATGAGAATAAGAGGACCAAATGATAAGTACAGGAACCAGCCTTAGAATTAACAATGGGGATACTGAAGTGGTGGTTCAGCTCTGCTTTTAGGATCTACTGTCAACCTGGGGGTTTCAAGAGGATGGGCAGTTGATGAGGTGGCTCCATTGTCTGTAATATCTGATGCTCTCTCCTTGCCTTTTCATTAGATATTAATGTTTTAATTGTTGGTTGTTTTTTTGTATTGCTATTTTAGAGGGTTTTTTTTTTTTTTATCATAAGCCGCCCAGAGTCATGTTTTGTGAGATGGGTGGCAATATCAATGCGATACATAAATATGATAAATAAATAAGTAAAGAGTAAAAGAATCTGCAGTGAAGAAATACACCACAGACTAGCAGAGGAGCCATGAAGGCCTTGGAAAAGATATTCAGACACTGTAATGCATTTGTAAACAAAGATCAGAATTATGCAGATAATGGTATTCTCTGTGACACTCTATGAAAGCAAAAGTTGGACTTTGAAGAAGCAGGATAGAAAGAGAACTGTCGCTTTTGAACTCTGGTGTTGGAGAAGACTCTCAGGGACACCATGGATACCCAAGAAAACATACAAATGGATCATTGAACAAATCAACCCAGACTTCTCACTCAAGGCACAAATGACCAAGCTGAAATTATAATATTCTGGTCACCTTATGCAAAGACCTAGCTCTCCTGAGAAGTCTATAAGGCTGGGAAGGGTGGAAGGAAGGAGAAGAGGACAACCATCAGCAAGGCGAATGGGCTCACAGTGGCAATGGGTGCATTGTTGGAAAACCTGAAGGACAACCTTGGGGACAGATCCTTAAACAGATTCTGTTTAATCACTAGGAGTCAACGTAACTTGATGGCACACCACGATCACGATCATTATTATCGTTGTTGCTGTTCTACTACTACTATTTTTCTACTACTACCTTATTTATTAAATAAATTTATTTATTAAAAAAATTTATTAAATAAATAAGGGGAGGGTAAATTATGACACATGCATCTTAATGACATGATGCAAATAAAGTCAGTTACAAGCTTGTGCCAGATGTTTTGACGCAACTACAGAATGACATCATTGGCACCCTGTTGTCCCCTCCCTCGCACCAGAGATCTAGGTACAGGTAGCAACTCAGACAGTGGATCTCTCCCAACCACTGAATTGATGTGCCCTCCATCCATCCTTGAGCCATGAGAAAACTATCATAGAATCCAGAGACATCTAGTCCAAATTCTTGCTCAGTGCAGGATTCAGCAGAGCGTCTCTGACAGAAAACCGTCCAACCTCTTCTTGAAGGAGGATTGTAGAGAGTAAGGAAGATGACCTTGATGGAGTTTTGCTAGTTCTGCTGTCAAGGCAACAAGGGGCACAACATATTTTAAGTCCACCACAGACATATAATAATTGGAAGAGGCTCATACAGACACCTCCCTAATTCCCTGAACTATAAGTATTAGGAGGACATAGAACATTAACAGGCTTGCAGGATTCTGTTATAGCCACTCTCAAGAGAAGTAGTGTTAATCTTCTTGCGGAGGTGATTCCTTGGTCTGGTCCACCTCATGGGGTGACAAGAACTCACCACTTCTTGGGACAACCTGTTCTACCGGCTGACAGCTTGTATCATTTGGAAGTTCTTCCTGACCTTTAGCCTGACCCAACTTCTCTGGAGCTTTAATTCATTGGTTCTGGTCCTGCCCTTTGGGGCGAGAGAGAATAAGTCTTCTACATGTCAGTTTTCTGATAGGAAGATTGCCATCACAACGCTGACATAAAATAGGCTGCCCCCTGGCTGGTCTCTCTCCTGCTTCTCTTCCTTCTCTTCCAAAGCCCTGCAGTCTTCTGATGTCCCTCCAAGGCCAAGGGTGACAAATCCTAGCTGATGTTCCACTCTTGGAGGCCTGCAGTGAGTAGGACTGGAAGGCAACATCTGAAGTCCTTGCTTTATCATTGCCTTGGGTGAGCGCTATTAATTTCATCCACAGATGCCCAAGAAATCTATGCATTGGCTGCAGTTTTCAAAGAGAGGAAAACACTTTGGGGGCATTTTTTTAAAAAGAATTATTCAGGAAATTTACTGCCACTGAGTTAATTCCAAAACCTTTGTCTGTATTATGAGCTATTCAGCAATCAGATCTTCTCTCCTGTTGGCTTTTCCCCCCATGGATACAGACATATGCCAGGACACCCTTAACTTGTTGACTGAATTAACCCATTTTCTAGATTCCCGCAATCTTTAAACAAATGGGCTAAGTTCAGCCAGCACACTAAGCCACTAAAAACTGCATGCTGGCTCACCCAAGGTTCAGATTAACCAAGTTTAGCATTTGGGGAATGCAGCTTCAAAGTTTTGAACCAACTGTTGTACAAAGTCAGTCCTTCCTTCTAAGGACCAATTCACACAACCTGCTAATTCCTAAACCCAGGTTAACAAAATACAATTGCTTCATGTGCTTAATATGCCAATCCCCCCCCCCCCATGCACAGCATTATGGTTAATGAGATGCTTGGTCACCCCACAGTCTAAGACATGGTTTCCCAACCTAAGCAACGTCTAGCTTTATGGACTGCAACTCCCAGAATTTTTAACAATGACCATGCTGACTGGGGAATTATGGAAGTTGTAGGTCACACAAGTGGAAGTTGCTCAGGCTGGAATACACAGATCTAAAACAAGATTCCCATAGTATGCTGTGCTAGAACTACCCAATCCCATTTTAGCCTAGTCTAGTCTGAACCCACTCATTCATCCCTTGTGTTTTGCTCTTCAAGATGGTTCTCCCTTTACTATAAGTATGAATAAAGTTTATATCACAAATCCAGCTCTAGTAAGAGTGTGAGTAGAGAGAGGCCAGATACTTTTGAAGAATATCCCTGCATGGGTACATCTTGGACATCAAATATCCATCATCTCCATTTTACAGGGAATCCAAGGGAGAGCTTCCAGAAGCAGAGAACAATTGGGTTGCTCCTTGGGACCATTTCATTCATTCATTTGTTAGGTGCCATATTTGTAAACTGTCCCAATAAATTAAGACTCTGGGCAACATCCAATAAAGAAAAAGGAAAAAGGAAAAAAAAGCAGGGAAAGCAATACAGCTCAGAACAAGACAGGACAATAATTACTTAGCTATGACCCCCACATAACCAAGAACAAAGACACGCTGAAATAAGATAGTCTTAACAACCTTGCACAATTCCAGGAGAGATGGGGCCACATGTACCTCAGGACAGAACATATTCCAGAGCATGGAGGCTACCACTGAAAAGACCTTCTGCCTGGCCCACATCTCACATACTTCTCCACGAGGGCAAACCTCAGCAGACCTTCTCTAGATGCTCGGACTGGCCAGAGAAGGTCAATTTGGGCAAGGTAATTCCTGATATGTCTGATGCTATGTTAGGTAGAGGTAATACCCAGATCTCTGGGTGGGAGCTTAACATCTCCTGTCTCCGTGAAATGAGCAGAGAGAACAATTTCTCCATGGAATTCTTGGTGCTCTCTGAGCTTGGTGGTTTGCTTGCTGACATTTCATCACCCAGCTAGATAGCATCATCAGTGCGAGAGAGTGTGGGCTTTGCTGTCTGCTTATATATACTAGCTTGCCCTGCCAGTTTTGGTGGGGTGTGGTTTCCTCCTTGGTGGTTCCTTGATTCCTGTTTGTCTGGTGTTAATCCCTGCTTATCTGAATGTTGACTGAGGGGAATGTGTTCTAGTCTTTTTCTTTCTTTCCTAGGGTTTTTATTGTCTCTTTTGAATGGTGTGTAAATGTGGTTTATTTCTATGGCAGGGCAACTGGCAGGACAAGCGTCTATCTATCTATCTATCTATCTATCTATCTATCTATCTATCTATCTATCTATCTATCTATCTATCTATCTATCTATCTATCTATCTATCTATCTATCTATCTATCTATTTGTCGTACTTATATAGCTGCCCATCTCAAAGTGACCCTGGGCTACTATATATAAACAGGGAGCAAACCCCACCCTCCCTTGCACTAGTGATGTTCCCTAGTTGGGTAATGAAACGTCTCCAAGCAACCAATCTCAGAGAACACCAGAAACTCCACAGTTCAACCCTGAGCTCCAGATCTTCTCTTCTCTTGGAACAATTTCTCCGCTGCTATTAGCAGTGACCTCAGCCATTCCAACTGCATCCAGATTGCAAGATTGCATCTTGGCTTTATTTTCTAATCTCAAGAGCAAGGGAGGAATGATAATAATGCATGTCTCTCGTACGCTACAGCTTCACTAGTTCTCTTCCATGTTCAGAGTTTCCGGTTTGGAAAAATGAGTTCTGTAAAAACAAAAAAAAGGGTCTCTCTCATCGCTTCCAGTTTTGCCGTCTCAGCCTGCTCTATGAATGATGAGGCCTGGAGGCAACACCTCCGATGTTTCTTTCTTATTCGGCTTGTTTCCATGGATTAGCATTGCTCAGGGCACTTTGTAAGTGCTGGAAACAGAAGAATCCTGTGAAAGAAACAAAGAATCGGTAGGGGGAAAAATGAAAAATGCAAACAGGGTTGGCGAAGGGAAAAATATTCACACAAGGCTCTCTTAGAAAGAAAAATCTGTCTAGGAAGATAAATGATCATTCTATATCTCACTTTCCATGTCCTCTGGAACAAAATCTCTCCTGGAGATCCATATGGCTTCTACCTTGATGATGATCCAAAAGGCACTGAAAACCTGGTTATTCTCCCAGGCCTTGATGTAGGGTGGCTGGTGAGTCCCTATATAAGATTTTGTGTTGTTCTGTAGATTTTTCCCCCGTCTGGACACATATCTGTCTCTCTCTTTGATTATTCTGGCTTGCTCTAATGTAAATTTCTCAAGGTCACTTGGAGTTGGGCATTCTTTAAAATAGTTAAAGAAAGAAACATATTCTCACTGCTGGCATCTCTCACTGTTGGCTGCGTGGACTGAGAACTGCTAGAACAGTGTCCCTCAACCTTAGCAGCTTTAAGCGGTGTGGACTTCAACTCCCAGAATTCCCCAGCCAGCATGCTGGCTGGGGAATTCTGGGAGTTGAAGTCCACACCGCTTAAAGCTGCTAAGGTTGAGGGACACTGTGCTAGAAGTTGTACCAATAGGACAATTCTCCCACGCCTGGAGTAAGAGCTTCATTGGTGTGGCCAAAGGGTCATCAACCCTTTTATCCTGTTTTCATGTAGCTTAAGGATAATTTTGGCAGTATAACCTAGCTCAAACTTCCTCCTATGTTTAATAACAACAGTGAGGCTTTTATAGGCACACAGGTGGAAAGACAATGGAAGAGAGGATGGTGAAGTTGATGGAGTTGGCCAAGATGGTGAAGCTGACGGTTTTGATTAAGAGAAAAGACACTGAGTAGCTTTAATGTTAATTGGAAGCCTTTTTGGGGGGGACTTTTTGTGTGGAACAGAAAAATAATGAAATTATGATGTAGGGATCTGAGGATGAGAAATCACCCTGGACAATAGAAAAAATGGAAGTTATGTTGTTAACTTTAAGAGTTCAGTGCAAATTGGTATTTATATCTGTTGTGAGGAAAGTCAACACTCATTCTTGTTTGTACTTTCTCCTTCTTTTCTTTTTTCTTTCTTCCTGCACTTTTTTTTTCTCTTTCATTCTTTCTTCCCGTTCTCATTCTCGATCTTCAATATTTGTTTTTGTTCCTTTTAATTGTTCTTATCTTAAACTCCAGTAAAGGTGTTGGAAAAAAAAATAAGTATAACGGAGCTCAAACTTCTCTTTTGTGATGCTTTAAAAAAAAAAACTCATGTTTGCAGCAGCCTTTGGGGGCAAGCAGTGCAGCTGTTGTGGGATAAGCGTAAAACAAGAGTTCCTTATTCACACCTAACCATGCACAAATGTGTCTTGGCAATGTTTTTTTCACCCTGCTGTGTCCATTCATCTCATGCCTAGCCTGTGAAAGAGACGGGCTTGTCACATTTAGCTGGACTGGTATTAGAGAGAAAAAGTCCCCCTTATTCCAAGACCATCCAACAAGGTTGCAAGGTATATGAAGACTAGGATGCTTCACCAGGTCAGAGGAGAAGTCAGTGGGTGGTTTGGGTGGGATCAGGGCAGTGCTTATTGGCTGTTTCAGTCTCCCGGGCAGCAAAGCCGTAAGAATCGACCAATAGTGTTGCTTATCACGCTCTGCGTGCAGAAAGTCAGGACAGCACCATTCAGCTGCGACTCAGAACAGATGCAGAGAAAGGCAGGAGAGGGGCTGGCAATGGGGAGCAAATGCCATGCCTGTCTAATTTTAGAGTGCCTCAAGGATTGGTGGAGAGCCCTTAATGGGAAAAGGCAGATATTCTGAATGCATGATGCTTCCAGAGTTTTCCGAGGGAGCATCTTGTACGTAGCAGATAGGGCCGTTCTCTGACCTGCATTTAATTTAGTCGTATTGGATTGTTTGCATAACTGTGTTTTGCTGAACAAACCGTAACTGCCTGAATTCCCATGTAACACTAAGCCCTAAGCCATCATTTATAAAACATAATCTCTAGATTCACACAACAAGCAAAGCCAAAACCAACAAACACAACAAACCAACCACATCAAAGTTTAGTATAACATGTCAATGAAGAAAATTAGAAACAGGCTTTCTTGCTTTCTTTCTCCCCCCTTTCTTTCTTACACTCTTTCTTACACTCTTTCTTTCTTTCTTTCTTTCTTTCTTTCTTTCTTTCTTTCTTTCTTTCTTTCTTTCTTTCTTTCTTTCTTTCTCTTTCTCTCTCTCTCTCTTTCTTATCCTCCTTCCTTCCTTCCTCCCTTCCTTCCTTTCCTCCCTTCTTTTCTTTCCTCCCTCCCTCCCTCCCTTCCTTCCTTCCTTCCTTCCTTCCTTCCTTCCTTAGTTCCTTCCTTCCTTCCTTCTCTCTCTCTTTCTTTCTTTCTTTCTTTCTTTCTTTCTTTCTTTCTTTCTTTCTTTCTTTCTTTCTTTCTTTCTTTCTTTCTTTCTTTCTTTTCTTTCTCTCTCTTTCTTATCTTCCTTCCTTCCTTCCTTCCTTCCTTCCTTCCTTCTTTTCTTTCCTCCCTCCCTCCCTCCCTCCCTCCCTCCCTTTCTTTCTTTCTTTCTTTTTTTTTCTTTCTTTCCTCCCTTTCTTCCTTCCTTCCTCCCTTCCTCTTTCTTTTTCTCTCTTTTCCTTCCTTCCTTCCTTCCATTATTCAAGGGAAAAGGAGAGAAAATGTATCTTCAGCTCATTTCGATACCGGCTGAAGACTCTGTCATTCTCTGTCTCTTTGATTCAATCAAAATTTGGGGCTTAATCCTGAAAGATTGGCTCATTCTTCCAAGCTCCGTTGTTGCCAAGACTATTCAAAGCATTGTCTTTCTCCGCTTGCTTTTAGTTTTGACAGCCTGTGGTTACGTAACCATGTGGCTGTCTCTGACTGGACACCTCTTATTGGAATGGATGGATGTTTTCCTCGGAGCAGTAATTGATGTCATTACTAGATCTTTTGGGGGGGGGGTCTACTCCATTTCTTCCAGCAAGATAAATATATACCATAAGCATGGAAATTGATTGCTATTTTCCATAATTTCTTGAAAGATGTGCGCTGGAATCACTGCTAAGGACATGGTGCAATTTATAACTCAAGACAGACCAGCCCTGTTCCTTGGTTAGGAAATGAACCAGAGAGCTAGTATGCAAATGATATATAAGATGTGTTTTGATTTGTTACCTCCTATTATGCCTGAGTATATACCACATTCCAGGTAGTGAGAAAGGAATCTGTCTTCACAGAACGTTGAGTTCTGTTTAAAAATGGCAAATTTCTAGTCCTTCATCATAGAAAGCTGTGTGGGCTAATGTCTGAACATTGGCTGAAGTATCCTCAGAAACCCGTATGGGGGCTAAACAGAATTTCCAGTGGTTGGAGGTACAGCAATGGGTTTCTTCTACATCTTTCCTTGATTATGAGTAGACAAAGATTGGATCCAAGCATGCCGTTGATAGAACCTAACCAGTTTATTCTATATGCTTCTATTGCTTCTACTGCCTTCAAAAACCCTACATGGTTCTCCTCCCCACATCCTGGGTGTCCATAGTGAGGAGGAGAGGGGAAAGAAAGATGGTGGACACAACCACGTGACCCAAGCCCTGCCCCCTTGTTGCAAACGAGGATGTTGTCTTCTTTCCCAGATCATGCAAATACCCCAATGCATGGAAAGGAACCCTCTGTTCACAGAGGGAAAGGGTTAGGATTTAGCTGGGGTGAGCCCCATGTGGAAATTTAGTTTTGCAACCTGCATGCCCTCCTATGATGTTCTTTCCAGAAAGAACCCCTGTGTCTCTCTTCCTTTGCCCCAATCATTTACTTCCAAAATGGGAGAGACACCTGTAATTAACTGAGAATTTAAGGATCAAGGTAGATGAAGGAGGATTATGTCTTCTTCTGGGAAGGGGGGCGGGTTGATTTCAGGGTTGTTATCCTTTGGGATAAATACAGAATTTAATTGGCAATGCACATCTGGAATTGGTCTTCTTGGTTTTATCCACCCCGGTTATGTCCGTTTGTAGGGCTGCTGGCCAAACAATTTGCAGAATTCCAGATGCAGGACTTTTTTCAGGGAGGGGGAGACTAGAGGCTGCATTTCACATTGGGAGGGTAAGAGCTACTCTGAGTAGGACGATACTGCAAAATTGGAGATTCTCCAAGACTTTGTTCCTGCTTTGCCTCGGTAAATGTTAAATCTGCTGCAGAAATGGAGCTGGGCGAAGGATCTCCAAGGTCTCTTCTGTCCCACTCATCTAAGCCCTAAAACGCTGTTAAAAAGAAACTCCTCCAAAATCAGAAAGACAAAGACAGACATCTTGGTCCACCCATGTGTGATATGATCTCATCCCCTCAGCCTCGTTCCCACTGCAGTCTTCTGGCCCCCTGCCAAAAAGAAAGGTGAATTTACCTTTAATTACTGCATGTTCATGGTTTGATTTTTCTCGCTGGAGGGGAGTTGAGTTACCTTCAATTCGCTTCCCTTTTGCTTTTCCTTACTGAGAATGGTTATTAATGTCCATTGGTATGGCACCCATGGGAAGAAGAGCTGTGTGTGTGTGTGTGTACTATAATGGAATAATAAGAGTTAAGAATAGCCTGGGGCCTCCAAAGTTGCAGTTGCCCTGAGATGGTGGCTGTTTTAAAGAGTTTCCTCTCTCGACTGGACTGTAGAGCGACATATACAATAATTTAATTGCGAGGGTATTATCTGGCAAGAAAGTTCATCTGCGTTGATTCGGTAAACAGGGAAGAAGAGAAGGCAAAGATTTGTCTTCTCTGCCCCAAAGAGGCTGTTGTACAAGTTTTGGAGCCAGGCAGAAAGGCGCCTGGCTTCCCCAGGGTGGTTAAAACTGTGCCCGAAGAGCTGCGTTATTGAATATCATGCGAAGTTGCAGAAGAAATGAAACGAACAGAAGCAAGCGTTTTTCCTAATTAACCCTCTCAGGAGGCTGCAGGTGACTCAAGGGCTCTGTCTGAAAGGAGAGCAAGGCAGAGGAAAAGCCCTTAGAAAGTTTATCTTGGGGTTTTGTTAGGGGTAGGCAAATCAATCTTAATCCAATGGAGACCTGTGGTTTTGATTTGGAAAGGCACATGGATTAGGGAAAAGGAGTTTTACGTACGCCCACGGCCCGATCCAATCAAATTTCCTCCAGCGTTTTCTTCCTCTTGTCAGTTTGCATTCGACACGATGAAAGGGAATTGGCTTCTCGAATGGTTTATTTCTTTATTTTGTAGGATGTGTATGTTGGCTCAGTCAGAGACTCATCAAGGCATGGGGGGGGAATCAAATGAAGGAAACAGTACCGTGCCATTTTGACAGAAGCTCTGCCTCTTTTGTTCATGGGTCCTGATGTCATAGGGGCGTGCAAAAGGGGTGGAGGTAGCATGGTGATGATGCAACGCCATTTTTACAAAAGCTTCTGATCCTGCAGACGCCTTGGGTTGTGCGTGAATGTAGGGGTCTGTGGGAATGACCTTGAGAGACAGGAGGAAGAGCCGCAGACTGGGCAATGGTCAGATAAGTGGCAGCTGAGCCTGCAGAAGGAATGGGGGTGTGGCAGATGTCTCAGAAGGGACCCTCCCTAGTTTCTTGGGCTGTAAAGCTGAGGGGGGGAAAATGTACTTTCAGACGTGCAAGATGGATGTCAGCCTTGCCAGGCAGTCCAGACAAGAAGCACACCCAGAAGTACTAGCTCTAACTTTATTGCAAGGTTACATGAAAAAAATCTTGCCAGTCCGTTGCAAGAATAACCTTGAGAGTCAGAAGGGAGAGGCGCAGCCAAGACAATGGTCTGATAAGAGAAATCGGAGTCCAGAGGAGGGATGGGGGTGGAGAAAACATCTCAGAAGGGTCCCTCCCTAGTTCTCTGGGAAGTAAAGGCAGGGGAGGGGGGAAATGCTTTCCAACATGCCAGATTCTGTTACTGCAACCTTACCATAAAGGTAGTGTTAATACTCATGGTTTGGGTTTCCTGTCCAGACTACCTTGAAGAGCTGACAGTAAGTGACTGAAGGAGATTTAGAAAAGATGAAAGAAAATCCTTCTTCAAGTGATGCATCATTAACCTGTGCAATTTGGGCTCATGAGACATGGTGTTGACCCGTAACCTGGATGTCTTTAAAAGGGGATTGGATAAATTCACAGAGAAAAAGACTATCAAAGGCTATTAGTCTTGATGACTCCATGATATCTCTGAGTTGAAGGGCTGCATGCCTCCAAATGCAGGGGAACAATGAGGAAGAAGGTTAGGTCCATCTCTTGCTTGCAAGACTCCAGAGGTATCTGGTTGGCCACTGAGCAAAACAAAATGCTGTTCTGGCACAAACTGATAAAATGCTATTTGGTCAATCCTCACTGTTTAGGTAACCAGATTCTTGGCTGGATAACTAGCATCTCGTTGATATGATCCAGAAAAAAATGGCCATCTCTCCAAAATGTATAGTTTCAACAGATAGAACTGTTGTCCCTAACTTCCAAATTATACAAAGAAACAGATTCACGAGTACCTTTAACTGAGTTATAAATGAAGGAACACCATTACAGTGGAAATTCCCAATCGATAAATGTTTTTTTCCCCCCCCTTCTCTCTCTTTCTTTAGTTTCCCTGCCTGCAAGCTGTAGCATTAAGGCTGACAAATAAACATATATTTTAATCCCCGACATTCTTTCACTTTGGCATTTGCGCTGGAAAGAGGCAAGAAAATCTTTATCTCTCTTTTTTTTTAGAAGTATGTCCAAAGGAAAAAAAAATGAAAGAAATATATCCACCAAGATCCAACACAGAAATCAAGTGGATTAGAAATGAATTAAATTTACTTGGTGTGGGTGTCATTTCTTGAAATGTCACCAAATGTTCTATCACACACTTTTTTTTTAAGCCTGCAGGGAGAAATTTATATGAAAAAGATATGTTGGGAAAAAAAATTATGTCAAAACTCCATATTAGGGGAAATTGCGCAGAGCAGACAAATGAGTTTTTTTGAACAAAGTTTTTCTTATCCATCAAGAAGATGAACTGGAATACTTCTTTATCAATGTGTTTAGAAAAAAAATGGATTTATACTGATAAATATAAGCATTAGTATATTTCAGAGACCAACGTAGATAGGAAAAAGTGAATTTCAGGCTGTTCTTGCAATGCAAAATTGAAGTATGGGTAAAAGTGTTCATTTGCATGAAATACACTTTTCTTCTAGTTTTCCCCTTGCCTTTAAATTGATCAGAAATAATACAAACAAGAGGCACGTAGATATTTTTTAAGCCTAAAGTATATAAAGAGGTAAACAGCCATGATGTGTCTATACCTACAAAGATCAGAATCATGCAAGCTGTGGTTTTCCCTGTGACACTCTGTGGAAGCGAAAGTTGGACTTTGAAGAAGCAGGATAAGAAGAGTATTGACACTTTTGAACTTTGGAGTTGGAGAAGACTCCTGAGAAGACCGTGGACAGCCAAGGAAACAAACTAATAGATCATCAAACAAATCAACTCAGAGTTCTCACTCAAGACACAAATGACCGGGCTCAAATTATCCTACTTTGGACACATTATGCAAAGACCCAGCTCTTTGGAGAAGGCTCTGATGCTGGGAGAGGTGGAAAGAAAGAGAAGAAGAGGATGACCAGCAGCAAGATGGGCTGATGAAGTTACAGAAGCAATGGGCACACCATTGGAAGACCTGAAGGACCTGGTTAGGGACAGATCGTCATGGCGGAAATCTATCTGTGTGGTTGCTAAGAATTGACAATGACTTGATGATACATAATCAATCAATCAATCAATGGAAGGAGATTAATACAGCTGTTCCTTTGTAATGGATATCTTACAGAACCCTGAATCATCTTTGGAAGCAGGATTTGCAAATATCAAGTAGAAAGGAATTAAACTTAGTCATTTCACTCGATCCTCAAGAAAAAGCTGGATTTTGCATTTTCTCTTAATATTTTGACTCGTTCTTGGCAGTTTAGATGGATCAAACTTAAAGTTGAAAGATGTTGCCTGACACTGAATTTTGGAATTATTCTTATAAACCTTCATAGCCTGTTTCCCTCATTTCTTTTGTGCCTCTATATGTAACTTAGACATTAATTTAGTGGAACTTTTAAAAATGGAGAAAGAGGAATATCTTTAACCTGAAAAGTGGACTTTATTCTTTGAGATCACCCTTTTTTGAAAATAACCTTTTAGAATACATTATTGGACAGAGAATGGACAATTTCTTGGGCTTTTTCCTCTGGATTTTTTAACAAGTTCTCATGGGTTAGTTTTGATAGTAGCAATCATATTTTTTCTTATTCATTTTAACAAGTTTTATCAACCTCCCCCCCCCAAAATGGAAAAAAACAAGAGAATAACAGAAAACAGAAACAAAAAAGTAATAAGCTGAACAAAAAAGGTTTAAAAAAACCACAAAAAAGGATCACAAACGGCCTCAACCCATCACAGATCCATCAAACTTTAAACAATATTTAAAGTTCTAAATGAAAGAGAATAAATGTTAACACTCATCACTGTAAAATGTCATGAAGTTTGTGCCGAACAGAAACATATTGCATCTTGTTTTGATTAGTAGAAAAAAATGCCTTTTCAAAAAACAGGTAGATTACACGTCTCTTCATTCCAATCCTTAATACTGAGAATCGTGAAGAGGATTATTTTAAGAAATGGGAAACTGGGCATTCCTCTGAATAACTTTTCGTAGGCTTTAAGGGTAGTTGGGGGGTTCACTGACTCCTGGAGATAGCCTTGTGCATGAAAGCCAAGGCAAACATTGGCATATTATAAATCTCCTCTTCTTTGAAATTTCAAAAACAATTTCACTACACTGAAGGACAGCTGATGTTTAAACAAACGCCAGAAAATGTCTTTACCCAGCTGTATTAAGGGTCACCTTCCCTCTAGCCACTAGATAACACTACCCAGTTGAGTTCCTTCTGGCATTCTTCTTTCACTAGCTCACCCCAGCAAAGTTCATCTTCTTCTGCTGCTGATATAAAACCAGCTATATTTCTTGTTCATTTTGGTTCTCCGTTAGCCACAGAGCCTAGATCTTTCATCTCAGGCTGTAAACAATTCAGAGAAATAGCAGGGTATCATATTTTTAAAATAAAGAAGGCCGTTATGTGTCTACTTGTCCCAATATATTGGCAGAGTCTGTATATTCTGGCAGTATATCAGTGTGACAAATAAATAATTAAATTAAATTCTCTACGGGGTAACATGAATTGTGAAAAATCTCCAGCAATCAAGATGATCTCACCATCGCTGTAACTGTTCACACGATCCATTTATCCAGGTCAGTAAGAAACATAGCAGCCAATGTTCAGATCATGTGTTAAACCTGGTTAGTTTTTATCCTGGTTATTTGGGGTAGTTTTGTGTGATGGGGTCAACCTTACAACTTCCACTCAGGTTGCCCAAATCTGACTTGCAGCCTTCATTGTAGAGAATAGAAGACAATTATGACTAAAAGTTGAGCCAAGCTTCTAATAGTGCTGATAATGGATGTTTAAGCTGATCATGGATTGTTCTACAAATTGTAGCACAAACCCAGAAACTGGGTTAGTTCACTGAACAGGTCAAATACCTTGTCTCAACCCAGTCAGCAGCTTGGGACTCTTACAGTGTCAACTTGATTCCTTCAATCTTACTTAGCTTTTTCTTCTTTTATTTCTCCAATTCCTGTTTTTTTTCCAATATCTTCTCTGGATGAAGACATCTGAAGTTCTCACAAGCACTTTTGGTGTTTCTTAATGGTATCCTCTGGAGAGGAAACAAAAACCTAGCCTAAACCTGATATCAACGGTACCTCTTGATCCAAAATCAATCCAGGTTTTGAACTCTACAACTAGGGGCATCCACAAAAGGGAGCAGGAGTCAAATTCTGCAAGATGGTGGATGGGGCATCACGGTCCAAGCCCCACCCCTTGGTCTGCACACCCGCCATTTTGCAGATTTTGACTCCCTGCTGCAGACACCACTCAATACCAGCCAGGGATGGATAGATCAGCAGAACCATGATTTGGTATACTGACCCTGTTAGAAGATTGGTGATGGGTCTGACTTTTTTCCAACCTTCTTTCCTTTTTTAAGTTATAGGTGTTTTTAAAAAAACAAACCAGCAAACAGGTCCTCCATTCTCATCTGCAACTTTTCCTAATATAGAATCATTCACTGTAAGGATGGGAAGGGATTTCTGAGAGCATCTAGTCCATCCTCCTGACCAGTGTGGCAATCCGCTCCTACACCATGTCCAACCAACAGTCATTCAAGACACTCCCATTTCCCAAGGCTCTCTGATGTCCAAGCAAAATCCACTTTCTTAGAATTTATAACCTTTGTATCTTGCCCTTGTCTGAACCATCTGCCCCATCTTCTACCTGACCACCTTTCAGCTATCAGGGGTGCCTATAACGTTCTCTCTTGCAGGATAAATTGATGCAATCCTTCTAACCATTCCTTGTATGGTTCTCCATCCAGGCACCTTATCATTTTGCTATGATAAGCGGGAGAAGAACTTTCCATTCTCTTTCTTGATATTAATATGAATTCTACCCAAGGTACCCTTTTGGGGCACTGAAATTTCTCTAATGTTGTTATTTGTTATATAAATGACACCCCTCCCCTCTCTCCCCCCCCCTTTTTTTTTCTGCATGCAACTTTTGACAACACATTCTTTTTTAGACACTTCTTTTACAAACAAATGGATTTTGTGCAGGTCTTTGCCTGAAGGAACTTTTTGAAAAATGAAGGCACCGTTCTTGGAAAATCTCTCAGATCTCCTTCTTTAGAAAGCCAGGGTGGATTCACTTGAATATCTCTGCCAACCAACTTAATAGTGTCCTCGAGGAAAACTGAAGGATGCTGATCTGTTGCAAGTGGCATTTGCATGCAGATATTCCCTTCCCCCTCTGGATGCTTGTTGGAGGGGGGGGGGGGACCAGATGGCCTGTTATGGAGTCACTTGAGGTTGTGTCTTGAGAGAGAGAGAAAGAGACAGAGAGAGATCTACATCTTAACCCTTCATCTTCTGGAAATCATGGCTAGAGAAAGCATGCTGGGGAGAGCAAGGGGTTTTTTCAGCATGCTGTCTATTTGTCTGAGTCAGATTAGGGAATTTGGTTCTTTGATGGTTGGTCCTTAATGTTGGACAGGGGTCTGCAGCCCATCAACTGGATGAGGGAGCAGTGCAACACCAAAATCCCCTCCCCATGTTCAGAACTGCAAGAGAGCGAGGTGTATGTTCTGTTCTGCACACAAACACGTCTTGCAGAGGGACCAGCCATTGACCCTCCTTCTGCTACTTGACGGAGGGGTCTGAATTCTGGACTCACCAGGCCTCCTTCTGCAGTTTCCAGTCTACCCCAGTGCTATTAAGATGCAGAGGGTAGAATCTACCTGGGAAAAGGTTACCGGCAGAGCTTCGATCGCCCCATCATGTTGTGGCTGCCATATTTTCTGGCCACCTTGCTTCTGACAATGTCGATGTGCACCCTCTGCGATGCGTGGCCCATAAAAACAGGGAGAGCTTCCATTGCCCCTTGGTGTCATGGTGACCCTCTTGACTTTTTCTGACCCACCTGCTTCTAATGATGCCCATCTGCACCCTCTGCCATGCATGGCCCATAAAAACCAGGCCGAGCTTTCTTCGCCCCCATGGCGGCTGCCATCTTGACCTTTTTGACCACACCCTACGGACGCCTGTAATCAGAGGTAGCTGTGTGCCACCTTCTCGGTGATAGGGCGCCCTTCCCTGGAGCCTGTTTGTACTTTGGCTAATTAATCTGTCTCCTGCCCCCCTTGCCCTTGTTCTCTGACCTTTGACGTTAATGGATACCACGTTGCCTTTCATCCTCTCCCCTCTCCCGTGCTCTTGTTCTTGGGGGCATCTGCTCAGCGAGGGAAGGAGAAGGAGGAGGAGGAGGAGGAGGAGGAAGCTGGCTGGTGCACCACCCCCCGCCTGTCTACCATCTGCTTCGACCCGGGCGCCTCTCCATCCTGGTGAGCAGAATCTCTAATGAAGCCTGTAGCTTCTGTCAAATGGCAGAGTGGATAAGTGGAGGGGAAGGAAGAACAAGAGATGGGGGGCAGAGAGGGACAGAAAGGAAGAGGAAAGCCCCTCGCTGCAATTAAGAGCAAACCTTTGTTGTCTGCTCCTTGACCTCAGGCCATAGCCGCACAGTGCCGTTTCGAGGGCCTGCTGGGGAAAGCCAGATCTGTAATGACCAAGCCTCAAGGCGAGGCGACCCCCCTGCCCATCCCCAGGGAGATGGGAGATGGAGAAGGAAAGGGGGAGCAATCAGAGGCTGGGATGCAGGGCGGGTGGGGAGGGGGTGATTCCTGGTTTTAGGATGAAAGGGTTTGCATTTTCAGAACAAGGAGTTTGAGGCTGACGCTTCCGTTCAATCCACGCTACCATCTGCCTCTTCGTTTCGGCTTATCCCCGCATTGTGAGTAATCAACACTGAACATTCAGCCGCTAAGCTTGGCTTGGGCGTCTTCCTGAAGTCTGATTGAGATGAAATTGCATAGGACAAGGTGCTCCTGAAGTTGGGGGATGACAGATGAGGCACCTCAAAAAAAATAGAGGAACAGCAGAAAACACGGGTCTACCTCTTCTCACCCCGGATGGACTCCAGCTGCCCCGGGTTTCAAGCAAGCAAGCTTTTTCAGAGAGCTTCCCAGAAAAGCGACAGGTGAAATGTGCAAACTTTTGCAGACAAAGTGCTCCCAGTCAGCTCGGGCGCTTGAGTGCGTCACCAAGCCCTTTAAAAAGAAGAGGCAAAAAAATACCGGTTTGCATGCATTTGCATATTTTAGGGACTATTTTTATTACGAGGCTGAGATATTTTGGTTCGCACTGCTAAATTTTGTATGGACGGCTGTGAGGTTAGGAAAAGAGTCACTTTATGTGAGATGGGCGGCTCTTATCAATACGATACATAAATTAAAAATAAATAAAAGGACGGCACAGAATTTCGGAACGTTTGGAGAGGCGGGTTCATTCTGGCCAGGTTCACACAACCTGCTAAACCCAGGTTAACAAAGCACAGTGACTCCCTTCATAAAACCTGCCATGCCCAAATGAATTAACCATATGAACAGGTCAACAGGATCATCTGAATTATACAACTGGCGAACACAGTGGCTTGTTGTGGGACTTCTGGGTCATTGACATGGACTATAAAGTTGGCTTTGTCTTTTGAGAGTTTAGTATGTTGTACGAACTCAGCCTCTTTGGTGGGTTTATAACGCCATGGGTTAAGCCACCCCAGAACATGGGTCAATCCGGTACCCAATTTACAATTTTGTGTGAATCTAGACGGTATTTGATACGCGTGGTACTTTTCAGTTGTAGATCAGTGGCCTATGGCTACAGAGATCAATGCACAATACTTCCTGAATGTATAAATGCCAATTTAAAAATAGTGAAGTCTCAAGGTACAGAGCCTAGATAAAAGAAGCTTTGCACGCAACTGTCCAAATTTACACAGCTATTGAAGTCATTCGCATAAGGCTACCAGGGCATAAAATGATGCCGTTTTGCAAAACGTACGGTGTCATCCACCATACGATGCCAAACGATGCAAATGACATCATGCCTAATTCTTATACTGCTGTTATTAACCTTATTTATTTATTTATTTATTTATTTATTTATTTATTAAATTTGTATGCCGCCCATCTCCCCAGATGGGTGACTCTGAGCAGCTCACAATTAAAACCAAAGACCCAAGAACCGTTAAAAAAATGATACTGTACCAATAATTAACATGAATTAATCCATCGAAATTGGACTATAAAAACAACCCTATACATAAATACGGAAAAATGTTCAAGATGACCAGGGGGCCGCAAGGTCAATTACCCCACAAGCCACTTCCACTGATGTTCCACTGATGGGAAAAAAGTGACTCATTTAAATCTTTTCTTGCTGAAATGTGGGTGTTCTAGCAGACTTATGGCTATGAACTCCCCATCGTATAACATGGTAGTCACTGGCCTTGATGCTTTGAGATATAGGCTGCTTTTTAATGTTATAGTGGCTAATGTCACGGTTTCCATGTTTTCTCTTTATGTTAATCAAAGCCAAAATAAAGATACTGTATTGTTCTATATTGCATGATAAATCTCTGTGATAATGTTCTTTCGAACTGAACAGACCATCAGGAGTAGCGGATGGTGGTAACCCCAACCCTCAAATGATCTGTTTAATCAAAGTTTCACCGTACTATTTATCTCACCAGCTTAAGGTTAACCAGCTTACCAGCACAACTGTGCTTAGGGACACATCCTCCTTTATATCCTCATGTCTTCCATCCAACAGGCATAGCCTTAAAATCAAATATTGTCTGACTTCTGGAGTGTCTTTTTTTAAAAAAAATTGGACTGTTTTCACAACAGTTGTCATTGAAACTTTCATGTATTGTGACCTTGTAAATTGTCTGCTTCTTTCTTCCGCTCATCTGTCAACAGACTTGACAGCCTCGATTTACGTCATTTAATTTATTTCCTAATTCCAACCATTGGCTTCAATCCAGCCTTTTCAGATCTATGATCGCTAGAGTCTGCAGATCCCATGATCTCACCATACATTTTGAGAGTGAAATTTGAAAAGCGCATCATTGGTTCTATATTATCTCTAGCATATGTTCTTGAAAATAGTCGTTAGAAAAATATTCTGATTGAAAAACTCATCTTTCTGATGCTGGAAAAAATGATCTCATATAGATGTAGGCCTACTTTCTTTGTTTTGTTTTGCAGTTTTTCGCCACAATTTTTGTCGCAGAGGCCAAGAAAGTTAAAGAGTGTGTCCTCCTTTCCAATTGTCCACACCCTCCTTTACCTCTTCAGATATCTGGGATCCCTATCTGTACTTGATATCCAGATATCAAGCATGACTTGTGTTACCTGATACAAACCCAGATAGCTAATCCCACTTCAGCCTAGTGAGTTGTGCAAATTTGGCCTTAGGGTTCTTTCTCTGTCAAATGGATATGGATGGGAGAAGATGGTGAAGGACTTCATGTTGGAAGTAGGACACATAGCCAGTCTACAAGAATCTGTCTTGTATATATATACGTGCCCTTCATGTTATTCCCTTTCGGGCTCGTCCAAAGAAATTGAAGGTGCAAAATTAGAAAAATAACAGGAAACACATCTAAAATACCCTAAAAGCACTCACTAGATCTCTCCATATGTTTCTGTCCTTGCAGACCATTCTAGATTGCACCATTTCACACACTGTTCTTCAAAAATCTTACTTCTCTTGTTTTGAGGATCTTATCAGCTCCTCAAACCACAATATGTCCAACCACACTTTTCTTGGGCTTCCCCTTCCCTTCTCATGCTTAGGTCCCCACTTATCCACTTTGCCAGAAAGGACAATACATTGGCGTCTTTGGAAAGATGCAATAACATGAAAAAAATTCCCCCATGCTTTTTTTTCTTGCATTAGAGGAAAGCTCACTCCCTTTATTGACATTATGGATATATTTATAAACTGCCTTTCAACATAAGTCATGCAAGAATTATGCAAGGGTATGTGGGAAAGACCTTGGGAGAATGGGTCAAGAAATGCTGTCTAGGGAATGGTCAGATAAGAGGGGCCACAGCCTGCAGCTGCATAATGGGTGGAGAAAGAGGCTCAGAAGGGACCCTCCCTAGTTTCTTGGGCTGTAAAGGAGACAGCGGAGGACTGTACTTTCAGACTTGCAAGATTCTTTGCAATAAAGTAGAATTAGCTCATCTGGTCATGCTTCCTGTCTGGTCTACCTAGTAAGGCTGACAAATTAATATAGGCTTCCAGTAATTTGGAACTGTAATATTTGGATAATAGAGAGGTTTCTCTGAAGTTATCAACATCCAACCCCCTTTAACTGCCAAGTGAGTTCTGCAGAAATCTTACACCCTTTAAATCCCAAGGTAGTTGTGTCCTAAATCTTTCTCAAGGTTTGAACTTCAATGGATGTTTGAACTTCAATGGTTAGGTGCCCCCATACACTTAACCTTTAAGTCAAGATTAAGTCATTAACCTCATCAAATCTTCTACAGTTCTAATAATTGGTCAAAAGTTGGCACAGAAAACAGGGCAGCCAATGCCAGAACCTTCCCCTATCATTTGTGTTGGATATGCCAGTAGAGCACCCCATTAGCCTTGTTGGGAGTGGCATTTTCTGTTCATATGTGGGGGCAGATGGAAGGGACTGATGTCCCCTTTGGTTTCTTTACTGGTTGAAAGCGCTTAGAGGGGGCCTAACTGGAATGAAGATATGTGGCTTGGTTGCAGCCAGTTGGAACCAAGGAGGCAGGTTCATTAGGACCATCAATGGAATTCATGTTGGTAGACTGGTTTTTTTTCAACCACTCTTTCTTTCCTACTCTTTTTCTTGGAGGACTAAGTAGACCAAACATGGCAAATGACTGAGTCTTAGTGTACCCACAACCTAGCTGGCTGGGGGAGTTTAATTCCTATCCCTAATCTCAACTGACTGGATCAGTTGTCCAGTTTCAGTGGTTCTCACAAATTTAAATCCTTTCCTTAACTCTGTACAATTTGTTCTGGGAACAAATGTCCATGTATTCTGGT
Source organism: Python bivittatus (assembly GCF_059951505.1). Taxonomy (NCBI): domain Eukaryota; kingdom Metazoa; phylum Chordata; class Lepidosauria; order Squamata; family Pythonidae; genus Python; species Python bivittatus. The sequence continues at coordinate 1,735,454 of NW_028277066.1, read as the reverse complement.
GAGTCAGAATATGTCTGTAGTGACTTGTAATAAATAACAAGGTACCTTCAATGGTGAAGTTAATGGCCAGGATATATGGCATGAGCTAACTTCCTTCAGAGATCTTGCCTTCATTAAGATTATAATTCTTCCTGCAATTAAGCATTAGGCCTCCTTACTTTCAAATTATCGATTCTTCAACTATTTCAACGGATGAATTTGAGTTGGACGTTCTGAGAAGGTTAATGCTGTTGGTACTCAGAGATGATGACATTGGAAGAGAATCGACCAGAAGAGAAATGGGAAGTCTATGTGAATTAGCTGGGCCAGCCAAATATAGTTTCAGAGAAATTTCTCTCATTCTCATCCAGGTAAGAGTAACTTAACTTTGGACACCTCAATACATTCATTTTAAAAAGCAACAAACTAGTCACAACAAATCTTCTAAAGCTGCTAGAAGAATTTAGCTTTCTCGCCCCCTTGTGAGACCACCAGGTCTAATGTATCTTCTAGCACTAAAATAAGGCTGTCCAGTTTGGAAGGTGTGTATATCAGGGTGATAAAGGATCAATATCCCATATGGTTATTGGCAAGATGGCACTATTTGATTTTTTTGTGGGTTTGCATATACCTTGAACCCCAGAGTAAACAAACAGATGGGTTCACATGACATACTAAGCCACACCCCCACACAACGCTAGCCATTATTGACTATCTGACTTGGTTAAATGTCTTGGGGGACCACAGCCAATGTGTCTAGCTTGTGGGATCTTGACACACCCTTCCGGCCACCATTCACAGAGATCACTTTGCATAAACAAGCATGCCCATTTTATCTGAGTTAGCGAACTGATTTATTAGATGTATATCCTGCCTTTACTCAAGGTGACATACCTGATGCTCCTACCTCCAATTTTCCACACCACAACAACCCTGTTGTGAGGAAAATAAACCTTTGGGAGAAAGAAGCAAGTTTTTAGAGGCCTCAGATGAATGGGATCACCTTAATAAAACTGAAATATAAAGGAATGGGCGGCACCCTTGAAGCTGGTGGGAACTAGGCTGGTTGTAGACTCCTTATCACTGACATCCCCATATACCAAAGGCATCTGTCTTGGAGGAGAATGCCTTCTTCCTGGCATTTGGCACCTTGATCTAATTTGTTTCTTCTTCTTCTCTGTGACACTGTGGTCTTCCTTGCAGATAGTAGCTAACAGAGGGGCAGAAAGTAACTTGAGAAGTATTGCTTATTTTGGTATGCCTGCCTCACCATATGAATATGTACGTGCACACATTCGTTTTCCCTTCCCGTTCTTGTAGAAGTGTATAAATCTCAAGGCATCCATTTTGCCTGCGGGGGACTGTCTCCCACTAAACCTTGGTGGGTCCCCTCCAGTGCACACTGTCTAATGAACACTGCAGGGAAGCCTTGATGATTTTGCATGTTTGTAACATTTTGTCTTGGATTCCACACTGGGAAGGGGTTGACCTGGGAGAAGAATGACTGGCCCAAGGTCACTCAGCCAGCTTCTGTGCCTAACAGAGGACCAGAAATCACGGCCTCCAGGTTCCTAGTCCAGCACCGTCCCCATTACACCAAACTGGCTCTTACAAATTAACGGGTCAGTTTCAGTTTCCATCAGCTTTGGAATATGTCAAGTTTAGGTTTGTTAAACTTCATTTAAAAAACAAAAAACAAAAAACTTCACACTAACATTTGTTGATATTTTGCTGCAAATATATGTATGGCTTTTGGGTCGGGATTGCAGTTCTGCATCATGTAAACGGGCTTGGCAAACGCTTCCCCTGACTATAATGCATTTTGTAGGTTTTTTAAAACATTGCCATTTGGGGTGAGGCGTTTCCTGATTGTCATTCATTATTCTATTAATAACAATAATATTAATATTATAACGTCAGTAATGAAGAACCTGAAGACATAGCTTTGTCATCCAGCCTAAGGATCCAGTGGAGTTGACAGAGAGCCTGTTAAATAGTTAAATTTCTAGGAAATGAGCGGTGCTTTCCTGCAGATTATGTTTTTTATGGTTTAATAGTTTTATTATTTTTTTTCCTGGTTCTTTGGGGTTGTCTCTGTATTGCTTTTATTGGGGGTTTTAACTCTGTGAGCCACCCAGAGTCCCAGCAGTGAGATGGGGGACTATATCATTTTAACAAATAAATAAATACATACATTTTTGTTCATTAATATTAATAAAAGTCAAGGAATTCCAAGTTCAAATAATTATAAATTGGTTCAAAATTATGATACTAGATAAACACACATTAAGATGTTTGCTACGCCAAGTGTATACCTCCTCTCTATTGTTGATAACCCTTCTGTTGTGCTACTGTTTGGAAAGACATCTCAAAGTATCTCCTAAACCAGTGTTTCTCAACCTCAGCAACTTGAAGATGTGTGGACTTCAACTCCCAGAATTCCCCAGCCAGCATGGCTGGCTGGGGAATTCTGGGAGTTCAAGTCCACATGTCTTAAAATTGCTGAGGTTGAGAAACGCTGTCTGAACAGTCATGCTTCCAGACCGTGATTGAAAAGCAGGACAATGCAGAAAGTATCTTTGCTCTACAGTTGCGACAGGACCCTGTTTTCAATTTTTACAAAGCAATATCTTGTTAAGCTCCATCTTCCTTCCTTGTTTTAAACCACAGCTGGCAACATGATTGGAAGGATCATCCAGCTGTGTAAACATTATAATAATTTAAACTTCATTGATTCATGGGTTCCACCAAGTTTCTGGAGGAATGAGAGCCCTGGATTTAAACAAATGTATTTCTTTCTCCCATTAGTCTCACCCCCTAGCAAGACTTAATAACAGCCAACCACATTAAAGATGTGGTGTCTGGGGACTCATCTTCTCGGATTCAGGACAATTACGAACTACATCCAATTTATCTTGGGGAAATTGTCCACCTGAGAATGCTTTGTTTGGTTATATGTGGTCAGGAAACCTAAAAATGCAGGATTTAATGTTCCAAAAAGGCCAACGGCAACAGAGCAGAGTGGTTACAGAAGTGTCCCTTGATATCCGAATTTATTTAATGCATTTCAGGAGTTAGGGTGGCTGCCTCTTACTTCTCAGTAAAGCCACCCATGCTGTTGTATGTCTTTTGCATCCACAAAACTAAGTCAGTGGGGAGGAGTCATTATCTGGGAGAGAGAAATCGGGGCACATTAGCAAGACACCCAAGGCTGAAAGCTTGTGCATCTTTTTGGCAAGCAAATTTGCCACCCATGGAGCAAAGATGCCCTTAAATACATCTTGCATGCATTTCCCCTCTTCTGCTCTGTATTTTAAGGTGTATTTTTGGCGGTTGTGCACCACCCAGCAACATTTTGGAAGGGCTTCGATATCCGAGGAGTTGATATATAGGTTCAGGAGACCCATCATCAGTGCGTTTGGAGAAAAGGCTGGATGGAACCAATTTTTCATCCATCCCTATTCAGTGTCACAGCCAGAAAGGGAAGATAATTTGGTTCCAGGTGGATGAGATGTTCTTCAGAACTAAGCTGGGAGATGGTGCCTCATTTTGCTTCTTCAGAGGAGAGAGTCAACCCTGTTTTGTTATACCCTGTTGACAGAAGATGCATGTGAGCAAGGAAAATGCTTAATGCATACCTGTTTCTAGACCTGTTTTGTTTGTAAACCTGTAATTGTAAATAGACCTACAGACCTCCTTGACTGACCTGAAGCAGTTGCCATCTTCCATCTTTCATCCAGACCACCACACAAGATTGGTGTGCCTTTAAGGGAAATTTGAGCTTCAGAAAGTCTGTGATGACTTGGCTATTTCAACAAGCCTTTGGGCCAGTTCCCCTATGAGTATTCCTCTGATTAATAATTATTTTAATTCTGTTTTTGAAATGTTGGATTCCTGGTGCGTATGGCTGTTTTATAATGTAAGATCTTGGTTTTATCTTTTGAGTCTTATGCTTTATATGTTTATACAATAGATGTTAAAGGAGATGTTTCTATTTGAACCTCAATTATGGATTTGGAGAGTTCTATGCCCCTTAGAGTCAGTTGATTGGAGCAGCTTATAAGCCTAGCAAATAAAAATTAAAATCGTAAAAGGTTGATAATAGTTATAACAAGGCTTCTGGGCCCACAGTAAAAAGTGTGTTTGGACTGAAAGGAACATTTGGCTTTTGAATAGTGCCCTCAAGAAAAGGCAAACCAGAGACGGAAGTAAAGCAAGGCTGAAAACCAAAATTTGGCTAATAATTAAATGTGATGTCAGCTAAATTAAATTTAAATGCAACTAAATTTAAATTAAGTGTGGTCAACAGGATTACACCCCTTATCTTTCACAGATGGTGGCTGCATTTTTTATATAAACATGCAATTCTTTGGCACATTTTTGAAGCATGCTGGAGGGGTACCCTTAATTTTTTTGGGGGGGTGCAACTATGCAACTCAAATTTTGCACTTCCATCTTAAAATCACAAGAGAAGTCCAGTTTCCCCCCACTGCTCCCAATAGGAAGTTAACAACCCTACTGGAAAAATCTTGAAAAACAAGCTTGACGTGAAAGAGGTATACGACATTTATAATTATTTCTTTTTCTAAATCGTGTGGTAAGCATCTTTTTTATCAGCAGACTAGATCTCTGTCTATCTCCCAGCCCTTTGATGATTATTGCCCTCCCTTTTAAAACTCTCCCGCCCCAGTGATCAAATTAGAAAAGCCAGCTGTACCCCACAGATGCCTAGGGCAGCGGTGTGCATTTCCCTTTTTTTTTTTTTAGGAATGCTAACCGGGAACATGAATGGTCCTTTTCATCACTCTCTCCCTATTAAAGCTAACAAAACTAGGCAAAGCGAACAGAAGATCCAAGCTCTCGAGACTCTCATTAGCAACTGCTATTTTTGCTCCAATTTTCCTGCCTATATTTGATCCAAAAAGTTGAACTCAAAGAACTGGTTGAGTCCTGACAGCTTCACCCACCAATGGTCATTTTGGGGTATTCCACAGTGGCACGAAACTTCCAAGGGCTGTTTTGCTTCGAGACAGAGATGAGAACGAGTCAACCTTTGGGGGTTGTTCTGGAGAGCCAAAGAAAGCCCCCTCCCCTCCCTCGGGCGGTCGAAAGAGCAAAGCCAAGATGATCTCCGACGATCACAAATGCAATTATTGTTTGTTATCGTTCCACTTGACTTCACTTTGCTACAACAACTGCCTCTGACGATTCCAGTAGCCAGAAGATGCTTGAATGCTTTTAGAGAGCGACTGGAAATGCCATCGGCGAGTGAAGCAAAATGCCTCATTGGGGTGAATCACATCATTGCAAATTTGACAAGGTGAATAGGATTGCTTCTCTGCTCAAGCAAAGTGCTGCTTTCTTGCACAGCTCTGAGAAGGAATGGCCTCTGGTTCATCCACCCTTGGTCACCCTACTCAATTAACAGGAGAAGCTGTTGGTCAAAGAGTTCGCATCCAATGGGTGATCAGCATGTCATTCATTTATTATTGTCTATTCACCCAATGAATATCATGGTCTTCAGAGTGGGTATTTCCTGATGATTGGTGGTCTCACCAAGAACCTAGGAATCATGGAGTGTCTTCGTAGTATGCAGGAAGTTTCAAGCAAGGTGGGGTTTTTTTTGCAAAGCCAGTGGTGTCAAATTTCCAAAGATTTGCTATGGCCCCTAGAACTCCAATTACAATAGGTATTGTAGTTGATCTTTTTTTCCACAGTATTCCACATCTTCATCATCATTATCTTCCTCCTCATTTGGAGGAACATTCACAATCATGCCTGTTCAATCAAGAGGAAAGAAGAGGGGAAGCTCGGTCCACCTTGCAAGATGGATGTCAGCCCAGGCCAAGAAATGGATTTTACAGAAGACTAAAGACTACTTTTATTTAGATTGGTTCTAGTAACATAATACTGCAAGTTGGGTTGTGCTACCCTCTTTCTTCCTTTATATTCACGTGAATTAGGGGGGTGTCTTGAGATTCATTTACAAACCTACTTCATTCTTTGGACTTAAGCCATGTTTAGCTCCTCTTCACTTTGGCAACAGATCCTGCTTATCTCCCTCAAGGTCACCCTCTTTGCTCTCTATACCTTCCCTCCCTTGATATGAGGCCACCAGCTGTTTCCATGGGGAACGTATTGTTATCAGTCAGATTCTTAAAATGGCCACCTTTCCCACCACACTTCATTGACTGAATTCACCCAGCACATGAACCCCAACAATGATTTTCTTTTCTATTGTTTGGCATGTTATAGAAACCACTTATAAGCCAAAGTTGGATGTCATGATCTGTATTGAATGAATCCAGCCAACTGAGTTTATTTCCTAAAGTGTGGCTGAAGAAAAATGTCTCCGGTAGTGAGGACTGCTTCAGATTTGAATTTTTTTTACGTACAGCAATGCAGTCTGGGTTCTTAATTTTTTCTTTTTTCTTCCCTTATTGCCTCTTCTCCTCTTCTAACGCCTTGATTGTCTTGAAGGATAAACGCTCAAAAGTCATCAAGGCATCTTTCCCCATTAGCTTTTCTATCTTTGACTCAGCAACATTTCTCCTGAATTCTTCCAGCAAGGGAGAGGCATTGTAACTCTCATCAGCAGAGCCTGGGATGGGGGTGGGGGCATAACTGCTCCACGGGTTTCCAGCCTCTGCTTTTGGGTAATAGAGACGGGAGGGGGAACTCCACATTTACATGCACCAGATGCAGGCAGGCTTTTTGGAACAGGCTGCCTGCATTTAATCATTTAGGTTCTGCTTGTTCAGATTGTGGCTTGGCACCACCTGTCGCTAATGTACCAGAGAGAAACGAATCCCTTAATGAGGGGCACAACATCTCATTAGACAAGCATTGTTCCAGTTGCTGGGGGAAAGCTTTTGTCCAGTCCCGCAAGAGATGATTTTGGAGAATCAAGCTTCTGGAACGGGTCCTGCTCCCTCCAGGCTGGAAGGATGTTAGGAAATCCCTCAGAGAACTTGGGCTAAAGTGGATTTTAATTTGATGGACTTGTAACGGTCACCTCTTCTCTAAGGAGAGCTATATAGCCCCTGAAGCTTAAATGGTAACAAGCACCTCACAAACTAAAATGTGCATTTTCAAACCTGAACTTGAGAGGGAAAGAAAGAAAGAAAGAAAGAAAGAAAGAAAGAAAGAAAGAAAGAAAGAAAGAAAGAAAGAAAGAAAGGAAGGAAGGAAGGAAGGAAGGAAGGAAGGAAGGAAGGAAGGAGGGAGGGAGGGAGGGAGGGAGGAAGGAAGGAAGGAAGGAAGGAAGGAAGGAAGGAAGGAAGGAAGGAAGGAAGGAAGGAAGGAAGGAAGGAAAGAAAGAAAGAAAGAAAGAAAGAAAGAAAGAAAGAAAGAAAGAAAGAAAGAAAGAAAGAAAGAAAGAGGAGGAGGAGAGGGGAGGGGAGGGGAGGGGAGGGGAGGGAGGACGGACTCTGTGCATAGCATATTTCTTTGTTCCACTTGTTCTTGCAATCAGAAATGTGTGGATTTTACTTTACTTATTGATTATGTGCGATCAAGTTGGTGTTGACTCTCAGTGATCACATAGATTTTCTCCATAATGATCTGTTCCTAACTTGGTTCTTCAAGTCTTCCAATGGTGCCCCCATTGCCAGTGTAACTGGATCCATCCACTTTACTGCTGGTTCTCCTCTTCTCTTCCCTTCCACCTTTCCCAGCATTATGGACTTCTCAAGGGAGCTGAGTCTTTCCATTGACTGATTGATTGATAGAGTGATTGATTATATGCCTTCAAGCCAGTGTTGACTCCTAGTGGCCACATAGATAGATTTTCTCCAGGAGGATCTGTCCTTAACCTGGTCCTTCAGCTCTTCCAATGGAGCTCCCATTGCCACTGTAACTGAGTCCCTCCACCTTGCTGCTGGTCATCCTCTTCTTCTCTTTCCTTCCATCTTTCCCAGCATTATGGACTTCTCAAGGGACCTGGGTCTTTCCACTGACTGAGTGTTTATCTGCCCTCAGGTCAGTTTCAACTATCAGCAACCACATAAATAGATGTTTTCCATGTCAATCTCTCCCTACCCTGGTCTTTCAGGTCTTCCAATGGCACCCCCAATCACCACTGTAACTGAACCCATCCCCCTTGCTTCTGGTCATCCCCTTCCACCTTTTTTTTCCACCTTTCCCAGCATTAGAGCCAGAGAGCTGGGTCTTTGCGTGATGTGTCCAAAGTAGGATAATTTGAGCCCGGTCATTTGTACCTCGAATGAGAACTCTGGGTTGATTTGTTTGATGATCCATTTATTTTACTTTATTTTATTGGGAAGAGCAAGCCACAAAATACTATTTATTACAGCTACATTCTGCTATGTAAAAAAATCAGAGTTCCTTCCAGGTGCTTTTTGTTTTATTACTGAACACATGCAAATATCTAGTCCTTATGATTTTGTAGAAATGCTGAAAAACACAGAAGAGAAGGATGTGAAAAAAATTAAAGTAGATGAGAAAATGGGAGAGATTGCTTATCCATTAACTTTTATAATCATACATTCAGCCACAGAAGAGAAGGCAATTTGAATTCCCTGAAGGCTGGAAATATTTGTTCCCTCCTCCAGTTGGCAGGAAATTGGCCCATGATGCAAAACACTCTGATTTCTAATATTTCACCCCATTTCTACATCTCCAGACCCATTTAAGTGTCTCGGGCTGGATTGAATATTAGTTAAAATAGTACCAAGCATCTTCTGAGCTCACAGCTCCCTTCCCACTGCTGATTATAGAAATTCTATCATTTACAATCCTATCCTTTTTTTTCCAAAAAAGAAAATAAAATTAAAATTCCAAAACATTTCTTTTGGTCTACTGAACACCAGTGTGAGGAGAAAGGTCAAAATGTCAACACAGTATAACTTGATCTTGGCTCATGGTCTTGGAACCAACGCAGACCATCATTTCCTTCCCCAAAGGAATGACATTTCTAATACTGTTTCAGAGTTCTGAAGTATACATTGGACACTCTTTCCCCTCTCCTCCTGGCTATGAACTGTAAGTTCAGACTAGTGAATGGTGTAAGTTCTACTAGTGAACATTAGTAGAAACAGAAGCTTCCAGCTCCTACAACGGTTTCACCAGTGATTGCTATAGGGTCTTGAAGGGGTTAGATCAGTGTTGTCCAAACTTGGCCACTTTAAGATGAGTGGACTTCAACTCCCATGCTGGCTGGGGAATTCTGGGAGTTGAAGTCCACTCATCTTAAAGTGGCCAAGTTTGGACAACACTGGGTTAGATGAAAGCAAGAAAAATCCTGTTAGTGAAGATCAGTCGTTGTTAACGGCAGGCAGAAGAAAAGCTTTTTGTTGAACAGGACTGTGGACAGCACCAAAACTGGATCTTGGACAGATCCCTAGACAGGATTTTGGATGGCCCCAAATGAATCCTACTTGGCTACAATTATCTTGTTAGGATAATAGAATGATATTCTCCCAACAACCCTTGAAAATGGGGTGTGCATCTTTTTCTGATCCTGTGAGAGGGATGCAAAAGACCACATTTCAGAAAAGGGGATGAGATTGGGACAAAAATTAAATCTGATTTCACTGATATTCCACTGAGCTTAATCAAATAAAATGAATACAAAGAGACTCCAGGTATGGGTTCATTTTTTCTTTTCATCCTTACAAGTTACTATCAGGTTTCAGAGATTTTGGGGTGCCTCATCCAACTTTTGAAAGCCGCAAGTTGTTTAGGGGCCTCAGATGTTGCAACTTTGCAGCAAAGCCAGCAGTAGATTTATGGAGGCAGTCATGGCTGTGATGTAATGTGATCAGTTTCATCCTCCCTGAAGAACCTCTGGGCTCTGGAAAGATCCTCACAAATTGGCTGAGTCAGACTTTTGCAACACTGGTGGGATAATGGTTTCTTGGGAGAACATCCCCATCCATGTGTGATGATATGGTTCTCTGAAAACATCCTTGGAGAGTTTTACTGCATCTTGGAAGTCCAAGGATTGGAAGTCCAAGGATTGGAAGTCCAAGGCATGGAAGTCCAAGGCTTGAAAGTCCAAGGCTTGGAAGTCCAAGGCTTGGAAGTCCGAGGCTTGGAAGTCCGAGGCATGGAAGTCCGAGGCTTGGAAGTCTGAGGCTTGGAAGTCCGAGGCTTGGAAGTCCGAGGCATGGAAGTCCAAGGCTTGGAAGTCCGAGGCATGGAAGTCCAAGGCTTGAAAGTCCAAGGCATGGAAGTCCAAGGCTTGGAAGTCCAAGGCATGGAAGTCCAAGGCTTGGAAGTCCAAGGCATGGAAGTCCGAGGCTTGAAAGTCCAAGGCTTGAAAGTCCAAGGCATGGAAGTCCGAGGCATGGAACTCTGAGGCTTGGAAGTCCAAGGCTTGGAAGTCCAAGGCTTGGAAGTCCGAGGCATGGAAGTCCAAGGCTTGGAAGTCCGAGGCATGGAAGTCCGAGGCATGGAAGTCCGAGGCATGGAAGTCCAAGGCCTGGAAGTCCAAGGCTTGGAAGTCCAAGGCTTGGAAGTCCGAGGCTTGGAACTCCAAGGCTTGGAACTCCGAGGCATGGAAGTCCAAGGCTTGGAAGTCCGAGGCATGGAAGTCCAAGGCATGGAAGCCATGGGACCCCATACATCCAGCAAACTCCTCCTCCACCTTCTTAAAAAAAGCATCTGACGGAAGTGGCAGGTAGTTTTGCAAGAACAAAGCCTGCCCTTAGAACTAGACTAGCCCTGATCGTTCTCCTCAGCATTCAAGCATCTGCTCTGAAGAAGATGCCTGTGTGTTTCACATCTGCTTATGTGTGAAAGTTCACAGCACCTGGATTTCAAGGTTGCTTTTTTATTAATATTGCCAAGACACTTATTTCTCGCCAATACATTTGTTCCTTTCCATGAGCAAAGCTGTTTGGGCACTGAACAATTGACTGAAGCTGAGTAGAGCAGTGACATTTTTCCCAGCAAGGATTTCAGTGATAAAGAAAATTACTTTATCTGTTGAATTGCAGCTTCAGTCAGAAACCTGATTGGGCGACCTACTTCCAACACTTTCAGCTTTGGGAGCCAGACCGACTGATTTTAAGGCATCAGGAAAGAGACTGCTTTAAATAAAATACTCCAGCTGAAGTTTTAGTATATTTCTGAAACAAGAATGTATATAGATTAGTTGACATAATCAAGATCGGCTTACATCAAATAGAAATGTCTCAGGAGATTAAAAAAAATATTAAAAAAAAAATACAGTGTTTCCAGTATCCTTTTAAAGTTTCTTTAAGCACTGCAGAATGATCGTTGTAATGGCAACCTACTGGTTACAGTCCAGGAAGCTTCTAGATTATTGTGGAAAATGATTGATTTTTTATTTAAATATCAATTTCCTGCTTTGCAATTTTTTATAGGCACACTTACTCAGAGGTATGTCCTTCTGAAGTAAAGGTTTTTGGGATTGTAACCAGCCAGGGCACTTGATTTCCTGGCATTTTAAAATCAATTGCATTTTAAACTGGGCTATTTTTAAAGTATCTTAATTTATTGCATTGTTAAAACAAAAACTGATGGAAAACATTGCATATTCTTGTTCTTCGTTTGGTTATAAAACAGCAGGGTTCTACAGGGGAAAACGGGGTTCTCCAGAGACACCTACAGCCATTTACGTCTCTAATTTGTCACTGGGGTACAGTTACAGGGGAGAAAGGGGACAAATGGAGGCAGAATGTCTCCTCGAAGTCATGATCTGTTGCATTCGGGGAGAAATGTAGTCTGATTCCCTACAGAATGTGCTATCTCTGGCATAGCCTTTCATTCATTCAACAGTACGTTCCTCAACTTGGGGTGGGACAATGTCCTTTGAAGGTCAGGAACTTATTTCTTATCTTTAGGGGTGTTTGTGGCTGTGACCTAGTAAAGACCGTAGATTTGGGGCTCCATTATGTATGTCTTTTTTCCTTTTCAGACATGGGAAGGGTCAAAGTAAACTCCTAGAATCACGGAGTGGGACCAAGCCATTTAGGTCATCAACTCCAACCCTTATCTCTGGGCAAGAATCCAAATTAAAGCATGCATCTATTTGTTTCATTTATAGCCTGCCTTCTGGAGCTCAAGGTGCATACACAGTGCTTTCTCCTTCTCAATCAAATCTTTATTATGTCCTAGACCGGCATAAGTTCTCCTTCTATGCTTTCTCCTTCTGTTTTTCCCCACAAGGTGAGGCAGAGTGATTGGCCCAAAGTCCCTCAGGGAACTTCTGTGGCTGAGGTAGGTAGGAAATGGGGTCTCCCCTTTTCTAGTTGACACCTTCCTCATGCTGAGTTCTTGGGCTGAGAGGGAGGAAATGGCCCAAAGCCACCTAATGTCAGCCCTTTGAGGTAGACCAGGCTAGGAAACCAATGTCAGGTAGGTCAATGCTACTTTATTGAAAAGCTATAGTAACAGAATCTTGCAAATCTGAATGAGTTTCTCCCCTTCTTCCCTTTGTCTTCATGAGAACTAGGGAGGGTCATGTCTGAGATGTTTACTCACACTATGTTCTTGCTCCAGACTCAGACCTCTTTTATCTGACCATTACCATGGTAGCGGGGCTTCCTCCTTTCCCTCAAGGCCCTTCCCTCTGCCTTCTACACCTAGTGGACTTCTGTGGCTCAAGAAGGACTAGAACCTCGGTCTCTGTGGTGCTAATACAGCACCATGGCAGTTCTCTATGACTTGACAATGACAGATGGTGTCCACCCAATGCTTGACCTCATCCATGAAGAGAAGCCCACCACCTCTCTGGTTCACTGTCGCTCTTAGTGTCAGGATGTTTTTCAGCCATCTTTTCTCAAAACCCACCTCCTATAATTTCTTCTTATGATTTGTCAATAATCCTTGTTGCCTTTCTCTGAATCTGTTCGAATTAGTCTGAATTCTTCTAATGGTGTCCCCCTCAGAACTAGATACCGTACTTGAAAGGGGTTGGACCAAGACAGAATGGAGTAAAGCAAGGCCTAATACTTCTATACTGTTTGTTATTTAAGGAGCAAAACAAATTAGTAGTCCAATTTGTTTTAGGAAAAAAAGATCAGCAGGGTAATCAGGGGACACAGAAATTACGAAGCTGTAGACCTTGAATTGCCCAACCGACGCTAAAGGAATTTTCAAGTTTGATCCCTGTGCATCTCCACTTTTTAGAAAAGAACTAGGCAACAAGAGGCCCGTACTTCCAACTTTGGAGAGAGAAAATGGTAGGAGAAGTCTGCAAAAAAACCCCAAAACACTATGTGCCATGTTCTAGTTGGAACTAGACATGGTCTTCTTGCAGGCTACGTGAAGCTGGCCTTCTCTCCCAACCAATCATATTGGGCTAAATGTTGTATACCCCTGTAGCACATCTCCCTGCATGATTATGCAGAAAATGTACAAATCAGATAGATTTCAGCCCATTTTGGGAGCAAAAAAACATCCCTGTAGGGCCTTGTTGTACCTGCCAGAAGCCATTTCATCTGTTGATTTGTTCAGGACATGATTCTAAGATACCCCTGACTATGTAGTTCTTGCTAGGCGATGGAAACGAACAGATTGCCGAGATGGCCTGCTTATTAAATAAAACGAAGGACAGACCCAGCAGCTAAGCATTATCAAAGTGAACGTGGGCAGAGCTTTAAAAAAGTTTTTTTTCCCTATTTGCCTATGGCGAGAGAAAACGACCTCCAAGAAACCGGAGCGTAAAGAACTCAGTGGTTCCCTTCTCCTTCTGTTCCTTGCAAATGTTTGCAACGGTGCCAAAAATGTCGCTGGTGGATGAAGAACGGTCCAAAAGCTTGAAATACCTGCTTGAAAAAGAGAAACCTCACAGAAAGAAATATACATACATTTTGGAAAGATGCTTCCAATGAAGAGCATATATTGAAGTGATCTATGAAAAAAGCACTGTGAATAGGATGACGTTAGAAGGGTTTGAGGTCATTTCTCATTGCAAAGAATCCCGGAGTGATATCCACGTTTAATAAAAACCAGCCTTAAAAAAATGTCTTTTACATAAAAAAAAGGACCACCCAAAATAGTGGGTTTTTAAAAGATACCAGAAAAACCCAAACCCATCAGTGCTCCTTTATGGATTAAATAGAAGAGTGTACAAAATTCCCTATCTTAGGGAACGTTGGGACCAACGAAGGCTGATTTTCCAGCATTTGTTCTCTTTGAGTCTTATTAGTGCAAACAAACATACTTTAATAAATCAGAATTATCCATGAAATCCTGCCAGCTTGACAGAGACTTGGATTTAGACTGATCTCTTCATCTTGCACCATTATGAATTGGGAACCAGCCAACAGAGCGGCATTTCAATTGTGTCCTGCTGCTCTTTTTGCTTGCAAAGTTGGCTCCTCAAATAATTGCTGGTTGTCAAAGTCACAGCTTACAAGGTGTGAGTAGATCCAAAACAGCCTTGGAGAAGTATTTTCCCTCTCCCTGGGAGGGAACTTGAAGTCCCCCTTGGGATGGAGAGGGGTTAGAGTCAAACCAGGAGAAGGTAACCACCCTATGTGAAAGGTTGCATACATTCATAGAACCGGGGCGATATTTGATAGAAAATGTATGGTAGTCAACACCGTGAAGCAGGAGTTTCTGCAGGGAGGGGATCAGAAGAATCAAGAAGCAGCTACAAGCACGCCCAGTCCCACATAGGTTCAGCTTATCCAGAAAGTGGGTTTATTCAGGAACCAGGCTGGCAAGTTGTGTGTGGACGTCACCAGCTGTGGAATTGTTGATGGTAGCTATGGGACTTGTGCCTAAACTTGGCCACACTGCCACACTGCTACCATAAAACATTGCAGCGGTTCTTCTGCTAACAGACTTTTTGGATTGTAGCTGCCCTGACGTATCTCCCCTTTGGGGCTACCAACCAGGGCTCTTCTATGTTCCCAGATTCCAGGAAGAAAGCCAACTGGGTCTTCCATCTTCAATATGGGGCATTCCTGGGATTTTGTTCTCTTCGGTGGATGCTGAGAAGAGAATAGCAACGAAGTCTTTCTCCTGGATTTCGGTTGCAAGGTTGGGATTTTAATCCCATGGTGTTATCTGTAATTGCAATTGCTCATGATAAACAGATGCAAATGACGGTAATAGGAAGCTAACGCAGGGCTGTCTGTAAAGCTGATTCGGAGGGCCTAATTTTCATCAGCTCGCTTGACTTTTTATAGCAACTCAAAAATGGAGAGTGACTAATGAGCGGTGATTCTGAAGTGTGTTTGCCTTGATTGAGACTAATTATTTTTTATAAAGGAAAGAAAAATAATTAAAAATGTGAGAGGGGAAAAACATGTGGCATGAAATGATTCATTCCCTTTTTCTGACGCTGTCCTTGGAATGGTTGATTAATCTGGGGAGAGTTTGAGGTAGAATCTTTATGCCAAGGTAATCTAGAGATCATCTAGACAAAACTTGTGGGAGTGGAACAAAATAAGCTGGGTCACCCCTTGTCCTGTGAATGATGGAGAAGCTTGAGAAACTAGCACTGGACTGATTCTGATTCTTCTTCTTCTTCTTCTTCTTCTTCTTCTTCTTCTTCTTCTTCTTCTTCTTCTTCTTCTTCTTCTTCTTCTTCTTCTTCTTCTTCTCCTCCTCCTCCTCCTCCTCCTCCTCCTCCTTCTCCTTCTCCTTCTCTTTTTCCTCCTCCTCCTCCTCTTCTCCTCCTCCTCCTCTTCTTCTTTCTTCCTCTTCCTCCTCCTCTTCTTCTTCTTCCTCTTCCTCTTCTTCCTTTCAATTCCTCTCTTCTTTTCTGTTTCTTTCTTTCCTTTACTGGGGCTAACATCACGTTCACTGAATATACAGTAACATCTACAGTTTGCATACAACATTGTACCTTTCAGATTGATTTTAATAAAGGTACTGCCTACCTGTGAAATTGGATTTTTTTTTCTTAGTTAACCTAGGTCATAGACCTTTGGTTGTAGGGGAACAATTAGGTGCTCGCAAACCCTGGTTTTTCTCATAGAGTCGCAGAATAATTTTAAACATGTACTGACTTGCCCTTTTCACCAAGGTGTATGGAGAATAAATTCTAAGAAATACTGTTGCCTTCTGGAATGCATGATTAGGTATGAACCAGTTCTGTGCTCCTAGTCATTACATTGTCATTTCCTGCTTTGCAATGTATTTTTTTGCATTAATATATAGTTGAGCCAAGAAACAGGGCATCCCCACTGTATATAAAAACACAGATAAAGAGGCCGAAAGAGTTTAAATAGTGGTAAAGTTATAAAAACAAAAGCTTTTTAGCTCTGAGATTTTTCTTCTGAACCAAGGCTGAGTGTCTAGAATGTTGTAAGCTCTGTTTTTAACTATGTTTTCCTGAACAAAGCTTGATTTCTTGATTCGGTCTGAAGCCAATGTATGCAGCCACTTTTAAATGAAATATTTTGCTATATAGTCTTACGTAAATAAATGAAGCTGTTTACCGTTGCAAAAACTTAGAGTATAGCATAAAAACAATATAGTATAGCATAAAACACAAGCAAAGACAAGAACAATAAAATAAAAGAATAAAAGGAATATTGGATGCAACAAGGTTGAAACTTATAAGGCCAGGGCTACAATTAAGAAACTGAATAGCTCTTTCTAAGTTTAAATGACATCAAAGGCTAACAGAGAAACACATCTGCAAGAAGATCATTTAACTGCTCAAGGTCCAAGCCCTTGAATTTACCTACAAACAGTAACTTGGCCCTGATCTCAGTGTAAATAAGACAGTGATTTGCAGGGAACCAGGTGCTAAATCTTTTGTGGACAACCTGATTCTGGATCAGGGTTTCATTGAAAGTCAGTCTTTGATTCTAGCTGTGTTCACCCAACAGAGTGAACTTGGTCACTTACAAACCTAGCAGCTAAGTTTGCACCATGTTATAAATGCGGTTAATTAGGGCTAGGAGCCAGCATGGTCCAGCAGTTAAGGCACCGGGCTAGAAACTGGGAGATTGTAAGTTCTAGTCCTCTTTGAGGCACAAAGCCAGCTGGATGACCTTGGGCCAGTCCCCCTCTCTCAGCCCTAGGAAGAAGGCCAGGGCAAACCCCTTCTGAAAATCTTGCCAAGAAAACTGCAGAGACTAGTCCGGGCAGCCTCCAGGCGTCAGCAATAACTCAAAGGCATAAAAAAATAAAAATTAGGGCTACCAGATCTGCCCTATACATATTTATCCAGCCACTAGATGGCAACAACAGACAAGCTGAAAGTTCTAACTTGGTGGCCACCTAGTGATCCTCTTGATTTCTGCAGCCCGATCAGATAGCCTTGGGTTAAACTTGGTTTAAAAAAAAAGCTGTGACTGACTGTGATAGGTGAACTGAAATTCTTTTCTTAGCTAGTGGTTCGGTATGAAGTGAATGCGGAAAATGTTAAACGGGGGAGTTCACGGCAATCATGCCCCAATTAAGGTGATTTAAAAAGCAGAGTAGACAAATTCATAAAGGACAGAGCATTCAAAGTGACTAGACTTGATCGCCATGTGACATTTTCGAAGCAGCACAGCCTAAATGTCATTTGCTAAGTGGCAAAAGTAGGAAAGGAAAGTTGTCTTTTTTCTAACTTCCCAGCTTCTTGGGGGCATCTGATCAGCCACCGCATGGCACAGAATATTGGATATGTTAGATGATTCAGGAACCAGGTTCAACATGCTGGGTGAATGCAGCCTCTTTGTCTTCTCTGTTTCCACTACCCACATTTATTTCTTCTCTGTTGTAACTGAGGAGCAACGAGATCCTGGCCAAGCTGAAGGAAGAAGCAGGATTAAGCTGTTGAAACTATCACTCAGGACTCGCCTCTTGTTCTCAGTCTTTCGTTCCCTTTTCAGCATCCTGGATTAAACCTTAGAAGCAGTGACCATTTTTGTCCCACGTTCCCAGACCCCTGCAGTAAAAAGCTTTCCTCTTTCAACGGGGGTTCATTGCTCTTCCAAGCCGGGCGGCGCGTGGTCCGAGGCATCGTCTCGTCAAAACACATCACTTCGGCCACTGACGTAGGCGGTCTGCCTCGTCCGAAATTGAAGTCCAGCTGTAGAACAGTTCAAGGGCAGAAAAAAGGAGAAAATAATCAGCCACAGTCAATCATTCCTGCTTCATCATCTTTCCCTCATTCATATAAATGTAAAATGGAGCAGGAAAATGCAGTGTAATTTCAACCCTATCAGGGGAACTGTGTAATAATGTTTTGCTTGAGCATCATTCAGACCAGCTTCTCCTGAAATGTAATCTAACACTTTGGAAGGTAAAGGAGGTCAACGAGGGCTGCGGTAGATACACCATGCCCAACCTCACTCTTGTGTGTGTGTCTACTCAGAAGTAAGCCAGCTAGAGTTTTTAGGAAGAGGTTGGTTGGCTTGGATCTCATTTGCTAGGTAAACAATCTCAGTTCAGTGGCTTCCAGTGATCTCCAATATTCTTCATTCAATTGCTCTTTTAAGGGGGCAGAAGAGAAAAGCGACCCCATTCATAACATTAACGTGTTATCTACTCATTACATTTAAAGTACAGCAAAAATGAGAGGGGACACTTTTTTTAACCTTGACCCCACCAAAGCTGTAGTGTAGGCGTAATGGTCTGTAGGAATGACCTTGGGAGAGAGAGGAAAAGAGCCGCAGCCAGAGCAACGGTTGGATAAGCGGCAGCTGAGCCCGCAGCAGGAATGGGGGTGTGGAAAGCACCTCAGAAGGGACCCTCCCTAATTTCTTGGACTGTAAATGTGAAAGGGAAATGATGCATTTTCAGACTTGCAAGATTCTGTTAATGTAGCCTTACAATAGTAGAGCTAAGACTTCTGGGTGTGCTTCATGTCTGGACTACCTTGAAAGGCTGACAGTAGGCCTCAGCTTGGAAAAAATCAAAAAAGGGAATTCTTGGGTTTTAACTCAAACCCAGCCCAACCACAGTTTATTTAACAGGCAATGTTCAAGCAAGACTGTGGATCCCGATGTGTGAACCTGATGTCTGTGTGTTTTTAACTGGTTGCGTTCATTGGATTTTATTTTAAATATTTTGACCACTTCTTCTAGTTTTCATCCCCTTCTCTTACTGTGGGACTTCCCTGAATGTTCTGTATATTTGTGGGCATGGGTTTTTTTTATTAAGTTGGTTAGTTTTGTTCTTAGTCACCTTTTATTCTCCGAAGAAAAAGCAGAGTAGAGACGGTTTTTCAATAATTCATTTTATGACACTTCCAGTCTGACCCTCCATTATAAAGATCCATAGATTCCCCAGATGGCGACAATTGGCCATGCTTTAGACCACCACAAACATCCTCTTTTCGAGCACCAGGCTTCCATTTTCTTTTTAAAGCAAAGCGTTTTCCTTTCACTGCTTCTGTGACTCCATTAGCAGGATAGGAGTTTGAACAATTTCACAAAGGTCAGCGGGTTCAATTTTCAATGCACCGGATTTAGATTCCCAGGGTGCAGATGTAGAAATAAATGTTATTTATTGCAGCACAGAGAATATTCCACGATGGATATGACCCATTCTAGAAAAATTACCCTTTTCTGTGGGTATGTATGTAAAGCGGCAACCATCGTTGCTCTTACCTTTTCTTCTCTTCCACAAATAAAATTTCACTTTATTTCCCAAGTTCCCAGAGTTTCTGGGTTCACGCAGGACACTTCACCAGGCTAATTAAAATGTTTTTTTGGGGGGGGGTCCTAGCATATTCCATGCATCCAGTTGTTGAGTGGGTTTATTATTTATTTATTTGGGGAGAATGCTGCACAATCCCTCAATGTGGCTTGCTCCAGGAAACGAGCAGAATATCTGGATACTTCTGTAGCCCACATGGAACCATAAAAGGAAGGTATTTGCAGGTTGGGAGAACTCCCAAGATATTTATATTTAACGCATGCATGAATGAATTCAATGTATTAGCCACCCAACTCCAGTGGACTCTTCAGATTGCAACTTCTGCAGAAAAGTGGTAAGGGGAAGGATGCCGGAAGGATCCTAGGAACCAGTTTAGAATTAACATTGGAAATTGCTGAGAAGTTTGGACAATCTTCCTTAACGGCAGGAATGGGGGTGTTCTCCTTTCTGTACATCCATCCATTTCATTTGGAAAGTGTCCGTTTCAAATTTCACTGTCTGGTATTTGCAGGTCTGTCAGTGTCAGTTGCTCCTTTGTGTTACTCTGTCCTTTCAGAGCGGTCCTTACCTGTTTTTATAGCAAAAGCAAGAAGGAATATTGTAATTTCTCAAAGATGAACTAATTCATTATTGCATCTGATCACCGGTCATCAGATGAGAGAGAGTAGTTCTCTTTCCCCTAACCATTACCCCCCCTGAAAAATAAGAACTGGGTGTACATAATGTTCCTTTTATTGATCTATACTCCGTAATGAAGTGGACTGTGAGACATGAACATTTAAGTGATAACAAATTTGCTTCTCTTAAAAATGCCTCAAGACTCCGGCTGCGTCCACAGGATATTCTCTTGGTGTAACATGACAAGCTTGGTTATGGTTAACCTTGTTTGTTCTTTGTGGCTTAGGGTGTTACACAAACCAACCCATTGGATTAAAATTTGGTGTATGGGGCAAACCCAGAAAGGGATTAAAACAGCAACTGAGTCAGGTATATTGTAGCAACACAGCCTTGCTCAAATTAAATTTCTCTCCTTTTCTCGCTTGTACGGACTTGCGTGCAAATGTGTGCATTTTTCTCCAAGTGTATGGATTTGATTTGCAGCTGGGCCTGGCGCACACCATTTTGCCAAAGATGTCTTCTCGCATCGTGTGTTTCGGTGCAGTGTTTTCAGGAATACCTCCCTTCGAGGATACCGTTGTGCCATTTTTTCACATTGGTGGACTGGGCTGCAAAACGTCGCGACGTGTGAACGGGGGGATTCAGCTTGTGTGTAATTTCAAAATGGCAACATTACATACATTCGTTCCAACTCTCTTGACCTTGCCATAGTCACAGGGGTTTTCTCAAGCTGCTACAAGCAATGGCAATGTTTCCATTGCTGGAAATATTTATCAGGAGCGGCAGAGCCGAAGAAAATGGCCACCCCTGTTTTTTCTTACCCACCTACAGAAGTAAGGGCGTGTGTTGATCCAAGCCAGTTTTGAATCATTCAAGCACGAACAAGAACATTGCACCATTCCTCCATATGTTCAACTCAGAAGCGTCCCATTTAGATAACTCGTGGCCAGAGAGGGCTCTGGCATTTTCACGGCAAAATATTAGTTGAGTAGAGTTGAAAGCTGCCAGCTCTAAACTGGTTAGCATTGTGGAAATGTTGCAAAGCACAGAACTCATGACTATTTTGTCCCCCGAAGGAGCTGCTAAAATTAACCTTGTCCTGAAATAGTTCTGATTTCTGGAACGATTTCTCCCCCTCCAAAGGATTTCTGTTCATTCCAATTCTTTCCACCCTTGGTCCCAAGGTGCTTTAAAAAAATATTTTGGTAATGTTTCCAGCATCCTTGACTGTTGACAGAAGATGCTAGTTGTTTTCTATCACATGCCTTTCCACCCCTCTGATAGCTGCCCTTGCCGGACAAAGCCCCTGGAGAGCGCTTCCCTTCAGATATAATGGAAATGTGGAAAACCGGAGACCAGAAAGGGAATTGCGGAGTGGAAGGTGAGACATTCAGACCCAGCTCTTGACCATCTGTTGTCAAACCAGTCCAAGAAAATCTACATTCCTCCCCTGCAGATTCCACCAGACGTCTCTTCTTCTTCTTCTTCTTTGAAAAAAAGCAACGTTTTCTCCGTCAAATTGGAAGAAAAAGGTCAGGGAAACATAGAAGCATCGTTAGATGTGATACTAATTAAAACTGAAGATACGACGTCTAGGATGAAAAGCCACAGAGCAGGAATAGGAAGATTTATGGTGCTGGGTTTTTATTTGAATAGAAACTTGAAATTTTTCAAGGGGGAGCCAAATGTCAAATGATGGGCATAGGGAAAGAATTCAAACACATTTTGAGACCATCCAGTACCAGGGTTATCTGGGCAGGGTCATTCTGGAAGTTGAAGTTCACACATCTGGCCTTTACCCAAGTATATATAGGAGATGGGCGGCTATATAAATTGGAATCATAAACCAATGAACAAATAAATAAAGTTATTGAACACAGCCCAATCACACAATGTCTTTCTGTATTGTAAACTCAGCTGTTATGGATGACACATTAAGATGGAGTCTCTTGGAAAGCTTCAAAATGCTTTCTCCCAGATTTCTGGCCACCTGGGCTGAGTTGCCTCACGAGATAAATTGCCAATGAGCTCATCTTGCGTCTCTGTTGATGTCTACTCTCCCTTCCGTTCCTTTCTCAACATCCTCCCCCACCCTGGCACCTTCAGCCTGAATTTGATGGTTCCAGAACCGTAGGATGACCTTGTAGAGGAAAAACATCTCGGTTTCTTTCTCTCTTGCTTGCTCCAGCTCAGAAGAGGATTGAGAAGAGCCTTCACTGCCTGCTTGGGTGACCCAGGGATCTCATCCAAGCATCAGGCAGACGTGGGCTTAGGAAACAATGCAGCGTTGGGGTGTATGTTACCATTCGAGCCTCTTGCCATGATTGCCAATGCTTCTTCCTGGGTTTCTGGCCACCTGGGCTGAGTTGCCCTTTCTGAGATAAGCTACCCACAACCCCCCTTTCTTATCGCTTGGTTGTTTATATCTAGCTTCTCTTCCTTTCTCAGCCTGCCCACAGTCTCTCACATCTCCTTGGCTTATAAAAACTGGTATTTAGCCCAGAGGTGCATCTGCTGAGGAGGTCAAGAGGAGAACCAATGGCAAAAGCTGTGTCGTTGCAATATAAATTCCATCCCTTTTGGTAGCTGTGTCATAATATCACAGACATGTACCGAAGGGCCAGAGTTGGCGTCGCAATGCTGCAATGTTGCTTTTGTCATTTTGATAAAAGCACAGCGTCCTGGGAAACATCTCTGATTAGCGATATGGTGCCTTTGAATGGGGATGTTCTGTTCCTCCATTTCTAAGGTCCTTTAAAGCCGTTTTGTCACAATTACTCAGCGGCTCCTACTTTTCCCCAACAATCTCCTCTAATGTTTTGACTGCAAGGCTTCTTTTCCATCATCCTCAGTGGCTGTGGAAGCCAAGTTCCACCATTCTTTGACATGCCAGCTTCACAAAAGAAGTTGCCCCCAACCGCTTTGGCAAAATACAGCCCCACCGGGAAGCCACCGATGCTTTTCAGAAGTCAGCAGTAAAAGGTGCTTGTTAAAAGTTAATTGATCCTAAACGGAGAAAGGAATATAGAAGTCAGGCTGGAAGCCAAATATAATAGCTGAATCAAAATCCCTGCCGACGTTGTTGGCTTGGATATGGAAAGCTTACATTTTATTCTGTTTTGTTTAATTTTAAAGAAAAGAGGCAGATTTGCTCACTTGATCCACAGGTTCAGTCTGCCACATCTGTCTTTTGCTGGCTGAAATTGGAGCAGCTGTGTTGGGTTAGAAAAGATGGGAGAAGTCCCAGGCCAATAAATTAGGTCATGTAGAAAAAGAACCCAGGAGTTAAGGCAAATTCTAAAGATAGGCAAGATAAGAAATGTAACATGGGTCTTTCCCATCGAGACTTTACATCAGCCTCTCAAGGCATCCACCTGGAGGGGAGGATCAAAGAAGTCAAGATGGTGGCTTTGATCAAGTGGTTCTGGCTGCCATTTTGACTTACCCCTTCCCCTGCTGACATCCCAGCCCCAGCCTGGGGGCTCCAGATGCCCTGGCTGGGAATGTTGTGAGTTGCATATTCAACTGGAGAAAGTTTCCTCTGAGTTGACTGCTCTGAATTATCTTTTTCAAGTGCTAAGAGACTGCTAAAAAGATCAAAAAGAGGCCTTTATTCAGAGTCCCCCCTGTTGGGCTTATATGCCATGCTAAGGCATCGTTTCTTTCGACCACTCTTGGCTTAATGAGATGTGGTTGAGTTTACATCAGGTGCTAAGCCATAAACTATGCTTCTTAACACCTCAATGACTTCATGTAGTGCACTAAACCACATTCTAGCTTCATGCCAAGCAAGTCAACTTCTGTTGGCTTGAGAGTTCACACCAGGCTTTGCAGAACATGACAAGGACGGTGCTCCAAATCTGGCAGGGCAAGGGCCCATCTGGAGAGGATGTTTCAGGACTTACAAGGGGTGAATGGGCTATCTGAAGCATATTCAAGGTTATCCATTCTGCCCCTAAAAACATTTAAAAATGCAAAAAGAGAGCAAATCAGCTTCCTCCATTCTCAGTGACTCTAAGGACCACAGAAGAGGACCCTTAGAGGCCCCATATCTTGCACCCCAGTTTAACACCATGTGTGAATGCAGACTTTGTCATCTTAACAAGAACTCCTATTTATTAACAATAGTAGTTTTGATTTAACCACAGATCCTACTCAAGTTAAAATAAATATAAGAGAAAACTGCAACAGATCCATTTAAGTACACATCCAAGAAAAACTGACAGAACTCCTATAGAATAATGGAAGAAATATGTTTCCAATAAATGTCACATTCAGACTTGTTTTTCATTATAGCAATGTGTGCATCAATCTTAGACTGTCTTAGATGCCCCAGACAAATCAAGTTCAATTACTGCGTTTTATACCCTATATTTTTATATCTGTCTTGTGGTAAAATTATTTAAGAGAAGGAAAACTCTAATGAAAAATTAATAAATGTATTGGAAGGGCCAAAACCTGAAATTCCTCAGCTGATCACAAGGCAAAAGTTTGGCAATTTACTACCTAGGAATTATTATATTTATCTACATTGTGAAAAGATTCAATCAAGGGAGGTTATCTTTGCTTCAGTTTTGGATCTCACAATTCTGCAATCTTCTGCAGAATGAAAGATATTAAGCAGAGATATGTCAACAAAATATACAAACAAGATGTGCAGTCTAATTGGATAGGGGAAAAATAGGCAAACTCTCTAAATTCCCATAATCCTTGGCCATTAGTCATGCTTGTTGGAGTTGATGAGATCTGCGGTTCATAATATCTGAAAGGCACCAGATTGCTACATTCTGGGTTGAGTTAACACAACATGCTTAACTAGCGGGCCAAGAGCAAGGTGAACTGTTGTGTAAACATGACAACCCAGTCAGCATTAGGACAGGAGAAGATTGTTTTTAACCCAAATTCCCCCGACCTGCCATTATGTGGACTTCACAGCTGCTGGACACAAAGATGAGAACCTAGAGCAGCCCTGCAGAAATGGGGCCTCTCTAGTCAACCTGTCTCTGTGGTCCCCTTTACTTTTTAGCTTCTCCCTGTGCACATAGAGAGTTGTAATAGCATGTGGGAAGGACCTTGGGAGGCAGGAGGAAGAGCCACAGCCTAGAAAAGAGATATCTCAGACCACAGAAGGAGGGAGGGCGTGGGAAGCAACTCAGAAGGGACCCTCCCTAGTTTTCTGGAAAGCAAAAGTAAAGGAGGGGAGAGGTGCTTTCAGAGTTGACAGATTCTGTTACTGTAACCTTCCAATAAAAGTAGTGCTAGTATTCACAGTTGGTGCTTCTTGTCTGGACTATCTCAAAGGGCTGATAGCAGATCTGTTTTTCTCCTAATGAACCTGAATGTGTTGCCCCAAAAGGGAACTAACTGATGGGAAGAAGGGAGTCTGAGATCCTGGCCAATATGGCTGCTCTGCTTTTGCATACGACTCTGAAACAAGTTGGGAAGACTGGTGGCTCCTTTGGAAAGGATATTCCATGATCGTCAGCCCTTCTAGGTAGACCAGACCAGGAAATCAACTCCAGAGGAAGGCTAAACCTCCGTTGATGGAGATGGACTATAATAACAGAATCTTGCAAGTCTTATTGTGATATGACTCTTCCCCCTTCTTATACTCCAGTGCAGTGTTTCTCAACCTTGGCAGCTTGAAGATGTATGGACTTCAACTCCCAGAATTCCCCAGCCAGCACTGGCTGGGGAATTCTGGGAGTTGAAGTCCACACATCTTCAAGCTGCCAAGGTTGAGAAACACTGCTCCAGTGAATTAGGGAGGTGTCTCTCTGAGCCACTTCCAAATGTTATCTGGATGTTCTGCACTGAAAAACTCTTCAGCCCCTTTTGCCTAGATAATGGTTCCCCTTGACGCATATCTCCATCAGGGTCATCTTCTTGACTCTCTACAACCATACTGCTTGCTAATTTGCCCCAAGATGCAAGCAAAGAGAGCCCGTTTGGTCTAGTGGTGAAGGCTCCAGGCTGGAAAGCAGGAGGCTGTGAGTTCTAGTCCCACCTTAGGCATGAAAGCCAGCTGGGTGACTTTGAGCCAGTCCTTCTCTCTCAGCCCAGCCCACCTCACAGGGTTGCCGTGGTGAGGAAAAGAGGAGGAGGAAGGAGCTTTAGGTATGTTCACCACCTTGAGTTATTATAAAAATAATAAAGGCAGGATTTTAAAAAATCTATAAAGAACTGGGAAGAGTGCTTTTTAAAAAAATTACTGCAGCTCAGTGAAAGGGGAGGGTGGGCTATTATGGAATCTGTGATTGCTTGATAGATGTTCTGCTTAAAGAGCTAGAGACTCTGATGTAATTACACATGTGGGTTTTATGCAATAAGAAGATGAAGGATTTAGCACACATTGCTAAAACACTTTGCAGAGCTACCTGGGAACAAGAGTAAACTTTCCTCGCTGAGGACTCTTTGCCTCTAAAGACAGTCTGAGTTGCGTTCCGGCCTCTCTTCACCCTTGGAATTTCTGCCCGATTCCAGAGTTGGAGACAGGCTCTCAAACAAGATTAGATCCCAGCCTTTGCTTGTAAGCAACCCAAAGGCTCAATCTGCAGGGGGTATTTTCCCGGGAGAAAGACAATGCCGGAGCAGCTAATTCTAGGTAGGTAACCAAGAAGCCATCCAGCAGAACCTTGGGTTTGTAATGGTGCATGTACAGAGGCCAAGGCTAAGAACTGCAGATGGAAGAGTGGCTACCTGGGAGCCCATGTGACTTTAAGGACCAAGAGCATTATAGTTTCAGGCCCCAATTGTTGCTGTGTAATACTTATTCAAGGCACGGTGAGTCATCGTTTCTAACTGACCTTGGCTAATCTCAGAAAAGCTAAGCAGAGTCCAAACTGGTTAGTGCTTGGATGGGAGATGATGGGAAAATTCTAGGACTATAGGCTAGAATGGGAGGATCATCATCATCATCATCGTCCCAAGAGGAGGCAATGGCAAACCATTTCAATGTTGCTGTGAAGAAAACTACATGGATTGGTCCTTATAGGAACTGAGCTAAATTGGGAGAAGTTTCCTTTTTACCTTCTTCTCATTTGTTGAAGTTCAGCTTTCTACCTGCAAAGGGATGCAGATTAAACTCCTAGCTCCTTGTTGTCCCTTTGATTTATTTATTTATTTATTTATTTATTTATTTATTTATTTATTATAGTTGATCACACAGTCAGCCAGATGTTTAGACTGGATTTGGCATTCTTATCCACCTATCAAGTCCTTCCCAAATACCTGGGATAGACAGATGTTGTTCTTTGATGGTGTTAAAGGCATCATAGCTGGCTTTGTAGGGTGGATGAAGTCAGATGACCTGCACATTTCCAGCAAGGAGGTGGAAATGGAATTATTATGGTTGGTCACACAGTCAGCCAGATGTTTAGACTGGATTTGGCATTTTTGTCTACTTATCCAGTCCTTCCCAAAGACCTGGGATAGACAGAAGTTGTTTGATGGTGTTCAAGGTATCATTGCAGGATGTAAGCTGTTCCAAGTCAAGCTCCCTTTTGCAACTGACTGGTGGTGATTTTGTCAATGCTAATGGTTGTTGTTACTCTCTTGAAGTTGAGGTCTGGGTATCTTGCTACTCAATTTCAGTCCCTGCTTGTCAGTTTCTTCCCACCTGCATTAAACAGTGAAATTGATAAGCCTGCAGCTTCAATGACATTAAACTAAGCAGTGTATGGAAACTATGACCCACTCCCCCGCCAAAAGAAATCCATTATAAACAATCAAGGAAAAAATTATTGTTGAGGAAACTACAGCAGTGGAAGATATCACCCATGCCTGGCTTCAGTCTTTGGCCCTTCCATTTAGCCAGACTAAGAAACACCCTTTGGAGATCATTTTGGCTGATCTTAAAAAAAAAAAGTTGAGTTTATATGTGAGGAGATGTAGGTTAAACTGGACAAAGAACTCTCCCAGAAGACAGCAATGGTTATAGGACAGTGTTTCTCAACCTGGGCAATGGTAAGAAGAGTGGACTTCAACTCCCAGAATTCCCCAGCCAGCATGCTGGCTGGGGAATTCTGGGAGTTGAAGTCCACACTTCTTAGAGTGGTCAAGGTTGAGAAACACTGGTATAAGAGAAGCAGCATCTTGATAATCAAGGCAACTCAATCTTCTGAAAGTGAACCCTTAAATTAGAATGAGTGCACTGGAAATAATGAAAGAGTGGAACAGCCCCTAAATTCCAAGCTGCCATGTTTGAACAAAGTCTGTTTAGAATTTTAAATCAAATTTGCAAAATTCATCGGTGGGAGTCCGATGGAAATTATTATTATCCTCATTAGCAGCATCTTGGCTGTGGTCCCTTATCAGTCTTATTAAGTGTCTGTCATTCTTACTTTCTCTCTCTCTCTGTGCTTTCCATAACTTGAGAGACAGAGAAAAAGCGTAACAGAGATTAATTAGATCTCAGTTATTTTTCAACCATTCCTGAGAAAACTGGCACTTATCCTTGAAATGACTTGAGTGTAAATGCAGAAAGGCCATGGCCGAGTGGAAAAATCCCAGCTTTCTGTGCAGTAAGTCCATGTCTTGGCCTCCAGTAAATCTGGGCAGGGTTAGAGGAGAGCTTGCAAAGGAAAATGGCAGTCGAGGGACCATCTCCAGCCTGGCTGATTCTCTTAACAAGCCACTGGGAGAAATTAGGGCACATGAGACCCAATGCATCTAATGTATAAGGTTGGGCAAATGGTGTCTTTGGAGATGAGATCTTTGCTGGGATCACGATTGGGAAGGGAAGCGTTAAATTCTTCTTTCATGCTTGATCCCAGTTCCAAGGCTGCTGAGGTGGTGCTACAAGTCCTGGGCACACTTTCAATGCAGGTAATAAGAAAAACAATGAAGTATATTAATTGTGTTCGCACCATGAGCCTCACAACTGCATTCGACTGGAGCACTGGGTTCAGAGGGGAGCTAAACCCTCCCTGACAATGTGGTTTGCTTGTTTGCGGCTCAGCCTCAACCCAGGGCCCGTGATTTCTCAATCATAGCTTATGGCCTAATGCCAGGCAACTGTGCTTTATTAAGATGGTTAAGCCAACTGATAGTAGGTGGCATGTCTGGACCACTGACTCAGCAGTCTCTTTTCCCAGATATTCAATTCAACTTTGTCTGCCAGGAGCCTGTGACACAGGACAGCTGGACCTGTCATGCACTGGCTATTTTTAGACAAAGCAAAGGAGGCTGGAATTTCTCTTCCCCTTTTTCTTGTCTCCCCCCCCCATTGCCAGAATAATAGTATTTTTAACAAAAAAACACCAAGGAAAAATCTGCAAAGATTTGATTGAAGTGAGCACTACTATAGAGCAGTGTTTCTCAACCGTGGCCACTTGAAGATGTGTGGACTTCAACTCCCAGAATTCCCCAGCCAGCATGGCTGGCTGGGGGATTCTGGGAGTTGAAGTCCACACATCTTCAAGTGGCCACGGTTGAGAAACACTGCTATAGAGAGAGAGGGGAGGAAAATCCTCTCCATTTCTATCAGTTCCTGCCCTGTTTTCACTCTCTTAGGTGGCTCCAGAGGGGAAAAACCAGAACACAGATAGAGTTGACATTCCTAGAATAGCTCATTTCCATGGGGCCACTCTAGGGTGTTGTGACTGTTTTAATCCCTGCTCAGCTGTTCAGATGGCATGGCGGGTGGCAGGGAGATATTTTCTTCCCAAGCAAGTCTGAATCTGGTGGTAGTTAAACTTAACTTCTGGGGCTAAAGCAACAGGGACATTTGGCAAGCTTAAGGGGTTTGCCAGACACACGGCCTGCCCTGCCCAGTGAAGGATACGGTTGTGCAAACACAACACTGTGGTGTCACTCAAACTGTTTTTGTCCCCAACTGGTTCAGATTTCATTCAGACATATACATTTCTGCTAAGTCAGAGCACCGTCCATTGCCAGGGTCCCCAGATAGCAATAAATAATGGAGACCATGACAAATAGGAGGGTGGGAAAAAATGTGGTGTAATGGGAAGAAGGAATAACCTTGAGGAACAGGAGGAAGAGCAAGACAACAGTCAGATAAAGGAAATCTGAGTCTGGAGCAGAAATGTAATTTGAGGAAGCGTCTCAGACATGCCCCTCCCTAGTTCCCATGAAGATAAAGGAAGGGAGGGAGGGAGGAACCACATTCAGACTTGCAAGATTTTACTACTGTAACCTTATAATAAAAGTAGTATTCGCATTCATAACTTTGGTTTCCTCGTCTTGTCTACCTTGAAGGGTGGGCATCGTCTTAGTTCTGTGTTCAGATCCTTCTGCCACTGCTATAGCTAGCTTGTTCCTGAACCTGGATGCTTTTCTTGATTAATTTCCCTGCCTTCTTTGGAATACCAAGTTCTGCTGCTCTTCTGTTTGGGGGGGTGTTTCCTTTGTGCCACATTGAAAGGGATTAATGGCTTCCAATATTTGGCCCAGAAATAAGAGGTAGATTGAGGTTAAAACCAATCAAAACAGCACGAGGTGTAATTAACCTCCAGGAAAACTTTGGTCTTGATTTTCTTCTCCTTGCTCTTTCTCCTTTGTGAAGGCCTCCCTAAAAAGAAAGAAGAAAAGAAAAGAAAGGAGGCTTAAAAAGAATTGCATTGTATTATGTTTTGCAGATTGTAGGGGAAATAGTGAAATATTAAGTTCGGCCTCTATTGAGCGAAGCGTAGGGAGACCGCGGCCATGTACAGCAGGAAGAAAGAAAAGCTCCTGGAGGTGGATCCTATTCCGAATAATTTATATATCAGCAAGTTGATGCTGATTGCGATTCAAGCTATTTCCTTAGCTGCATTGTTCCTGGAGTAACCTCATTCCAGCAAAAAGATTAGATTGGACTTTTCATCATGTTTTGTCTGTGAATGTGTTTCCCATTCTTGTATCGTTGCACAATTAAAACTACAGTCCAAGAGGAAGTGGGAAGCCACAAAAACTTCTTATTGTGTGTGTGCGTTTCATTCCCTCGTTCTTCTTCTCTTTTTCCTCCTCCTCCTCCTTCCAGTGGGAAAAAGACTGTATAGACTATTCTCCCATCAGGCCTAGCCCTGATGAGTTATTTTTTTGCAAATGCATCTGACAAAGTTCCCAAGTGAGTTACTACTCACAGACATCTCATTACTAGCCACCAAGATACGTACAGAGGCAAGGAAATCAGCCCCATCGCCTCCCCCCATCCCTTCAGTGATTAGGTGCTATAATTAAGAAAACGCTGCGTCTGATTTCTAATCTTTCTCTCTATTTAAATTTAATTGATTTCCCTCTGACTGAATCCGTTTCCACCCAGCTTAGCCTGAGCGGAGAACGTGCTTCCCACTTTTGAAAACTGCTCTACATTTACTCAAGTGGGCTTGCTTTGGAACCACATTTTCAGAAGGCTAACCAAGAAGCATTATCCCTTAACCCTTCAATAATCCCAATTTTTATTTCTGTTGGTCCACCTGTTGGAACACATCTCATGTAGGGTCCATCCTGTCAGGTTCAGCCCAAAGAACTCCACGAGACAGTGCAAATATAGTTCTGTTGCGTTTATTAGCTTCCACCTCAAGACAGAAATCTCACAAGACTGAACCCAAGTTCCCAAGCCAGCCAGCCACGACACCGTGAATTCCTTAGGGAGGTGCCAGCCTCATCTTCTTGAACTTCCCACACTCCTGCTGGGGGCTAAGGAAACGCTTATCTCCCTGAGTGCGGCCTTCATAACACCATTCCATCACACATCCCTTCTTTGAGGTTGTGGTTCTCCTGTCCAATTTCTTTCTATTAAGAATTCCATCTTTTTTTAAAATATATATAATGTTACTGAAAGTTTTAAAAACAAGAGTAACAATTCATACAAACTAAGATAAAGGAAGAAGGAAGACAGAAACAAGAAAGCTAAAGTGCGAAAAGGAGAAGAAAAAGAGAAAAGAAAGAGAAAAGATTCAAAGAAATGGCTTCCGATCTTCTTTACAGCAAAGTACAATTGTAGATTTACCTCTTTCTCTGAAGTTACATCATGACTCTCTTCTTTCTATGATCTATCCTATCTAATCATTAAAACTGTAGATCATCAGTTCATTTGTTTCTGTTTTGCGCAGAAAGTCCATAGGGTGTTTCCAGTCAGCAATAGACGTAGATATTGTCTTTTCTTTAATCAAATGGGCCAATTTGGCCATCTCAGGAAGTTCCATCATCTTCACCAACCCTTCCTCCATTGTAGGTACTGCCAAATCTTTCCATCTTTGAGCATACAATAATCTTGCTGCGGTTATGATATATAAAAACAAAATCCCATGACTTTTTTCTAACCCTATGAAGAATTCTCAAACTTCAGCTAAATCTACTTTCTTGTAAATCCAATATTCCTTCTCCTGCACTCTGGGTGAGCAGAGAACAGCAATTCCCCTTCTTCGGTGTGACAGCTTTTCAGGTATTTTCAAATGTTATGTGTTTTTGTCTTCCTCTTCTGTCTTCTCTTCTTAAAGACAAAACATCTCTGATTCCCTTGTTAATCTCTTTGTGGGATTTCATTCTCAGTTCCCCTCTTCATCCTTGATGCCTTCCGTGAAATCTTTCTCTAAAGTGTCGTCCCCAAAATTAGTCCATGTACTTTTACCGCTACATTAACTTTTGTGGCTGAGTGCAAAGACACATTACTGCTCCGTCACAGCTATACTAAAATCTTGGATTTATCTGTTATGTTCTGTGGCATCACTGCTCCCTAACAAAGCCCCCCAAATGTGTGGGGAAGAAAAAAACAAGGAATAGAATAATCCTTCTCAAGATAATAGAAATACCATCTCAAATTTTCCTGCAGGTGGAAGCTGATTCTTCCCTCTCAAAGTGATTGGGTAGAAGGTCCAATGCCATCTTACCTCAAATCTTTAGTTGACTGTTTCTAAAATGTTTGTTTCTATGATTAGCTGTTTCAGATCTCCTGCCTTCATTGTATTAAGACACAAGGTGCAAGCCGATTAATCATCCAATTATGCAGCATATAATCTGTATAAAACTCAATGATATAAGTGTGAGGAACATCATGAAAATATTCCTAGCCCTTGGATGAATATAGGATAAATATTGATTTAACAGCATGTTGTTTTCCAAAGTATAATAGGACCAATCCCTGTGCCCAATCAGTTACAATTTAAAATGCAACACAGGAGAAACAATAAATGGAAGGGAGGGATGAGGGGATAAATAGAAGAACAATACTCAGCTGTTTCAGTTCCCCATATTCAGGCTTAGTTGATAGGAAGAACCTAAAAAGTCAACTGTCAACTAGGAGGAGGAAATTCTTGAATTGTGATGGATGACCCAATGCACTGGTGTCACCAAGAGACCATAACAATTTGTTTTCACTTTTTCTTCCAATTTAGACTTGCAAAATCCCCATCTTCTCGGAGGTAGAAGAGGAAGACAGAGTTATCGCCGACCTTTGTCCCCATCCACCTATTCTGAATATGCATCAGTTGGAAAGAAGGGTCTTCTGAGACCCTCCTTCAGGATTGAGTCACTTGAAGTTAAGCAAGAACTTGATATTGGTCCACTAACTGAAAGGCAGAGATTTCAAGAAGCTTCAAGGGGGTTGCTGGTTGGGAGACAGGATGTATCAGAGGGTAGAAGTGCATTGTCAAGCCTAGGATGAAGTAGCAGCAGATACTTGGGACAATGACAGTCTCTCCTGTCAAGTTTGGGCTTTACAAAGCAGAGACTTTCAGAATGTGTGGTCTGACAGCTTCAGCTGAAGAAGTACTGGAGACAGAATGCTCTCCATTATATTGCCTGAGTTCCAAATCTGCAAAAACGAGTTGGTGGCTATCTGTATCTAATGGGTGATCAGTTACCCCACCCAACATTTTCTGGTAGAAAGAAAGATCAATCCTAAAGGAGTGATCAGGTCCTCCTACAACATATGATACTCTATGTGCAACCTTGGAAAACCTTGCTGGTTAGATCTATACCCAACTTTTCTTTTAGGAGCATAAAGAATATTCAGCATATCCAGCACTTCTGCCTCTATTATCTCTGCAACAGCCCTGTGAGGAAGATTGGGTTTGAAAAATAGTGATTGGCCATACATCACCCTGCTTCTAAAGTGGAAGGTGGGCTTGAACCATCTTAGTCCAGCCCCTTAATCCTTGCATTGGATCTCAGTGGCTGTGTTCACACAACATGCATGACAGTTATTCTCCAGGTTTGCTTAATACACTGAATCATACAAGAATCACATGGGCTGGGTTCACTCAATGCACTAAACCACCAAAAAAAAAAAAATCTAACCAAGATTCCCCAAGTTTATTATAGTTTACAAAACAGCCACGGTTGAATTTACAGTCAAATTGGTTAAATGTATCACACAAACCCAACAGTGGAACCGTGAACTCACCAAACTAGCTGGGTTTCTCACCATGTTAAGCTACAAAAAGCTGTGTTTTTGTGAGTTAACATGTCAAGCAAAGCCAGGCCATTTGGTTAGCTAAATTTACCAATGTTGTTGATGGGGAGAGTTAATAATATCCCCAACTGAGAGCATATGTTCAGACCTAGAAATTGAGACAGTCACACATTGTCCGTCCTTCGCAGTAGTACAGAAAAGAAACCAAAACCATGAGTACTAACACTGCCTTTACTGGCAGGTTACAGGAACAGTTACAGGAACAGAATCTTGCAAGACTGAAAGTCTATCTCTCCCCCTGTAATGGTATGTGGGTAAGACCTTGGGAGACTGGGCGAAGAGATGCTGCCAAGGGAACGGTCAGATAAGAGGGAGCATAGCCCACAGATGGATAGTGGGTGGGGCAAGAGGCTCAGAAGGGACCCTCCCTAGTTTCTTGGGGTGTAAAGGAGACGGCAGGAGGATTGTACTTTCAGACTTGCAAAATTGATGTCACCCTTACCAGGTTGACCAGACAGGAAACATGACCAGATAAGCTAATTATACTTTATTGCAAAGCTACATTAACAGAATCTTGCAAGTCTGAAAATACAATTCTTCCACTGTCTTCTTTACATCCCAAGAAACTAGGAAGGGTCCCTTCTGAGCCTCTTGCCCCACCCGCTATCCAACTGTGAGCTATGCTGTCTCTTATCTGACCATTCCCTAGGCAGCATCTCTTTGCCCAGTCTCCCAAGGTCTTTCCCACATACCATTACACCCCCTCCCCACCTTGCCTTTATAGTCCAAGAAACTAAGGAGGGTCCCTTCTGAGACATTTGCCATGCTCCCATTCCTTCTGTGGGCTGAGACGTCTCTTATCTGACTGTTGCCCTGGCTTTGACTATTCCTCCTCCTATCTTTCAAGGATATTCCCACAGGCCATTACACACATGTATTCCTTAAATACCCTATCTATCACTCTTGCAAGACCAGGCAAATATCCCTTGTAATTATATATTATATGGAGAGGTCCCAACAGGCAACTGTGACCTTCCTATTAAATGTGAAGTCTCCAGAAAAGAGGCCAAATGTCGAGCCATCGGAATAGATCTCGGAAACTGTGGATTTTCTGTTTGAGCTATGCGTAGTTTCTGCTGCAAACAGGACTATTTATCCTGAATGTTTTGTATATAGTCATATAAAGTAATAAATAAGTTCTCAAGGCATGTGTGCTTATTTAGTCCTGAATAAGCCTTCAACCCAACACTGTCAACCCAACACTTCGAAAACTTACGTGAGTAGATAAATGGGGACTCTCACGCCGGTGGGAGGAAAAATGCTGGCAGCGGCTTGCAAAAAAGGAGTTGGAAGCAGTTGCCGGTAAGCGCGAAAAACCGCGCGCGCCCGAAAAGGGCGCGAAGCAACGGAAACCCCACCTCCTGCGCTTGCCAGCTGGGCTCTGCCCTAGGAAGGAGGCTCTGGCAAACCACTTCCGAAAACAGTTGCCTTGAAAACTGCAAGGACTCGTCCAAGCAGTCACTGCAGGGTCAGCAATGACTGAGCGCAGACAAAAAAAAAAAAAGCCTTCGACAATACAAAGTCCTGAATATTCTCCAAAGACCCCAAATAAAGTCCTTTTTTCTCCGTGGCTCTTCTTGCCACTGCAGATAATTATAGGATATGCCTGAAAAGACAAATGGTGCCTGTTAAATGGGTAATGTTGAAGGGAAAAGCTTTGACATGAGTTCTAGCACTTACTCTGGTTGTTATATCTCATATCTAGCAAACCATCAGCTTTGGGCGTGAAGACCTGTTTTGCAAGGGAAGAGTCTCCTTTCAAACCAACACAACAGGCACGAAAAACCTCTTTTGAGGCATTGTCTCATTGCCTCGATGTGGAAAATGTTTTCCCAGCCTGCTAATCCATATCAAGGCCCAATTTGGCTGCATTCGTTCAACAGGAGGCAGGAGCTGAAAAGGTTCATGAAAACAAGAAAGCAAGTCCATTATGGAGAAAAGATGAGGAGAACAGAACGGGGTCGATCGCACCATTTGGCCGGGCGGCTAGAGCTACACTCCACTGCTTGCCTAATATTACAGGATTTAATAAACCAGCAAATTATAGATTTTTGGCTCAACTCAGGATAAAGCAACCTGTTTCTAATGGCATCATTCACTGTTTTTGCTGTATATCACTTCCTTCATTTGGATGTGATAGGGATGAACAAAGGTGTAGGAGACAGAAGCCAGATAAAATCCTGCTCCAAGATTTGCAAGCTTATTTATCTCTTGCACAGAGATACAGCTTTTTCTGCTCTTTTTACAAGGGAATAATAATGATAGTAGTAGTAGCAGTAGTAATTGCCTGGATAGCGGACATTGCAATACCTGGAGACAGGAGAAGAGAAGAGAAAGAACTGGAGAAAATCATAGAATATAAAGACTGGCAAACAGAAGTAGAACGACTGTGGCAAAAGAAAGCAAGATAGTCCCAATAGTAATAGTCGCCTTGGGTGCAATCCCAAAACATCTGGAGCACCACTGGAAGACCATTGGCATTGACAAAATCACCATCAGTCCATTGCAAAAGGCAGCTTGACTTGGAACAGCTTCCATCCTGCGATGATACCTTTAACACCGTCAAACAACAACATCGGCCTATCCCAGGTCCTTGGGAAGGACTCAATAGGTGGATAAAAATGCCAAATCCAGTCTAAACATCTGGCTGACTGTCCGACCAACAATAATAGTAATACAGAAGGGATAAAGGAGGGAGGGCAGATGTCTTATTTGTTTGGAGGTAACCTTTCCTGATGATCAAAATATGTCAGCCTCACGAGTGAGTCTGGCCAAGAAGCACACCCAGAAGTAATAGCTCTAACTTTATCATAAGGTTGCATGAACAGAATCTTGCAAGTCTGAAAATACATCTCGGAAGAGCCAGACTAAATCTGTTCCAAAATTAAAAACTTTAATATGGTGAGAATGCACAATTCAAATTTCATACTGGATTGACCATCACCTGGATCAACAAGGATCTCATTGGATGCTGTGGCTCCTGGGCATTCATCAAAAAATGTGTTACAGGGCTCAGCTTCCTCTGCTAGGCAATGGGGGCAGGGAGCTGACAGGCTACTGGAAGGCAATTGAAAGCAATAAATTTGGTCAAAGAAAGAAAACTACTCAATCATGTAATGTTTCTATCAATTGGAGCCATCAAAACGTGGATTTCAGAAGCAAATGTACCAGCTTTGGAAAGAAAGACACCCAGACTTAGAGGTTAATGGACGCTTATGGACCAAAAGTGTATAATTTTGAAGTACAAGTTCTTCACCAATGCTGAATTGGAAGGAATTGAAAAACAAGCAACTCAGAATTCAGGTTTATCCAGAACTACCAATAATAATACAAATTTGCAGAGTGAGCAACAAACAGTAGAAAGTGAAGAGACTATTGATGTTAATGGACAACAATAGGGAGAAGAGAGCTTGCTAAAGAACTGCAAGCACCATTGGTTAATGAAGAATTAATTGGGAAAATCAAGGACTGAATGAAAGAAATTGAAAGAACACGTTTGCCAAAATTGAATCAAATTAACAAGAAGGCTTTGGCTAAAATAGTGAGGAATATTAACTAAGCTGTCAAAATGATTCTAACTGAAATATTGACCCAAACAAACCAGCTGATATATGCCACAGCCTATGTAACTACTGAAGAATTAGAACACAAAATACGAAGGAATGAAGTTATTAAGAAAGGAAAATCGAAATGGAAAATTTGCTTGGAACTGAAGGTAAAGAAAATTTGCATGGATCTGAGCAATTTGAAGAACTTGAGGCAAGGAAATTTGAAGGATCAGAAAATCAAACCTAGCCTGTGTGTGAAGTACAGCTTGGAAATTGCAGAGGTTGTAGGACAATTGAAACAAAGAATTGTGGCTGTTGCAGAGAAGATCAAGCAATATGACAATCGAATAATCCAGTCCCAGCAGGATTTGCAGTTCAGAGCAAATCAGCATCAGTTCTACAAAAACCTTGAAAAGAGGAAAGTATCAACCATAAATAATGAAAAGCCTGACAAAGAAAAGACCCTAAAATTTTGGAAAGGTTTGTGGGAAAACACCAAGACTCACCATAGGAATGCAAAATGGATCAAGCAAGTTGAAAACACAGTGGAAGTACTTAGCATGGAAGATATTAAGAACTAAGAGTGAGGAAATGGCACAAAAGCAATCAGACAAGGTCAAAAACTGGAGTGTTCCTGGACCAGATGTGCTCCATGGAGTCTGGCTGAAATCACTGATAAGTCTACACTTGGCAGACCAGATGAATAGAGTTTTGGAAGCACCAGAAAATAAAGAATGGTTAACTCGGAGGACGTTCCCAATTCAGAAGGACAAGGAGAAAGACAATGAACCTGGAAACCGCAGACCCATAACTTGTTTGCCAACAACATACAAGTTACTCATGAGCATAATTGCAAATCAAATCTATAGTTACTTGAAAAGGAATGATTTACTCTCTGTAGAACACAAAGGATGCTGCAAAAATTCAAGAGGAACAAAGGATCAGTTATTGATTGACAAGTTGGTTTTGAAGAATTAAAAGAAGAAGAACACATTTGTTTATGGCTTGGATAGACTATAAAAAGGCATTTGATTCTGTTCCACATAGTTGGATTGAGAAATGTCTCAAAAATTTGGAATCAGTAGAAACATTCAGGAATTTATGAATACTTCAATGAAGTTTTGACGAACAAAGCTGATGGCTAATGGGGAAGAGTTAGGAGAAGTTGAAATCAAATGTAGAATTTTCCAAGGTGATTCATTATCACCTTTACTCTTTATGCTATCAATGGCCCCACTGACAACATGTTTGAACAAGACAGACTATGGATATGAACTGGCCAAACAAGGAGTAAAAATTTTGCATTTATTCTACATGGATGATTTCAAATTCTTTGGAAAAACGAAGGCTGAACTAGATTTCTTACTAAAAAGCGTAAAAGAATTCAGCAAAGATATTGGAATGCAACTTGGCAATCATAGCCATACAGGTAGGCAGTCCAAACTTCATTATCAATCTATATTCCATCATCTTGCTGAAGATGATGGAATACAGATTGATAATGAAGATTGGATAAAGGCAGGAGCACCAGAAGAAGGCTACAAATATTTGAGAGTTTGGGAAGCTTCTGATTTACTATAGAACCAAGTCAAAGAAAGTACTTCTACCAAATATATCAAACAAGTTCAGAAAATTTTGAAAGCAAAGCTAAACGATGGGAACATCATCAAAGCAATTAATACCTGGGCAGTCCCCATTATTTGATATACAGCAGGAATAGTTGACTGGACCTAGATGGAACTTGATAATTTGGATTGGAAAACAAGAAAACTTAGGACCTTGCACCATGCTCTACACCCAAAAAGCGATATTGATCGACTGTATTTGTCAAGAGCCGAAGGAGGCAGAGGACTCCTACAGGTGAAACTGTGGAGGAAGAAAAGCATGGTTTAAATAACTACACCAAGAAAGGCCAAGAACCCGTGCTGAAGGAAGTCAATCAAGGAAAGCTTTTGAAAACAACAAAGGTGAAGGCTGAGTATAGAACAGAAACAAATGAAAACCAATTTGTAAATTGGAAGAACAAGTCAATGCATGGTCAATACCTGAAGGATATAGAGGGGAAAGGCTATAAAAACTCCACATGGAGCTGTTTAAGATCAGGAGAGTTATAGAAAGAAATGGAAGGTTTTATTTTAGTGGCTCAAGAACAAGCTTTGCCAACTAATTGCATGAAAGCAAAAATTCAGCACGTAGCAAGCAACCGCAAATGTCGCCTTTGTAGTGAAAAGGATGAAATGATTGACCATTTGATCAGCGGCTGCAGCAAAATTTCACAAACTGACTATAAGCAGCGTCATGACCGAATTGCCAAAATTATTCATTGGAAATTTTGCCAGAGGTTTGGATTTAAATGTAGCAAAAACTACTGAGACCATCAAGTTGAGAAGGCTTTGGAAAATGAGCAGGTTAAGTTTTTATGGGACTTTAAGATCCAAACAGACAGGTGCCTTGTTCATAATATGCCTGATATAACAGTCACTGAAAAGAAGAAAGTGTGGTTCACTGATGTTGCTCTACCAGGTGATGCTAGAATTAAGGAAAAGCAATCGGAAAAAATTGCAAAATACCGGGACTTGCAGATCGCAGCTGAATGCTTATCGCAAAAGAAATACCAATCCTGATTCGAGCCCTCAGAGCAATATCTAAAGGACTCCCTTGATATCTGGAAATTTTGAATTTATCAGACCTGAACATCCTAATTTTTTTAAAAAACCACCTTGCTTGGAACTGCCTATATTCCTAGACACTATCTTAATAATTCTTAGATCCTTGGTTAGGGCTTGAATTATTAAGTTTTTACCAGTCTTAGACTGTGAATCTAACTGTAGATTACTCATCATCAACATCATCATCCAGAAGGGATAAAGGAGCATAGGGTGGATGTCTTATTTGTTTGGAGATAACCTTTCCTGATGATCTAAATATGTAAGCCTTGAGAGGTAGTTCAGACAAGAAGCACACCCAGAAGTACTAGCTCTAACTTTATTGTAAGGTTACATTAACAGAATCTTGCAAGTCTGAAAGTGCATCTCTCCCCTTCACCTTTACAGTCCAAGAAACTAAGGAGGTCAATTCTGAGACATTTGCCATATCCCTATTGCTTCTGCAGACTCATCTGCCTCTTATCTGAACATTGCCTACTCTGCAGCTCTTCCTCCTGTCTCTCAAGGTCATTCCCATAGACCATTACAAAATGGATCATCAAACAAATCAACCCGGAGTTCTCATTCAAGGCACAAATGACCAGACTCAAGCTATCCTACTTTGGACACTTTATGCAAAGACTTAGCTCTCTGGAGAAGGCTTTAATGCTGGGAAAGGTGGAAGGAAAGAGAAGAAGAGGATGACAAACAACAAGGGGGATAGACTCAGTTACAGTGGTGATAAATGCACCTGTCAGTGTGCAGACTCTGACAGCACCACTGGGAGAGTTGAAGAACCAGGTTAGGGATAGATCATCTTGGAGAAAATCTGTCTATGGAGGTAGACCAGCATAAAACAAATAACATAATAATCATTCCAAAACAGAAGTAGAAGGAGTAAAATAAAAAATTATTAGCATAGAATTACAAAACATAAAACCAGGGAAAAACCTATAAAATTACAATCCATACTCTAAATGCTATAAGTAGTCAAGATGGATAACTATCGATAAATACATCAGTAATACTAGGATCTATAAGACACTAAATCTATCCTAACTTATGATGAGCCTAATGCTGTCAGTCCTTCATGGTAGACCAGACCAGGATACCAAAGTTATGAACTATTTTTATTATAAGATTATAGTAACAGAATCTTGTAAGTCTGAATACACTTCCCCCCTCCCTCCCTTTATCTTCATGAGAATTAGGGAGGGTCATGTCTGAGACACTTTCTCAGATTACAGTTCAGCCCTGGACTCAGATTTCTTTTATCTAACTGTTGCCTTGGTTGCAGCTCTTCCTCCTGTTCCTCAAGGTTATTCCTTTTTCCCATTACAAATACTTGCTGTAGCATACTAGATTTGATTCATTCAGTGCCCTACCCTTTTATTTGTCCTTTTTTTGCAGGGGCAGCAGTGGCTAAGGGTGGGAAACAGGAAGCTGTAAAGCCCTTGATTGCATTTTAAAGAGCTGCAAAGTAATAGCATCTCAACAAGGAGCAAAAGACCCTCAGAGAGGGAAAGACTTGGGAGCCAGGGAACACAAGAATTCTGGTCAATTAGAAACCAGCCAGCCCAAAACCTCCCTGAGGCTTCAGCATAGCAAAAGCAAAAGTCATTTTAAATGCAATTTTAAATACATTATAGCGCACAGCTAGAAGCAAATCAGGTGAGCTCTCGGCCATGGCCAATGTCATGGGAACTCAAATGCTGGCACCGTTTTTGTGTCGAGGTGGCCTTAGGAAAAGGAGATGGAATCAAGAAGAGGAAATAGATGACACAGAATTAGAAGGTCATTTAGGCAGTTGAATCCAATCTTCTGCTCAATGCAAGAATACAAATTAATGTGTTTCAACTGGTGGGCTGGCTAGCCTCTGCTTGAATAACCTAAGAAAAGGGGTCTTCCACCTCCTTCAGTTAAAGATTCAGCTGTCAAACTGCTCTTAAGGTTAGAAAGAATTTCCCCCCCTAACATACGATTGGATTCTGCCTTCTTGTAACTTAAATCATTTACTCCATGTCTTGCACTTGGTTCTGTTGTACTGTTCCTTTCCTGCAGTGGCACAGTTATATTTTACAGTCCCTTTCTTAGTAGATTTTCTAGGCTATTCTGATTTATTTTATGGGCCGCAGTTGCTGCCTGACCAATATGCTTCTGTTTCTTCGAAGGTGGCCAAATTCAGTTTTATTGAGGGTAACATTGGCTGCAGTTTGATCACGTTGATGGTATAGTCGGGCTTGTTTTTATTGTTGCTTTATTTTGTGGGTGCTTTGTGGAATTCTGGCCACTGACAATCATAAAGTTTAGTTGTTGAGGGGTTTTTTTTGGAGAAACGTTCATGGGCTTGGTGTTCCAAGGTCTAATTCAGTGTTTCTCAACCTTGTAGGGTGGGCTATCGTCATGGGCATCTCCTAAAACGTTCATATCTCTTTTTGTGGTTCAACTTTCTCACACTGACAGTTTGCTCACTATCTTGCGAATGTCAGTGGATCTTAATGAAGATATTGCGAACTTCTCACATCTTTCAAAGATATGGCTTGTTTAACCTTGGTTTATTCAATGAGCCACAATTTTCTGGGTTCGCCCAACATGGTAAGCCCCAAACTGTGGTTTAGAAATGGCAGTGGCTGGGTGTAATGGGCTGTAAGGATAACCTTGAGGAACAGGAGGAAGAGCCACAAGCAAGACCACAGTCCGATAAAAGAAATCTGAGTCCAAAGCAGAAATGTAATTTGAGAAAACATCTCAAGACTTGACTTTCCCTAGTTCTCATGAAGATAAAGGGAGGGAGGGGATAAACCCATTCAGACTTGCAAGATTTTGTTACTGCAAAATCTAATAAAAGTAGTATTAGCATTCATAACTTTGGTTTCCTAGTCTGGTCTACCTTAAAGAGCTGACATTAAGTTTGCACAACATGCAAAGCCAAAATCAAACCAACCACCAGATGTGAGGTATGGACATCCTACTGCACATTTTGGGAGTCCCAAATTTGGCTGGGAAAAGTAGCACCAACGCCCTTTTCACGTTGCAGCTTTTAGATTTTCTTAATGTCGTTTTTGCTTCTGGAGCTAATTCATACCTGGTCTTGGCACAATACAGCACTACAGCTCTGGAACCATCTGTGAATTCTTTCCCTTGCACTGGGAGCACTTTTAATGGAAATAAATTATCTCCAATCCACTGCAGGCTATCTTGATTTCAACTGAATATACGTTTTCATTGAA
This sequence comes from Python bivittatus, assembly GCF_059951505.1. Taxonomy (NCBI): domain Eukaryota; kingdom Metazoa; phylum Chordata; class Lepidosauria; order Squamata; family Pythonidae; genus Python; species Python bivittatus. Next base: position 1,691,473 of record NW_028277066.1, on the reverse strand, counting down.
CTCTAGAGTGCTTGTAATCCTTTGGGTTAGTCTTTTGATGTATGTTCTTTCCTTCCTTCCTTCCTTCCTTCCTTCCTTCCTTCCTTCCTTCCTTCCTTCCTTCCTTCCTTCCTTCCTTCCTTCCTCCCTCCCTCCCTCCCTCCCTCCCTCCCTCATCTCCTTCCTTCCTTCCTTCCTTCCTTCCTTCCTTCCTTCCTTCCTTCCTTCCTTCCTTCCTTCCTTCCTTCCCTCTGTCCCCTCCTTCCACCCTCCCCATCTCCTTCCTTCCTTCCTTCCTTCCTTCCTTCCTTCCTTCCTTCCTTCCTTCCTTCCCTCCCTCCCTCCCTCATCTCCTTCCTTCCTTCCTTCCTTCCTTCCTTCCTTCCTTCCCTCTGTCCCCTCCTTCCACCCTCCCCCATCTCCTTCCTTCCTTCCTTCCTTCCTTCCTTCCTTCCTTCCTTCCTTCCTTCCTTCCTTCCCTCCCTCCCTCCCTCCCTCCCTCTCTCCCTCCCTCATCTCCTTCCTTCCTTCCTTCCTTCCTTCCTTCCTTCCTTCCTTCCTTCCTTCCTTCCTTCCTTCCTTCCTTCCTTTCTCTTCCATGTCTGCAATGGAAATGCTTCTGCAGTATAACAGCCATCATTATTCTAATCTTAAAGGAAAGGATTATCACAAAGCTCCCTATAGGAAACTTAATCAAAGAGTAATGCCCATTTCTTCCATGGCAGTATATGAAGCAGACAAAAGCCTTATGAAGGAAACCTGGGGAATATGCTCAATTAATTTATTTTGTTCTCTCAATGACATTTTGTATTTTGAAAAAATGAGATGCATGTTCATTATCAAAATGGTCCAAGGGCTTCCCTCTACGAGCCATGAGCAGGTCCCTAAATTACAACCACAAAACATGGGTTGCCTGTGGATATCTAAGGAAGGTGGGCAGCTGAATTTTGGTACAGCAATAACCAAACTCTACTGTTGGTATTTGAATCACTATTTTGTGATATCCACAGTTCTCCAATGTAACATACTTCATTGGCTCTGTATGTGTGTCTGTGCATCTACATATCTCTGCCTGCGAATATATATGGGGGACTTGAGGAAGCCAGGATGATGTCAAAATGACATAGCACACATCCCTATGTCATTGAGCTATGATGTCATGATGCATAACAACATCCTTTGCCCCACATTCTCAACAGTCATGCGTACGTGAATAAGAGGTGCAGGAAATTTAATCTGTGGTTAAGGCAAGGAGTACAGAAGGAGGCAAAAGAAAAACATGTTGCTGTTTTGGGCAGTATCTGTGAGTTTCTCTCACTTGAAATTGCTGGAGATTTTGTGCATTTAATTAACTGCTTCCTGTTTTCAAATTCAGTTCATTTTATAGTTTCCTCCCAGAGTGCATGTAGAAGATCCATGATGAACGTTAAGCTATTAATGGCCATTAATCAGCTTCTGTTTTCCTCCCCTAACATTTTCCGTTCCTGCTGAAGGGGATAAATGCATACTGAGGGCTACATTCCAAAAAATGCTTGGGGCCAGGAAAGAAATTAAATTTGACTTGATTTGGTTTACATTTTAAATGCAATCAGAATTAGAATTAATTCCATACAGTAGAAAAGATGGCTCCCCAGGGGTCTAGTAATTTTACTTTAACAATTCAGAGGCAATAAGGTTCTGCAACCTGACCTATGGCTATGGGGAAGAATGCATTTTGCCCCACTGTTGCAAATTTTTACCCTCTGTTGGAGTCCAGGCCTACAGGTCACTATTCTTTAATTTATTGCAGTTCATTTATTCTTTAATTTATTATGATTGCATCATTATCGCCAAAGGTCAAGGAGCAGTGCTAGTGTGTGTGTGTGTGTGTGTGTGTGTGCGTGTGCATGTGCTACAGATGACAATACAACAGAGCAGAATCAGAAAGGAGAGGGCACTATTTACAATTTTCCTAGTCTGCAAAGGCTGAAAGAGAGAGACAGAGAACATTTTTTTTTTTAAAAGTTCTTGTCTATCTTCCCATTTTAGCACTGATGTCCCCAGCTGCCTGCCTCTTCCAACAGACATCACCCCTTCTGAAGAGCCACATCCAGCTCGAGAGACCCCCAACATCAATGGTTGTGGGAGGCGGAAGGACAGCCAGGAAGACATCACACACAAATCACGCAGGTGAGAGTTGATGCTCGGGCCTAACCAAAGTCTCTTCAGTTCTCTGCTTAGTCAATGTCATTTAGGCTGAGAACTGCAATGGATGGACCTTTCTAAGTCCAGCTTGTAACCCTGTTGCCATGCTAGACTAACCTATCCTGTTTCTACAGTTACTCTTCAGTTTCTACAGAACTCTTCAGCTCTTGGATTTTGGTAGCTGTCTGAGAAATGAAAGTGTTTTCCCCCAAGCCTGGCTCTCACAGAATTCTCTTTAACAAGATTTATTAATATGAAAGTACTGTAGTAGTGATACAAGAATTCCAGCAAGTGAACATTTAGAATCGACTTATCTATATATACAACTAGACAACCCGTGACCCACTGGGTCATCGTTTCAGAGATACGTCCTTACCTATACAGAGAAACAGAATGACCAAGGGCAAAAAAGCAATGGAGTATGAGCGACTTACGACTTGCTGCTGGCTTCCCAATTGACTTTGCTAGTAGGAAGCTGGCAGAAGTCCTTCCTTCCTTCCTTCCTTCCTTCCTTCCTTCCTTCCTTCCTTCCTTCCTTCCTTCCTTCCTTCCTTCCTTCCTTCCTTCCCAAGGTTTATTAATATGAAAGTGCTGTAGTAGCAATGCAAGAATTCCAGCAAGTGAACCACTTTCCATTTAGAATTGACATATCTATATATACAATAGGGCAGGGACTTTCTCTTTTTCATAGCCTTATAGTGCTCTAGAGAGAAGGTAGGAGTCTGCCACTTTGGGCTGTTTAAACAATAGTTACTGGAATCATTATCAGTCTGAGAAGCATCTCTCCCATTAGCATAGAAATCCCCTTGAAATGCTGATTTCCCTTCACACCCTGCTCCTGAAAAAACAAAGTCTTCAAACAAATGGAATCCTAAATGTTCCTTTCTCAGTTTTCATTTTCTTTTTTAAACAGCTACTGACAAGGGATGATGGAAGTTGTAGTTCCACAAATCCAGAAAACAATAACAGAATAAAGCATTTTTCTCTCCTGGGTTTTTATTTGTATTTTATTTTTTATTTATTTGTACGCCGGCCCATCTTAAGCAACTCTGGGTGGCTCAGAACAGCAATAAAGCCAGCAACTATATAACATAACCGTAAAACAGTAAAACAATAACATGATCAATCAAAACCAAGAACAAAATCGTGCACCTTAATCTTCCCCCGCAGCAAGCTCCAATTACCCTCATTCCACTCTTTCTATTCTACTTGACTTCTATCCTATCCCAGCACCTCAGTAAAAAGCCAGGTCTTGATGGCTTTCTGAAAGGCTAAAAGGGTGGGGGGCCTGCTGAATCGCTGGGGGGAGGAAGTTCCATAAGGTAGGGGCAGCCATGGAAAAGGCACGCTTCTGAGGTCCCACAAGGTGGCAGGATTTCAGGGGAGGGATCTGGAGCGTGCCTACCCTGGTGGAACAGGCAGATATTCTTAAGGAGAGGTGGTCCTGCAATGTCGACCTTGTGGGGTAAACCAGACAGGAATCACGACCAGATGAGCTAATTCTACTTTATTGTAAAGCTACATTGACAGAATCTTGCAAGTCTGAAAGTACAAATCTCCCCCTGTCTCCTTTACACCCCAAGAAACTAGGGAGGGTCCCTTCTGAGCCTCTTGCCCACCCATTATGCAGCTGTGAGCTATGACCTCTCTTATCTGAATGTTCTCTAGGCAGCATCTCTTTGCCCTGTCTCCCAAGGTCTTCTCACATACCATTACAGTGGTACCTCAGGTTACGAACTCCTCTGTTAACAAACTTTTCGGGTTACGACCAGCTCCGGCCGCAAAAATTTACCTCGGTTTGCTAACTCTGCCTCGGGGTACGAACAGGATACGCGGCCATTTTCCCTCCCGTGACATGGTCCGCAGCCATTTTTCCGCCCCGACACGTGGTCCGCGGCCATTTTTCCGCCCCTGACACGTGGTCCGCGGCCATTTTTCTGCCCCTGACACATGGTCGTAGGGAGGGGGACTTTCCCTCCAAGCAATAGCCACCTCCCTGTCCTCCACACCAGAACAGATTAATGGTAATTACATTGAACCTTATGGGGAAATTTCCTTCGGGTTGCGACCAATATGGGGTGCGACCAGAGTCACGGAACGAATTAAGTTTGTAAACCGAGGTTCCACTGTACATGCAAATAACCAGGCCCCATGCCATATAGGGCTTTAAAGCACCTTGAATTGCACCCAGAAGGAAACTAGGAGCCAGTGCAGCTTGCACAATAGAAGTGCAACATGGGTAAACTTATGAACACCCAATACTGTGCATGCCATTCTGGACCAGTTGTAACTTCTGAGTGGTCTTCAAGGGCAGCCCCATGTAAAGTGCATTGCAGTAATCCAAACGGGAAGTGACTAAGGCGTGAGTGACCATGAGAAGGACCTCCCAGTCCAGGAAAAGGCACCATTGGTGCACAAGATGGATCTGTGCAAAGGCCTCCCTAGCCACAGCTGCCACCTGCTCATCAGGCAGGAGCCATGAGTCCAGCAGGAATTGCACACCAGCTCAATTGGGGCAAGTGCAACCCTGTCCAGAGTCAAAGGTGACAAGCCACCAGACCCCAGGGGGCCACAAACCCAGAGCCACTTTGACTTGCCCAGGTTATACTGAAGTCGGTTCCTCCCCATCCAGACCCTTACAGCCTCCAGGCACTCGGTCAGCACTGCATATATTTTAGTTTAACCAGATTTAAATTTTATGTAGCTCTAGGGCAGTGTTTTTCAACCTTGGCAAGTTTAAGATGGGTGGACTTCAACTCCCAGAATTCCCCAGCCAGCATCAGATTCTGGCTGGGGAATTCTGGGAGTTGAAGTCCACCCATCTTAAACTTGCCAAGGTTGTCCACCCATCTTAAACTTGCCAAGGTTGAAAAACACTGCTGTAGATGCATGAATTGATTTACAACTTGGAAGACTCTAAACAACCCAGTGTCCAGGCACAAAGGTCTGAACGGGTTTCCCAAGAAAAATAAGGTAAGTTTTGCAAAGGGGAATGGGACCCTTTTTCAAATATGATAGGATTTTTTCCCCTTTCATTGTAGGAATTTTATCTCTGGCCTTTAAAAGAAAACTGGGGGCATTGTTTCTCTCCTCTTGCATTAGCTGTATTTCTTGACAAAACTATACATATTCATGCAGCTTGAGGATTTGATTCTAAACTTCCATTTGAAGCTGGTTTGATCAAATTTCTGAACTGCATCCATTTGCTGAATCACATCATTTCTGCGAATTACTTTTGTATGAGCAAAAAACTCCTTTTTTGCCTGTCCAATCAACAATTCCAATCTAATCAACTTGACGCAATGACCCTGGAATCATGCTTGATACTGTTTGGATCCTTCGAGCCAAAAAACATTTCAAGTCAAAACAATTCAACCATTCAAAATTCAGACTATTAAATCACATCAGGGTGATGGTGCACATCTGAACACACACAAAGACACGCACAGAGAGTTTCATTTTCAGTTTATTTTCTTTTGGTCAATGAGCAGTAAAAAAAGAAGCTATAATCAATAAAATTAAATAAATAAATAAAAATAGTATTTATTCCATTAAAATAAAGAACATCAGATTATGAATTCTAAATCTATAAAACTAAGGTAGTACTTAAAATACTGTGGATATGCATCATTTAACCATTGTTTCAACAATAATGCAATGATATAAATGTGGATTATATAGTGAATAAAAAATACAGAGGTGCAGTTAAAATACTCTCTTCCCTCCCTCACACATATATAATTTCAATTTAGTTGGCTTCAGTTAATGACCAGCATAAAGCAAGATACAATATAATACAATAAAAACTCCCCTGCTCATACAATATTCTCAAATGTAAATAAAACACCAATGATTAACACACCAGATCTGTCAAAGTGAGGCTAATACTTAAAATGCTCTCCCAGTCTTTGTCTCTCTCCCTCCCTCTCAATCATCTAACCATTGTTTAAACCATGATGCAAAAAAAATAACAATATGAATGTGTGGATTATAATATCTGGTGAATCAAAAATGCAGGGCTTCAGTTCTATACTCTCTCTCTCCAGACACACACACGTATAGACACACAACTTTACACACACACAAACGCTGCCTGGCGTTGGGATTATACAATGCCCCTGTTGAGTCATCTGTACTAACTGCAATTGTCTTCTAAACCAAGTGTGGAACTTTAAAGTTTTAAATCATTGGTGTGTTTGGGTAGGTGGGTTCCAGTGTTTTCCAACCTTGGCAACTTCAAGAAGTGTGGACTTCAACTCCCAGAATTCCCCCTCCAGCATGCGGAAGATGAGGTCCACACATCTTAATGTTGCCACGGTTGAGAAACTCTGGTAGGTGCCTTCAGGTCAGTCTTGACTCTTGGCGACTGCCTGCATGAGTAGTTTTCTTGGTAAGATTTTCAAAGTGGTTTGCCCTGGCCTTCTTCTTCCTAGGGCTGGGAGAAAGGGACTGGCCCAAGGTCACCCAGCTGACTTCGTACCTAAGACAGGAGTAGAACTCATGGCCTCCCGGTTTCTAACCTGGTGCCTTAACCACGACGCCAAACTGGCTCTCTTTAAATAACTTAGGATCAGAATATTTCAGGGATCAGTTTGAACCTGTCCAGTTGTAGGAGATGCCCTCTTAAAGAGCCCTATACGATGGGCATATAGAAAAGGACCTTCTCCTACAATTGTCCAAGACGTTGCCTTGAGTATTACATTGTTCCTCTGCTCTTTCTGTCTCAAAAAGCTATGCCAGACCCATTTGGTTAGGATGTGGGTGGGAAATTTGGAGCTAAAGGCTAGCATGGGAGGCCAAGCAAACTCCCTGAAAGAACTTCTATAAGGCTGCCGAGAAGATGACATAGACATAACCAGCAGAAGTTCTGCATAATTGGTCCATTTTTATTTTCGGCTTTCCGGAAAGCAATGAAAATGGTCCTTTTCAGACTTTTTGTTATTTTTACTGGTGTTTTGTTCTAGGCAGTTTGATGCAGGCTTATACTGAAACAAGACAAACTTTAAATAATATAACGCAGGGTATCTGCAGGGGACGGCCCAAAAGTCAAGATGGCCGTTGTGACCTGGGATCGAAGCCCCGCCCCTAAAAGGGGCGGGCCTTCGATCCCAGGGTCACAGTGGCCATCTTGACTGCTTTGACCCCCCCCCTCCTTGAATGCCCTTTAGAAAGATCTGATAGCTATAGAAAACAGTGAGTCTCTCTAATACATAGAAATCATGGAAAGATTGGGGGGGGGGAATCCATTTTGGCTTCTCTCTTATTATCTCCTGGAGACCAAAACTTTTCTTAAATGGAAACTATGATGTAAAGGCACTTGGCAGGTTCATCACTTCTCTTTTTTATCCATCTCCTGCTTTCTTTCTGTTTTCCCTCTTCCGATCTTTTCCCTTTTTCACTTGAAAGCCAGAGAAATCAAGGAGGTTATTTAAAGGGTCCGATTTGCTAAACCAATCCTGCAATTAAGGAGATGTTCCCTCTATCTTTATCTGCTGCCAGGGGAAAAGCGAAAGAGAACAGAGCGAAAGCCGTCTGCTTCAAATCTCTGTATTTTAGGCCAATGAGCGAAGGCATTTTCTTTTTCTTTTAAATGGTCTTAGAGGGCTGTCGGAAAGTATCAAAGTCAGATCTGCTCCAGAAGACATCAAAAGCAGATGAAATTGTCCTCTGAAAAATGAAAGGTCGGGTTTTACCTTGATGTGTCAGATAGTGCCTGGAGCTTTCTAGTTCCTTCTATCTTTACACCATCACCTAAGTAAGGGAGCCACCTGAGTTGATAATCCCATTAGGTATGGAGGGCGCTCTCACAAAATGGTTCCTAGGAGGCTTGCCAAGGGGGACGTGTGCATTTCCCTGAACGATCTTCACTCACCCCTCTTAACTCCCACTGCTCAGGTTTGTCCTTTTTTCCCCCAAGCAGATATGTTCATTTTCAAGCCAAGCACTGAGCGGTCATTCGCTATTATTTTTATTATCTAAGAAATCATCTGGGGCCCATCAGATTCCAGAGGCATTATTGGAGGCAGGGGGTAGCCCCTAGCCATCTTTGGCTGATTCGAATCAGACATCCAGCTGAACGGTCTTCCAACTGAATCTCTGAATGTAATAGCTGTAGAGGACAATAGATGTCAGCTCTCTGAGGTAGACCAGACTAGGAAACCAAAGTTATGCAAGCTACTACTACTTTTATTGCAAGCCTATAGTAACAGAATCTTGCAAGTCTGAATGTGCTCCCCCCTTCCCTCCCTTTATCTTCATGAGAACTAGGGAGGGTCTTGTCTGAGACACTTTCTCGGGTTACAGTTCTAGCCTGGACTCAAATTTCTTTTATCTGATCATTGTCTTGGTTGAGGTTCTTCCTCCTGTTCCACAAGGTTATTCCTTCTGTCCATTATAATAGATTAGACCAGTGTTTCTCACAACAGATATAAATATCAATTTACACTGAACTCTTAAAGTTTACAACATAATGTCCATTTTTTCTATTGTCCAGGATGATTTCTAATCATCAAATCCCTACATCATAATTTCATTTTTTTTACTGTTCCACGCAAAAAGTCCAAAAAAGGCTTCCAATTAACATTAAAGCAACTCAGTGTCTTTTCTCTTAATCAAAGCCGTCAGCTTCACCATCTCGGCCAACTCCACCAACTTCACCATCCACTCTTCCATTGTAGGTAATGTCAAGTCTTTCTACCTTTGTGCCTATAAAAGCCTCACTGTTGTTATCACATATAGGAGGAAGTTTGAGCTAGGTTATACTGCCAAAATTATCCTTAAGCTATACAAAAACATGAAAAAAGGGTTGGTGACCCTTTGGCCACACCAATGAAGCTCTTACTCCAGGCGTGGGAGAATTGTATTATTGGTACAACTTCTAGCACAGTGTTTCTCAACCTTGGCAGATTGAAGATGTGTGGACTTCAACTCCCAGAATTCCCCAGCCAGCATGCTAGCTGGGGAATTCTGGGAGTTGAAGTCCACAGGTCTTAAAGTTGCCAAGGTTGAGAAACACTGGATTATTCAGTTCCAGCCAGTGTTGTACTGGAACCATCTCATACCAGCTTGTGAGAGCTGGTTGTTAAAGTTTCTGGAAGTTTGCAAGCCAGTTGAGAGCAGAGCTGAGCTGCTTAGTGTACTGATCAGACATTTGGTGGCTAGTGGTGCAGTGCGGCGCTGGCAATGGAGCCAGTTGTTAAACATTGATCACTAGGTCTAGCTCTGCATGGATCCTTGGGTCTTCAGCTCTGCAACTTACTGGAAACCAGCAACCCACACACAAAGGGAGCATTGAAGGACCAAAAGATGAGCCAAACATCTGTAAGGAAGGTACATGGGCTATGTCCCCACGATAGCCATAACCTAGTTCCTGACATAACCCATTTGCTGGATTCACACAACATGTTGAAGTAACCAAGATCAAATCTAACCAGACTAGCATGTTGTATGAAAGCAGGCACTAAGTGTTTAACTGGCCAGGTAAAATGGGTCATGCTAACTCAACCCTTTCAATCATCTGGTCATGAAGAAGTTTGGGATTTTGCTTTTCAGTTGTAGCCAGGATGAGATAGGACATAATGATAGTCTAAATCCAAATGCAGTCATTGATGCTTAATGTTAGCTAATCTGTGGATTGCAGCCTAAAGAAACAATCCTTACAATCTGCATGTGCGCGTGCGCACCCCCCCCCCCATGGAAGAGTAATGGGATTTGTGTTAATGGATTTCTATTGAATATGCCATTTTAATAATCAATGGCTCTTAAATATACATTATAACTTTCTTTTTAAAAAAATCTTAGATGGGTATTCTACCTAGCACCTCCACCCAAGGCAAATCGGATTCTGACTGATTTATTTTAAAACATATTTACAGAAAGAAGCCAAATGTAGAAATCTATTATGGAGTTGTTAACCCCAATAAATGTGTCTTTGATAACTTAGTGCTAAGTGAGTTAACATACAGTAACTTCCTCATTATATCTGCAATAAATCCTTCCAAGAGACACTTAATTTCAGGCATGACTAAATTACCCAGAACACGGCAGTTAAACATTTGCCCATGGTATGGATCTGCCCCCAAAATGCCATCATGCAGAGACAACCATATGTGGAGGTTCAGAATTGTTCAGCAATGACAAATGGATATAAATGACACCTGGAAACTGAGTATTATTTTTCTTTTATCTTGCCCCAAAGTTCATCTTGGGATGCTGAATCTACCCCACCTCCATCCAAGGGGAAGAAAAAGAAGAAAAAATCAACAAGGAAGAAGAGAAGGAGGTAAGTTGGCTTTATTTTCATTATAGGACTTGGAGGAGTTCTTTAATGCATCTACGTGGGGTTCCAAAACTCAAGATGGGGGTCATGACTGTGCACCTTTTTTATGTGGGTCAGTATAGCACGCATCTACAAAGAGGTGGGGCTCCGTGATCACAACTGCCATCTTGACTTTTTGCATTACTTTCTCCCCTCTCAGTTTTTTCCTACCATAATTGCTGAACGTTGGCAACATCCTGTGTTTTTAAAGAGAAATAGACAAATGAGGAAACAACATCCTGTGTTTTTAAGGAGAAATCCTCTCTCACACCCAAAGACTATAATCTATGGCCCCAAAATAGGATTAAAGATAAAGAAAACTTAAAGTTGAACTAGAGATTACAGGGACATATCCCTATTTTCTTGGCCAAGTTCAGAAGATATTTGATGTTGTTCTTTTCCAGAAAGTTTCTGGAGGTCCCAGAAAGTTTCTGGATTTCCTGAAGCTCTTTCAACCAAGTAGGAACCAGGTTTGGGCTGGTTGAGTAAAGTTTTCCCCCCTCAAAAGTCTCCAAAACCCCAAGAAAAAAAAAAACTAGAGCATCTTGGCCCACCCATGTGTGAGACATGAACCTGACCATTAAATCTCACCTACTGGCTCTTTTATTATCCCCAAAACTTTGAAGGACAGCCCCTGTCAAAAATGTTGCTCTCCTGTGATTGGGCATATTTCTTCCACGCAAGAAAACAGAGTTCGCTTTGTTAAAAAAATGAAATGAGTGGAAACAATATTTGGGCAATCAGTTCACAGTGGATTACAGTCACAGTTAAGAAAATAAACGAATGAGTGGCAATATCTAAAACTTGACCGTAAATTGGCCAAATAAATTCACTTTAGGAAAATACTGTATGACAGTCCCAATTTATCCTTCTTTCTCATTTTTTTCCAGTCTTCAATCCAGTTGGTTCCATTTCCCCATCAGTTTGAGGTTACCGTTTGTGAAAGAAGAAACAAAAACGTGCATTTTGTTTTACGAGTAACATTTCACTCCCGTTTTTGTATCTTTTGGGAACAATTCTGCTATCAGTCCTCTTTCAAAAGATTTGCACAGCTCTAATCTATTCCAGATTGCTTTCTGTTTCCCTACCATCTTCAAATTAGACCAGCTTGATACTAATAGTATTATTATAATTGTAATAATTGCAATGTCATCATCATCATCGGTGAGAAAATGGATACGAAGCTGAAATGGATCCTTGGTTTAATTAAGCCAGGTCCATCAATAAGCTTAAGTAGTACTGATTCTATTATGTGTCTGAGAAAAATATTGTCCCAGAAAATCGAAATCTTAGTCATCCTTGTATAGTTTAGTTGGTACAGAGTTGGCTGGTGGGAAATGTTAATCTGGATGTATCTTGAAAGAGGTGAAAGAAACGTAGTTCTTTTCACCCACTTCAAGTTGCAAATTTCTCTGCACACTTATCAAAATCAACCAGTCAATCAATGTATTTATTGTTTTGATCACCAGTCATAAACCTGCACTAAGGTGGCCAAACATTAATAAAATACATTAAAATTACAAAAATCATTAAACACATTAAAATAGTGTTGTTATAGCAGGTAAAATCTTAGAAAACATTAGGAACTTTTGATAAAATATTCTCTCTATTTAGCAGCAGCCCATGCAAAGCTTGCTAATTTCCACAACAGTGTCTCTTTGTCTAAATTCATCGGAAATGTTAATTTATCAAAGTAAATGCAACCTCTCTTCACTTCTCCCTAGATCTCCATCCTACAGTGTTTCTCCTCCAAAGAAGAAGAAGAAAAAGAAGAATTCAAAGAAAAGGAAAAGAAACAGGTACACCTTTCCATGGTACATTATTTTTCCAGGAGTGGATCCAATTGGACTTTTATTTAATATAATTCAGCGGGTTCTGGGATCGGAAATCCAGCCGTGAAGAGCAGATGTGGGATTGCAGAGGCAGAAGAATTGGGTGACTTCTCAAGTTCTTTGCCTGTATATACAAAGTGCAGTGACAGTTTTTTGCTATTTGGTATCTATTGATTTAATTTGCACATGTAGACTTTAAAAATCAAACTTTTTTAAAAAAAATGGCTGTGTCTTCTGCTTGGGTGGGATTAAGGAATGCCTGCCTGGTTTATTCAGAGTTATTCAGTAAGTCAGAGCATACCAAGAAAGAGTTGGGGAGAGATTTTCAGAATGGAAACCAGAACTACAGCCCTTCAGGTAAGGGCTGAGATATACCACCCTGAGGCATTTCTTTGAATTAGAGGAAAGGCTTTCTATTATTTCAAAATCTTACTTTTACTGGGAGGAAGTTCATGTGGGCGTTCCACTGAAATGTAGTCCTGTGATTCTGGAATAGCAGGAATCTTATTTAAAGCCTATTTTAATCACAATATTTGCTGAATCTTGCAATCTTCCTGTGCCTCATTTTCCCATTTGCAAATTTAAATATATTTATATATGTATATTTTGCAGGATATCTTCAAAGAAGAAAAGACACAGGTAAGGATAGAGATGGCTCTGATTCCTGCCTCAGCAATATCAATCTAGGCCAATGTTTCTCAACCTCAGCAGCTTTAAGATGTGTGGACTCCAACTCCCAGAATTCCCCAGCCAGCCATGCTGGCTGGGGAATTCTGGGAGTTGAAGTCCACACATCTTAAAGCTGCTGAGGTTGAGAAACACTGATCTAGAATCACAGATTAAACTACTCTCACAATTAATGAGACAGAAACTAATCATTTGCCAGGGTGGGTACGATACAGAGGCCCTTACGGCCAACCCCCTCTTCCATATGACTGAGCCAACTCTCCCTTGGCTTAACTGAATATGTTGAAACATCCTTACTTTCTTTTGCTCTGGTTTTTGAGTACAGGTAGTCCCCACTTTAAGGACGGGTTCTGTTCCCAAGGTCTGTCCTTAAGTCGAATTTGTACGTAAGCCGGAACAGTATTATTGTATAATACTGTATAAGTAATATTGTATAATGAACTTGAACCGTTGTGTATTTAACTCGAATCATTGTGTATTTAACTTGAATTTTGCTACCATAGGCTCTATTATTAATTATGGGTTGTTGTAAACCGGGTGTTCTTAACCTGGGGACTACCTGTAACCTCAACTAAATGAAATGGAAAGAGAATGCTTTCATGGTGGGCAACCAGCTTGGAGTTGGACTGCTCTATTTGTTTGTATGTTTGTTTGTTTATATTTCAAATTTAATCACTGCCCATCTCAATGTGTGACCTTAGTCTGCATCTCAATCATGCAAACCCAAGTTTCTTCTTGTACAAATAATTCAATTTTTATTTACACCACCCAGAATCATTCTGGCTGAGCCAGTGTTCAAATATTTTAAAAATGAATGAATGAATGAATGAATGAATGAATGAATGAATGAATGAATGTCAACAGCACACAAATGAATGAACAAATATGAAAAATGAAGTCAGCAGCACACATATGAGTGAATTAATGAATTAACCAATGAGCTGGCTGGGTACCATTTTCTTATTCTGTACAGTCCCATTTCTTAATTCCATTTGTGATAGGTCTGAATTTCCTTAGCACATATTCAAGCGGACACTGTCTTCTTGTTTTCTCATATATGTGTGCTGTTCACACCTCATCAACTCTACTTTTAGGCATTCCTGTTGCCAATTTGATGACCCCATTTAGCTTTCAAAGCATCAAAGTTTAAAGCAAAGGAATCTCCAGAGTGTGCTACTGAAGTATGGCAATAAATACAGAGAAGTCTGTTGGTCAACAAAGTTCCCTGGCAATTGAGGTGTGGACTTTGTAGACCCCCTGTTGTCACTGGCAATGCAGATGTTCTGGTGAAACTCTGCCCAAAGAATCAAATGGAACAATTGTTGTATTAAAGGCCTAAAACTACTACAGTGAGTCATCAGAGCCTGTACCCAAGGCGAAGAGTGCCAGGAAAAGGTTCACGGAATTCTTCTGTAGAAATTTAATACAGTATAGAAGGACAGGTAGACAGGGGCTACATCTTGCTATTAATTGAAAACTCGTGCTCCTATATGATTAAGATGGTTCTGGTTTGAGCTCCGAATCTGCCCACAAAGCAGATCCAGAGGTCCATTTTTTCTGCTCCCTCCAACCTTTCTCCATTGCACCTGTTGAGTGGCTTGAGAACCAGTGTGGTTTAGCGGTTAAGGAGTTGGACTAGTTATGGGGAGAACCAGGTTCTAGTCTCCCCTCAGCCCTGGAGGGACTTAGGACCAGAGCTTGTCCCTTAGCCCAACCTCTCTCACATTGTTATTGTTGTGTAGGAAAAAATAGGAGGAGGGAGCACTCTATATTCCACCTTGAGCACCTGAATGAGAAGGAGATTATGAGCTAAATGTTCTTATTCTTTGAACATCGAAGCTCAGGAATGAGCTGGGTGGTTCTTGAACAGATTCTGTGAGTGGAGAGGCAGCCAACTAATCAATCTGTTTCTTATTTAGTTCATCAAGCCCCAAGAGAAAAAGGAAGGAAGGAAGAAAACACAAGAAACAGTAAGTTGAGAGACGTTGGCTGGGAAGACATCAGTCTGGTAGGCTAAACTGTGCCTGCCTTTCCATGCGTACGTGATGGGCGAGTGGGTGGCTTGATCAACACAAGCTGTGAAGCTGTACCAAGACTGCCTCTCTTTTTCAGCATATCTGCTGAAGGAAAGCAAGAATTACCCCAAACCATCTCCTTGTTGATAGGAAGAGATTTTTTTTTCTTAAGTTGACCACGTTGGTTCCTCACCAAGTCTGGAGGCCTTGGTGAAAAATTGGCAGCATGGAAACCCCAACTGCTGTCTGTCACTAGGGCCCTGTAGAGCGTGATCAAATCAAGCCCATTTTTATCCATTAAAAAAAAAAAGGCTAGGTTTTTCTCTGAAACTTTCCCTAAGATGCAAAGCGTTTGTCTATATAATATTATTACATTAAATCAATAAAGAATATGGCATTCCATAAATAAAATAAAATAAAATAAAATAATATTACATTATATTAAATAAGTAAAGAATATGGATAGTCAAGAAATCGTACTGATAATCAAGAAATAAAATAAAATGTATTTTATCATATCATAATATAATTAATTTTAATAACAATAACAATAACAATAACAATAACAATAACAATAACAATAACAATAATAATAATAATAATAATAATATCTGCTGATGTACTTGCTCACTATTCTAAATTAACTGAGCAATTTTTTTAATCACCAATTTCCCTGATAATCATTCTTGGTTATGTCAATTTTTTTTTAATGCAGGCTCTGCGCTTCTCACTTTGTACGGACTTATTCTTTCGTGCTTGTGACTTTCCGAAAGATATGTTCTTTGTCAAATGTAGCTCTGATGAAGAAAAGCTTCTCTGGCCAGATTTGGGATGAGTGAAAGAAAGGCTTCAGCACATTCTTTTCCGTGTAGCTGGCCATGCCATAGCAAAGTCCATTTTGGTGACTCTCACAATAGGAACTTCTGCAGGGAGCATCAAAAAAGTCAAGATGGAGACACAACTGAGCAATCAAAGCCTTGTTCCTGGCTTTGATTACATCTCCATCTTGACTTTTTTGACCCCCACCTCCCCAGGTCATTTGTCCTTGTCTTACAAATCAACTCTCCTTGAAATTCATGGCAGGTCTCTTCTACACCTCTACCAAGGATCTCAGTCAGTTCATGGCCTTCCACAGGGGGATAAGGGAGGACAAATGACCACGCATGCATGATGATGTCATCACACATCACCATTACATCATTGCATTCTTCCATTGGAGGTTAGAATGCAAGTATGTAAATAGCAACTTTTGTGTGTGTGCCATTTTGACATCCTTACAGATTTCTTCATTTGCCACTACTGTGACCTTCAGGTTATTTTCCTGTATTATTTGGGGGAATAATGGGAATGTGTTCCTCAAGAAATGGTTTAATTTGGATTTCTCACTGAGCAAGGGGGTTGGACTTCATGGTTTAAGTGGCCCCTTCTAACAGGATTTTGTGATATGACTTTTGAGTTATATTCATCCAGCCTCTTTGCCTCGGTGAATTCATTAATTTTAATTAATTGGTTAGATTAACTAATTAAAGTGATGCTGAGTAATCTGAAAATGGGGTAAATTGCAATAAACAAATCTGGGTTAACTATGGGCTGAACAAAAATGTTTATGGCAGAATTAAACAGAGAAATATTTCATTAAAGCTCTTGATGCAAGTTGGAGCTTCTAGAAATGGATTGATTGCAACATTCTGGATATAACTCTGACATTCGGGCAGAGAATGTCATTTGACCATGCAGTTGTATTTTGTCAATCCAGGTTTAAGATTTCATGTGAAGCCAGCCAGAGTACTAAAGTCAGGCTCGCAATATGGACAAAACACTGGGAAGTTTCTAGGAGAGATGGAAAATCCATCTTGTCCACACAGACCTCTAGGAATTTAACTGTTAGCGATTTGTTACCAAGATTGATTGCCTTTTAGTGTTGGGAGATTCATAAGCCGGAATGTCCAATTCCTTGTTTTTGTTCCTGCAGAGTATGTATTAGTTTCTTTCATTCCCTTGTTCTCTCAAAAGCTCTCGTAGTCGACCGCAAAAATCCCGACGCCATCATCACCGTTCTACCTCAGACAGCACCAATTCTCTATCAGAGAGCTATGGGAGCCGGTAAGCAATCTTCCACTTTTCTGAAATTGTCCAACTTCACTCCCTGTTTTGCAAAGTCAGCTAGTATTGAGAAAGCTTTCTTTAATTTAACCACAGTGTAGGAAGAAGATGAAGAGAGGGGAGGGAAAGGAATAACCTCTGAGAGCTGCTTCACAAAAGAAGGAACACGCAAGAAAGACAATGGGAGTCTACTTGCTTTGAATTGCCTATATATAGGTGTCTTATTTAAGAGTAAAAACACTTGCTAGAATTCTTTTCTTGCCATTTTAACTTTTCCTAATACATCTTTTTAATTCAACTCAAAGAGACTCGTTCCTTGGATTGAATGTTTCCCACCCTGAATGTTGCTAAAAAAGTCTGAAGTAACTCAAAATTCATTGAAGCTCCTACTATTATTGCTAAGTTTACCTCCAAACAAAGCTACTGTGTCAAGAGTTGTTGTCCTTGTTGGAGTTGTGGGCTCCATCACTCCATCTTGTGAAATGTTGTAGGCACTAAGAAAAATAAGACTTTCTTAAAAATATAAGAACTCGCATGAGATAGCAAAATCACAGGAGCACTGGGAGATCCATTGGGAATGTGATATTCTGGTGGCGATGTTGCTGAAAATGTCAATAATATGGGAGGGTGGGGACCAGCCATAACCATCAGGAGACAATTTACAGTTGGAAGTGACTCCTATTTTGCTGTCACTGTAAATACAATTCATTATTAGCCATTCCATATCAAGTTACTAGGAGAATCTAACCAAATCTGAGCTGGCCAACAGGAGCTGAGGTGCTGAAGATATTAATCTCTCCTCCAAGATCTCATACAAGGAGTTGGAATCTCAGGAGATGTGGCAATTTCATGAAATTTCCACATTACTATTATTGTTATTGCAATTACTAAATTTACAGGTTCTGCAGATGCTATTTAAGAATGTCTGTGCTATGTGAAGAGGAGGAAACTTTAGTTTGACAGACATTGTTGCCTTAGGCTGAGGACCAAATTCCAGGATGAAGGCCGTAAAGGTAGACCAGGGCATTCGCGGCACTCTTCAAAGAGGACTTCTCACCCAGATGATGCAGGAGAGTTGGCTGGGAGCCCATTCCTTGGCTGCACCCTGCAGAACAATTACTTTCTCTCCACCACTGAACTTGTAAGTACCCCCTGTCCACTAAATCACTCAGTTTGGGGCTCAAGGGATCTGTATGATTTGTTGAAGGCTCCATTCCTTTAGTTAGACTCCAGCTTGTTTAAAGTCACATTCTTTAGTGAAAACATACATTTTTTTTTTCTTTGCCCATCAGGTGGAAGTAAGGAAGAAAAGATGGGGATGGGCCTGTGGGGAGGGACATAGAGAGAGAATGCTTATGCTCTCGACCATGAATAATAAAGAGGAGACATTTATGAAAGTAGTGGCCTCTAGCTTTGATATTTGATGAGATGTGTTTTTATGTACCTCTTCTGCTCGGTGTCTGATTCCCTGCCGGCTCTCTTCTGCACCTATTCTCTCCATCTTGGAGGCATAAAAGATTAAACCTATAAAAAGAAACATTTCCATGAATGTAATTGCAGCAAGAAGTGAGAGAGAGGAGGACAGAAGGGGAGAGGTGAAGCAGCCTTTGCTGGTTCCAAACTCACCATCCCTGTGGTGACCAGTGCCGGCCAATCTCATGGATGCAAGGAGATGGTATGTGAGCATCCAAGGAGGAAACATGGAACTGGACCTTGGTGGCATTTATTTCCTTACCCAAGGAGATCGGCAGTGCCAACTCCAGGTCAACCTGCACTTTTGATAGAGGTCAGAATTTGCTTGCGCTCAAGGTGTGTCCAGATAAGTCTGCTTCCAGTAGTCACTTGGGCCTTTCCAAGATGAAAGGGAAGAAGAAAAACAAATACCTACTCTCTTTAAAGAGCTTTTGTTTTCTTGCAAAAGCTGGGGCATTCTCATAGCTTCAGAACTGTTCCAATTAAAACAAGAGGGAAAAAACTGCATCCTTCTATAGATATAGGTTTTCTCCTACTTTGGAGCTGTGATGGTGCTGTTGGAAATGACTCTTTTGAATGAAATAAAATGAGAGAGAGCTTCTTCTGTCTTCCACCGACCAAGGAAACTGGACACCCCATGATCAATAAAAACACTTCAGTGGGATTTTATACATCCAAAAATTAGAGGTGGTTGGCCTGTTTTATCCAGTAATCTTTAAGGGAATCCTTGTTATGGTACAAACACCACTTCTATACCTGATACAATCCAGATTGTGTTTCTGCAAGATTCTCCCTTTTAAGACCAAAGGAAGCACAAATGGCTTAAATGCCATTTGGCTTAAATGCCACTTTTTAAATGTTTTCCTCTCCTTTTTTTCTGGATTTTAACCCTTTCATGAAGAATTCTTGGAAATTCACATTTTTTCAGCCCTTCTGTTGGCCTAATAATAATTTTGCCTCAATTGGGATTTTAGGAATTTTTTCTCTCTTGCAGTCAACCTGATGGCTTTCTATTTTTATAAGGCCAAAAATATTGACAAAACTGCTAAGCTTTAGCCTATGTTTGTTGTTTTAAGTATTACTACTCTGGCATCAGCAGGTGGCGGTAGATGGCTTTGTCTGAGCTTGGAAGCTAAGCAGGGTCAGATCTGGTCAGTCATTGGATGGGAGATGAGCAGGGAATGTTGGGATTGTTGGCTCAACTACAAAGTAAAAAAAAAAATCACCAAGAAAACAGTGACAAATCACTTCCATGCTGTAGCCAAGAAAATTACATAGACATTTCCATGAAACCCTTCGAAGCCAAGTTTGATCTGAAGTCTTTATTATCATTCACACTTCACCATATCTTCCTGATATGTTTGCATGCCAAGTTAGAAATACTGAGCTAATTAAAAATAAATGAGACATATCTTTAAAAAAAACAGGGCTTCAATCATATAGTCACAGCTGCCATCTTGATTTTGTCAACCACCACACAAATGTCCCCATGGGGATCAGCTCAGTTCAAATTATAGCCCAGGGTTTCTCAACCTTGGCAACTTTAAGACGTGTGGACTTCAACTCCCACACGTCTTAAAGTCATCAAGGTTGAGAAACA
Organism: Python bivittatus; assembly: GCF_059951505.1. Taxonomy (NCBI): domain Eukaryota; kingdom Metazoa; phylum Chordata; class Lepidosauria; order Squamata; family Pythonidae; genus Python; species Python bivittatus. The sequence goes on along the minus strand of NW_028277066.1, from coordinate 1,671,283 downwards.
CTGCTATAGCCCCTATAAATACTTTGTCTCAGGGCTATAATCAGTAAACAATTTCAGTGCTACAATGAAAAGTGGACGGTTTCATAAGTTGCATTTTATCAGGGAATATGTGCCCAGGGGGGCACTTGTTGGGTGGGGCTGAACCATGTGATAGGAGGAGCCAGAGTTTTAAGTGAGTGGGGCTATCCATACTCTTTCCACTGTTCCTTCTTTTTTGCACCCTCTTCTCTGTTCCTCCAGCAGCAGGCCACCGAGGAGGGACAGAGAATTCTGTCTGATCCAAGGACATCCACAGAGGGAGGTGAACAAAGTCAATATAGCAGCTGTGACTGCACAATCAAAGCCCACCCCCTTTTAATCCGTTACCTACGTAAAAAGAGGAGGGGCTTCAAATTCACAATGATGACCATCATCTTGAGATTTTTCATGCCAGCTGTGGATGTCCCTAGTGGGATCCTATGCACAGGTTTGTTGAAATTTGGACAAGAATCAGATGAGTGACCAAGGGGGTGTAGGTGGCCTTCTCTTATCCTAAGAGCATTGGGTCCTTTCTCCTTCTCAAGTTAACCAAAATCTGAGCATCTTCCAGGTGTCATGTTAGAGCAGAAAGCATTCAATGGGGATGGAAGAGGGAAAGGAGGAAAAAGATTATTTCAATATGTCACTGCTTTGGGTTCCTTTCCAGCATACTGCTTCACATCTGCATAGTGATCTTTGCTCCAACTTACTTTCTCAGCCCCAGTGCACTCTTGTTCCCATCCCAAAATGAACCAGATGTAGAACAATTAGAAGGTATCTTGCGTTATTAACTGGCTGACCATCAGCTCTTCAGATGAGGTGCCACAGAATGTTCAGGGACATTCCAGCTACTCAGAAGTTTGTTCTTCTCACCTTCTAGCAGCACTTAAACACTGAAGAGATTGGCGCTTTGGCAGAAAAAGTAGTATTGTGATGTGCTGATAAAACTGGAGATATCATTCTTGGGTAATCATTCTTGGGTAGCCCATTGGTATGGTTCATTGGGACTAACGTATCAGCCACTTTCCCACAACTTCTATGAATATTGTGAATTCTCCATCTCTGGAGGTTTCTAAAAAGAGGTTGGACAGCAACTTCTAATAGATGGTTTAACTGGTTTTCCTGCATATTGTAGCAGGTTTGACTAGATGATCCTTGTGATCCCTTCTGACTCCACAATTCTATGAGGACCCCTCCCCTCTCTCCCCCCCCCCCCAGTTATGAACTTCTACAACAGGGAAAGTGGTAGAAACCAACCTACCATTTTTCCTGCAACAGCTGATTCAATGTAGTTCCAGAAAACTAGAGGACTTAAAAGAATAGGTGGCCTCTCAAAAACCAGGTCCCTCTACCAGTGGTGCTAACAGGGTGCAGTATCAGACATAAGTCCTGGGTGTTTCAGTCTAAAAGCCCCCTTACTCTTCTTTTTTTAACCAAAAAAAAGTAGAAATCATGTTCTGTCTTTTTTCTCCAAGCCTAACTGCAGTTTGGTTCTGCAAAATGGTACGTTTAGAGCCTGAAATAAATTCTCATCCTAAACATCTGGATGTTCATCCTTTATCAGTTAAGGAATACCCCCTTCACCAGTTTACCAAAAAGCCATGAGGAAGAGGCTGGGAACATCTCCACCTTAGAAACCTGGGAAACAAATTGGATTCTAAAGGGAAAACAACCTAGTTGCTGAGGGTTCTGTAACTTAACCCAGGCCTTCTTCAATAAATTTTGGCAAAGAAATGCTAGAAGAATCTGCAGGTAGGACACAGAAAAACTTGAGATTCCGCCACACTTCTCATTTCTTTTAAAGGCAACAGTAGAGCAGAAAGAAAGGAAGGCTAGCAAGTCAACCATTCAGCCTTGCCAGCACCCTGAAATCCATATCAGGTAAACAAAGGGGGAAACACTTTTCAGTTTTCACCCAAACCTGACCGTTGATAAAGTGTTGGATTATGAAATTATCCATCCTGATGAAATATCAAGTCATCTCTGGTCATGGACAGAGTAACATGGATAGGCTTTATGTTCCCTCAGTACTGGAGTGCAACATCTAGCTCCAAATGAGCAGCTCAGTTTGGAAAAGAGATTGGATTTGGATTTTGGGATTGATTCGGAAAATCCAACCGCATGACGGTGGACCTTCAAACCGGCTTCTGCCGGGCTTTTTGCATATGCCCAAAACAAACCCCTGGGTCCACCTCTGTTTGGACCAATGCAAAGGCATCTGATTTAGTTGGACCTTTCAAATGGCTTTCCTTGGAGATCCAGTTTGGAAACTTGAGTGGATTTATCGAGTCAAATCACCTTCCGTTCCAATTTCCAGCCAAATCTCACGAGGGCATTGTGGTGGTGGGGAAATGGAGGCGTGAAGGCTAGGTAGACACAGCCTTGAGCTCCTGGCAGAAGGTACATCTAACAAATAAATAAATATTCCTACAGCTATACAAGAAATCAATACTGTGGATGTCTTCTCTGTACACAGATTTTGTGGGCCAAAGCAAGGTAGAGTACGTCTGTGTAAAGTTCAGCCTGAGTGTGAAAGAATAAGGAAGGAACTTCAAGGACCTTATAATTCAACTTATTAGTAGAGCTCTCCAGATCCTTTGACACATGGGCTTCATAGTGTGCGGAAGCATTTATGAAGCACATCTTTTGAAATCCTTGGCTCAGCTGCTTTGCAAGCTGGTGCTGGGGTCTCCACCCATACAGAGGGCCTATTTTAAAGGCAGAAATCTTAATTTGGAAATAGGAGTTTAAAAGACAGAACAAGGCACTAGAGATATAGAGATGATGTTGTACGGCAAGATTGCTGTTCTATCCGGTTCAGCCCCCAAATTTACCCTTTTTCTCCAAGGTCCTGTTTGATGCGCAATAAACAACGCTCTTCAGCTTAATTGAAAAGCTCATTGCAATGGTGCTTAAGCAAGCATCTTACAATCTGCTGCTTCTTGAGCAAAACGTTCAGTGCAAATTAAAACCCGAGGTGAAAGTGAAGACTGTTGGTTCTCATTCGTTATCTGGACTTCCTTCTGCTTCCTCAGTGAAATTAATCCCCCAAGGCTGTTTGAAGCTCTCGCATTCTCACACCCATGTACTAAAACCGGAACAAGGGGAAACCGTTTTCATGAGAGAGGAAAATCTAAACTGGGTTATCATGTTAATAAATAAATAAACGCAGCATCTACATTTGTTGAATTAATAGCATTTGTTTAAAAAAATGAATGAATGAATGAATGAATGAATGAATGAATGAACGAACTAACGAACGAACGAACTGGTAGAAACTCTCTGAGGGCTGTAATGGTATGTGGGAAAGACCTTGGGAGACTGAGCCAAGAAATGCTGCCAGGGGAATGGTCAGATAAGAGACAGCATAGCCCACAGATGGATAATGGATGGGGCAAGAGGCTCAGAAGGGATCATCCCTTGTTTCTTGGGCTGTAAAGGAGACAGTGGGAGATTTGTACTTTCAGACTTGCAAGATTGATGTCAGCCTTACCAGGTAGTCAGGAAACATGATCAGATGAGCTAATTCTACTTTAATGTAAAGCTATATTAACAGAATCTTGCAAGTCTGAAAGTCTTCCCTAGGCAGCATCTCTTTGCCCCATCTCCCAAGGTCTTTCCCACATACCATTACAGAGCTGAATATGCCACTTTCATCTCCAGGATGATACCCAAAACCACATTAAATGAATGAATATTTTCATGTGTTGATAAATATTTAGCCTAAGTGCCCTAGTGGCAGGAAGATGTGAAACAGTTATCCGCAATGCTCCAACATCATCTCCTACCAAGATATTGTAAAAAACTGAAAAGGCAGCCTCTTCCTGTAAGCGGGAATCTGATTTCCCACAATGCCATGGAGTGATGGTGTGTTCGGGGCATTATGGGTCATTAAAATGATGGGGATCTTCCAAACCCAATCTCCTGAGATGTAGGATTGAGGGTTCTACAGCTCTTCAGGGACACCATGTGAAAGTCTGTGGTCCTGTTTACACCACATACTTAATTAACCCATTTTCTGGCACTGAACCATAGACTGTCCCCCATGGGCTGGATTCATACAACATGCTAAATCACAAAAAAATTCAGCAAGGCTTCAAGTAAACGAGCTTAGCATCTCGGGTGAATGCAGCTGCTAGGCTTGTAACTGACCTGGCTTAAGCATGTTGCGTGTATCTTCAACCCGATTCTCTCTGCCTGAAATTTCACGTCAGCGATTAAGTTGCATCTCAGCCATCTGCACCCTGCCTGTCCCTTTGCGATTAGGCTAAGCCACCTTACAAGACAGTTGCAAAACTAACAGAGATGTCATGACAATCTGGGTCAATGTATGCGCTTTGCCACATCTTGCAATCGATCTCGTGAACGAGGTGTAAGGGAGGAACACGGGCGCTAATGCAGAATTTCGATCTGTCGCTGCTCTCTTTCTGGAGATATGATGATATTATCAATTGCGGTGGGGAAGTGTATATTAATTTAGTTGATTTATAGCTTGCCTTTCCGCTTAGCTCAAGCAGCTAGCAAAACTCCGTTTGCCTCTTAAAACCAAGATTTAGGCTTTTCTCCTTGAACCACTTTCCAATGCCCTGCAACCCCCTTCTTTGTTTTGGTTTTCAAGTCTTTGATTTCCTGGGAATTTTCGTTTTTGCCTTCTCTGTGGGCCAGCCCGAGATCCTGAATGGATGCCTTGTGATCAAACCCGACGAAAGGAATTGATTTGAGAGAGGAGGATTTGAAAAAGGGACAAAAACATTAAAGCAAATGCTTGATTGGCATGGTCAAATGGAAGAGAGAGAGAGAGAGAGGGGTTGAAACTTGGTTTTCTTTCTTTTTTTAAATCTCTCTTGTAATTTAAGACTCTAACCATGGACTTACATTCCCCAATCTTCCCTTTTTCTTACACCTTACCTACTAAAGGAGGAAATCTTGATTGGTAAGTGGATGCTAACCGCAAGCTAGCAGGATATTAATTATTAGAGGTCACGCAGAAATATTCTACAAGGGGGAAATGGTCTTAACACCATTAACAGAGCAATCTATGTCTGCCTTCTTTCTCTAGAGGAAGTTTTATTTTTCAGTTTGGTTTGGTTTTCCTTATTTCTTTATTTTTTTCCCCTCTCTCTCTCTTTCTCTCTCTCTCTCCCCCTCTTTCTCTCTCTCTGTTTTTAGTTATGATGTCAAACTATTAACATTTGTTGGCTGGATTTTCTTTACTTCATTTCTAAAAAGTCATATTCAGTTTCGGTGGTTATCATCCTATTTCCTTAACAGGGAAAGGTTTTAAAAGATAATCATGTCAGCAGACTCCAGCCAAGGTTAAACCTTCACATACTTGTATGTATTAAAAAAAAAAAAAAAGATTAGGAACATTGACCTAGATAAGTATGGTCCCATGAACCTAGACACCAGATCCATCTTATCAAAATCCCATATCCATTTTCCCAAGACCTCACATTCATTTCCCAGGTCCTGGAATGATGTGCAAACTTCACTGTGTTAGTTTTCAGGGTGGTGTTTGCAACTGGGGAGAGCAGGAATTATTAAGGTGGTGCTTCTGATCTACCCCAAGCCATCGGCTGCTAATGTTCCAAGCCATAGGTGATGTCATACAATTTCACATGATGGCTTGGGTGCCCCACCCTAAAATTGCCCCAAATCTCATGAGGTTTTGCAAGATCTGTAGAGGAGTACAGAGATGGCCTTGAAGAAGGGATTCAGTACCATTATGTAAACCTTAACTTAGCCCAGAGAGACAGTAGGAGGTGAGAAAGAAACTCAAGATTGCCCTGCCTTGATTCTCTTGATGTCAGCCCTTCAAGGTAGATCAGACTAGGAATCCAACTCTCTTCATGAGAACTAGGCAGGGTCTTGTCTGAGATGTTTACTCAGGTTACATACCTGCCCCAGACTCAGACCTCTTTTATCTGACCTTTGTCTAAGTAGTGACTTTTCCTCCAGTACGTCAAGGCCATTCCCTTTTCCCTCTACACTTGAGTATAAGAGGGAAGAGAGAGAATCTCTGTCAAGCTTTCAAGATACTGTTATTATACCCGATAACAATAAGAGTTCCAGTAGTCCATTAGATAGTTCATGTCCTTCCTGAACTGGTCTACCTTGGAGGGCTGACAGAATACAAACCCAGCAAACTGGGCTACAGCTTATGCATTACTGATTCCGGCAGACGTGTTCAGACAACTCTTCCACTGCGGTTGAGTGGAACCTCCAGAAGTTCTTAAATTTGGCTGGATGGTGCCAGTAGGATTTTTGTACCATTTTGTCTGATTTCTAAACTAGATGTCTTTTTTCTTGTGACAATCTATTTCTATTGCTTCTTTTTGTCTCTTTTAGTTTGCTTAAGATTTTTTCTTAAATTTTCTTAATCTCCTTTGGTTTCTACATTTAAAACAAAAAAATACACAGAGACACTTTTTTTCAACATGGACCGCATGCTTTTAGTATTCTTTGCATGACTTAAAAACCTTCCAATTATATCTGGGGGAGAGAGAAAAAAAAGCAACATGTGCATTTCTTTCTTTCAGGGAGATGTGGTTTGAGTTCAAACTCTTTTCTTTGTTTTCTTTCTTCCTTTCTCCTTTCTTCCTTCTGCTTTCTTCTTTCTTCCTTCTTTTCCTTTGATTACGGACTGTGCATCATAATGGTAAAAAAATAAAGACATGAGAATAGCAAAATAAAAAGGGTGAATTTGACAAGCAAGTGAATAGGGCCCAACGTCTTACACGCATTACCCCATTCTTGGGATTTTTCTTTTCTTTCTTGTTGTTAAGTCGATTAAACACTGGGAAAACATGGCTCTTTTTGCTTACAGATCTCAAATTCTGGGTCGGCTGCTGGCCTCTTTAAAAAAGCAGCGGGTCAGTTGGGGAATCGAATCAAACAGAATGGAGATCCCCACGAATATGACTCGGGCAATGCAACTTCTTCCCCTCCGTCTATTCAGACAAGCACATCCAGGTCAAAAGGCAGCCAAGAAGCGAGGGGTCAAACCCACAATGGCTTCGCCCGGGCCTTCTCTTCTGGGAAGGCCAGCAGTGTCAGCAGTCCTGACTCGGGGAACTCATTCCGCAGCTACAGCTCCCAGTCGAAAGGACCAACTTTGGAAGAACCAAGCCCATCTCCACTGGGTCTGTGCAAAGATCAAAAGTAAGTAGTCATCTTCATGAGATACTTTCCATCTCCAAAGTCCTGTGCAACCTCAGAAATCTTTAGTTTTGTCCCCCAATTTGCCACCAAAAGGGTTACAGGTAATCCTCATTTAGCAGCCACAATTGGGACCAGCAACTTGGTCATTGAGTGAAGCAGTCGCTAAGTGAAACCACAACCATGCTTACGATCTGACTTCAGCTTTCCATTGCTTTACAGACCTGCGAAGGTCATCAATGCAAGGACTGGTCGCAAGGTGACTTTTTCATCACCATTGTAACTGAACGGTCGCTAAATGAGGACTACCTGTATTTTTTTAAGTTATAAAAGTTCAGGGGCGTCTGCAGAAAAACAGGACATGTTATACCCAGCCCTGCCCTATGGTGATGGCATTGCACAAGCCCCTCTTTAATATGCCTGCATTGTGATACCAGTGTGAGGTGCATCATAACATCACTGTGAAAGTTCATCTTGTTCCTTGCTTACTGGAAAAAAAATCAAGCTATCCATCAAACTTCAAGCTATGCCAGAATAGGAAGGTAGAGGTATGAATGCTACTTCTACTATTGATACAAGGTTACAGTAACAGTCTCTTGCAAGTCTGAATGTGCTTCTCCCCTCCTTCCCTTTATCTTCATGAGAACTAAGGAGGGTCTGGTCTGAGACGCTTTCTCAAGTTACATTTCTGCCCCGGACTCAGATTTCTTTTATCTGACTGTTGTCTTGGTTGCAGCTCTTCCTCCTGTTCCCCAAGGTTATTCCTTCTTCCCATTAAATCCAGTTGACTTGTTCTCAATTATGGGTGAAAGTAGATCGGCTACAGCCTCCTATCTCTGAACTGATTGTTGCTGACAAGGAATAATTAACATGCCATTTTTAATTTTAGTTATTTTTGCTACCCTCTGCTTGCTTTTTAAAAAAAATCTGGAAATCAGGGTATGTCAGTTGACCTCATTGGCTATAAGTTCATTGCCTCCCTTAAATGACTTAGGGTTACTTGCCAACCCAATAGCGACATGGGGAAATGGAAGTGCTGATCAAGAGTCAACAAGAAAGAGACTAGAGAAAGTTGGGAGATAATAATTTATACCCAGAACACCCCAAATTCAGTCTCTGGCATGAGCAATGCTTGTCAGGGTTTTGCTAGTAGCTAGAGGGCAGGAACACAGAAATGTAAACAGGCAATTGACATTTGCAAGCGAGTACAGGAAATGAAAGGCCAGATTAATGTTAGGAAGAGAGAAGTGCAAGAGAAGACACTGCATCTGAAGCCAAAGGAGATACATCTGCAATCAGCTTTAATGGGTCAATGACTATCAACTGTTTTTAAAGGCTACCATTCTTGAATTACAATAAATATATTGTCCATAGCCACGTTGTCTTGAGTCTCTCAAATTCCAGGTTGTGCCTGCCTTGGGGGTCCTGACAATCATCCATGCATTAGAAGAAAGGCATGAAATTTTAAACAAACTACTAACATAAATCTCTATCAACAGGTCAGATAGCATGAGGTTTTTCAGCATAGGTCATCTCTCAGGAAGACTTGAATTTGGATTTCTGCACTGAGCAGGAGTTGGACTAGATGGCCCCAAGGGAACTTTCTCATTCCAGGGTTTTATGATTCTAGTAGGAAAGTCCCCCTTCCCCAACATTGATTTTGGATTCCCTGGGTACCAGGAAGGTCTAAAGCTGCATGTTACCTCCAGCTCACTTTTTTGTATCCTCTGAAGCTCACTGCCCTACAGCCTGGCTACACTGCTAAATTTCAGTGGTGAGATGAAACATGACTGTGGTTTCTTGCCTCTTTGTGGTGCAAACACACAAAAAAGTTATATAGCATCACATAGAATAGGGAAGGAAGGAAGGAAGGAAGGAAGGAAGGAAGGAAGGAAGGAAGGAAGGAAGGAAGGAAGGAAGGAAGGAAGGAAGGAAGATCCTAGCCTTGTTTGTGTGTGTGATATGGCTTCCCTGCCTTCTGTTCTATCAACCATAGCCTCCTCACTACAAAAAAGTTGAATATCCTAAAAGGAGCTCCTAAAAAAATCTCCTAGCTCCTAAAAGGATGCCTCATCCTTCCTGAAGCGTACAGCTAAAATAGCTAATAATGAAGTAGATGGAGTTTTCTTTTTTTTAAAGCAGTGTGTTACTGTTTTAGATGGAGTAGAAAGTACTTTAGAAAGTATTACTCCAGCTAGAACCTTGGGAACATCCTTTATAAAAGGATGGTCCCAAGGTTCTAGCTGGAGTAATACTTTCTCACAGGTCCCCTGTAATCTAGAATGATTTCCTTTTGGGAAAACTTCTCTTTTCAGTGGAGAGGTTTGGCCATCTCTTGAACCTCTTGGAAAGAAGAAGGCCAGCTTTGTATCTCCACCATTTTCCAGCTCTCCACTTCAGCCATGTCTTCGAAACGAGTCCCCTTCTAGCAGGTCATCTCTGGACTCTAGCCAATCCGATCCCTTACGTCACAAGGCAGGACGGAGATCCTCACCAAGCCGGTCATGTTGTTCATCAGAGACAAGGTGAGTGGTCTGCTGGGCAAATACAAAGACCTCTTTCCAAATAACTGCGCTGATTGGTACCTAAAGGCATGCCCAAAATGTGCCACTTTAAAAAAAAAAAGTGTAACAGTGGCTTCCATAGAGATATTTTCCATGCATTATTCCAAAGAGATCTTTTCTTGTAAAATTATAGAATTTTAGAGCAGGAAGAAGCCAATCTTCCCACGAGATTTTAGTGAAAGGGCTCCTATCACACAGAGGAACATGCAAGTGTTTGCTTTATTATTGGCGTGTTGTAATGGTGTAAGTAACTTTTCACTTCTTCCATCGTTCAATTGAATCTATTGCTTCATTTCCTGTTCTTAATGTTTTCATTGATTTTGTAATTACTGAAGTCGTTTTAATGTTTTCAGCAACTTTGCAATTATAGAAACTCAAAACCTGAAACAATTGGGTGAATTAGAAACAATGACCGCGGCAACATAAATGCAGCTATGCCATTGGGGTTTTTAAATTCTCTATACTATTCCCAATCAAACCAGCTAAGGCTGCTGGGCAAAGCCCACGTGTGTGTCATGAGTATCATAGTGTCTTCCCACTCCAGTTCTTCTAGCACCTAGTCCTAATATCAGACATGTTCCACTTCTGATTTGTAGTGATGGTTAAGAGCTCTCCTGATTAGGAGCTACGGACAGCTTTCCTCTCCATGAATATTTCTAATCTCCTTGGAAAGCCTATCAAGATAGTGATAATCATTACATTTGGTAATGATGGGTTCATGGCTTGGTTTATTATTTACTTGCTTTTTTTTTTTTAATAAATTTTTTATTTTTTACAACAAACACAAACAAACAATAACATAAAAAGCATAAAAAAACCATCTTCCATTTCAAACCGTGTGTCAGCCAGTTACCGATCATTTGTGCCATCCTTTCATAATCTTCACTCATCATTTATATAAAATCTCATGTCATCTATCCAACACATATTTATATATTTATCAGTTATCAATTATTATTCATTTGTTACTAGTCTATAACACCAGCTTTCATAATAAGATTTATATCATTTTTATCCATTGATTTTATATATATATATATATATATATATATATATATATATATATATAATAATTTATATCAGTTTGTCAAGTTTCTATTATATAATTTGCTGATCTATTACATTACTATATCTTTTCATCCAACCATTGATAAAACAAATCCCATATCATATCATAAAACAAATCCCATATCATTTCCTACTAAAAGAAGGAAAGTATTTCATAAATTAGAGAAGTTAAAGTTTGATATAATTATTTACTTGCTTAAGGGTTTTTGTATGCTGTCCATTCCTGGAAACTCTGGACAGCTAACATTTTTTTTAAAAAATCACCAAGCAAAAGACACATACACCTCAATAATGTGTGTGTGTGTGTACATGTGTGTGCGCCTTTGACTCCAAGGCGCATCTTAACTCCTGGTGACTGCCTGGACTAATCCCTGCCATTTTCTTGGCAAGATTTTCAGAAGTGGTTTGCCCTGGCCTTCTTCCTAGGCTAAGAGAGAAGGACTGGCCCAAAGTCCCCCAGCTGGCTTCATGCCTAAGGCAGGACCAGAACTCACCATCTCCTGTCTTCCAGCCTTAACTACTGCATCAAATTAGCTCTCTCCCAACAATAAATAACTCCACACAGTGTACAAAAATTATACAAAATGGAAAAATGTACAAACACATGTGTCTGCTCAAATCAAATCTTCAATGACAGCATGCCCTTCTCCTGCACTTGCTTAACTGTCTGTCCTCCTGAAACCCAGAAGAGATGGAGGGTAATGCATCTCCATAGGGAGGGGATTTCAGAGCATGGGAGTCGGTTTCCTGGAGTTCTCTGAGTATTGTTGTTTTCTTGCAGACGTTTCATTACCAGGCTAGGTAACATCATCAGTGAAGTGGGAAGTGAAGTTGCCGGCTGGTAGAGTTTTCTGACTGTTTATGCAAAGGCACTTGCCTTGCCAGTCTTGGCTGGTTGGTTGGTTGGTTGCCAGCTCCTCAAGGTAGTCCACAAAAGAAGCACCAACCAAGAGTACTAACACTCCCTTTATTGTAAGGTTACAGTGACAGAATCTTGCAAGTCTGAAAGTATTTCTCCCCTCCTCTCCTTTTATTCTCCAGAAAACTAGGGAGGGTCCCTTCTGAGATGCTTCCTACGCCCCTTTTCCTTCTGTGGACTGAGATACTTTTTGCATGTCTAGTCTGTGGCTCTTCCTCCTGTCTCCCAAGGTCATTCCCACCGGTCATTACATTGGTTGAGAATTCCTTGATAGGGTATTGTTTCTTTCCTGGTTGTTTATCCAAAGAAACTTCAGGGTAAACTAAGCAAACTTTATTTTGGCCAAAAACCAGCATCAACAATGCAATATAAAAAGGGTATAGAAATATAAAACTATAATATGAAATGGAAGGGATGATATAGGTTCACAAGAACTTTCATGGGGAATCTGGACCTAAGTGAGAATAAGATTAAAATATGGCTAACGTTTGTATGTTCACAAAAACCCCATATAGATAAATAAATAAATAAAAAGTGGTATGTAAGACAAGCAAATATACATATAAACACCTAAAACAAGTAGGTATAAAAGCAGTTGCCAAAGGTGGAAGGAAGCAAACGCATAAGCAAATGAAGAAGCAGAAACTTAAGAGAGAAACTGTTTTGCTAACCTGTGGTAGACACCAGCATCTTCCTGATTTTACCTGCTACCACCCAGAATTTTGCCACATTGTATGCTATGGTAGGACAATGTGCTGTGGGTTCCTTCTTTGACTTTTGGTTATATCCTTTAAATGGTATTTAGTTGGGGCTTATCTCTATGAGTCTGTGGATGGCTGATGTATCAGAAGGCCAAACGTCCTGGAATTCCCTAGCCTTTTTTGATTTGGCTTGATCTAAAGTATTGACAGTGTCCCAGTAGAACTTGTGGTTGACATTGTCTATGGGCTGAGAGACTAAGGAATTTTCATCAGGCCTTCTGACTGCCCGTTGATGTTCTTAGGTGCCTCCTGCCAATCTTCTACCTGTCTGTCCTACATAATGGCTGTTACAGGCTGGGATGTCACTGCAAAATCAGAAGCGTTTCATCTTCTTAGCCATAAACAGGACAAATAGCTAGCCAGCTGTGCACATCCCGGCAAACCAGGTCTGCCAAGAATTCTGAATGATCAGGAATAAACAAGCATGCTTATGCAAACATAATGCTAAAAGAGGATGCTTTAAGCCACAGTTTGGTGACAAGAAATAATAGTCTGATTTGCATATAATGTAAATCCATCATGGGTGGATTTACACATCTTCTAAACCAGAAGTCAACAAACCATGCAATCTTTTAATGCAATACGTGAACCTAGCTTCAGCCTGATCATCTTAGTTCCTCTTCTCAGGGAAAGGGGCTAATAAGCCAGTTTTGGGGATTTTTTTTCCTGTTCATTGTTCAGCATTATGTCTGATTTGGGATCTCTGCCTTCTCCCTCTCCTAACTCCTCTTGATCCTAAATCACAGTTTGTTCTCTTCTTATAGTCCTAACTCTTTGGGAAAGGAATAAGCCAGGTATTCAAGATATCATGCTCAACAAATCAGTTTAGAGGTTCCCAGTTTGCTTACTCATGTTACATTGCAGGAGGAGCCAAGCGAAAGAGATTGGGATAACATTTTCTCAGTCCTGATAAGCCCAGATTTTTCAGAGTTTCTGTTCAGTATGATATTAACATATTTTTAATTACCTAATGTCTTCCCCACCACTTGCTGCTCCTATTGTGTTATTTGTGTTCCTATTGTGTTATTTGTGTATAAATAATTCATTAGCAATAATTAGTGATAAAAGCATTTAAAATACTGGGAGGGAGGAAAGAAAAGAGAAAGAGATGGAGAAAGAGGGAAAGAAAGAGGAGGGGGAAGGAAGGAAAGAAGGAAAGAAGGAAAGAAGGAAAGAAGGAAAGAAGGAAAGAAGGAAAGAAGGAAAGAAGGGCAGTTTGGATCAGAAACAGATCCCACTCCCTGCCTTTCTCCATGGTGTCTTAAACCTCTCTTCTGTTTCCAGATTTTCTTCCCGTTCCCCTAGTTACTCGCCCAAATCCTGCAAGAGAGCAACTGGAAGCAGAATTTCAAGATCCCGACGGAGTCCTAGCTATTCTCAATATAGGGCTGGCAGGTAGGTCTAAATATCCCCCACCCAACTGACCACCTGTTGCAAACCCACCCACTGCCATGGGATCCATCTTGCTGCTTTCAACCCTGGGCTGTTGTAAGCCCAGGACTCTTGTCTGCGGGGGAATCCCATCAAGAGGATGCTCCCCACCGGCCCTTCAGTTCTTCCAAGGCCGTTCTCATGGCTCTTTTCCTCTTTCCCCTCCCATGTCCTCTTCCTTCTTCCCTTTGTTTCCCATCTTGATTACAAACGAGCGGGGCAGAGGATGGGTTCTCTCTCTTGCCGTAGGATGGGCAGGGGGGAAGCTCGGAATATGTCCATTCCATCTGCTGGAAGGTGCAACATGTTGACCACAATGAGCAATGCGCTGAAATAATGTTGTGGACTCCAACAAGCCATACAAGCCAACTTCTCAGGGTTGGTGGGCTACACTGTGGGCTCACCAGTCTTGGTTCCAAGCCCCACCATCAAGACAGTGAGCTGCCTCCAACCTCTCTGGGGACTTCTTTTCTCAGGGGCCGGGAACAAGATCACAATTATGACTCCAGCAGGAAGGAGTCCCACAGGCATCAGGACCGCCGCCGGCGCAAACAATCTTATTCCCCCATGAGGAAGCGTCGGAGAGATTCTCCCAGTCACTTGGAAGCACGGCGTATAACCAGGTGAGGGGGTCTTTCAGCTCCTCCCCTTAAACGTCCCCCTCTTTTGGGCAGGAACAGTGACCCATGGTGTCACATGGTGACCTTAAACTCCTCCTCGCCAGCTTTGCAAGTTTGTTATGCAGCTTCATGGAGGCAAGAAAACAGGTTATTTTGATGGGAAGAGACATAAATGGGATTTTATTCATGTGCCCGTGCGTGTAAAGAGAGACGGAATCAGAGTTAGAACCAATCGCGCCACAACAGTCTATACTATGCTCATCCTGATGACACATGCTTGGGTTTTATCAATTGTTTTACACTTCATGAGTCATTTGCACTGCCCTTTCAGATAAGTAATAATAATGATGATGATAATAATAATAATTTAATAAATGTAGATGCCACCCGACTCCCAGAGACCCAGTGTAAAGAACATCACAATCTTTTTTAATCCCCTCTGTTAGCAATGTTTGAGAGGTGAGTCCTTGTTTTCACATAGCCACAAAGAAGGATGGAGTAAAATAGGTTTGCAGAAGTATTATTATTATTATTATTATTATTATTATTATTATTACCCACAGGGAATGGTCAAAATTGTCTCAAGATGGCAGGCTCAAGATGACTGCAAGAGTGCAATCAAAGCTCCGCTTTTTTTTATGTGAGTTGCACACATCAAATGCAGGTCGCACTTATTTTCTAAGCCATCCAGAATCCACTGGAGTGGCTGGCTACATTAAATCTAAAAAATAGTAATAATAAAGCATGTGTTGATGTACATAAAAATCAGGTGGAGCTTTGACTGCATTGTTGCGACCACCACCTTGACTTTTTTGACCACATGGCTGCCCTCAAAGATAGCTCCACTTAAAAGCTCACTGAAGCCCAGTTAGCCACAAAGTTCATCATCAACATCATATATTAAATTTATATCCTGCCTGACTCCCAGCGACTCTGGGCGGTTTACAACTGCTAAAATGTTTAAAAACAAAGGACAATACCAAAACCACAAAAACAGCACAAGACAAAAGAACAACGATGAGAAAGAAATCAAGCTGAGAGAAGAACAGGAAGGAAGAGAAAGAGAAAGAGGAAAGAAAAGGGAAGGGAAGGGAAGGGAAGGGAAGGGAAGGGAAGGGAAGGGAAGGGAAGGGAAGGGAAGGGAAGGGAGGAAAGGAAAGGAAAGGAAAGGAAAGGAAAGGAAAGGAAAGGAAAGGAAAGGAAAGGAAAGGAAAGGAAAGGAAAGGAAAGGAAAGGAAAGGAAAGGAAAGGAAAGGAAAGGAAAGGAAAGGAAAGGAAATTCTCCCATGGTGACTTCTGAGAAGGAAGGAAGGAAGGAAGGAAGGAAGGAAGGAAGGAAGGAAGGAAGGAAGGAAGGAAGGAAGGAAGGAAGGAAGGAAGGGGGGAGGGAGGGAGGGAGGGAGGGAGAGGGAGAGAGAGAGAGAGATGAAAGAGAGAGAAGGAAGAGAGAGAAGGAAAGAAGGAAGGAGGGAGGGAAAGGGAAAGGGAAAGGGAAAGGGAAAGGGAAAGGGAAAGGGAAAGGGAAAGGGAAAGGGAAGGAAAGTTATAAACAAGCAGCTTCCGATCTTCTTCACAACAGTTACATTTATATTTTGCCCTCCTTCTCTAAGGCTGCAATGTCACTTCCTCCTTTCCACAGCCTCCCCCTTTTCACCATCAAAGCCATTCCCCCCAAGTTCCCTTTTTTCTTGTTTCAGCCAAAACAAGGGGGCAGGAACACCTCTTGTGGGGGGCAGGGGGGTCCTACTTGCAGAGAAAGCCTCTCAAGGGGACGGTGGGGACCACCTCCTGCCTCTGCTCCCACTCCTCTCGGTTTTCCCTCCACAGCGCCCGAAAGCGCCCCATCCCTTACTACAGACCGAGCCCTTCCTCCTCATCGCCCAGCAGCTCCAGCGTTTACTCCTCCGGGCACAGCTGCCTCAGTTACTCTCCAGCCCGGAGTCGCAGCTACTCGAGCGATAGGAGCAGCTGCAGCAGAAGTTGGAGCAGCAACGCCCAGAGCAGCCGGAGCCGGAGTAGCGGGGGAAGAAGCAGTCCGCGAAGCAGCAGCCGTAGTTCCGCCTCAACGGGCAGCCATGACAGTTTGCGGCATTCCTAGCTGGCCCGTCACAGTGGATTTCCATCACCTTCCTCCGCTCCAACCCACACGAAGGGGCGGCCTTCTAGGGAGGGCCCTCCATCCCTCACTCCTTGGAATAATGTAGCCTACCATGGCCTGTGGTAGGGGGAAGCTCTGAAAGGAAGGCCCCCACCCCTCCTTCCATGTCATTCCCTGCCCCCCCCCTTGTAGAAACTCTGCTCCTCACTCTGGTTGCATTCCCACCACACGCTGCCCTTGGTTCGGTGTTATTATTTCTTTGTGGCTTGGCTTGTTTGTGCCCACGGAACCCCTTTGGGGAGGGTGTCACTGAACGAAGGGGGCCGAGCGAGACCAAAGGTCAATTCCTGGGGTGCAAACTCGGGAATGTATTGTTGGAGAAGACCACGAAGAAGGTGAGTCTCTTGTTCTTCTACAGAAGGTTGAAACAACTCAACACCCCTCTTCATGTTGGGAAGCACATCCTTCTATGCAAGCCACAAATTGTCTGAGCCATATGGGATATGGAATCCATTCTCTTCCCGGTTACCTCTCATTGACTGGCTGTGTACAACCTGCTAGGCTAGGCCCATGTGGAGATGGGCCCTTCATGCTTCAACACAAATCCAAAATCTTGTCTCCCATTTAAATGTCCCCCTCCTTAACCCTGCCTTGCAAATGTGAAGGGAAGGAACACCTAACGGGGCTATACAGGTGAAATTAAAATAACCAGGGAGCCCATTACAAAATATTTACGTCACTTCTGAGCTGGTTCTGCCAACAGACTCACAACGTGCACTGAAAGCTGAATAGACACACTTGGTTGGTACCCATGGAGAAGAGGCAAAGGGGGGTAAGTGACATCACATGCGTCACAACACCCTCACACACATGGCACCACATTGTGTGACAATGATGTGACAAACTCACTCTCTTGTGCCTATAGCCAGGCTGTTCGCACAGCACACTTCCCAGCTTACCGAATTCATCAGTTTTCTGAGTTCACACAACGCATTGAACCCTAAACTAACTGGTGGAATGAACTCAACATTTTGTTTAAGACAAAAAACTTGAAAAGACCTACTCAAGGTTAACCGGAACCAAGCTCAGCATGTTTGTGTGAAAGCTTAAGGGTGTTCTTATGTAGGCCCCAAATGTTCAGATTTCCAGACTTTTCCAACATGGTGAACAGCTCAAAGCCATCCAGATACAGAACCAAGTCAAATGTCCATTTTCACAAGGAGAGAGAATCACATGACCCTTTAAACAGCAGCAGTTAAAAATAGGATGGCTTTTTCCCATTTTCGTTGAATTTGCCATCTTGGAGGTTGGTTTCTATGTGCTAGAAAGCAAATTGCTTCACTGGTTTGGGACATGCTTCGTTGTACTCTGGGGCCTGTGGCCATCACCTATGGAGTAAAGACAGAAGACGTGGGCTTTGTAAAACGTGCATCAATAGAAGCAACAATTCAATTTGTCTCCTCTTCTTGCAAGGCAGGATGGCCGAACAAATCTACACATTTCATCCTTCTCCCAATGGCCAGGCCACCAAGGTCTATGGGCCCCAGCAGCGGGGCTCCACTTAGAGGGCCATTCCAGGACACCTAACAATCCTTCACTTTGTTGGTCAACTCAGCATTGTTCTATGTTTCTTCTGTTATTTATTCATTCCTTTATTTATTATCTTTGCTATTCTGTTGGAATGCGTGCAAATGGTGGCCGGGTTGTTAACCGCCTTTAATTTATTGCTTTTTTTTTTTTTAATATTGTAATATTGTTATATTTTGGGGTTGGGTTGGCTTGGAGACCCACAAGCTACATCTCTGCCCACTGACTTCTTCAGCTGCCTTCTTCTCACCTTCCATCTCAGGAAAAAAGCAGGTTGTTTTTGCTCAAGGGTGATGCCAGCTAAGCGACCCTCCAAATTTGGCTGATCCTGTGGAGTCCTTGGGGTTCTCTGAGCTTGGTTGTTTTCTTGCAGACGTTTCGTTACCTGTCTAGGTAACATCTTCAGCACATTACCTAGATACATCTGCAAGAAAACCACCAAGCTCAGAGAACCCCAAGAACTCCACAGTTCAACCCTGAGCTACATAGATTCTCTTCTGCTGGCTGATCCTCTCCTAGGACAAATCAACAAGGATGTCTCCATTTTCGGGGCTATTACTCTCTTTGTTTTTTGGTTCTTTTGGGTTTTTTTTAAGTAATTTGAGCCATAAGGTAGCTAAGAAGAAGGGATCTAATAAAATACATCTAGTTTTTTAAAAATCGGGGATTCCAGGGCCAAACAATGTTTGCTGATTCTTAGATGTCGCTTTTTGCCCTTAAAAAGATCCACTAGTGGAAACAGCGTGCACAAAACACGGGATGCAGATGGGGAAATAGAAATATGATTGTGCAAGCCGTTTGGGTAGATAGGGTCAAAATCTGAACTTTGGGTAATTGCATCCAAAACGGTTTAAGTCAGTTGCCGTTATATGGTTTAGGAGTTGGGTGTTCATTTCACGTGGCTTCAAGAATTGGCTTCTTCACAGTTCCTTGTCTTAAAATTAAAAAAAAAAAATCATACAAATTGGCAGGGGTAGGGAAGAGACTAGCAGGGGTGTCTAAGGGTGTGGTCAAAAAAGTCAAAATGGTAGCCACAAAACATGGCAAGCAAACAAAAACCAAGTTAGAAAATAAGAAATAGCGAAAAAGGAAAGAAATGAGAAAAAGGGAGAACATAGTTATGCATTCCACCCTTCTTTCTATTGAGTAATTATCATCTTAATCTCTTCCCCAACCTCTTTGTCCCTTTTTAATCCCCAAATTGCAAAATCATCAATTTGATTTTTTTTTCTCTTCTTTCAACAAAAAGTCCAAAGAAGATTGAATGATAAAATTAACTGAACTTGCAGAAATGGCGAAGCTGACCCATCTGGTCAGAGAAAAAAACGATAAAGACTTTTTTGAAAGACTGGAAATCATCTTGACTTTTTTTTTAATTATAATTTTTATTTAAAAATTTTTACAGTAATAAAAGACAATCATACAGCATAAGTGTAAAGAACAAAAGAATGAAGAGAGAGATAACACAAGTAAGTGGGAAAAAAGTAAATAGAGAAAAAGAAAGAAAAGAAAATATAAAGAAGCAGCTTCTGATCTTTATAGCAGTTACAAATTAATCTCTCATCTATCCTAAGATTCTATCTTAATTCTGTTCTCCCCATATTCTGCCCTTTCTAATCCTCAAATCCATAAGTCATCAATTCATTTTTTCCCATTTTGAGCAAAAAGTCCATAAAGGGTTTCCAATCACTAACAAATGTACTTCTTGTCTTCTCCCTAATCAAACAAGTCAATTTTGCCATTTCTGCAAATTCTGTCATCTTCACCAGCCGTTCCTCCATTGTGGGTATTTCAGTATTTTTCCATCTTTGTGCATATAATACAGGGAGTCCCCGGGTTAAGAACACCTAGTTTATGGACATAGTTAAGAATGGAGCCTATGGTAGCAAAATTCAAGTTAAATACACAATCATTTGAGTTAAATGCACAATGGTTCGAGTTCATTAGCCAATACTACTTATACAGTATTACACAATAATACAGTTCCGGCTTACATACAAATTCAACTTAAGGACAGACCTTGGGAATGGAACTCGTCCTTAAACTGGGGACTACCTGTTATCAGGAACCATCTTGACTTTTTGGACCTTACCTTGCAGACCCCCCTGGAAGAGAGCAAGTAATAATGCAGAAATAACCTGGTTGGTACGAGCAATACTAGGGCATATCTGTTGCCACTTCCACCTTCCTGGAAGACAAACACCCTCTAAGACATGCTAACTTTAAGATGTATGGACTTCAGTTCCCAGAATTCCCCAGCCAGCCAACCATGGATCCTCAAAGACATGCTAATGATTGGCTATATACACCCCTTGCACTGTTTACAATTGGTCGGTTTGATTTTGGTGTGGTGTGATGTCTGAGCCCAGTTTTGGTGACTTAGCGTTATGCATGAACCAAACCCTGAGACAGTTTCTCAACCTCAGCCACTTGAAGATGTGTGGACTTCAACTCCCAGAATTCCCCAGCCAGCATGGCTGGCTGGGGAATTCTGGGAGTTGAAGTCCACACATCTTCAAGTGGCTGAGGTTGAGAAACACTGCCATAAAGGCTTGTTCAGCAAGTACCCTCTTTAAAAAGTCCTGCTTAGTTTAATGCACCAATGCAAATCATGTTTCTTCCTTTTGAGTTCCTCTGGCCTTCAAAGAGCAACCCATTATATTTCTTTCAAGGGCATCACTCCTTAAAGTTTTTTTTTTTAAAGGCCATCGCCCAACTCAAGAACAAGCTCCAGAGAGTTCAGCAGGGTTAGGCTTGCAGTCTCCACGTTAAAAAAGGCGAGTCTTCTCTCCGTTCCTCGTCCGTACAACAAAGAACATCTGTATGCAAGAGAGAGAAAAGCGTAGCCCATAATTTATTCTTTCTTTATTTCATTTATTTATGCTTTTAAACTAGAACAATACCATCGTGGGGACGTGGGGCAAGGGAGGGGTGAATCGGGGTTGCCAATGCTGTGCCATCTGGATGGCAAAGGGAGACAATAGGTCAACACGGTGGCTAGCAAGTTTAGGTGGCCACCAGCAGGTTCCTCTAGCATATTTTGAGAGCCTCTCGCAGATGCTTTCGCAAAATGGCTGCCTTGGCGAGTGTAGTCACTCCCCACCGCTGGGTGGCAACCATCCATCTTTTTTTTTTTTAATTGTCTAAGACTCCCTATAAGATCCAGAAGTAGAGTTGTGAGTAAAGCTGATGCTTGGGGTTTCCAGCATGCTAAATGCTTATTTAATTTTGCTTTAATATCTCTGAAGAAGAGCCATAACGTCTAGGAAAGGGTGCGGGTCCAACGTGCTCGTGAGGATCATCATCTCCTGCGTGGTCCGACACTCATACACATCCCTTAGATCTTTAACAGGACTTTGGGGATTTTGGGGGGGCAAATTTCTGCCACTGACAAATCTAACATCAACAGCTAGACCTCCTTGGGGGCACCCAAGAGTCATCCATGCAGGAAGGGAGTCACCAACCTCACGATGGTAGCCGCCCATTTATGATCAACCCGCCCACCCCTTTTTTTCCCTTGGGTTACATTGCATTAAAAGGGGGCAGAGCTTGGATCACACAGGCCCAGTCACCATCTTGATTATTTTTACCACCCCTTGTGGACACCCTTGATGAGAAGGGCCTTTCAAACATTCCTTTTTGCCCAAGCCTTAGAGTTTAAGAGTCCTTTCTGGTGGTGATTCGAATCCTTCGAACAGTTGAGAATGAATGTTGAATG
The DNA here is from genome assembly GCF_059951505.1 of Python bivittatus. Taxonomy (NCBI): domain Eukaryota; kingdom Metazoa; phylum Chordata; class Lepidosauria; order Squamata; family Pythonidae; genus Python; species Python bivittatus. Next base: position 1,649,341 of record NW_028277066.1, on the reverse strand, counting down.
GAATCTTCAAGGTTTTATGGGCCTTGAGTCCTAATAGGGGAATGGATGAGAAAGAATTTTTTCAGATGTCAATAGACCAAGATGCATAATTTTGTGGGTACCAAGGAAAGTGCCTGCAAGCATTTATAAACATAGGAGCACAGGTTTCCTAAACTTAATTCAAACCATCATGAGATCTTTCCCAGAAAGGGCAGGGGAGCGGGGGGAAAGAAAATTCAACAGAAAGACCTGCAGTGGTCCATTCCTATAAACAAATAAGGTGGTTAGCAAGAATACCAGTAGGATTGCTGGTTTCGAGAGAAAAAACCATATTAAAAAAAATAACATGAAAAAAGACATATCTATCCATTCTTGGGGCGTGGGAATGAAGACATTGCTGCCAGCTACCTAACACTGGTGTTTCTTCCTGTGCTCTCTGCCTCCTGTAGTAAGAACATATAGTTCCATCCCATTCAAAGATGGAAAGTTTTTAGTGGCCCAGAGATGTTGTTTAGTTCAATGGGACTGAGCCGTGGCTTGAAGAGACAGCCTTTTGGGGTGTGGTTTCCTAAACCACAGGCAAGCTACATTTTTTAAAAGTCAGGCTCAACTTCCAGCAAATGTTAGAAGCACCTCAATGACTTGGTCTTGCATACTGTATAACTCCCACGGTGAGTTCATTAGTTTAAATGAGTAGGTAGGGATGAATGAAGGCAGACATTGCATTTCCTGTTTCCCCACTGTCGTTAGCAACCAAGCTGCTTGAAAACAATGGTTCCCTGGCCTTCTGATTTTAAATGCTACCCTGGATCTATCTGTATTCTTTAGTCTTCCCAAAGGAGTTCATGTACAAACACATGCAAAGGAGTCAATAAAACAAAAACCCCACCCACCGCCTGCAGTGTTTCATTCTCAGGATGTGTTTTCTGCTTCTGCCTCTGGAAATGTGCACGCCCGTACAATGCTACAGTGGACTTCCTCTGGAGTGATGGAGAGGATAAGGTTGAAGTGAACAGAACCATTGCGTTGGGTTGTTTCTCAACCAGAACCTAAGCATAGTGGTGGAGGCCACATCAATGTAACAGCAGCAGAGAGGCGAGAGAAGGTGTGAGCAAGGAAAGGATCTTCTGGACATGGACCAACCAACCAATTCAGGGTTATCTTTGTTCCTCTTCCCAACTTTCTCCCCATGGTCCATCTGTATCTGCTGTAAAGATATCCCAGCCCCCTCTAGAAACTGGTTGGGTAATGTGTGGGTTCACACGGGAGTCTCAACAGAAGTAGGCTAGGTGGAAGTATGATTGAAGGAGTGTCTGAGGACATGACCTGTAAACAGAAGTCTTCAGAAGCCAACTTGGGGTTTACAGCCTTGATTTTTGAATAGGAGTGATTGTCTGGGGGAGAGAAGAACAATTACTGGGTGCCTGAGAGAATGGATTGGGGGAGGATAGAAAAGATATTTATTAATTAGAGTGATGCCATCCTTGACTGATAGATTATGTATCATCAAATCAGTGTTGGCTCTTAGCGACCACATAGATTTTTCTCCATGACAGTCTGTCCCTAATCTGGTCTTCCAGATCTTCTAATGGTGCTCCCATTGCCACTGTAACTGAGTCAGTCCATCTTGCTGCTGGTCGTCCTCTTCCTCTCTTTCCTCCCACCTTTCCCAGCATTAGAGCCAGAGAGCTGGGTCTTCACATAATGTGTCCAAAATGGGATAATTTGAGCCTGGCCATTTGTGCCTCGAGGGAGAACTCTGGTTTGATTTTTTTTGATGATCCATGGTATTCTCAGGAGTCTTCTCCAACCCCAAAGTTCAAAGGTGTCAGTACTCTTTCTATCCTATGACAATGAGTTTTATATCTCTCTTGCCCTATCCTATCCCCCAAAGAAGTGCAGAACTTTCCTCTAGATATGAATATATTTTTCATCCTCCTATTTTAATGCTCAGGAGGCAATTTGCTGTAGTGGTTAAGGCACCAGGTGACCAGGTGGTATCTTCTGTTAGGCCAGCTCATACGTCTTTGTACATATAATAGTCACATAATGCAACTAAAGAATCAGATTGGTGTAGTGGTTAAGGCAGCAGGCAAGAAACTGGAAGACCATGAGTTCTAGTCCTGCCTAGGCACGAAGCCAGCTGGGTGACCTTGGGCCAGTCCCTCTCTCTCAGCCCTAGGAAGACGAAGGCCTGGGCAAACCACTTCCAAAAAACCTTGCCAAGAAAACTATAGGGACTGGTCCAGGCAGCTGCTAGGAGTCAACACTGACTTGAAGGCACCAAGATGATGATGATGATGGTGATGACGACGATGATGTTCCAGGGAAATAAATCATGATCATGTTCTAGTCAGAGGCAGACTCATTTTCACTAGCTTCATTTTATGGCTTTAAGCCTAAAAGTTCTTTATGACAGAACTTCGTTGATTTCAGAAAAGCCAAGCTTTGTCAGATTTGGTTAGTCCTTGGAGGGGAGACCACTAGAAAGTCCCAGGGCTATAGATCAGTCTGCGAGGTCAAAAAACATCCTTACAGGAGGCAGTGACAAATCATGTCAAAGAACTGGATGAAGCTGCTGATGTAAATCCTAGGAATCAGATTCAGTTCAAGGGAATCTTTATTTTTTAAAGGTTTCTGATGAACTGGATTTTTGGAGAAATTGAGGCTAATGCAAAAGATATTAGCTGAGACTTGATACACTTCCATGCATTTCAAAAAGTAGGATTGTCTTTAAAAAAAGAAGAAGAAGATTTAAGATACATTTGAGATCTGCAGGTAGAAGAAGAATTTGCATTCAAGTCAGCCATTTAAGCTGCAAGGTAAAATTTGAGAGCTTTGATTGATGAACAGCAAAGTTATGTGATACCATAACAAGGAACAAATTTATGATGGCTTAATCCTAGATGGATCCAGGTAGATATCTTCAGTCGGCATATCTGATTAATTTGAAATAAATGAAATGGCCTCTGGAATGCATATTGGGAACCAAATGTTCCAATTTGAAATGTGTTATTATTTTCAGCAATGGGTAGTATGCTGATTAAATACAATAAACATAATTCTAAATAATAGTCATATTATGGAAGCTTATGGAAGTCTACTCAGAAATGTGTAAGTGACTGTAGCTTTAATATGATAAGATAACAAATTTGGCGAGGAGGAGGAGGAGGAGGAGGAGGAGAAGGAAGGAAGGAAGGAAGGAAGGAAGGAAGGAAGGAAGGAAGGAAGGAAGGAAGGAAGGAAGGAAGGAAGGAAGGAAGGAAGGAAGGAAGGAAGCTTCTGAAGGCATACAAGCCATTGATTTTGATCCATTAATAGTAGGTTTTGTCTCTCTGTATAAATGATGAGTGAAGACTATGAAAGGATGGCACAAATGATTGGTAACTGGCTGACACACGGTTTAAAATGGAAGATGGTTTTTTATGTTTTTTATGCTATTGTTTGTTTGTGTTTGTTGTAAAAAATAAAAAATTTATTTAAAAAAAATAGTAGGTTTTGTCTCTTCATAGAACAGATTAACTGGAGAAGGGAGTAAGCAGTTGAGAAAGGAAGGGAAACTTTATGAATCCAATGCTTCCCCTTGCTACATCCCAGAATAATCATCAAGAATTGGATGAGATGCCAGAAGAGGGGGAAGGGTTTATTCTTTGCACCCTATGGATTTCAATTCCCAAAATCCCAGCAATGGTTATGTTGGCTGGGGAACTTTGGAGCTGAAGACTACATATCTGAACAGCTTCCAGGTTGGGAAAGCTGCTCTACTCTGCAGACATTAAGAGGAGATGGAGGGTGCTAATAGGTCTTCCCAGGACAGTTACATGCTTGAGGAGGTCCTGGGGATGGAAGATTCAGCTTTCTCTCCATACTGTCTGGAATCAATCTCAGAAAAATGGTGACAGCATGTCTGTGTCCTTCTGGGCAGCCTTTCAAAACTTTCTGATCCCTATTCAGGAGAAGGAAGCATGCTGTGTGACAGGTCCCTAATGCCAAAGCAAGAAAAGGTGGTGGAGCAGCAACACTACTTTATAACTGCTTGGTCAAAAGGTAGCTTTTACTGATGCAACATCTCTTTACATTTGTGCTGGATAGCATCATTGCTATTCCTGATACATAACAGGACTACACAACTACTCTTGAAAAGAGAAGATTTGATCTGTGGGGCAGAGGCAGATAGAAACATGTTATGCTTCTCATTCTTCTCAAGGGGGGGACCAATCAAGGTTTTGGGGGGAAAGGGATGACCAAAAGCAGCCTTTCCCTGGTATTACAGGGCCAACTGCAAGGAACCCAGCAAGATTCTGAAGAAGATTTAGAGGTAACATGAGACCCAGGATATCTAGATTCAGAGGTACTCCTCAAGAACCTCTTTGGTATAAGGGCACTCAGATTCAGAAAACATCTTTCTGGACTTCTCATGGTTTCTGAACTTTCCCAGATAGGGCTTTTATTCTAAAGTGGGAAGCAAGCAGCGGTGTAGAGATGGCCTTCCCATGTTATTTAAGACCTCTATTGAGCACTGATATGGGCTGGAACAACAGTTTTCTTTCCAAAAGTTGGCCCAGCTTGGAAAACTCCTGTGAAGAGCTCTCCATGGTCCTGATGTTGCCAATGCTGTGTCATCTGCCATAAATTCCTAGTTGCTTGTATGAGAATTCTTGGTCAGGCTAAGCTAGTGTTTCTCAACCTTGGCAACTTTAAGATGAGTGGACTTCAATGCCCAGAATCCCCCAACCAGCATGGCTGGCTGGGGAATTCTGGGCGTTGAAATCCACTCATCTTAAAGTTGCCAAGGTTGAGAAACATTGGGCTAAGCACACCTGTATCCACTCCACAGCCTTGCTGTTCATTGTCATCCTTTGAGTAAAGAGCAATGAATGAATGATGGGACCCTCGATTTTGCAAGTCAATTACCCTGTTATTTAAATGAGCTATGTGTCCCATTAGAAGACAATTAACAATTAGATATATGGCTTTCACTCTTATTATTTCTCACTATTTCCTGCCACCATCACTATCCTGAATTTCAACTATAGTTAGAATAGTTATGAACCAGTTCAGTTATGGACTTGAATAATGAGTGTGTTAATTCTGAAATGACCAGGATGGGGAGAAGGGCATTGGCCTTCCAGGGCCAAAAGAATGGCTATCTAGGGGTCATCTGTGGGGGTCTGTAGTCAAAAAAGTCTAGATGATGACTGCAGCCAAGTGATCGAAGTCTTGCCCCTTTTCTTCATGCCTCGCATATTGTTGCATGTGGTCCCATAGATCTCTTTCCATGTTCCATTTACACTAGAAGATCATAGATGACAATTACCCATTTTTAAATGTTGTCCTGGGCTTCTTAAAGGATTTTTAACCCACCTCTCCCCAGCCTATCAGGGAAACCACACCAACTGATGAGATTATTTGTCAATGAGCAAAAGAAGAACGTAAGAAGAGGCCACCTTTCTCAAACCAAGACTGTCTTTCTGGTATCATCATCTCTAAGGTTTTTGTGAGGGATCAGAGCAGAAGAGGCTATTTTGCTCATGTCTTGGATGGCCACCAGGGAATGGTTTGAATCATAAACATGCATTCCTCACACACCAGAGGAATCTCTCTCAATTCAACTCAAAGGCTGATGAAATAATAATAATAATAATAATAATAATAATAATAATAATAATGGAATTTTGCCCTGCATTAGAACAAGCATTACATCAAAGATATGTGAGGTCCTTATTCGCCCCTATTCTGCCCTGGTGAGACCACACCTGGAATACTTTTATGCTCCCAGGCACATTTCCAGAAAGTTATTGACAGATTAGGACAGATTTGGAGGAGGGCAACCAAGATGATCCACAGACTTGTTGAGGACATGTCCTTTGAGGACAGGGTGAAGGAACTTGAGATGTTCAGTTCCAACACGGAGTCTTGTAAGATATCTTCAGGTATATAAAGGGAAGCTATAAAGAAGATGGTCAAAAACCATTGTCCATTGCTACAGAAACTAGGACCAGAAATAAGAAGTGTATGTTGCAGCTCCTCAAATATAAGGAAAAACATCTTGAAGGTAAGATCTGTAGAACAGTGGAACAGTCTATCTGTGAAGGCTGTGGGTTCTCTGTCTCTGGAGATTTTCATGAAGAGACTTGACAGTGCTCTTTTGAGAAAGTTGTAACTGGTTTTCCTGCACATTGCAAAAGATTGGACTAGGTGAGCTTCATGGTCCCTCCCAACTCCACAATTCTGGAATTCTAAGATTCTTGTCTCAAGAACTGCAACCTTTCTGTTCATTTCCCATCAGCGACCTTCAGCATCTTCATAGCATCACCCAGCCAGCACTGCAGTAATATAAAGTCTGTAATTGTAATTTTGACAGAAGGGCAGTTGGAGAACTCTAGAAAATGCTATCAGTCACTAGTGGGGAAATGACCTAGAGATTAGCTATTGCCAACTTTTTCAACCTGGTATCCATACGATACTGTGACTCTCAATGTTTCCAGCCAACATGTGTGAACTCTAATCCAAAAAATCTGTCAGTCACCAGTTTGAGAAAAACAGGGCTACCTTCAAAAGCCATTGGCTATGTTCATGCTAAACCAGCCTTGGTGTCATCATGGCTAATTGAAGAAACCCGGATTGGCCAGGTTTACACAACATGCTGAACACGAATAAGGTATTATTTACAAAGCATGGTGGCTGGGTTTGTCCAATATGCAGTGCTATAAAATGTGCTGTTTTTCAGTAAATCAAAAGAATGCAGCCTATAAAGCGTGCATTATTTTAAAAAAAAAAACCTTACAGACATTCATTTGCAGAAACTCCATCGCCACTAAGCCACAAGAGAAAGCTGATTAGAGACCCAGCTTTTAAACAAAACAGCCTTGCACTGGAAAGTATCTGGGATTAAGAAGAATGGCACACAGACACACCCCAACCCTGCTCATGTCTTCTCTTTTTTCTTGAGTCTGTTGCTGTCAGCTGCTCCTGCAACAGAAGCAGGTTGTGGGCTGGGTGGAATGAGATTTCTCTGGCCTCTGAACATCAGGATCATCCGTTGTGGAGGAACTGCAGACCTCTCCTGTCCCAGAGCTGGCTTCCAGCCAGGCCATTTTCAGTTGCAAGAAATCCAAATGGCTCCTGGGTCTTCAAGTAACAGCAAGCTGGCTGGGTGCCCTGCTCCACCCCTGTCCGCAGAGAACGTTGCTTGCAGGGACTGTCTGCCCAGAGAAGCTGAGGACACTGCAAAGAGGAGTGTGTGTGTGTGTGTGTGTGTGGTGTGTGTCTTTTAATCTCTCTCCCTCGCTCTCTCCTGCTGAAAGATTCTTTTTCTGTTTGTCTGACTCAAAGCTCAAACTGCCATTCCCCGGATCTGCTTGAAACACCGGACGTCCCTTGGAGCTTCTTGGCTGTCAAACGTTGTGGGTAAGAGAGGGCGAACTTTGCCCGCCCAGAGGGGGAAGGGGGTTGTGATATGGGGCTCAGGGAAAGGACAGGCTCACCTCTGCAGTGGGGGGGGGGGTGCTTTGAAGCTTAACTTTCCATCGACTGAGTTTATGGCAGCACACAGCACCTTGGTGTTTGTATTCCTTAAACAAACAAGTGGGTTGGGGCCTCGGTCTTCACAGGCTGGCTAGGGGCTGTTTCACCCACTACAGTGTACAGGCTGAAGTTTGGCTTGGCAAGCATGGGCACACTGATGGGGTGGGGACTCCAGTCTGTCTTTTAGTCCTCTCTTCTACCAGGCCAAAGGACCTTTCTGTGTCATCCATCACAAAAGGTCACCAAGGCAAAGTGGTGTTTCCAGGTCTAGGATAATGTCCTTTGTCGTGGAAGATGAGTTGGCAGAAGCAAGAAGAACCTCTGTGACTCAGCATTTAGACCATGCCCCCATCTTGGGACTAACTATGAACTGCATCGCTCAGAGCTGAACCATCTGGCCTAATTTTTAGTCTTTTCTTGATTCTTTTCCCTCCCTGATTTTGTTTTAACGTCTTGAAGAGTTCTGGGAGACTCTAAGGCATGCGCCCAATTTAGGATCATTTGGGTGGGTCCTAATGGATTTTGAATTCTTATTTTTTCCTCCCAAGGACCAACCAATAGACCATGTTACTGCTGCTTGGTGCGCGTGCCTTCGAGTCGGTGTTGACTCCTGGCAACTGCCTAGACAAGTCCCTGCAGTTTTCTTAGCAAGGTTTTTCAGAAATGGTTTGCCCTGGCCTGCTTCTTCCTAGGGCTGAGAGAGAGGGACTGGCCCAAGGTCACCGAGCTGGCTTTGTGCCTAAGGTGGGACTAGAACTCACCGTCTCCTGGTTTCTAGCCTGCTGCCTTAACCACTACGCTCTCCAGTTGCTTTATGTGACTATTATATGTACAAAGAAGGATGAGCTGGCCTAACAGAAGATACCACACCCTAAACCCAAATCAACAAAACTTAGTTTCTGGGCTTGCGCAACAGATGTTATCCAAATAAATAAACTGTTTTATGGTTTAACACAATGGCCTGATTCACACACCATGCAAAGACGGTGGCTGGGGTCCCAAAATGTCCTTACCTGCACGTGACTCACACCACTTCTAGCCTTGTGCATACCTATCTGGGGTACAGCAAGGTGGACAATATGCCCCAGATCATAAGCTGCAAACAGTATCATTTATTTATGCTTACTTCTGTCCTTTGGAAGTAGAAGTCGATGCAGAGAATGAACAGCTGGTTCTCTTCTTAGTTTGTCTGCACATCAGCAACAGCCCAGTGAGGTTGGTTGAAGGCTAAGAGGGAGGGACCCCCTTGAATCACTCTAGGAGCTCCATTACTGAAGGGCCGAGCTTCTTGCATGTATCCAGCCAGTTGTGCTTGACTTAGTAAACCCTGGTTAAGTCAACCATGTACCCTCTGTCACCATTGCTGGACCCAGCTTAATACAAAAGGCTATTGTCCTTGTAAGGGTAAAATGAGATTGCAGATAAAGAAGTCAATCCTTCCTCTTAATAATCACATGAGACAGCAATTCCTCATTTTTGGTTGCCTTTTCTAGATGCATTGAATTACAACTCCCATAATTCCCAGCTGGCACGTTCCAATAATTCCACTGTTTGCAATGTGAGTGCAGGCTCCTTCTCCTAGATCTATGGATTTCAGGTCCCTCAACCTTCAGCAATGGCCATGGTGGGTCAAGAACTCAAGGGAGCTGCAGTCCCCACATTTGGGTGATGGTAGTCCTCCATACCAGCTCATTACCGCCACTGTAGACTGAATGGTTTCAAAACAAACTGCCCTAATTCTGGATTTCTGGCCAGAGGGAAGGTGTGGGGCACTTATACAGGCTGGCACCCATCAAAGGAAAGAACCAAGCAGACTGTAATGGTGAGAAGTATGAACAAGCAGAACCAGCTTTTTATGCCATTCCTGTCAAGACAGACAGGTGTGAGTGTGGTTGTGCCAGGTAAATAATTGTTGAGCAATTTAAAATATACTTGGATGTAACCTGAGTGTTAGTTGTCTGGGCAGAGCTATTCAGAAGCCTAAATTCCTATAAAACAACCTTGCCTCGTGTTGGGTTTCAACTATTGAATATTATAGACATTCCCAAAGACACAAGAAGTTTTTTTTAAAAAAATCACTGCAATCTTCAGGTTTCAAGGACAGCAGCTAGTTGACCTTGGATGAACTCAAAAAATGAAGTGGACTCAAGAATGATTGGATGGGAGACCACCAGAAATTTTTCCAGGACTCTAGGCTAGACTGGGAAAGTTGAAAAAAACATCCCCGAAAAAAGCAAACACTGTATTTTTTGTGGCCAAGAAAAATGCCAAGACTTATCCGTGGAGTAGCCAAGATCTCACCCTGAATAGAATGAGGCTTTCCTTAATCTCAGACTCTAGGGAGAAAAAGTGAATGGACAATATGGCTGATCTTAAAGCCCGTTTGCAGAGTTAAATCAACAACAGAGGCCTTTCAGACATGAAAATTGGGTTGTATCAGTACAAAGCAGTTGGGTTGGAATCAGGGTTCTACTAGAGTTTTTGGAAAAGAAGATGTTTATACATTTTCCATGTCTGAAAATATAAATTGCATCTCATCAGGTCAAAACGGCATCACCTAGAATGTATGTATTCCAAAAAGGAATCTGGGTTCAGAACTTGTAAAAAGCCACAATATGCTTTGACTTAATGACTGAGTTCACACAACATCCTTACCTCTAGACTGAGTCTACAAAACACAAGAGAAAAACTTACACAACTTTCCTCCTGCAACAAAAAGGTCTTACGTTACTTAATTGATTCACCAAATTAATTAACTAACCAAAGGGCCTGGGTTCAAGTCAACAACTAAGCCACACACACACAAATCAAACCAAGGTTGAGACTAACTTTGCAGACTCTGCAGGTTGTAAGAATGCATCTGTGAGGGTTGTCACTAATATGGTGAAACATAGGATGAAGATATCCAGTTCAGCTTTGTAATTTGGAGGTAAAGGACCCTATATCCAAGGAGATCCAGTTTGGTTCTCCCAGGTTCTCCACATGCACCTTTGGTCCACAAATCTTGCATTCCACCTATCACAAGAACCTGGAAGGAACTCAACTCTCAAAAACCTTTCCTTGAGCAAAACTAGGACGCTCTTGTTCCTGTTTTCAAAGGCAAGGATCATGGTTACGTTTGTTGATTCTATGGTTGCCCTGTTATTATTAAGAAGGAAAAACAGGGTGTTTTTCTTTGAAAGATGCCATGAGACTCGTTGTTGTATTTGGCCTTCCGAAGGTCACGGATAGTTCAAACTGAATTTTGCTACCTCCTGCATAGGAAATAGATTATTGAAAGCTGGCTGATCTTATATAATGCAGTTAGAGGAAAGACAGGAAGGAGAAAAGAATAAACAGATGATCTTTTACTTTTTATTACAGAGGGTAATGATTAATTTTTTTTTCATCCCTTCAAGTCAGCGTTGACTCCTGGCAACCACCCGGACCAGTCCCTGCAGTTTTCTTGGCAAGATTTTCAGAAGGGGTTTGCCCTGGCCTTCTTCTTCCTAGGGCTCAGCGAGAGGGACTGGCCCAAGGTCCCCCAGCTGGCTTTGTGCCTAAGGCAGAACTAAAACTCATGCTGTCCTGGTTTCTAGCCTGGTGCCTTAACCACTACACCAAACTGGCTCTCACCAATGATTAAATAATGTCATACAAATAATAAGAACATTATGGAGAGTTCTGGAGTTTTCTGTTTCTTTCTGGACCATGTTAATCCAGTTGGTCCAGTGGTTTTCCAGCAATAGTTGGAGCACTTCTGATAGGCCCAACACACACACACACACACACACACACACACACATTTCACAATAAGTTAGTCAATTCTCCTTTGAGTTAAGCTTGTGTCTTCATGGCTGCAATTCAGATCCTTAGCTCAGGTGGGAAAATTTTGCTGTGAGGACAAGGGTGGGCAAACCTTTGCTGACCAAGGAGGCTTCAAACATAGGATCAGGAGAGAAGATTGCAAACTTAGGCGCCATCCCATTTCTTCGGGTTTTCACCGGCTGAATCTGGTGAAAAAGTTTGGAAGAGATTCTTTGCAATATGCCCATTTCTTTATGGAACCAACCATGTCTGAGCCGAACTCAGTGGAGACTTGACTTTAAAAAAAAACATGTAATGGGTGTTTGTTAAGAGCATTAATTGATTTCTGCTATGCCAGGGGTCCACTGTGAATTGTTAAAATGTAAATCGAAAGAAGATACTGTTTGCAGATTGGAGCAGTCAGAAACCAGATGTAATCCTCATGTTTACACCAATTGTTTAGGAAGGTTTGAGAAGGTTCATTATTCCAAAAACCCTGTCTCAGCTCTGTATCCTGCCCCTCCCAATTCAAACAGGACGTTCACTCCAAGGGTTTTTCCTTTCCCAAATGTTGACTTGACTTCTGAAAACGCACCTCTTTGGTAATTCCAGGAGTACATCTCATTGCCGCTCCGTGTGACATCTGTGCAAACAAACACTTGGCCTCAGTGTTCCAGGACACTTATGGCTATGCACACTTTGGGATGTGAGAAAAGGAGAGCAAAGGGCCTTCTGTGCTTTGTGTTATCACCAACATTGAGAGCCTCTATAGGGGATCAGCAGGGGGAACTTTATAAAGTCAAGGTGGCCGCCACAACCGTGGCATTTTTATTTAGTATTACATTTATGTGCTGCCCATCTCCCCCAGAGGGTGACTGGGGATCAAAGTCCTACCCCTTTTATAAGTCTCTATCTTGATTTTTCTGACCCCTCTCCCTGCAGACATTCGTGCCTACAATTTATCTTGGCGGATCAGTAGGGTAGCTGGTTTCATTGATCCTTTCACCTTCATCTGGGAACAAGTCCCCATTTCTGAAGTGGCTTTTCTAAAAATTCAGAACATGGATCCATCTAAGATCAGATTTCTCAGTCTGGGCAGAGCCTATCCTAAAATCCTTCTCGAGGGGAGTCACATGGTGATGGTAGCTTTCCAACATGCAATTTCTGTTGAGTAGCCACAGGGAAAATAATGGCTACTAATTTTGGATGTGGGCACATGGCCAACATTCTATAACTCCAGGGGAAGGAGAGGTTCCAGAGTTACCAAGAACGTAGCAAAATATAAAGTCTTCTTGCTGCCTTGTGTATATGTGGGTTTTCAGTCTAGCGTGGTGTCTAAGACTAGGTTCAAACCATTGTTTGGAATAGGTTCAACACATTGTTTCTTCGTGTCTGTGCATCTTGTGGTTTAAAAAATCAATTCCTTCTGAGCATTAGTCTCTTGAGGGAAGCAGAGATCAAACCGTCCACACCCCTGCGCTCTTAGCAACTTGCTTGCACGCTCTCTTGCCTGTTTCCCATGTTAATAATAATTAATATCTGGTTGGCCAATCATTGCTTTTAGACAGTTTCATAATCCTCATAGAAACTCCCCAGTTTATGCTTCCCAAGCATCATCTCACAAATGAAACTGAGAATGCTTCAGTATTAAAGCATGATGTTCTTAGCAGTGTAAGAGAGTTGTAATGGCCCTGAAGACCCATTGGGGAGGGGAAATAAACCCCCAAATTTATGATGGAATAGAACATCAGGAAGATTAATGAGTTATGTTGCATTCCTTGAGTACGGCAATTGATTAGCTGGGGTACAAGGACCGGAATCCAGGGAGAGGACATAGAGAACACCTTTCTTCTCAGTGTGTCCCATTCATTTCTATGTCAGGACATAGAAGTGGAGAATGTAAGAGCTGGAAGGGACTCAGAGATCATAACTAGTCCAACCTCTTGTAGGATCCACTATTACAGCATCCCAACAGATGGTCACCCTGATCTCCAACAAAGGAAAGTCTGTCCCTTCCAAGGCTTTCAAGATATTTGAGATGAGGCTTTCATTATACCTTCAGGACATCAGGTTGGGGAATATAGTTAGCTACAAATCAACCGGGCAGTTAGGTGATAAAACTAATCTAATAGTCAGTCTCCCATCAAGATGAATTCTGCACCAAGGACTTCTTCTAAACCCTTGGGATTGAATTTCCACAGCTTTAGAGCTGCGCTTTCAAGTCTTCGGCAGAACTGGGAGCTGGTTCTACAAACAGTCATTATCTCTCTTGTGATCTTAAGTGGATTTAATGCCAGAATGCAAAGATGGGGCCGTGCCTAAACCTTTTAAGTGGAATTGATTGGATCAGGAATAGCATTTCAGCTCCTGTTATCTTCTAGATCAGATGTATTGCAGGGCCTTTCACTGTTAGGTATTTATGATTCTACTCCACCCTTACACGAAGTCGGCAAGCCACGATCCACTCTTCCAGAGTTGGTGCCCCTCCCATGGGGAATAACAATAGATTGCTTTGGCCCCAAGGTTTTAATCAGTGGGATGTCCTGAGCTGTTTATCCAGCTCACCTTAGGTGTGGCTTTGAAAGGAGCCGCTGGGAGTTCAGTGTGTTTTGCAATATTTCAGTTTATTTGCAAACAAATGGATTGAGGAGAGCTTCAGGACAACCCTTTCAGCATCTGGAGGGCTCAAAATCTCCTACTTCTGAATCTGTTTATGGAGGGATGATCTGTCCTATAAAACACATTGCTTGAAGCCATAATATCATTCCTCCATTTGGGTTTCTCTGGAGGTTTCAAGAAGGAGCTGGACAACCCCTTTCTATTGGATGGTTTAATTTGTTTTCCTGTATGTTGCCAAAGGTTGGATTACATGATCCTTGGGGTCCCTTCCAAGGCTCCATTTCTCCGTTTCTGTGCTTAATGCAATATGTGAATTAAAAATCCTGCTGAGAGTTCTGTGGCTTAATCCGCAAAGCCTGCTTAACGCAAGCCATGATTTAGTGCGTCACAGGGATCCAAGGTATCTCTTTCCATCTCATTTCATCAAGTGCCTTCCTTTCCTAGGCGTGAGGACTGGAAGTTTGGGAGGTCCAAAAGTCTTTAACCAACTTAGGTCCATATTCTAACGTCTATTCTTGGACTATCTTTATTTGTTATTTATTCAGGACTATCTTACATTGTATTTTTAATTGATTTTAGCTTCTCTGTAAACTTCCCAGAGTCGTTTTTTAACGAGATGGGCGGTGACAGATTTGATATATAAATTAAAAAATTAATAAAATACATATTCTCCCAATTTCCAAACGATATGAGAAGCAACCCCCGATGCTGAAGAGTAGCTTTCCAAATACAATGCCTGCTTCTCAGACACATGACAAGGTCCACCATGCACAGAGCAAAGTGTGCAGTGTCATCATCTCACGCTGGGTACACACATTTCAGAGCTGCAGAGAAGTAGGACGTGGTACATTTGGGGCAAGCCAAATTACAATCTCCAGCTGTTGGCATGGAAGTTCCTTGTTTTCCTCTTCTAGCTTTCTCTCTGCAGATCTACTGTACACTGTTCAAAGCACTGCACTCCTGTTCCTGCACTGATAATGATGGTGATGATGGTGATGTGATGACGATGATGATGACAATGATGATGATGATGATGATTCCTGTTTTGGCCACTGTCCCTAAGTAGAGATTGAGGACATCTGTCCTTCCCATCTTCTTTCTGATGATATGCCTGTTTTTTCAGTCCATTTCACCAGCTGATCCTATCAAAGGGGAACTTAATTGGGAGGTACAGATTAAGGTGACACAATCTGGCAGATTTGTCCCACAAGCAGCGGCTTCTGCACATGGGCAGGAGCTCTCTTCCCTTGCCCCGCTCCACTGAACAGAAGTACTTTGTGAAAACGGTTCACTCAGATATCCAGGAAAGCAAAGGATCCTTGAAACATCTGCATGCACCAGAAAACAGACCTAGATTCTTTATGGCCTGTTTTCTGGTCCAAATGCATTCCCTGACTTTATTCTCCACCCCACAAACCTAGAAAGCTACTGCCAGACACTTTAGATAATTTCCGACTATGCTAGCTAGAAAATCAGGGAGATGCAGAATCAAGACATTTTGAGGGTGCCTGGTTGGGGAAAGACAGTCTTAAAATAGAGAACTGAAGACAGCTTCTTAAGAATGGGGCTTAATCCAGAAGCTTATTTCACACCTGAAGTCACTGTTTCCCAACCGAGCCAGATGGGTGGATTTCAGCCCCCAGAATTCTCAGCAATAGCTGTGCTGGCTGGGGGATTCTGGGAGTTGCGGTCCATACGTGTGAAAGTAGTCCAGGTTGGGAATTCTGCACAAGGCTAACTGTAGAGTCCTTGGTGCTCTCTGAGCTTGATGGTTTGCTTGCAGACATTTCATTACCCGACTAGGTAACATCATCAGTGCTGGTGAGTGTGGGGTTGGCTCCCTGTTTATATACAGTAGCTTGCCCTGCCAGTGTTGGTGTGTGTGGGGGGGTGTTTTTCTCCTTGGCAGTTCCTTGATTAGGGTATTGTTTTCTGCTTGATTATTTGTCTGGTGCTAATCCCTGCTTATCTTGGTGTTGGCTGCTGGAGAGGATGTGTTCTGGTCTTTTGGTATCCTTTTTAGCTTTTTTATTGTCTCTTTTGGATGGTGTGTAAATGTGGTTTATCTCTATGTGTCTAAGGATGGTTGAATTGTCTGAGTGCCACGCTTCCGGGAATTCCCTAGTGCTTTTGGATTTAGCTTGGTCTCGCATGCTCACAAGGCTAACTTGCAATTCATTCTTCTGGAAAAGAAAGAAAATGCAAAGTAAAGGTATCCTTTCAACCACAGTTATTATATTGCACCATTGCTGATGTCTGTTGACCCTGGTTTAGGAGGCATTCAGGCAGGTTTCAACAGTGCCCCACCCACTTGCCTGTTGCAACACGCAAAGCATCACAAACTCATATAACTCACTGCCACAGGATGACTTGAGGGACAGTCGCTCAGATGGGTTTGTAATGGGATTGGTTAATGACTGTAACCTGCAATAACTAACACCACTTTCTTCTAGCTTTAACATTTCATGTGCTGGATGGAGTTGCCTTCATTCTGCCCCTGAGTTCCTGGCTGTCCTCCTTTGGAAACAGGATGGTGGGGTTCTCAATCTCACCTGGTTAGGTTTATTTGCTAAGCAAGGAAGCGATTTCTCCCAGTGGACATAATGGGATGTGAAAAGATATTTGATGTGGTGTTGCAGTTCGAGTGTCAGGAAAAGGACTGAGAAACCTGGCCAACAAGCCCTCTTCCGCTAAGGAGCTTTTTCAGAGATGGGTCAGCCTAATCAGTCTCACAGGGTTGTTAGGAGGTGGGAAAGCATGGGGGGAAGTGAAGATGATCATCCATATTGCCTGAAGTTCTAGGACTAGGTTACACAACTTTCTCCATAGTCCTGAAGGACTGTGCTGTCCTGTGCTGGTGCAGAAAATAAAGTGGATGGGGCCAGGTAAAACCCCAGGAAACGATGAAATAAAACTGAAGCTTCATTCCAGTTCCCTTAGCTTAAAATTAAAATTAAGTAGGCTGATTCTCCAATCCCATATTTCATGCTTTGATCCTTCCAGGATATTAAAAACTGAAAAACGGTAAGAGTTTTGTAGCTCTCTGAACATTGAGTGACCCTAGCAGCCATTATGGCCCAGCTGGGGCCTGTGTTCTAGGAAGAAAGCTGAAATGCAAACCATACCCTCATTTACAAAAGCTCCCCCAATAAGCGAAAGAAAGAGGGAAAGACTGTTAACTCAGTGGTGGGAAGCAGCATTGTTTGAAGAAGTTTAAACCCTTGTGGAGGACCCTGGAAGGCTTCTTTGGAAGATCATGGAAACATGGTGTAAATCAGGAAAATGGCATATTGGATTCATCGCTTAAATTTTGCAGAGATCTGTCTTCGGTTAAGGGAGGTGAAGATCAAGAGGGTATCCCATTTCAATTGTTTTCACGGGAGAAGGTTACAAGAAGGAATGGTTGGGAAGACCATGAGCTGAGCAAACAAGCTGCTCTTTTTCTGATGTCACCAAGGAAAAGCAAGGACTCCCTTCAGGCAAGGTTGACTACTGGTGATTTCACAGACACATCCTTGTAGTTTCTTGGCAGCAACACAACTTCATCCCTAGATGTTTTCTTGATCTCCTAGGGTAGCCTACAGCTTTGAACTTTGGTCTCTCATCCAAGAACTCATTAGATCTGACCCTAATAGGATCAATATTGGAGTTACTATTGGGTCCAAATATTATTATATTTGTAACGATGTCCAAGATGAGGACCAAACAGAACTGGGAGGGACCACTTTTGTCAGAATGCCTGGAAGTTGCTGCCAGTCAGTGTCCATAATACTAGGCTTGGTGGATAAGCCATGTGACTCACCAGAAGGCAGCTTGCTCCACAACGTCGGGCTGCGAAGATTAAAATAGTAAAACAGGATAACCGAAGTAATGAGAAGAAAAAGAATATTGAAGAAAAATTACAAAGATAACTCCAGCCACCAAGGAATAACAAACACAACTGGGGGATGGCTGGGGGGGTAGACAGTCTTCCTTTAAAAAGCAATTTTATATGGCTCTCATTTGCTGGACCCTGGCTGGCAGCAACCCACCCAATGTGTGAATTTCAGCTCTCAGAAATGAAGGGCCAGCATGGCCTTTGCTGAGCATTTGGGGGCATCATATTCTGGGAGTTGAAGTCCACACCTCTGGAGGGCATCTAAAGATGGACCTTCTAAGATTTCAGGTGTGCAATGTGTGGGAGAGAAAACTCATGAATGCCACAGCTCCCTCCCCTTTCTCAGCAGTTTTTACAGCAAGGTTGATCCTGACCCATTCATCTACTCCAACCCCAACACTCAATCTCCAGATAGTTTATTTGTGAGGGTCTACAGAGCCTGGTCAGTCACACAAAGGACACAGCCCTCCCAAGGTGAAAAGACCCCCTTCTTCCACCCCCAAGTACAGCCTACTTCTGCTTTACAAAAAGACTCCAATTGCAAACAGGGTTACAAGATAGCCATCAAGCAACTATGTACCAGATACAGGTGACGTCACGGGAAGATAAGCATACGTATTACATTTTAGAAAAATATTCACTAAGCAATTTCTTATCTCTCCTGTGCCCAGTGCCACTCTGCTGTGTCTATAATGGGGCTTCCTTCTAACTAAGCCAACACAAACTTCTTTCTTTTCCCAGAAATGCAGAAGCTGGACCCAGGAGGGACAGCATCTGGGAGTCCTGAATTGTACCTGCCTTTTGAGCTGAGTTCTGGGGGAGACCCTCCCCAAAGTGGACTGAGCCAGAACAAAGAAAGGGGGCAGGCTCTCAACCCCCCCCCATCTCACCTCAATTAGATTAAATAGACATTAAATCAAAATGAAATTACTAACAGCCCACCAGACGGTCACTTGTGGATTTAATGCATTCCCAATCGGTACCCCTTTGCTAGACCTTGACTGGCCCTACGAGAATTTTGCCGTTTCTGCTTGGGGATTAAACAGGGCTGAGAAAAGTCTCTTTGCTCTTGTGGCAGAGTCCAAGCAACTGAAAGAATCGAGCACAGAGAGAGGCCTAACACCCCAAGCTAATAATAGTCTGCTTGCTTGCTAAGATCACGCTGCCAAAAAAGAGGGAGGGAGGGAAGGAGGGAGGGACAAAAAGTAGAGCCAACCCAGTCTAAACTTGGAATTCCATTTAGCAAACCTGTCCCTTTGGGATGAGGTCAGCTGTTACAGGCCAGATTTTCTGAGCCTGCTTCATGCTCTCCAAAAATACAGCTCGCGGGGTGGATTGCAACACCCGCCTTCTCTTCTTCCAACCCCCAGCGCTGAAGCCTGCATATAAATAGGGGGCATCCGGCAGTTTGGAAGTTTAGGGAAGTTTCTCGGCTGGCGCGGGCGAGGTTTATTTAAGCTTCTGTTTGGCCCAGGGGTGATATTCATCGGGAGCAAAACGTCAGCCTGGTGCTTTTTCGTGGGGGGGGGCTCTGAAGCGGTGACCGGCTGGACCCAAAGCAAACAAGGAGCTGGGTTGGTTCCTTTGGACTGATCGAGAGCTTCTTCCAGCTGGGGGTTTGGGATTTGTCATTCCGATCGGCAAGGAGAGGGGGAAACCCACCGTGTTCGTTTTGGCCCTCACAAGAGGGAGAAAAAGGGCTGTGCTCCAAACAGGACTGTGGAGTTGAGGTTTCTGTGCACCCGCACACCTGTTGGCAAACCTTTCTTGCTCTTCTTTCTTAGTTTCTCCCAGCGGTTCCCCTTAGAATGGCCGACAACCAGATTCCCTTCTCTTGTTACCCTGGCCGGCATCGGAATCTCCGAGATCCGTTCAGGGAATCCAGCTTGTCCTCCCGGCTTCTGGACGACGATTTCGGCATGTCCCCTTTTTCGGGGGATCTGACCGCCAACTGGCCAGACTGGGCCCGCTCGCCCCTCACCTCCGCCTGGTCAACTCCGCTGAGGTCAGGAATGGTCCGGACCACCGGCCTTTCCCCTCCAGGATACGGTCCTCGCTATGGCAGTTACCCCGAAGGGAGTCCCTTTGGGACCAGCCCGCCGTCCTTTTCGGGAGAGCCCTGGAAAGTGTGCGTCAACGTGCAAAGTTTTAAGCCCGAAGAGCTGTCGGTCAAAACCAAGGACGGTTATGTGGAAGTCTCAGGTGAGAAATTGTTTGGTGGGTGCATTTATCGGTTAGATGTCCTCTGTATGTGTTTCTTTGTTAGATTTGTCTCCTGCCTTCTGCTCAGGAGCTCAAGGTAGGTAGTGTTCTTCCTCCCGTTTACCCACAACGACAACCCAGTGAGGTAGATTAGGCTGAGAGAAAGGGACTGTTGCTAAAATCGGGGGAATTTCCAGAGCTGAGAGGGGGATTTGAACTGGAGTCTTCTGGTTCCTAGTCCAGCACGTTCCCCACTGGACCACTTTGGTTTTTGGCTGAGAGGGGGCGAATGGCTCAAAGTATCTCCATGAGCTTCTGTGGCTGAGGGGGGACTAGAACCTGGGTCTCCCCACTCCTAGTCCAGCACCTTCCCCACTACACCACACTGGTTCTTGGGCTGAGAGGGGGGGACTGTCCCCCAAAGACATCCAGGGAGCTTCTATGCCCAAGGGAGGACTAGAACCTGGGTCTCCCCACTTCTACTCCAGCACCTTCTCCACTGGACCACATTGTCTCTTGGGCTGAAAGGCAGGGACTGGATCAAACTCATCCAGGAGCTTCTGTGGCTAAAGCTGGGCTTGAACGTGGGTATGTCTGCCCCAGCCCAACCCCTTGACCCCTACTACCCTACATCCCCCTTTCATTACTGGTCATGAGGGTGAAGGGTGCATGTGCCCAAACAGGCTTGATTCTCACAGTGAGGGTCTCCTCAAATCCAATTTAAGCCAAGTCCCTTCTTCTAAGACCCCCCGTAGCACAATGTTCTCTTCCAAATCTGGGGGCTGCTCAGACATCCAGGTTTTTTTAATAGTCATTTTATTAAACATTACAATTCAAAAGATAAAAACTAAGACAATTTTTTTAAAAAAAGAATAAAAAGAAAAAATAGAAAGTGCAGAAAAGAAAAATAAAAAATAGAAAGAAAAATAAAAAAGAAAGAAAATTAAGAGTACAGTATAGTGAAGGAAAAGAAAATATATAAAGAAATGACTTCCCCCTTCATCACAACAAGTATAAACAATTTTAGTAACTTATCACCTTCCCTTAAAATACAACAAATGATCTCTTCTTCCCCTCTCCCATGAAAATCTGGTTTGTGGACTTAGATAATATGTCAGCTGAAGCCCAAAATTGAATCTAAGAAGGAAAAGGAAGGAAGACCACATTCCAATCCGGTGATTTGTCTGTGCATAACAGCAAGTAAATTTAAATTAAATGAAAATGCTTGTCCCTTAATTCTTTTCTTTCTTTTAAAGTAGGGTTCCTCAACCTCAACAACTTTAAGATGGGTGGACTTCAACTCCCAGAATTCCCATGCTGGCTGGGGAATTCTGGGAGTTGAAGTCCACCCATCTTAAAGTTGCTGAGGTTGAGGAACCCTGCTTTAAAGCGATAAAAAAAGAATGCTATAAATCATTTCTTGCTCTGGGACCCATTTCATTCCCTTTCAGATCCCTTGCTTATTTGTAGCTTGTCCCACTCGCCTCACAAGCCATTATAGCCACGTTACCGGGGGAAGAAAACCAAACCGAGGCAAAATGGTTTAAAGCCTGCGGAAGAAAAGAGGGGAAACTGAAGCAGAGTTTAGCGCAGTCAAAAAACTTGCAACTTTTAGGAAAAAAAGTGCTCGGCCTCATGAAATGTTTTTAGCCCACATTGCCATACTTGATGGATAGTTTATCTCTGGTTTATTGAATAGACCACAATGTGTTCAGTTGATTCAACATGCTAAGCTAATGGGAAATTTTGCAAGATTCAGGCTCAGGGGGTTGTGTGAACCCAGGCATGGTGTTCTGTTAACCATGATTAATATAGGTTCGTGTGTTTTTCTGAACCCAGCCAATTTTAGCTTAGTCAATAAATCACAGAGAAAAACCGAAACTTGAAAGTCACCCAAGAGAGAATATGTTTTTGTTTTTTTAATCTGTGATCTCTTCTGGGCGAAATAATAACAATAGCATCGTGATGCTTATAAAAAGGGGGCAGGGTTTTGATGGCATGGTTGTAGCTGCCATTTTGACTTTTTTGACCCTCCCCATAGGACCCGCCATGGTGCAGGAAAATATTAACACCTCTCCTCTCATGCCCTCATTCTCCCCACCGTAAAAACTCACAAATGTGTTATTTTTACAATGAAAAAGTCATGACAAATGAGAAAGATCCAGATGTATTTATCGCTACGCCCTGACGCGAAAGAAGCTTTTCAAAAGGAGCCCGCTTGCCTGTTTGCAAAAAGAAAACGCGTGATAAATAAAGTTTGACAGAACCCCAAGTCGTATTAAAAGAAACACGACCTTCTTTGATCTGGCTCCTCTTTAAGAGGCTGTCAATTTTCTCGCAGGAGGTTCAAACAAACAGACTTTGCAGAAATTGGAATGCGATTATGTGAAATCAGGCACGCGGTTAAGTTTTTAAAACTTTGCTGACAAGACCCAACCTTGTTCTTCTGGGGTCTAATTCAGCATTAGTGTGGATAGACAATGTGTGCGGTCTTTCTGGTTAGGTAACTATTTTGACCACAAAGATTATAGGGTATTTAATAAACCTGAGCCAAGAATTCTTCTCTAGAGGAAATTATACAAAAAGCAAAATTGTTCTGGTCGTCTTACTTTTATCTCTCTGTGTATTGTAGGTATGCATCTTATCTATTTAACATAAGGGATATTTTGAGTCCCAAACTCAGTTAAACATCCACTGATATTTTTTTCTTCGTCTTGGCTTCCCCATCGGTAAAATGCATCCACTTTTTCAGCAAGCATACATTTTGCTTTCTCTTACAAACTCAGTCCATTGCCTTTCCTCCTTTTTCTTACTAGACCGGGGCTTCTTAAACTTTTTTCTCTCAGGACCCCTTCCCACTTTTAAAAATGATGGAGGACCCCCAAAGAGCTTTCATGGGTATGGGTTACATTTATCAATATTTACCGTATTAAAAATTAAAATTCATGCATTCACTGCCATTACTGCTTTTCATGATTGTTTGATGGGATTTTAATATGGTATCGTTTTTGGCAAATAATTTTGACTTTGCAGACCCCTGACAGGGTCTTGGGGACCCCCAGGGGTCCTCAGACCATACTTTATCCTGGACTAACTATGGTTATTTAGGGGTAGCTCTTTATAAAGCCTGTTTCTTACTAGACTAACTATGGTTTCTTATGCATAACTCTATAAAGCCTGTTTCTCTTTCTTACTAGACTAACTATGGTTACTTATGGGTAGCTCTTTATAAAGCTTTCTTGGAAGGGCCCCTTTCTTTCCCATTCCCCAAGCTGGAAATGTGCTGAACAAGAAATAGGTATTTGTCTTTTTGACACTGCTGAAAGTGTTTTTAAAGCAAGGAAGCCAAATGGAAATTTAGAAAATGGAAGGGAGAGGAAATGGTAAAATAGCCCCAAATATATGGAATGTGGAGGAAGAAGAAAAAAGTTTGTCATATGTTTTATTCAGGAGTAGCCTAAGGGTCCCAGTGAAATTTCAGCATCTCCAAATGAGACTTGCTGAAGTGAAAACCAACCTTACATTTCCAGATGCTTTCCAATCACCAGAAAGGAATGTCCCCTGGAGAGGGGAGGGGAAAGAGGTGTCAAAACAGTCAAGATGGCATCCATGGGTGCACAATCAAAGCTTCACTTCTTTTTACACCGGTTGTACGGATGTCCTCTTGACTTGCTCCTGCAGGTGTCTTGTCCATCATGCTGAGCCACACTAACCAATATGTTGATTGGGGACTCTGGGGAATATAGTCTTCTCCCTCTGGAAGACCTTAGATCATTAGGCTGTTCACTCTTCTGGTGTCCAGAGACCCATGACAGCACTTGGAAGTTCAAGGTAGAAACTGGGATGAGTCACAAAAACATCTAATCATGATTTATTGCGTTGATATCCCATTCACCGCTTTCCTGCAAGGTTATCGGCTTCATGGCTCAGCAGGGATTCAGAACTAGATTTCCCCCATCCTAAGCAGTATTTGCACAGTGTTGTCTTAAAACCTGAGCCAAAACTTTTGATCAAAGGCCATTTCTGATAAGAGTTTCTGCAAGCATCTTCAACCGTTCTGGGCCTGGAAACTTTTTATAGACCAGCACGTTTGTCCTAACACTGAGCCAAAATTTCTTAAGTCCAAAGAAACATCTGAGATTATTCTTTTTCTTGCTTTTTCCCACAACCAAAGTCAGGGTTCTGCCACTCTCCAGCCACCAAGGTTGGAAATCGGTGGCCTGGTTTATTCCCACCAGCCTAAGACAAAAAGTATTGTAGGGACTCAAGAAGGCTTCATACAATGCTTTAAAAATGAGTGATGTGACTCCATTTTGTATCCTTTGTCCACTGGACTTGCTTGCAAAATTTTGCCTCTCCCACTTGAGAAAAAAAAGGCAATTTTGCTAGATCCAGGACATTGTTCAGCAGAAGTTCATAACTTTCTCCGAGCAGAGGGAGGGCACACTGGGCCTTGAAGTTCAGGGCATCCTGGGTGAGGGGGGGTCAAAAAAGTGGCGCTAACTGTGCAATCAATCCCAACCTTTCTATGTGTATCATACATACAACACACATTAAAAAGGGGCAGGTCTTCAATCACTGGAATACAGCTGCTCTATTGACTTTTTTGACCTCCCTGCCCCCCATGGATGCACCTAGTCCTGGTAGCACTAGCACCGTAGCAAAAAAGAAACAACTTTTGAACCCTGATTGGTTTCCATGAAATTTAAACACGATTAACATTAGGGCTGTACCAAGCTGCAGTGCAGAGGTCCAGGTTGATGGCCATTCCATCATCCTCCTGAATTGAATTGGCCGTCGGACTGGAATTGATTGTTTCAGATTGCATCAAGCTGAAACGACTGGGCGATTGATCCCATCAGAGCCAATTAGAACAGACACACCCACCCAAATGACTGGGTTGGCTTTCCATTCATTCATATAATTTCTCCCTTCTCAAGCAGCACTTGGGGACAACCTTTCAAGGTCTGTGGAGATATCATCCAAGCTTCCAATTGTGCAACTCTGTTGGAGAAGTTGGGAAACAGCCAATGAGGGAAGAGCTATTTGAAAAGAGAAAGCTTTACTTCTCCTCCTAGAGCAATGTTTCTCAACCTTGGCAACTTGAAGATTTGTGGACTTCAGCTCCCAGAATTCCCCAGCTGGGGAATTCTGGGAGTTGAAGTCCACAAATCTTCAAGTTGCCAAGGTTGAGAAACACTGTCCTAGAGACATGGGGGGGCTGCCTCCCATCTGTACCCCAGTTTCTCTACCCACAAATACAAAGGGACATTTTGAGGGTCTGTTTCAACCCAGTTTTATGTTCTTTCTTTTTTCCTCTCGCCCCTCACCGTCACGCCCAGAAGCTGGCAGAGAGGAAAATAGAGCCTGGCCCCCTGCCACGCAACCCGCTCTTGCCAGCGAATGCCATTCTGCGCAGAAGTTCTGGGTGTTTATAGTGCTACCTCAGACTGCAGCTGTTCCTGGAATCTCAGCCTGCCAATAAGGGGACAAGTCCAATTTTTATGGTTTCAGCCACCACCATTGCGATGTGGGACTGGGCAGGAAGCAGACGGAGAGCTGGGGGGGATTTTAGGAAGGCAGTTTATCAAAGGAATTTGACTTTGCAGTATTTCTTTTTCTCCTTCATCTCTTCCTCCTCCTCCTTTTTCTGTCCCCTCCTTCTACTTGTCTTCCTTCTGTTTGTCCTCCTTCCTTACTCCCTTCCTTCTTTTCCTTCCTTACTCCTTCCTACCATCTTTCTCCTTCTCCTCCTTCTTCTCTTCTTCTATTTCCTTCTCTTCCTCCTCCTCTTCTTTCTCCTTCTTCTTCTCCTCCCTTCCTCCTTTCTACTCCTTCCTCCTTCTCCTCTTCCTCCTCTTTTTCTATCTCCTTCTCCTTTTCCTCCTCTTCTTTCTCTCCCTTCCCCTCTTTTTCTTCTCCTTCTCTTCCTTCTCCTTCTTGTCCTTTCTTCCTCCTTCCTTCTCTTTCTTCTCCTTCCTTCTCCTTCTCCTCCTTTCTTCCTCCTCCTTTTTCTATCTCTTTCTCCTCCTTCCTGGCAGCTAAAGGGACAAGTAAATGCTCCAGTTAAAAGAGATAAAATCAGGCAGAAATGTGGTGCATGGGTGGAATGACTGTATTTTTAATGAAATGTTGAGCCCACATTTTCATTGTTAAAAACAGTCCTAAGCAGGAAGGAAAGCCAACTTACAGGATTCTGAAACACTGGCATTTAAAATCTATATAATGCATTTTTTTTAAAAAACTCTGCATTTTAAAGCTACAAGCCTGTAAAAAGGACACAGGCTGAGAACGCCAAATGTTACCCATTATCAGCCATTAGTTATATATCCCCCTAGCGTGGAATACAGTATTTTATGACCCTATTTTCTTTCAAGGCATCCAACTTCCGTTGAAGTGGATTTGTTGGAAAGACAGGGATTTGGTTAGGTGAAACCTGCTATCTCAGTTGCTCGCAGAGTCTGCACAATCTGTTATGCTCCCTTGGAAAAAGTATTTTCTTTACCCACAGAAAATTAGCATCCAAATAGGAGGTTGTTCTTTTTTTTTTTTAATGCAAAGTGGTGCAGAAATGTTTAAAATGCAATAAATAAATAACATAACGATATCACTTCTTTTGATAGCCTAGTTTTCCTTATGTAGCCAACATTTGCCATTGGTGATTGGGGAACCTTTTTATTCACATAGTCCGCATAGGGTTGATTGGACTGGTGAGACATTTGAGAGCACCCAATGAACTTCATTCCTAAACAGCTCTAGTAAACCAGGGTTAACTAGATCTACATTCAGCCACGTGCACACGATGCTTCACCATAATTCTGGTTGGGGTTCCTCTTCATCCAAAGTTCCTGAACTGGTTAACCAAAACCAGAAAGTGTTCTGAAGGGTCAAACAAAATTTCTTGAGAGCATCAGATGCTTATTTCATGTCTCTACTAATATTTGTATCCTGATCATTAGTCTAGAGTGGGCAGCTAATTATTAAAAACCCTAGCAGTGAATGAGAGATGGGTGATAATTGAACTCTAATTTCGATATCAGTAATTCAAGTGATTTTTCTGGCTTGGGGAATTCAAATAATAATGGGGGGGGGGGAAATTGGTATCAAGTGAGATTTTGGGAGGCAAAAATTCTAAAGATGGGGTATCATCAAAAAGAAACTATCTCCAGAAGTTACCATCTGATTTTGTATAAACACCTTGAGTTGTAACTTCCTTCTGTTTAGAAGGACAGAAAGTTCCTGAACAGTTTCCTAGATGTGGAAAAAAGTCAGAACAACCAACCCTTTGAGAAGAGATGAATCTCTTTGCTAGTATTTGGGGATTTGAAGCATTTTTGCCCCCTTCTTCCTTCCAACATTTTAAAAAATCAAAGCACCCTTGCCGTCAGACTCACAGACTACATCTCCCATCACTTGCAGTGAACAATGGGAGTCATAGTCTAGCAACAGCTGGGAATCAAAAGTCAGGAAAAGTTGCCTGTTGGATGTGACCTCCATACCCCACTAAGAAATTCCAAATAAAGCCCTGAGCAAGCCAAGTGGGTTAGGCAGGGTGGGGGGCATCTGTTTCTTGGTAGGATTAATGACATTCCCTCTTTATTTTATTTTTGGGCAGGTAAACACGAAGAACAACAAGCAGAAGGAGGAATCGTTTCCAAGAATTTCACCAAGAAAATCCAGTAAGTAATCTGAGATTTAAGATCACTTCTTTCTTAGGAGCTCTGAGATCAGCCGTGGCTGGTAAGATCTCCTCTGCTCTTCTAGCACAGCGTTTCTCAACCTTAGCCACTTGAAGATGAGTGGACTTCAACTCCCAGAATTCCCCATCCATCAAGGAATTCTGGGAATTGAAGTCCACTCATCTTCAAGTGATCAAGGTTGAGAAACACTGTAAATCTAGCATACTAAAAGTGATCGTGAGCTGATGGTGACTCTCTGGGCTGTACCCACTGCTAATCTTTCAGAATACATGTTATACATTCCCAAGCTTTGGCAGGATTTCCAAGAAATGGGATCCTTGGTCAGAGCTTGAATTCCAATCTGGGTCTGTCCCAGCTACCACGCAGGACTGACGTACAGGCGTTCCAGCAAAGGATTGAATCATCCTGCTTGCAAACCCTTTTATTTTAAAATGGATAATACAGTGGACAGATAATTGGAAGCCGTAGGGGTCAAGCAAGGCTGAAATCACGCTGACCTTTCACCGAGCATGGCTGGTCACTCCCTGCTACCACAGACTCATCGTCCTGATGCTCGGAGGGACCGAGCATTTGCAGGATGGAGGCTAAATGGAGATGTTCCTCTCATTGAAGGAACTCCCTGGTCTTTCTGTTGGGCACCGGGCAGGAATCAGATTAAGCATCCTCTACTGCTGTTGAAATAGGATCACGGAGGATCCAGAGAGCCAGTTTGGTCTAGTGGTGAAGGGACTGGGGCTAGAAAGCAGGAGATGGTGAGTTCTAGGCCTCCCTTAGGCAAAATAATAATAATAATAATAATAATAATAATAATAATAATAATAATAATAATAATAATAATAAAAAACATAATAATAAATACACAAAGAAATGTGAGAGCCAGTTTGGTCTAGTGCAATGCTTCTCAACCTTGGCAGCTTTAAGATGCGTGAACTTCAACTCCCAGAATTCCCCAGCCAGCATCAAATGAGTTGAAGTCCACCCATCTTAGAGTTGCTAAGGTTGAGAAACACTGTTCTAGGTGATCGCCAGCTTGAAAGATGTGGCCTGTTCAGGTGCTAGTCCGTTCACCTCTTTTATAAAATAGGAGCTTCATCCACCTTTCGGTACACTTAGCCAATGAAGCCACAGTAACCCTGGAAAACATCCGGAAATGATGGAGAGCAATGTCGTTGCTTTGCCTTCTCAACATCGTGGGTGTCTGATTCGGCCACCTCAGCGAGGGCACAAGAACCACATTGTGATATCACCCTGAAAGAAATTCCAGAGTTGCCCACTGCTCCAAAAGGGCGGGGAACCTCTGCTTTAAACCACCCCACCGGGAACTGAACCCAGGCATTTGAATGAACCTAGGTTGGGGCAACCATGCCCACTTGACTGGCATCCATCTAGGTTTCCTATGCTAGTTGCGCTGTTAAAATAGGGAAACGAAGTCAAATGCTTTCAGGCAGTAGCCCTTGAAAGCGCAAATGAGAGAGCCAGTTTGGTCTAGTACAGTGTTTCTCAACCTTGGCAGCTTGAAGATATGTGGACTTCAACTCCCAGAATTCTGGGAGTTGAAATCCACACATCTTAAAGCTGCCAGGGTTGAGAAACACTGCCCTAAGTTATGGGAAACTGTAGAGGTTGTATTTGGCAAGTGGTTAACAGAGAATAAGGTGGTATAACCACTGAATGCACCCAGAATGCTGCCAAGATTCAGAACAAACCCATGATGGGTTATGGAAACACCCTTTTTGAACAGAAGGTGGAAATGGGTTTAGAAACACAGCTTATCAATGAATGGGGGTCATGTCAGCCATAGAGGAAAGCTTCCTTTATGGAGACTTTCCTATAAGAAATTGTAATAAAACTGTAATGCATTTTTTTTAAAAATCCAAAATTTTGAGAGGCCCCTTCAGACGATGAAGTTCCAGATTGTAGCTTGCTTAGTTTAGGTCTAAGCTCAGCTCTACCACCACAGTTTAAATCTCTGCTCCGGTGTGTTTTGGGTGATCATGGCAAAGTCAGTGTTTGAGTCCAGCCTAATGCAAAATTAAATTAAGCCTCATCCATTTCAGAGGTTAACTGGGGACAGAAAATGTCCTTTAGAAAGAACCAGACAACCTATTTTGGATCTCTTGGAGGGAAATCCAAGTTATATACTAAAAACAACCCCCCAAAAAGTATCCTTCCTTTTTCTCTCTGCAAAGAGAGAAACAGGTTCTATTCTAATTCGAATTGTCATCCTTCCACCAATCCTCTGAATCTCAAAATTGTAGCTTGGTAAAAGTGCTGGATTTCTCAAAGCGATCACTACACACATATTCGTGCACAACGACACGTTTGTGCGGCCGTTGTCCGCATTCCCTAGAAAGAAGGAACAGCAATGAACCTGGTTGTATTCACCTTGATTTCTTAAGCCAGACCCCAGGTGACCTAGTTCACACCTGAGCCCAAACCTAAACCAAACCACCTTCCTCTTCTGTATGAACCCCATTTTCATATCCTGCAGTGCCTTGAGAAAAACAGAAGCCAACTAAATCTTTATTTCAATCATAGGCCAGCAGCAGAAAATAGCATGAAAGCAATCAACCTTACAGCTATCCCCACCCAACTTCTAGAATCATAGAGATGCCACCTGCAAACAAATCAACATTTGTTTGTAAATCTATAAAAAAAGCCAGGCCTGATTAAGCCCAGACTACGATAGTAAAGGATGAAGATCCATGGGGGAAAACAAGATCCCTTTGAAACACCCATCCGTTTGCGCCTCTTATCTGATCTGTTGGGCAAAGTTTGCTTTAGAGGCCCACCAGCCCCTCCTGCATAGTCTAGGGATTGGCACAAAAGACACACGACACGCTGAACATCACACTGCTTGTGGGTTCCCTGGAAGGGAAGGGGAATTTAAGAAGGCTGGTGGGTGGCATGGGGCTGTCTCAGCTGCCGAGTCACCCGAGAACGAGTGACTCACCGACATGCTTTCCTGACCTATTTTGGCACCACTGCGTAATGGTGCTTCCAGATGCTTGTTTACTCTTCAGCCCTGAGTCACGCTCTAGAACTTTCTCCCTTCTCCTAAACCGGGGAATCGGGGCGGGGGGGAGTTCATGGTTCAGATCCAGCTGAACTGCAAAACCGTGTTCTTACATCAACCGTGGTACCTTTTGCTTGGAGGAAGCACACTGTTCAAACCCGTCATAAATCAACTTTCCAAGTAGCCATGGGAGAACATTTTTCTAGCAAATGTTGGACCACAGCAGTTAGTGGTTCTCAACATCGAATTAGACCTGCTCTTCTGGGACCAAGAGAGGCAGTTTTCAGGCACCAGAAGTGAATTCTCACCATCGAAGAAGATGTTGAAAGAGGCTGTGCTTGTTGACCAGTGGAATAAACTCATCACAGAGGAGCTGAGCATTTGCATTTGGGCACACTCTAAACCATGGTTGGCTCAACCATGGTTGGTTCAACCATGGATTCCCGAACCAGCCTACATTAGCCTGCCTGGCAAGCAAAGTAATAATAGCTTGTTTGACTGACTCCTGCGTTTTCTTCTTCCTTATCCCCTCTTGCCTCTGTTGATTGGCTAGAAAAGATGGACAGAATCTTTTCCAGGGTGAGAGGGGGGTTAGAGGGGCTGTTTTTAAATTTAAAATCCAGTTAATTTCTTGCAGAAAACAAGATTAATCCCATCCGTTTAACTTTGGGAGGATTATTGGGGAAGGATATGACTCTGGAGGCTGAGAAGGCAGTACTCTGAGTCGCCCCTTGGATTAAAAGCTGGGGCAAAAGACAGAGGTAAAAAAACAGACTCAACCAGGAAACTTTAAGGAAACAACTATTGTAACTGTCCCTAAATTTAATGTATAACCAGATTAGGCTAAAGCATGGCTCAGTAGCTCAGCCATCATCTAAGCAAGTAGTATGAACCAGACCAT
Organism: Python bivittatus; assembly: GCF_059951505.1. NCBI lineage: Eukaryota > Metazoa > Chordata > Lepidosauria > Squamata > Pythonidae > Python > Python bivittatus. The sequence goes on along the minus strand of NW_028277066.1, from coordinate 1,617,734 downwards.
AGGTGAACCCAGTCCTTGTGTTCACAACTCAGGGCTCTGGCTGGTAGATCTTGTGAACCCAGCCCAGGGAATCTCTTGACAAGCTCTGTTCTCCTAACCTTGCCAAGCCGAGCTGGGTCTGAATTTTTCTGACAGTAGACGAGAGACTAGAACAAGCATTCCTGGGAACGATGTTGGGTGGTTCACACAGGAATAAGGGCTGTGTGTCCTCCAAGGACATACATCATCTCTGGCTGAAGCTGTAACTTGAGTTACAACAATATGCAAAGGGTTTTAAAGAGCTACGCCAGCATACGCCCGTATCTTGGGTTTCATTCAGAGTTCCTTATTAGGACAACATTTTCCTTGCCCCCATGCTGGTGTTTACTTTGATGTGCTAAACTGGGCAAGATTTGAAAAGGCATCTTGCCAAACCTGCTTGCCAAAGAAGTTACTCAAATTTAACCCAAAGCTTGGGCTATAATAACCGGGGGGGGGGGCAAAGAACTACAAAACAAACCTTGTACAACCTTTCTTTTGTATCTTCCTTAATTAAGCTTTAAAGCTAAAGAGCGTGGATGAGTTATCAGGGATTTTTCATTGTTTTGTACATGAAGTCTTCTTCCGGTCAAACTCAACTCCTGGTGACACCTTCGGCCCAAACGTGTCCTTGGCAACAACTATTTTTTTTCCAGGGGTGGCTTCTTTCAACTTCCCTGTGTAGCTACAGCCCTGGGATTCCCTGGAGATGCCCTATCCAAGTACTAACAGGCCCATCCTGTTTAGCTTCTGAGCCCAGAGAAGATCAGCCAAGGTCCTGGTGCCTGCAAAGACCTCATTAATCATTAGACAGGATGAAGCTGTAGATAAGAGCCTGGTTCCCCAAAGATTTCACAGTGTTTGCTTTCTGGCTTTTTGAAGATTAACAGAAGGCTGGACTCACAAAACACATTAGGCAAGGTTAAAAGGGAGTTGGTGTTTTTAACGTGTTCCAGGAATTCAGGGTACGGTATGGTTAGCGGTTGGGGTATTTTATCTGTTTTGTGTCAGATTGGGAAGTCATCCATATCAAACCAAAACATAATCCCAAGAATTGTCTTTTGTTAACATCCCATGTGGCATCGCAGCCTTTTTATCTGGAATAAATCCTACGGAATTTAATGAAGTTTAATCCTAAGGAGATGGACTTCAGATGGTCCAGCTGATGTGTGGTTCCTGGGAGTATAAAATAAAATAATAATTTGCCAGTGTGTTTTTCCCTTTTTCCCTTTTTTTATTATAACCGTGCTTATTGAAGATATGAGAGTTATGAAAAGTGATTGAAGTAATTACAAAATTCAACACTACTGTAACATATCATTGATACTTTTGTATGTATCCCTATTTTTTCCCCCTTTTAATTAGCTTGTTAAAAACCTGATCAATTTTTGAGGCAGGTTCTTCAAATCCAGCTTGGTGGATGGGCAGTTGATTCAAGATACCGTGTCAACCTAGTGAGTTCAGTAATCAGGTTAAGGATATTACGCAACCAAGGTTATTGGTCAAGAGTGGTACCCAAGAGGGCAGACTTGAAATATGGAGAGCAAGCTGTGGGTGCAGTCACAAAATGGCTGCCATGCTTACCCCACAGAGTTGTGGTGGGAAAAAATAGGAAGAGGCAGTGGTATGTATGCCTTCACAAGCTGCTGAATGAAAGACAGGATATAATCCTATAATAATATATCTTTTCTGCTCCCAAAGTGGCTAGTAGTTGGATGGGCGACAATCCTGACCCATGTAGGAACTGCAGGCAGATTGGTGAGGTTGCCCCCCAACTCCTGTGAGCCCATGTTCCATGCTAGCTTCCCATTTACACCTTTTAAGAATCTTAAACAAGGAATAACCAAGGGGTGGTCTTTAGGGTACAGTCACAAAGATCATGACGGTATCCACAATGGTGTGATTGAAGCTCTACCTGGTTTTTATACTTCAAACACACCGTTGCAATGGCCATCTTGACTTTTGGGGCCATACCCTGCAAACCACCTTTTTTTTTTCTTTTTTTTTTTGGTACCCTCAGGTCACTGTTGACTCCTGGAGACTGCCTGGAGTAGTCCCTGCAGTTTTCTTGGCAAGTTTTTTCAGGAGTGATTTGCCATTGTCTGCTTCCTGGGGCTGAGAGAGAGTGATCAGCCCAAGGTCACCAGCTGGCTTTGTTCCTAAGGTGGGACTGGAACTCATGATCTCCCAGTTTCTAGCCTGGTGCCTTCGCCACTACACCAAACTGGCTCTCTAAACTACTCCTGGAAGCATCATATTGATATCTTTGTTAAGGAGAAAGCAAAAGGGAGCCTTGTTTGAGACTTGACATGGAAAATCTCCCATTTAATGTTTTTCCTCCTCCTTCTCTTCAGGCTTCCCCTGGAAGTGGACCCCACCACAGTCTTTGCCTCCTTGTCCCCCGAAGGGCTGCTGATCATTGAGGCTCCACAGATACCTCCATACTGTCAGTACGGGGACAGTAGCTACGGGAATGAGATACCTTTGGACAGCCAAGAAACCACCTGTGCCTGAAGAAGACCCTGCTTGAGGCTCTCTCCCCCACAAGGTCTCTTCCATCTTTTGACCCCCTGCAGCTGCATTCACTCAAAGCCCACTTGATTGTACATTTCCTGGTCAATCCTACTCTTGAAAGGACTCGTTGAGCTCCCATGTTGGGCTTGGGGGCAAGGGGAGAAGGGTAGTGTTAACCTGATCTTTGAGGCTTTCAAATCAGTGGTACAAAATTATAGTCATCAGCTATCCCCTTGTCTCCAGCAGGAGTGATGTTAAGTCAGAAGGATTCAGTCCACGAAATCTTCTCTGATCTACCAAATTGCATATTTTGTGGGGGAAGAGCCCTCTGGAAGATTTTGAGGAGCTTAAGTGCTGAAGCCAAGATTGATTGGTTTGATCTTTCAGAGAAAAAAAAATGTAGAGCTGGGGCAAGTTCAGAAGAAAGGAAAACCTTGGCAATGTGACTTCCAGAGGAAATCACTCCTTTGTAAAGTCAGCAGCACTGTTGTTTACATTTCCCACAATGCCTGGTGGCAGCACTGCACTAGGGCATTGTGGGAAATGAACAGGCTAGCCTCAACAACTTTCCAGGCCAGTAGACTCCTTCATTGTATGAGGGATCTACAGCAATCTTTGGTCCTGCTAAGAAGTATTTAAGGGCTCATTCGCCATCTAGCTTTCACTGAATCAATGTTCAGAACCGGTCAAAGTTCCCACACTTCATAATTCTGATCTAAGCCCCTTGCTGGCTTGCTTCATCATCCCACCAAGAGATATCCCAGTCTTGAAACAAGGAAGTCATTTTGCCCAAACATGCTCAGATGTTAAGAGATTGTCTCGAGATATTTGGAGATCTTGTGGAGGTCTCATGAAATGTTTAGCCTTTTCAAATGCAGAGGTAGAGCAATGGGGCCAAGAAAGGTCATCAGCCCTTGGTTGAAGTCTTACCTCCGAGGTGAAAACTTGATTCATAACACACATTTGTACCAAAAATTTGAGGGATTTGGCGTATTTGATCCTATCCCTGTGAAAAAAAAATAGTGCTGGCCCAGCTTGGAAGATCTTGTCCAAGAAGATGACGAACATTTTGGTGAGACAATCAACACATTTCACTTCTCCAAGTGGACCCAGTGCTGAAAAAACAAAATCCCTGCCTCTCCATCTCTCTCACTGAACATTTAGCAATTTGTGGTTACTACTCTCCAACTTTTACATCATGGGCTACTGGAGTCTCACCTAAGTGCTTGAAGTCCTACTACTGATTTTGCACTAAAGTAGTTTATCTGAGTTGCTATAGTTGATCCAAGTTTACAAGTTTCCAGAGCACTGATGTATGATGTGCTGAAGAAGATAAAAAGTGTTGTTCTCAGTACGCTTGGTTATTTTCTAGCTGGCTTGCCTTCATCACAAAACAGCCTCTCCTACCCTCAAGGGCTGATCTGGCATCAGGACAAGTAGTGCCGAACTCATCCAAAAATTGAAATTGTAACAGTGCTGCACCGCCTTCTCCTTCTTACAGAAATGCTCCTTGCAACATGACACCCAATTCTGCTCACTGGTTTCATGGAGGTCTCATGTACTTTCGTTTCTCTGTATGCTGTATCAGATGTAGCAACCAATTGTCCTTAATAAACATTTGGGTATATGTGAGATATATGACAATAGGAATAAATCGTTTTCGTGTTTCGTATTCCCTTCCTTTGCAGAGTTTCCCACCACAACCACATTTATTTTTTAAAGGGAACAGCTTCCCATAAAATGAGGTGGAGTTATCTGTGGCTTTGGGGTTGTTGCTGAACCTAACAGCCTGGCTGGATCTACCAAGAGACAACACAAATATCTTACAGTCCCATCTTCTCTTTTGTACTTTATATCATAGAATCATAGGTTTGGAAAGGACCTTGGAAGGACCATGTATGACTGATATGGAAGTGCTAGAGAATCTACCTGAGGTTCCACACTTGGATAACTGAAATTATTATTCATCTCTGAAAGGCGATGGTTGGATGGATGGATGGATGGATGGATGGATGGATGGATGGATGGATGGATGGAGTAATGGATGGATGGATGGATGGATGGATGGATGGATGGATGGATGGATGGAGTAAAGATGGATGGATGGATGGATGGATGGATGGATGGATAGATAGATAGATAGATAGATAGATAGATAGATAGATAGATAGATAGATAGATCGATCCTACAACTGAATCCAAAGGAAGTTTCCTTATCATGCATATTTATAATTCCAGTCTTAGAATCCCAGGCTTAGAAAAGGGCTTTCCATAATATCATTTGAAGTACTAAAAGTTGGTGTGATCCATGTTCCTTCCATGGATATGAGACAAAGAGTTCTGTTTGACCTCTTCGAAAAGCCCTCTGTTTTCAAGCTTCAAGTAGGTTTCTCAACCAAAGCTGTCCAAATCCGAGGACATAACGTTGGTTTTTGAAGGTGTTATCATTTCTATCTTGGCTACCTCCAGGAGAAAAGTGGTCATTCAATGGGAAATGTTACGGCTATCAAAAATTAGATTAAAAGGTTTGGGAAAGGCTAAGATTGGTTTCCAAACTCTGACAAAACCCAAAGATTACAAACCAAGACTTCTTAATCACCAAGCAACAGGATTGGGGGTGGCCCAGGATCCCTTCAGGTATTCTTCAAGATTCATTTTATTGTATGCTTATTCTTAGGCACAAATGCACACACTCATCTCTGTAACATTAGAGTTCCCCGATCTAGGGTAACTTCCGGTGGGAAATACAGTACAATTACGTTCTTGTCTGCCAAAGGGAGACGGTAGGCTCTTACAGGTAATGTGGATTTCATAGTCCATGTTCTTCTGTAATGCTAGCTTAGGAATCTGCATTATTCCGATCTCAGACCAGGATCTGAAGTCCACAATTGTACAGCGGTATTCATTAGCCACACTCCCGTAACACATCCCTCTAGATCCTGACTATTATCTGAAGATTAAAAGCTCAATAAAACTTTGATGAAAGAAAAAGAGGGATTATTCTCAACACATTTTTGGATTGGAAGGCAGTTGTCACTCATCTAAATTAAAAAAGCCTAATAAATAGGGTCTCTGGGTATTTAAGGAAGGCAGTTGGGCGGTGTTCAACGCTTATGACAAGGATGGCCTTGAGCTATTTTGCCTCTGGAAGCAATGGATGAAATGATGCCCCTACACCCACACACACACCCACACACCTCTTTCCAATTCCATGTATAGAAATGGGCTGTGGTGATCACTTGCTGCAACATGCAATGGGAAGCTGTGCCTCCGGTCTTTCCTAGTTGGATGCACGAACCACTGATAGTTGCTATCTCACACTGTCTCATATTAGGGCTGTGTCAGCCTTATGAGGTAGACCAGACAGGAAGTACAACCAGATGAGCAAATACTACTTTATTGTTAAAAGCTACATTAGCAGAATCTTGCAAGTCTGAAAGTACAGCTCTCTCCCCATCTCCTTTACAGACCAAGAAACTACAGAGGGTCTCTTCTGAGCCTCTTGCCCCACCCACATTGCTGCTGTGGGCCAAGCTGCCTTTTATTTGATCATTCCCTTGGCTGTGTCTCTTCACCCCATCTCCCAAGGTCTTTCTCACATATCATTTCAGGCCAGCTCTGACAGATGGACTGATGGAAAACAAAAGAAGTCAGTGGCTGTATTTACCCAATCCATTGAACCATATGCTCCTTCCTTCCTTCCTTCCTTCCTTCCTTCCTTCCTTCCTTCCTTCCTTCCTTCCTTCCTTCCTTCCTTCCTTCCTTCCTTCCTTCCTGTCCTCCACCTCCTCTCCTTCCCTCCTTCCGTCCTTCCATTCAAAAGCCACCTAATCATTCTGCAATTCCAGGCAGCACTTCCCTTCAAAAAAAAAAAAAAAAAAGGATAAAGGAATCACATATATTTCTTTATAAAGACGAATCCTACACACACACACACACACACACATACACACACACACCTCAATTTTTGCAAAGGTCCCCCCTGATTGAAATAAACTTCACCCTAAGTTGCCACTATAAAAATCCAGCAACTTCCATTTTTCTATGTGTATGTTAGCTTCCCACCCACTTTATGCCCACCTACTTCCCTCTTAAGTCCTTTCCCACCTCCAACTTCCTTCACTTTTTAATTTCGTATTTACAACTGATAATTCTATGCCACTCTACACCAACATGGCTCCAGGCTTTATTTTTTAAAAGGAAGGGGGGAAAAAGAGGTAAAAGATGGTGAGTGTCTCCCTCTACAAAGGCCTGGGTGAAGAGCCAGGTCTTCACCACGCTTCTAAAGAATATCAGAGGGGGGCCCTCCAGATCTTGGGAGGAATCTCCCATCGACTGCACTTGCCCATGGTTCTGGATACCACCTTCCAGCCTGTCCTTATAAAGCTGGTGGGCCTCTTTTGCAGGAAATCTTTCAGGATTTCTTGCAGCAACCAAAAGTACAGGTAGTCCTCGCTTAATGACCATTCATTTAACAACAGTTCAAAGTTACGACAGCCTCGGGAAAGAGTGATTTACAACCTGTACTCACACTTATGACCATCACAAACCATCGCACTATCCCTCACAGTCACGTGATCGTGATTTGCGACATTTTTTACAACGGTCATTAAGCGAATTCTGGCCAAAAAAAGTCCATTGGGGAAGCTGGATTCACTTAACCACATGATTCGCTTAATGACCATTTTAAAAATGGTTGTAAAATCGGGTCTGGTTGTGTGGTGACTCACTTAATGACCGCCTCACTTAATGACCAATTTTCCAGTCCTTATTGTAGTCATTAAGCAAGGACTACCTGTATTGCATGACTATATTCTTCATCCCAACTATGCCCAGAACGTTGCATCCCATAGTGTTTAAGACCTGCACGGTATGGCAAATGGCATTCCTTTTCCTGCCTCGGTTAATAGTTATTGATGCTGATAAAAAAAAACCTCAGTGTTCATTTCTCTGCACACTCAGTTCTGCCATCTGTATACAATATGAGCTCTTTTTCCAAACGCCATCCACAGCCAGGCCAGAAGTGATGTTCAAGCTGTTTTCTGACAATACCGCAGCAAATCTTGGTTTCATGTGCAGACCTTGAATTGGAGATTAATTTGCAGAACCATCACTCTAGCATGCATACACACAGGATATGTACACATATGCGCATACACCTACAAACACAGACCCTTGAGTCAAGGTCGACGTCTCATGAGAACATAATCACGCTCCATTTTTCTTGGCAACCATACGGAATCGGGCTTCCTTCCCAGTCTATTTATTTATTTCACTTATTTATTTAATTCCGTTTGGACACTGCCTCACTGACTCTGGGCAGTTCACAAATAATAACCTAGCCCACAAGCCAGAATTTCCTGCGGGCCTCCCACCCAAGGTCTCATCAGCTTAGCTTGTCAAGATTAGCCAAGATCAGCTAGGAGTCTCCTGGATTGGACATTACCCTGTACTTTTCATGGTCAGAATACGACCAAATGCTTTTCTGACTCTCCAGTTTAGCCTCCTGTCCTGTTATCTCCTGGTGGTCTCCCATCTTAGTCCTCAAAAGATCAGACTCTGCTTAGTTTTCAAGATCTGTCAAGACCAGGTTAGAACTACGCCCTCCTGCAGAATCCTATTGACCGCATTTAATTCATTAAACAGAACTTGCCTTTCTAGCTTTGCGTTCAAGCTCTGCCCAAATCTGTGTCCACCTTGAGGAGGGTAGACACCCTGTTACCTGACATGTCCATGGACCAACAAGCTGGCATGCCTCTGGCTAGGCAGCTTAGCTGACTCACAGCCATTTGGGTGCCTTTTCCTTCCATTATTTATGAACTACGTTGCTTGCCAGCAACGTCATTCTGCAAGGAGGCGTTTCAGTTACTAAGCAGGTCTTTTCAAACAAAGACTCTCTTAGAGCCTGGGGTTAGGGTGGGGAGATCATTACATTCCATGGGGCTCCAAAACTAACATGTTCTGACTAAGAAGTGAGAGGCACGTTTGGCAAAGCGTGTTTCCTGATGGCTCTGATCTTCACGTTCCTTGGTGTCACCTGCTGTCTGAGCCCAAAGTAGGAACACAGGTGAAACAGGGAGCAGTGACACCCTAAAGAGATCTTCCTTCCCCTCAAAGAAACATGGAGCTGATTTGGATCATGCAAATAAAGATAAGGATTGGGTGGGCGCATAGCCTGCTGCCAAAGAGAAGTCCACCAAACTCCAGAAGACCTGCTAAGTCAATGAGACCTTACGTTTCTCCAATATGGACAACTAGAGACTTGAAGATGTTAGCCTAGATAACCCTGGCTATCTAGGAGGCAGCAGAAATTTGGAGGATGACCTTCTTAGGGACAGTTCCCCACTATAGAAGAGTTTGCCTCCTGAGGTCAGGTTAGCCTCCACCCTTTTATCCTTCAGAAGAGCAATGAAAAGAGGCCTCCCTTGTAGGGTTTTCAGAGAGGAGGGTTTTTAATTGCAGACAGAGACTGTGGAAAGTGTGGTATGAATGTTACAGTGTTATGGTGTTTTCATTGCTTTTCATTGCATCAGCTCTGCCAGAGTTTGGTGAATAGGTGGCACACAAATCAGTGAAGTAAATCCATCCATCCATCCATCCATCCATCCATCCATCCATCTACCCATCTACCCATCTACCCATCTACCCATCCATCCATCCATCCATCCATCCATCCCGCCATCATACGTTAGCACTGAGTCCAAGAGTTAGAAGATGAATAAAGAAAATATCTCACGTAGCAACTCAACCAGGATTTTTACAAGTTCTGGAGAAGAGAAGAACATCCTTCCTGAACCTTTTAGAGCTGGAACCAATTGGGGCAGGATGGGACAAGAAGCAAGGTCTGAGCTCTGTCGGAAAAAAACTATTCTATCATTTGGATTATATATAAGTATGTTCCTGTTGCCTTCTGGTGTTTTATGGCTGATAAAGCTTCAAATCCAGGGCTGGTTTTCATATTCTTTGGGTTCATGTGTTAACAGTTTAAGAATCTTCCAGATCTTTCCATGGAGCGACTCAGGATTTCTGATTCCAGACTGACTCAGATCCTTGTTTCCCTGAGCATGACTTCTGGATCGAAATCTGACTTTGTCCTTAACTCTTGACCATCTTTTAGCAAATTCAGTTTGTGGTAGCTCAGTGCAAACCATTGTGAGACCCACCTGGAGTCCAAGTTGTGAAAAGGATACAACGATGTCCCACTGATCTATGAAATGCAGCAAAGATTCCAAAAAAAAAGAAAAGAAAAGAAAAGTAATCTAAAAGGATCCCAAGAATGATAGTTATATCTTAAGCATATTGCGGTTGGGATCTCAACAACATGAGATCCCACCTTCTGGAATATTCTCCTCCCAGAAGAGCGGTGGGCCCCTACCCTCCTGGCTTTCTGGAAAGAACTGAAGACCTGGTTCTGCCAGCTTGCGTGGGGCAAGAAGAGCTTTAACCAACCCTGGGTATGGCCGGCACCCTGCTGACATTCCCCCAGCCTAATAAACTTTAGTTACCACCTATTATCTTGGACGATACTTACTATTGGTTTAGGATAAATTATTAAATTGTTATGTTGTATGTTTAATGAATATTTATCTTTTTTGTAAACCACCCAGGGTGGCTTTGTAATGAGACGGGTGGCGACAAATCTGAGAAAGAAAGAAAGAAAGAAAGAAAGAAAGAAAGAAAGAAAGAAAGAAAGAAAGAAAGAAAGAAAGAAAGAAAGAAGGAAGGAAGGAAGGAAGGAAGGAAGGAAGGAAGGAAGGAAGGAAGGAAGGAAGGAAGGAAGGAAGGAAGGCAGGAAGGCAGGAAGGCAGGAAGGCAGGAAGGCAGGCAGGCAGAAAGAAAGAAAGAAAGAAAGAAAGAAAGAAAGAAAGAAAGAAAGAAAGAAAGAAAGAAAGAAAGAAAGAAAGAAAGGAAGGAAGGAAAAGAAATCGGAACAAGGCCTTTTGCCTCCTAAGCGAGTTACCCGGTTACCTGGAATTTTAGGCTTCAATATTAGCTTTTTAATAAAGGTGATATTGGCATTTTTAACATGGCAGTCCAGGTCTCTTTTCTAACTACAGGGAAGCATTTTTTTTCTGGGCCAAGGCCATTTCTCTTGGCACAGGAGAACTCGTCTTTTGAGCGACTCAACAATAGAGAGCGTATTCCGAAAGTCCTTGAATACACGTGCGATTTTAAAAACATGAACCCATAAATTTGCTACTTGTGGAATGTTATCCGGAATCAATGTTTTCTATTGTTCAATTCTCATGTGTAATCACTGTCTTTTATTGTTTGAATAGTTGCTTTCAAGTATCAGCTGTACCAAATGCATGTATCATTTGTTTCCGTACCCTTTAAAAAGACTCGAGCCCGCTTAATAAGTGCTTTTCTCTTTGCCTGAATTCCTGGGTGGTTCGTATTTTCGGGTAGGCTCAGAAGCCACCTTTGCCAAGGTAAAATGGTTTTCTCTCCCAAATTCAAGGAAGGGGTCTTCAGCCTCACGCCATTTGGGGTGCCTGAGTTTTAAAGACGACAACCTTTTATTTTCCACAACACGCTTAACTGGTTTATTGAATTGGTTATTGGTTATTTAATCTCATGTCTGGAGATGTTCAACACATTCACCCATTCATTAACCCCAAGTTCAGGCTCGCTCAATACAGATGTATCACCAGAGATGAGGATTAGTCAAGTTTAGCATGGATGCAGCTGATAAGCTTTTCACTGACCTGATTCAGTATGTTGTGTGAACCCAATCGTTCAGGGCAGAAAACATAACGGGGGTTAAGAAGATAGGATACCCTCCTTTGGGGGAAAATGAGTACTTGAAAACTTATAGACTAAGTTCTGGTGTCCACATTGTGGAATCTGCCAAGCTTGTACATTTCAAACTCCTTTGGTCTGGAACCAGAAACTGATTCCTATTAGCTGAAATTCATTACCTACTCAATTTCTCTTGTAATATTCTGGTCTAGGCTTTCACCAGAGCTGGTCTTAGGACAGTGAGGTGGCTCCTCACTCTTTCACATCAGTCAGAATGACTGTGAGCAACTCAAGACCGCAGAGCAGTGTTTCTCAACCTTGGGAACTTTAAAATAGGTGGACTTCAACTCCCAGAATTCCCCAGCCAGCATGACTGGCTGGGGAATTCTGGGAGTTGAAGTCCACCCATCTTAAAGGATGGGAGTTAAAGTCCACCCATCTAGTTTCTCAACGTTGGGAACTTTAAAATAGGTGGACTTCAAATGGAGTTGAAGTCCACCCATCTTAAAGGGTGGGACTTAAAGTGCACCCATCTTGTTTCTTAAACTTGGGAACTTTAAGAGGGGTGGACTTCAACTCCCAGAATTCCCCAGCCAGCCATGCTGGCTGGGGACTTCTGGGAGTTGAAATCCACCCCTCTAAGAGTTCTCAAGGTTGAGAAACACTGCCACAGAGTATCTCCATAGCAGTTTGAAATAGAATCAAGGGAAGATCACAATTAAAAATCTGCTGGCTGGTTTTGCACCGTGTTTATTTAAATCCTTGCTGCCTGATTTTCCTGTTAACTTTCTGATTTTTGCTGTTTGGGAGAAGGAGAAGGAGAAGGAGAAGAAGGAGAAGGAGAAGGAGAAGGAGAAGGAGAAGGAGAAGGAGAAGGAGAAGGAGAAGGAGAAGGAGAAGGAGAGTGTCCACCTTCTGGAATTGCAGGAAGCATGAGAGGTCATCCCACTGCTTAAGCTTTGGGTATCCCCAAGATTTTCCCGGGTGATGCGTGTTTTGCCCTTACCCTAATGTTCAATTCCACTCTGACGCCGATACAGCTGGAAAAGCAGAAAAGATAATCGCCCCTGAGCCAACTACATTACATTTTATGGTTTCGTGGCAATTACGCTGCATTTTATGGTGTCATAACATATTACGTTTTATGGCTTAATATCTTTCGTATTGAGACACGGATGCGCAGAATGTAAAGAAGGGGAGCCGTTGCTGCATGGAAGGGGGAATGTTTTTGGTGGTGGGACAACTGGACAGAACAGGGCACCTGAGACAGGGAATTCTCCCTACAGTCGATCAAGGTTCACATAGATATGTTAAGGTTATGTTATCAAGGTTAACACAGATCTCTGGTAACCCTTAATGGACTTTTCTGACCAGGACTGAAATGACAAGACTTTAAGGATTTGTTATAGAGCAGGGTTCCTCAACCTTGGCAACTTTTAGACGGGTGGACTTCAACTCCCAGAATTCCCCAGCCAGCAAGGCCGGCTGGGGAATTCTGGGAGTTGAAGTCCACCCGTCTTAAAGTTGCCAAGGTTGAGGAACCCTGTTATAGAGAATAGGCGAAGATGGGAAAAAGAGATCTTCTGTTGCATTTTAAGGGAAGGTGAAAAGTTACTAAAAATTTTTATAACTTGTGATGCAGGGAGAAGTCATTTCTTTATATATTTCATTTCTTTATTCTTATTTTTTCTTTCTTTTCCATTTGTCTTTTCTTTTTCTTTCTACCTTTTTCCTTTTTCCCCCCTCTGCACTTTCTGAACTTTTTTAATATTTCTTCTTTCTTTGAGTTTCGTTTGTATTAGGTTTGACTGTGTTTATTAAAAACTTTAATTAAAGTTTAATTAAAGTTTATTAAAAACTTTAATAAAATAATTATTTTTTAAAAAGTAAATTTTCCATAAGGCAACTCATCCTTTGCATTTGACCAATGGATGACATTTCCCCCCACTTTATCAATACCCCCGGCTTTTTAAACTGCCTTGCCTGATGATCTAAAGCAGTGCTTATCAACCTCAGCAACGTTAAGATGAGTGGACTTCAACTCCCAGAATTCCCCCAGCCGGCCTCTTCTGCAGTTACATAGGGAGTGCATCAATATTGCTCCGGACTGTTTGTCGTAATCAGCAACAACTGCATTCTGGATAATATCAGTATTACAGGGAAGGGGCTGTAGAAGAGCTTATCTGGACCAGAGAAGGCTATCTGAGTTGAACCAGTCATCTGAATCTTTTAAAAAATAGCTTCATATGGACTAGTTCCTTGTTTAAGAAGTAAGCTTCTTTAAAAGGACAAGAAAGGGGAAGGCCATCTTGCTCTGTTTACCTAGCTGAGCTGGATAGGGGGAATTGTGGGTTTCTCATTTTTTTTAAAAAAAAAATCTGGGCTAGCAAAATTCTTTATTTGAATTTTTTTTTTTTGTCCTTGCTTTGCTTTGCTTTTTTTATTTATTGAGACTGTAGCACTGGGATGATTTAAGACGATTCTGAGAGGAGAGATGCTCTATCTGGTGAGAACTCACAGCTCATCCCCAACCAGTACACAGCTGAAGGGATGGACTGCCCCGCCCATCATCCTCAGCCAACATGGCCCAGGTTTCTGGAATGAGGGCTGTTGCAATCCAACCTCTTGGATGGGCTGCAGTTTCACGAAGACGTTTATTGATCTCCTTGCCCATCAAAAATCATGAATCACATGATTGCAAAAGTTTGAACGACTACCGCATTTTGAATCAGCCGAACTAAATTTCTTCTCCCCCCCCCCCCATTTCTCTCTTATACCTCTTCATCCTCTGCTCCCTCCTCTTAGGCATGCAATTTGATTAATCCAGGAAGATTAACCTCTCTTTAACTTCTTGATTAGCTGCATTTTAAAACTCCATTTGTTTTCCTCTTTCATCAGGAGAGACTAATTTGCATTGATAAAGAAAGTCTGCAATCTTTTGAAAATCAGTGCAAACTCGTGCCTGGAATCTCAAGGGCTTCTCAAGGAAAACTTTAGGGGGCAGGGGGGGCACTTACATTTACACACACACCAATGGGCAGGGGGTGGAGGGTTAAGCAATCATTATATATGGGCTAGATCAGTTTTTATCAACTTGCCAACTTCAAGACGGGTGGACTTCAACTCCCAGAATTCCCCAGCCAGCAAGAATTCTGGGAGTTGAAGTCCACCCGTCTTGAAGTTGGCAAGATTGAGAAATACTGAATTATTCTTTGGCTTGAGCAAAACCAATGAACAGGAAGTCCTCATTCATAATTATACCCAACCCTTCAACAGCCTTTCATTCCACATTCCTCAGTGTCCCCAAAGGTTAAAAATTCCAGTCTGGGAGCTAAGTTAATTCTCTGAAGAGGAAGAATTGCTAACCCGCCCTGGCATATTTCTTGTCTCTGTCTTTATTCTGGTGGCGACTCGGTTTGGTGTGGGGGTTCAAGGCACCAGGCTACAATCCAGGAGGCCAGGAGTTCTAGCCCTAGGTTAGGTGCAAAGCCAGCTAGATGACCTTGGGCCGGTCCCGTAATATTCGGAGGATCTCACATGCTTCAGGTCCCAGGGTGCAGGGGAGGGCAGCATTAAAGTTTGCCATGCTCCCATGCTTCTAGTGCAGTTTCCTCAACCTTGGCCACTGGAAGATGGATGGACTTCCACTCCCAGAATTCCCCAGCCTGGGAATTCTGGGAGCGGAAGTCCACATATCTTAAAGTAGCCAAGGTTGAGAAACACTGAACTAGAGTGGCAATGGAAGCACGGGGAGGGGAGGCTCCCCTTTATCCGTTGTGTTCAAGTAGAGTCTGGACAGCGGATGCTTTAATTTGGGCAGGGGTTAGACTTGATGACCTCCCCGGCCCCTTCCATCTCTATGAATGAATGGGAAGCAATAATACTGTAATAGCCAAGATATGAATATAAGAGCAGTAGAATAATAACCATAAGGTACTCTTTTAATGAACGATGATGACTTTATAATAATTGCATTCCCTCATGCCCTGAATGTAATATGTGCCCGTCCCCTTCTAATGGTTACTCGTGTTTGTTTATCATTTTAATAATTAAATGTTGTATTTTCAGGGTTGGCTCCCGGCGTATAATTAAATGTTGCCTCTTAAGGGTTGGCTGACTGCACATAACTGGGATTGCCCGTGTGGGTGTGCTCCGCGGTGGCGAGCGTGCATGGCAATCTTTGGCTTTTTGGAAGCGTGCGAGTCACGTCTCTGTTGTGTGTTGGCCGTTCGGTCTCCATGGCAGCTCAAGCGATGACGTGGGAAACCTTGCTGGGGAGCACCAGTGTTGCTCCGGGCTGTGGGCACAGGATTCTTAGAAGCCGAGGCGCCCGCTGCACGGCGTTCAGACTGCTATGTGATTCGGCTGGCGAGTGATTTCAGAAGCTTGCTGCCAGCGCGTCATCCTCGGCGGCTGCAAGCCCAGATCCAACCTTGCGTTGCCCTGCTGCCTTTCTGGCTCCGTAGGCGGATGGTTGGCTTGGCCGTTGTCGTGGCCGAAGGGCGGGACAAGGGTGGAAAATGCCGGCCTTTTCTTGCGCGGGTGGGCTGCGGACACAAGAGGACCCTCTTGTTCTGCCCCTCCCCTCTTAACAGGGAACAATACCAGGGAGATGATATTGGAGAAGATTTGCTGGCTTGCTTCAGAAAGAGAATCTGGGAAGATGTGCAGGAAGACTAAGGCTGTATTATAATATTAACAACATATCTATCTATCTATCTATCTATCTATCTATCTATCCATCCATCCATCCATCCATCCATCCATCCATCCATCCATCCATCCATCTATCTATCTAGGAGTAAGCAGCAGAGCATCCTAGTGAAGCTGAGACAGGGAGGTCCCATTGCACAATTTGTCTTCTAGCCCCCAGGTCAATTTCTCTGCTTCTGCAGCTCCCCCCTCCCACAATTTTGGAAAGTTAGAGGTGGAGAAACCCTCTATAGCAGTGTTGCTCAACTTTAGCCACGTTAAGATATGTGGACTTCCACTCCCAGAATTCCCAGGCTGGGGAATTCTGGGAGTTGAAGTCCATCCATCTTCCAGTGGCCAAGGTTGAGAAACACTGCACTAGAAGCATGGGAGCATGGCAAACATTAATGCTGCCCTCCCCTGCACCCTGGGACCTGAATTGCTAGCTAAGCATGTGAGATCCTCCGAATATTACGGGACCAGCCCAAGGTCACCTAGCTGGCTTTGCGCCTAGAATTTTACCCGCGATAGCAGAAGTAGAAAGGGACACGCGAAGTTGGGCTTGATAATGTCATGGCCAGTGTAATGATATGTGGGAAAGACCTTGGGAGACTGTGCCAAGAGACGCTGCCAAGGGAACAGTCAGATAAGAGGCGGCATAGCCTGCAGCTGGATAGCGGGAGGGGCAAGAGGCTCAGAAGGGGCCCTCCCTAGTTTTTTGGGCTGTAAAGGAGACGGCGGGTAGACTCAGATTTGCAAGATTGATGTCAGCCTTACGAGGTAGACCAGACAGGAAACACAACCAGATGAGTTAATTCTACTTTATTGTAAGGCTACATTAACAGAACCTTGCAAGTCTGAAAGTACATCTCTCCCTACTTCCCCTTTACAGCCCCAAAGGGGCTGTAGTTGAAGTCCACTGGGAGTTGAAGTCCACCTGTCTTAATGTTGCCAAGTTTGAGAAACACTGCCCTAGAACCTCTATGTAGGTTTCATATTTGAAAGCAAAATGACTTGCTGGGATTCTTGCATACCACTGCAACCTGATTCAGGATAAATCCTATTAACCCAAACTCAGAAAGAAATGTTTCTTGCTGGTTTTTCTTTTTTGCTTCTTTTTTCTTTTTCCGGCCCAGCCAGCCCTTCGAGGTAGGCCAGGTCAAAAAACAGCAGGGATCACAGGATTCCACTTGATGGTAGTCAAACAGAATCACAGAATCCTGAAAGCCTGAGTATATCTCTGCCTCATCTTCTACAAAACAAAATCAAGGCGAGGTTATTTTGAATTTCTTTCTCACGCTTTTCTCTTTTCCAGGACTGAATAATCTTTTCTCAAAGATCCCCCCCCCCCGCCCCCCATAGCTCACTTATGCCTTTCCTTAAAAGTCCTGATGATTGCTACGGAGAATGGACCAACCATGGCTTGCTTGCTCATTTATTCATTTATTTTTGCAATTTAGAGGCTGCCCAATTCCATAAGACTCTGGGCACCTTACAGCATTAAAAACAGTAAATACAGCACTATAATAATAAAAATAATAAGAAGTAAAGTTCTACAGAGGCTCTGCACTCACCCTAATCAAGGCTTCGGGAATAGCCAGGATTTCAGTGACTTCTTGACTATTATCAGGATGGGAGCCATATGGATTTTGGGGGGCTGCTGCTCCAGCCAGCAGGGTTAGTGCGATGTGTGAGCCCAATGTTAATGCACACATCTCAGAAGGAGACTGACTCCTGAATTAAATGCTAACAAGAAAATCTGCACCACTCTCTAAATCACAAACAGCAAATCATCTTTCAGCCTGCAGTGTGGTGTGTGATTAGTGGAAGGTTGGGGGTCTTCTGTGAACCCCAAAAATTGGGAAAAAGAAAAACCGCCAAGAGGAGCACGGATGAAGGAGAAGGGATGGAATCTGCTCACACAAGGACTAGTCTAGGCTAAAATGGGATTGTATCCGCATGCAATTATGATTATCGTTGTTGATCGCACAATCAGCCAGATGTTTAGAGTGGATCTGGCATTTTTATCCACCTATCGAGTCCTTCCCAAGGACCAGGGATAGGAAGATGTTGTTTGATGGTGTTAAAGGCATCGTCACAGGGTGTGAGCTGTTCCAAATAAAGCTGCCTTTTGTGATCGACTGATGGTGATTTTGTCAATGCCGATGGTCTTCCAGGGGTGCTCCAGATGTTTCCGGATTGCACCCAAGGCGCCTATTACTCTTGGCACTATTTTTGCTTTCTTTTGCCACATTGTCGCTCTATTTCTATTTGCAGGTCTCTGTATTTTGTGATTTTCTCCAGTTCTTTTTCTTCTCTTCTGCTGTCTCCAGGTATTCATTGCTGTTCACACAATCAGCCAGATGTTTACACTGCATTTGGCATTTTTTTCAATTACTGTTGTCATTGTTATCTGAGCATGGTATGTAAGCTGGGCCCTGGTATTACAACAGAGTGAATACAGCAATGGTCATTTGTTAACCTGGGTTAGCAAGCTGTGTGAACTCAGCCAGTCGCACAGAAACCCGTTTTGCGCAAACCCTGCATTGGATTTCCGGATGAGTTAGACCAGTGTTTTTCAAACACAGTAACTTTAAGATGTCTGGACTTCAACTCCCAGAATTCCCCAGCCAGGATGCTGGCTGAGGAATTCTGGGAGTTGCAGTTCACACTTCTCAAAGTTTGAAAAACCCTGTGTTAGATTTTTAACTCCACTTTAGAGGAGGAGGGTTAAAAATCCAGTCCAACAGGTGGGGAACAGGGAGGCCATCCCATTCATCTCTTTCCCCCTTTTCAATCAGACAAAATATAAAGGCCGCTGCAAAAAAACCCAAGAAGAGTCATCCGCCCATTTGTTCTTTTCATTCGTTCATCCGTTCGAAAAAGGGCAAACCGTCCGGGCGGAAGCAGCTTCATTGGGCACTACGGACAGCGCCAAGGGACATACCGGCCCGCGCGCTTGCCCGTGGTGGTTGCCAAGGGCAATAGGCGACGCCATCTTCTCCCTCTCTCTCCCCCGCCCTCCTTCCAAAGGCGGCTGGGCTGCGGGACGTTGGGAGGGTGCGGGATAAAGAGGAGGGGGGCTCCAAATTGGGTCGGTGGGGGGAGGCTGGAAAATGTCTGCCTTTTCTTTAATGGAAGCCCCCCCGGGGCTTGAGCTTAGCTGTAGCCTTTTAATGCTGAGGGGAAGTTAGAAAGAGAAGCAGGCGTTTATAAAGGGGAGGGGGCTGGGGAAAAAACGCCCCAGATCGGGGGAGGTTGCACTTGGATTGGCTTTGGAGTGAGGGGGAGCTCAGGGAGGAGGCCTCAGTACTTTGGGCTTTGTAATTTTCTAGAGAGGTCGGTAGGGACCTCTTAGGGACTAGTATCTTGAAAATAAAAATTGGGGAGTGGAGCAAAAGCCTTCAGGCCTACTGAGTAATCTTGAAAGCCAGGGATGGGGAAGACGGGTAGTGGGATAGCTGCAGGTTTTGCTGTGAAAACAGGCTTGGTAGGAAGGCAGAATACTCTTAGGGACTAGAAACTTGGTGGGAGGAAGGAGAAAGGAAGGAAGGGGAGGGAGGGAGAAAGAGACATAGGAGCATGGATGGAGCAGACTTGAAAGTAGTAGGGAAATTCAGAGGGCTGGATCCACGTTTAGGTCCAAACTGGGTTTAGATTCAGGCACTGGTCTCTCATCACGGCTTATTGGGAAGCCTGGGCCCCGTTTTAGTTTCTGGAGCTTTGCAGAGGCTGAGCCCCAGGCGGAAAAGGGCCGCTAAGCTTGCTTGGCCTTAAGGGCTGGCGGCTTTACTCCCCGGTGGAGGCCAGTCAGGAAACCCGGCTTGGATGCTGCCAACAGCCCGACATGCTGGGAGCCATCATGGCTTGCTTTGATGGGCAGGAAAACCCTGATCGCCCCAGACAGTGAATCCAAGGAGCATATTTGCTGGTGGGGCAGGTTTGTTAGACAGGCCTGGCTCAAGATAGATCAGTAGCCTATTTATTTATTCATTCCTTGGGTTTCTTATTGGAAGGCGCCCCGGGGCCACAGAGACAGGCAGGATGCCGCTGAACCCCAAAATCGATCCCCGCTACTTCGTGCTGATCCGGCCCTTGCCCATCCCTCCCCAGAAAGGTCTGAAGATCCAGGCTCGGAGCAAAACCGTCTACAATTGCTGGGAAGTCCCAAGAGAGCAAGTATTTCGAGAGAACTATAATCGGAGGGCCAAACAGCTCTCGCAACAGGGGTATTTTACCCCCTGCTGGAAACCCTACCAGGATTTCGGAGACCCCCTTTACCTCGACCCCAGGAAACTCACCCTCTACGGTCTGGGACAGCTACCTCCTGTAAGTGTGCACGCCTCTCATTAAATCCGTCAGAAGGATTTTTGCCTGCAGCCTCCCAAAGCCGCTAATAAAAAACAGCTGGGAAGTGTTTTCTAGGCTGGCGGCTTAGAAGACACCACACAAAAGGAAATGGGATTGGGAGGGAGAAGGAAAAAGACAAACCCAGGCATAGGTTTCTAGGCGGCCACTGGATGACTCTGCATCAGAGGGTCGGGCAGACCCAGAACATTGGCTGAATCGAGTAAACCGTAATTCAGGTAACAGTGGGAAAACACATTGTGCAAACACAGCTGTTGTAGAGAGGAAAACAGCTGGGGAGGAATATCTGAGGTGTTTTCTCCACTGCTTTCCCCCCACCCCACCCCAAATCTGTCTCCTGGATGCCCCATTCATCTAAATCAGTTTTGCTCAACCTTGGCAACTTTTAAGATGTGTGGACTTCAACTCCCAGAATTCCCCAGCCAGCCATGGCTGGTTGGGGAATTCTGGGAGTTGAAGTCCACACATCTTAAAGTTGCCAAGGTTGAGAAACGCTGATCTAAATGGTTAGAGACAAGTCTGGTCTTCTGGCCACTGAGCACAGGTAAGCTGCTTGAGATATTCCATTATTGAATATAACAAAGTTGATGTTGGCCACCAAAGTGATGCCAAGAGGAGACTTAGCATTTTTATTTCTTTTTTTTTTAAGGATTCCCTGGGGTTGCAACTCTCTTCCACCCCTGTCTCTTTCCCAGGCTTTCTCACATGCTCCACTCGGGCCCTTTTAACATTCATGGAGGAACTCTAACATGACCTGTTTTTAGGTTGAGAATCTGAACTCCTGTCTCCAGGGAGAGGCTCCATGTTAAGCAGGCAGCTCGGATTCATTGAAAACTGAGGCGCGCTGGTCCCCAGATAGACCTTCTCATTACCCGAGTATTTTGAGCCCTGCGCGAAAAGGTCTGTTCTGACTCCTTGGTGAGCAATTGCAGGGAAATATTAGTCTCTCTCTCTTTTTTTTTTAAATCTATTTGGAGAGTTAATTGCCATGACAAAATTCATCTGCATTACTCCTGAGCTGACTTGTTGGTTTTCCAAAGGCAAGAGCAGCAACTTCTCTTTTTTTCCCCTCTTTCCTTCTTCAGGTGCACACTTGGGTTGCTTCTGCCATTTTCTATGACTATTATAAAAATCCATTGGACAGTTTTGGGGGGCTTCTCTGTAAAGGTGTAATGAAATGATATTGCAGGAGGGGAGACATGGCAGTCTGATCACTCCTTTTCTGACTTACACATTTTATTCAAAGTCATAAGCTTCCCGAGCTGTAGCATGCTTCATCTGGTAGTCCTTTTCTGATTAACGCATTCTATGAAAAGGCATCACCTTTCGTGCGCTGCGGCCCGCTTCATCAGAGGCATGGAGTGGCTAAATGAATGTCGTTTAAACTTGGTGTAGTTTGATGTTCTACATCACTTTAGCCCCTCCATGCCTCTGATGAAGCGGGCCACAGCGCACGAAAGCTGGTGCCTTTTCATAGAATGTGTTAATCAGAAAAGGACTGCCAGACTCCTTCTGGTATCATGAAATGAGTAGCTGCATTGTCCACAAAGAAACAGAAGACAAAGGAGAACAAAAATAACATTATCATTACATCTGCCCCTGTAGTTAAAAGTTCTTAGGGCCTGTCATTGAGGATGCATGTAAAACTTTGGTTTAAAGCAGTGTTTCTCGAACTTGGCAACTTTAAGATGGGTAGACTTCAACTCCCAGAATTCCCCAGCCGGCATACTGGCTGGGGAATTCTGGGTGTTGAAGTCTACCCATCTTAAAGTTGCCAAGTTTGAGAAACACTGGTCTAAAGCACGCATAGACCGTATGCATCTGTGGAGCTCCACGGCCCTGTGATCATAGTGCTGAAATTCAGTGGCAAATGGCTGAATTTGGGCAGCAAATCTCTCTTCCTTTTTTGAAATTATGTACAGGAACCTGCTTCCAGGCACACACACAAGCCTTTTGCCTTAAAGCTCTCAAACCTCTGCCTTCTGTGAAAATGCTGGCCTGTTTTCTTTATTTCTTTAGAGGTAGGAATGGGGGAGTGGGATGCCTCTCGGACGCAAATGATTCCCTTTTAAAACTCCTACTCCCACCCCCCAGCCGGAAATTAGCCTGGAAAGAATTATTTGGAGGTGTTTTCCAGAGCTGAGCAGGTTTAAAGATAAGAATAGAAGCATCTCAACGTCTTGCAACTCTCATTCCTCTCCAGAAACCCCTGATTGAAAACACTGCCCCCCCAAAAAAAATCATTCCATTGAGTAATTTCTTGGGAGTTTGGGAGGCTGTGTTGAGTTCCCCCAGCTGCATATATGTTGTCATTCCTGCTCTAGAGCACCCCTCCTTCTCTGGCACTTTCTCAAGGAATTGAAATGACAGCATCCAGAAATCCTCACCAGCATCTCTGCTGGCTGGGTTTCTTTTAGCATCAACACATTGAAAGTCTGCAGGCTGGCGAAAGCTGATCCATACTCCCTTCCTGCTTCCTGAACATTAGCAGAGGCAGCATAAACCGAGCCTAAGGCCACATAAACTAAGACGTGAGCAGAAATCTCTCTGTTTCCCAGCCTTTTTACCTCCAAGGAGACTTTGGTAAAATGCTGTTTGACAGTGGGCAGGGAGCAAGCTGAAGTATATCATGGCAGCAGGGGAGATTGGACTGAAAGAGTCTCCCACTTCAACTCAGCAGGAGAGAGTTTGATATTGTGGGCTGTGCAGGGGTGACGATGAGAAGAACCAGGATCTAGGACACTTCAGCTGAGTGGAGTGATTCTGCCAGTTTTCAGGTAGGTTTTTCCAGCCCTACCTGAAGCGCTAGGATTGCACTCAAGATCCTCTGCACATATAATATGCACTGTGTCATTTAACCAGCTCTCCTCTGAGCCTTTCAGGGAATAACTGGGTGGAAGACATGAACAATTATTTATAGGTTTCCTGTCTTTCCTATTTCCCCCTCCTTGACAATTTTTCAAGAATGCCAGAGAAATGTCTCTTTTCCTATTCACAGTTATCCCCTGAAGAACCTTGGGATGGGCTGACTGAAAAGGTTCCCTATTTTCAATCCCAAATTCAAGATTTTTACAACGCAGAATAAAGAGTCCAGGTTTCATATCAGCCAGAGTCTCTCCTAGGTTCAGTTCCTTGTCGGTTCAGGGAAAATAAATATGGCTACTCACATCATTCTTGTGCTGATGGATGCAATAAGAATACAGGCATTGCACGCTGCTAGTGCCAAGGGACCACAGTGGTCTGTCTAAGCTAGTGTTATCTCCGCGCTGGATAAAAGTGCATTGCCGAGCTGGAAAGCATGATTAAAAATAAAACTATCAAGCCCCTATGTAAAACAGCTCGTAAGGCTGCTTCAGAAAAAGACTCTTCCATAGTGGGAATTATTGCAAAAAGAATCAGAAGCAGTTCTGCCCAGCACACCACCCCTCTGGGAACTGTGTGGGGCCCAAAGGCATTGTTAGAAGTAAAGATTATGCTTGAAGCTGATTGCACGGCTATGTAGCATACCAGCTGCTTGTGTATTTTAATTAAAAGCACTTATTTAAAAAACAGGTTGGGCAGAGTGGCTGGTAGGTATTAAAGGAGGGTTAAAGACAGGTCCTGAGCTGAAGTGGCCAACGGCTTGATAGCCAAAAGGCACGCTTCACTGTTTTGCAGGGCTGAAGGCTGAGAAGTGGGTCAGACAAGGTAGAAGGGGGAGTTTGAGGCTTTCCCTTCTTAAACAATTATGTGCCCATTTTTATTTTTATATGTATATATTTATATATCAAATTTGTCACTGCCCATCTCATTAAAAAACAACTCTGGGTGGTTTACAAAGCAGTTAAAATCAGCTAAAAATACAATATAAAATGATCCTGAATAAATAGAAAATAAATATAATCCAAGAATAGATGTTCAGTTGGCAGTAGTTTGCCGAACATCAGCCACCCCCTGGATTGGGTAAGATTCTTGTCACCTCTTGGGTAAGATCTTGGGTAAGATTCTTGTCAGCTCTGCAAGCTGGCAGAGCCAGGTCAAAGCCAGGCAGAGCTTTTTGGTCTAAAGCTATAGTTCTCTTGTGTTTTCTGCCCTCAAATGACAGGCCGTTACTTTTCAGAAGTCCCAGTCATCTGATGTGTAAAAAGAAAATTCAGCCACAGTTTGCCTACCCCTGCCCTGAGACCTGATTTGTTCAAACCATGGTTAGTTGAACTGGCTACAGTGGCTGAGTTCACACAGCCAATCAAACCCAACTAATCGAATTATGACAGAGCACGGTGTGAGCCTAGCCTGTGGGTATTAAGCCAATTTGATTTTCTAGTGTGAGGGTCTATAAAAGCTGCTTTTCAATGCCAACACACACTATATCCGAAAGAAAAATGCCCTTTTACTTGCAGAATTTTTATATTCCTATAGATTCCAGTTATCTGCCACCATGGCTCTCTTGGTATGTCCTTTGGACTACGCCAGTGTTTCCCAACCTCGGCAACTTTAAGGCATGTGGACTTCAACTCCCAGAATTCCCCAGCCAGCATGGGTGCACAGCTGGCTGTTGAATTCTGGGAGTTGAAGTCCACACGCCTTAAAGTTGCCAAGGATGAAACACTAGACTACACAATGGGACATGTTGGAGCTGAGGATTATTGAATTCTCCAGCAGATCAGGGCTCTTTCCGTTGTTCATAGCCCTTGAATTCAGCCACCTCTCGAACACGTGCGGTCATTTGCTCTCTCTACTTAAAAGGCTGCTGTCATCGGTGAGTGACACTCCAAAAATGGGTTGGAGAAAAGTAGCGCATTTTTGCACCGTCCTCAGGGTTGATTCTCCTGGATAGCTTTGCCCCTCATTGTCACGGAGCAGCGAGGCAAAGCCACGACCAGAACAATCCTCTGCGCGAAATGGGGAATTGGAGATGCGTACATCCATTTATTCGTTTTCCTTGCTGCTCCTGACTGCTCCCCAACATAATTGCCAAATAGCCTTTAGTTCAATTTTGAGACAGTGCCAGCAATTTTGCTTCATGAAGCAACTAACCAACCACTTCCCAAAACGTTGGGGGCTTGGAATATGTTTATAAGCTTTCATATTCTGCTGTTTTTCAAGGATGGAAACAAATGGAGAGGTTTAGTGAAGGTGTTGGTGCCAACTAGAGCTAGCTATGTTTCCTTTCCTTTTTTTTTTAATCTCATAACTCTAAATTTCTTCAGCTTCCTATTTCATACTCCTCTTCTGCACTCTGCACAACATTACATATTCCAAAAGGGTATAGCGGCCTTTGCTTCCTGCCTGCTTGGTAAACCCGCTAATTGAACCAGGGCAAAATGTCTTAAGGTCTGAAACACCAAGCTTGATTTGAGTAAGCTGACATCATTTTGATCTTCTGGGCCAGATTCCTATCTAGCTAAGAGAATATCAGATCTTATACTGGAGAGTCCCAAAGAAGAGGAACAGGTTTTAAATCTTTTACCAAGCTGTGAAGTCATGTCACCGATCTAGCGCAGCTATAAAATAATTAGTGCATTGTGGCTGTACTGATTGTATTTATGACAGGGGGGCCGCCTGTGACCTGAAGGCCCTCAGAGCCCCTCTGTCATGCTGAAATGTAAGGTACAGAACAGCCCTCAGCAGTTACGTCTGACCACCAGAAGACAGTCTACTGATTCAGAGAGGTCTATTGCTTCATTGTAAACCAAGGTTGGCCATAACTGATATTTAAGAATACCAGTTTCTGGATGCAGATGTCAGATGTCTGGAACGGTCCCTAGATTCCTCAACTTGATGTTGATCAATGTGCCTCTCAGCCAGGAAGGCCACTGGCTGGCCTCTCAGGGTAGGAGAGCCCATTTGGGGTTCTTAAGTGTCTTGCTTGAGAACCTTAAAATGTCTAAATGTCTTGCTTGACCTTCAAATTCTCAGTTGACTTTCTCCAGAGGATCCCAAGTCTGCTCATAATGTTCCAATACTCCGCTATCAAACCGTCGTCATTTTTGTGCAGCTTTTTAGCCTCCTAAGAAGAGTTCAGATGGATCTGACTAAAGGCTGCTCAGGTACTTTTAAGCAGCCCCCCAGCAGCATATTTTGGAGGAGTTTGGAAGGCATTCGGTGGATGCACGCTCTTGCTGCAGTGTGCAGAATTCAGTGTCCTCCTCTACACGATCTTCCTGGAAAGTCTCTTAGAGAACCAACAGGCGGTTGGTTCCAAACCTTCATGCATAGTTCACAGGGCTTTGAAAATAATTTGCAAGGGGTGTTTGGGCACGCATGGGAGTACTGCAAATGTTTTCCATGCAAAAATTCCCAGGTTCCATCCTGGTGTGGCCCAAAAGGATCCAGGAAAGATTCCTGAGATCTCAGGCAGTGTCAAGCGATGTAGCTGGGTGGGCCAGTAGGGTGAGCTGGTATCCAGCAGAATCGTCTACTTCATGTTATCCTTACAATATATTTATATTAAGGCTATTTCAAAGAGCCATAAAGACTGGCTTTTTGCCCAGGCCTTTGAGGAGGATGACTGATGTCCCTTTTTTCTCCTTCTTCTCCTTCTCCTCCTTCTCCTCCTCCTTCCTCTTCTTCTTCCTCTTCTTTTTTTTTTGTTCCCCTCCAGGTTTGTTTCCTTTGCCATTGTTGTTCTGTCTTGTGCTGCTTTTTGTTCAGTATTGATTTTTGTTCTTAAATGTTTTTAGCCATCGTAAGCCTCCCAGAATCGCTGGGGGTCAGGTGGCATGTAAATTTAATAAATCATTATGGTTGGTCGCACAGTCAGCCAGATGTTTAGACTGGATTGGGCATTTTTATCCGCCTATCGAGTCCTTCCCAAGGACCTGGGACAGGCAGATGTTGTTGGATGGTGTTAAAGGTATCGTCGCAGGATGTGAGCTGTTCCAAGTAAAGCTGCCTTTTGTGATTGATGGTGATTTTGTCAATGCCAATGGTCTTCCAGTGGTGCTCCAGATGTTTTGGGATTGCACCCAAGGTGCCTATAACTATCTTTGCTTTCTTTTGCCATAGTCGTACTTCTATTTGCAGGTCTTAGTATTTTGTGATTTTCTCCAGTTCTTTCTCCTCTCTTCTGCTGTCTCCAGGTATCGCAATGTCTCCTATCCAGACTTTTTGCCTATCATTAGTATCACAGTATTATTACAACCCTGTATGCATGGGGCGGATAAGTTGACTGCTTAGTGGTTTTTTAAAGCCACCCACGGAGATTCAGGGCTAAGGTGGGATTGAGATCCATCAAAGTTTTTGCTTCCTGGTCCCTCAAGTTCCTCCATCCCTCCTCATGCTGGACCTGGGTCTCTGGTTTCCTAGCAACCCAGGAGGAAGGATGCAATGCAGTGTCTTCTTGGGGCTGGGGGGGCAGGGGGGTCAGCCTTCTGAAAAGGCTTTGCCTGTCATTCTCTGCTCCGACGGGAATCAGATTTGCAAGAGTTCAAGAGGACCGGTTACCACAAGCAGTTGCCCTCCCGGTGAATTTTAAAAATGGTGTAATTCCTCCCCCCTCCCCTGTCTTCTGCGAGGTGAACTAAAAAACGATTCTGTCGAACGAAAAAAAAAGTGATTTAATGGCCATGTGACATGAAAGGCCCGGGACTAATGGACACAGCCTGGAAATCGAAGCTGAGTGAATGTTTCAGGCTTCCAGACTGCAATTATGATACAGGATCTGCCCGCAGCTGTCATTACAATCACAAAATGTCAGAAGCGATTAGTTCTCGCTCAGAAGGTCAAATAACAATGGCGAAGGCGCCTGCATGGGGAGAGCGAAGGCGCGCGGGTGGGCAAAGCGCGGAGCCGGCTCTGGGTTCCCAAGACGCTCGGGGCACTTTCCGCTTGAATCATAGAAGCATCACTCTTTGCCTAAGCTGGCCTAACTCCTTCCAGACTTTGTCGAATATCGAGAGATTTTAGTGCTCCTGCGCCAAATCTTGGGGTGAGACCTTTGCTGTTTTTAACTGACACTTTATTGGGGGGAGCCTACCCCTTGAAAACGTCATTGATCCTTGCTGCAGTGGTGGGCTTCATTTACAAATGTGCCAAGTGAGCAAATCCATTGCTCTCCCTTCTGATTTATCTGGAGAGATGTCCAAAACCCCTGTAGCCTCCCAGAATTCAAATCAGTCCTTGCTCTACTCTGCAATTTCTCCGTCCCACAATCTGCTTCTAATTTACTCTGACCTTTTTGAGATAGAAAGGTGTTGTTGTTGCTCAGTCGTTGAGTCGTGTCCGACTCTTCGTGACCCCATGAACCACATCACACCAGACCTTCCTGTCCTTCACTTACTCCCTGAGTTTGCTCAGTTTCATGCTCATTGCTTCAGTGATGCTCTAACCATCTCACCCTCTGCCGTCCTCTTCTCCTTTGGCCTTCCATCTTTCCCAGCATCGGGGTCTTCTCCAGAGTCCTCTCTTCGCGTTAGGTGGCCAAAGTATCTGAGCTTGAGCTTCAGTATCATTCCTTCCAATGAGCAGTCAGGGTTGATTTCCTTTAAGATTGACTGGTTTGACCTCCTAGCAGTCCAAGGGACTCTTAAGAGTCTTCTCCAGCACCACAGTTCAAAGGCATCAATTCTTCGGCGCTCAGCCTTCTTTATGGTCCAGCTCTCACAGCCATACATTACTACTGGGTTAGACGAGGGCTAAGAATCTCCAGGCTGAAGTTCAGCCTCAGCCATGGAAAGTCATGGATGACTTTGGGTTAAACCTTATCTCTCAGTCTACCTCACAGGGTTGTTGTGGGGGGATGGAGGAGGGTGTCTGTTGACTTCTCACTGACCTAGCTTTAATCATATGTTATCATGTGAGTTACTGTGCTTTCTCATTCTTCTTGAGCTTGTAAAATGGTCCCAGATGGAATCACTTTTCTTAATCTTAGAATTTTATTTGATGGATGGAAGGAATCCAGATTATATAATTTCCCAATTATAATCTTGATTTCTTTCCATTTCTGCTAGAAGATTACCTATCCTAAGAGATGATTTTAGGACATTATGTTTTATGAACATATAAAAATTGCCAGGAGTCCACATGGAATCGATAGTAGGCAGACAATTAAATATATACAATATTGACCCAAATTATAGGGAATACAGTGTATATAGTCCCTGACAGAGGCGTTATAAATGCGCAATAAGACAGGGTGTTAATTCTCACAGCCTGTACATTTTTCCAAATTGCAACATGAAGATTTAAACTTTAACCATCTCTGAATTACATAAAAAAGGCTATTCCATTTGTGTGAGTTGATAGGAATTTTGGGTGGAACTTTTAATATATTTTGGCATTTGAGGGGTGACCTTTGATGATTAAAAAGGGGTAACAAATAGAGTGTGTGTGTTTGTATGTGTGTATTCACTCATTCTTAATTGTTTATTCCTTAATTAAGCAAACTAACCTTTTGCCATCAGTCTTATACCCTGGAAGATACAAATGGAAAAGGATTGGAAGAGGAAAACATCAAACCTTGGCGTAACTTCAGGAAGTCCAACCGCTAGTCTGAACTTAATTAATTAATTAAAAGCTAATCTAAGCCACATGTTGCTTTTCTTCCTTTGTCTCTTCATGGCATTATCAGCTGATAGCTGGAGATTTGTGGTCCTATATTCTGCCCAACAGAACTTTCTTCTTATCTTTGTGTGTGTGTGTGTGTTTTAAGCATTGTGTTACTGGCCATCACCTGGCAACACAGTCAAAATATCTTTTCTTGGGGCCATTTCAGCCAAGCCACTCAATACCTTCCGTTTAATTTATCTTGTTAACTTCTGACTCCGACTTTATTGCCTATTGCTCCAACTCCTGGCGCCATGTTGAATTTGGCATCTGTTGCTTCTTTCATAAGAGATGTTGGCTGCCACAAAAGACTTAAAAATCCATCATTAATTGTCTCCTGGAGCTGGTTGAAAAAGCCTCTTCCACTTTTCATTGCAAAACCCTGCTGTCGCTGGTGTTTTGTTCTTGCTGTTGTTCTGGCTCCTTTTTTGCCCCCTTGCAAGTGGGCGTAAAGTGACTTGCATGATTGGGCTTATTTTTAGAGACATAAAAAAAAAAAAAAAATCGGGCGCTGCAGCCAGTGCATTTGTTTTTTGGAGGCTAGGCCAGCTGCTGTGCGAGGAACTGGTGCCAGGGGGATTTGTCATCTAGCATTTTTCATGTTGTCAAGACTTGCAGCCTGTTTTGTTCCTGAGCTTGACTCCAGCCTGATCTGGACATCAAGGTTCTGAAAGAAGCGTCAGGACTTTCGAATGAAACCAGCTCCTCTGGAATTGAAATGTACTATCTGTTGGCCACTTTGATCATCAGAGACTCTCGGGAAGAGTGAACTCGTGAGTTGAACCAAGTGTCAAGTCTACAGTGTCCAAATCCCAATCCAGAAGAATCTTCAGGAAACCAGGCCTGGTTCAGATAAAAACTCCTTTATCGGATGGTACATGCAGCACTAAGCAAAGCATTGCTAAAACTAAAGCCCGCGTAACTTTCCCTCTATTTTTACCCCCTCTCTCCCCCTTCTTCTTTGGCGCCAGATTTCTTTCTCACCAAGTCGTGGCCTTGAGAATCCCTCACCCTGATAACACCTCTCCTTCCTGGCCTTCGAGATGACACCGGCTCTGTCTTCTTTCATTCCCCCCCCCCTCGTTACAATTGGCAGAATCAAAGCAAGCAAACCCAGCATTTATTATCCCCAATAAATCAGTCCTCTTTTGGCTATTCCTTCGATTGCTGCAGGCTCTGACACCCGGGCTCAACTTAGGAAACTCCTCTGGGCAAACTTGATCAGACTTAAGCAAGCCATGTGCATTTTTCCTGGAGAGGAAGGGAATTTGGCTTTCTACTCCTTTGCATCGGTTAAGAACGGAGTTGACATGTTTGACGTCTGAATAGTAAAGAAAAGAAAGCGTCATTGTATTCAGAATTATTATAGATGTATCTTAGAAGCTTTTTCTAATGGGGAAAAAAGTATTTAAACTGGGGTAAAAAAATAAAAAGAGCAAACTAGTAAGGGATTCCTGTAAATGAATTTTGTGCTGTTGAGAAGCAGGGAAGGATCTGTGCAGCTGCATAGTTCAGTGTTTCTCAACCTTGGCAACTTGAAGACGTGGGGACTTCAACTCCCAGGATTCGCTGGGGAATCCTGGGAGTTGAAGTCCACATGTCTTCAAGTTGCCAAGGTTGAGAAACACTGGCATAGCTAATGGGTACCAGGCCTGGGATGGGAAGGAAAACCATTTGGCTGAAAAGATGTCGAAAGAAGAAATATGCTCCCAGGATCCCTGGAAGCCCTACCAGGGCCTAGCACTCAGGGCCTGAACATCTGTCTGCACAGAGCTACAGTCAGTTCATTCACCATGACAAGTACATGCCCTGCACAGCTGTGCAGTGCCCATGTGCGAAATGATGCCTCAGTGCCCCCAATTCCTCAGCTCTGTTAGGGGCATAACGGTCTTTGCTGTGCTTCCAAGAATCCCTTTCTTTGGCATTTGACCATTGTTCTGGAGCACAGGGTCCCAAAGGGAACGGAGGACCACACAGTGATGTCTTGGCCAAAGGCCAGAGAAAAGCTCACAGATCTCTTGGAACACAAGTTCAAGTCTCTCGGGGGGTGGGAGGAGACCCTTTTGAGAAGAAGCAAAAGAGAAATCTCAAGATCCATGGCATGGCCACCCCGATCTCATCTAGATGGGGCTCCCACATGACAATTCACCGGAGATACAAGCCTTGGATTGTAGGCTAAGCCCAAGTTGAACCAACTATGTTAACTCAGCACGTGGATGGCTTACAGCCATCTCCAGCGGCCTCTTAGAACTTAGCAGAGATCGACAAGTAGAGGAGGCTACATTCCTGAAGAAGTAATTAGTTGATGAGTGGATGCTGCTCAGGCATATTGACAAAGCATTAT
Source organism: Python bivittatus (assembly GCF_059951505.1). Classification (NCBI taxonomy): domain Eukaryota; kingdom Metazoa; phylum Chordata; class Lepidosauria; order Squamata; family Pythonidae; genus Python; species Python bivittatus. The sequence continues at coordinate 1,585,531 of NW_028277066.1, read as the reverse complement.
ATTGAGCATATATCTTTATCATAGCCTATCCTAGGCTCTCCACCAGTCCTTATAAGGGCAGCTCATGGCATGAGGTAGAACCCATGGAGTTCTACCATAAGGTGGTTGTGGACATGATTTGAATGATGGACAATTTGCGTGACTCTCGTGATGATATGCCTTCCCGTCTAGCATGGGGATGCCCCTGGCATCACTATCAGCACTGTCTCCACCCGGCTTCCAACGTACCGTGCATCCAGGCACACACATTGGTTAGCCTTTACTGTTACCGTCAAGATTTCTGGAAGGCTTTCCTATATTTTCCACCAGCGTTGATCCTGGTCCCAAAGGCAACTTTGTGAATGCTTCTGGTGAATGCTTTGCCAAATAATAACCTCGCAGTTACTTTATTCTTTAGAAAACACCGCTTTCCTCTTGGTGAGGAAAAGAAGCAGAAGTAGAGTTGGACTGCATGCAACGTCTGTATTGGCATTTTATTTCCCTCTCTCTCTCTGTCTCTCTCTTTTAAATGCATGGCTATACAAGGGGAAAAAATCCAGTGCTTTTCAGATACTATGGCTGGAATGGTGAATAAGACCAAGGGCGAATAAAATTACTCAGGAATTCTTCTCAGCCTAAACTTAAGTAAGACTTTAATTGGATTTATGTCGGAAACAGCTCGTGCATTTTAAAGGCGGCAATCCAATTATTGCACAGCAGTTCTGTGAATGTTTATTCACAGTATTCCAGAAGTAGGCAGGCCGTGGATCGAGAGGCAGCGGCTGTGCGTGTTCTTAGAAGACGGGAGAAAAGATCTGGGTGGAGGGAGGACATGGTGCATTGAACAGAGAAGGTTGATCCTGGCGTGCGCACAGCACAGAGGGTTCCCTCATTATCGGCACCACTGCTAAGCATCTCACCTGATAACTGGTTTTAACAGTATGCATTTGAGACTATTTTTAGAATGCCATTAAGTGTGGAGTCCTCCCATGGTAGCTGATACTATAGAAAAAATAATACCACCCAGGAAATTTCTGGGGATTGCAAGGAATGTAAAGAGGCCTTTGAGACTGCTCTGGTTATGAGGTTCCTCTGTCAGCTGAACCAGGAAAATCAAACCCCAGGTGCAGACCAGGAGAGCAAGCATTTGAGCTTGGAAAGCAGAATCTGGACTGCGGCTTTGCAGTGGAAGATAAATGTTGGCCGATTTGCAGTACGGCCCCTGAGAGAAAAGAGGAAAGAACACGCACGCGCGTGAAGGTAGCCAAATGCTCTGCCAAAGACACTGGGTACCTGTTTTCTTCATTGGAAGAACTGTGTTTTAACAGGGAATTGGGAAACGTTATGAGAAAAACTGAAGTAGGAAGCAGATGTGTATCTGCTGTGTTTGGTCTTGGTCTGCTTAGCCATATGTATGTATTCCCTTTGGGAATAAATAACGTTATGCAAAGTGCAGAAGGAGTAAGAAATAGCAATCCAAAGAAATTAAGGCATGCGATAAAAAAAGAAAAGAAATATAGCTAAATCTAACTTAAGGCGGCTCCATTTCCGATTGCAGTGATACCTTTCTGTCCTTGCAAACCATCTTTGTTGTATGGCATCCATAAACCACTTCACGCATTGCCTTTTGTTCTTTAAACCTCATCTCTCTGTTTTTGAGGATTTCGTCAACTTGTCCAACCTGCAACTTTCTTGTCTTCTCCTCCTTCTTGACCAATTCCTTCTTCCTTCAACTATTTGCAGTTCGATCCTCATTCATTCTCTCTGAATGACCCAACCATCTCAACGTACTTCTTCTCTATTGGTCACCCATTTTGGTATTCAAAATGTTTCTCCTGACACACCCAACTTTCATGTCCGTATTGCAAAGAAGCATGCACTTATCTATGGCCGTCTTGCTTCCTTCAATCAGCATTCATTTTCACCGCAGATCACATACTACCTACTAACTTTCTACAGCAGTTGCCCATCCTAAAATCTCTCTATTTTTCCACCTTTAGTAAACCTTCTACCAAGGTACAGAAATTCATTTATTTACTTGCTATCGTTTTTACCATTCATATAGAACTTGACATTGTTCACATCATTCCCCCCCCATCAAACACCACTAAATTGGTCCTTGATACATTAATTTTCAGGTCCATATTCCTTGCTGCATTATGCACTTTATCAAACATTTGTTGCAGATCATTTCACTTCTGAGCCAACAACCTGGCATCGTCTGCGTACAAAAATATATCTGTATTCCCAGCCAATACGTATCTGATATCATCACAAGAGTTCTTTATGCATTTATCCATTAAACAATCCATTAAACATCTTACATTTTTGTCTTACTTCCTGATCAATACTGAACTTTCTGTAAGCATTTACTCTTACATTTAACCGTATTTCCATTGTCTGTTGCTCTTACCAGATTCAGCAACCAACCTTCAAGTCATATTGGCACAGAACCTTCCATTAATTTAAAGCTATTCAGCTTATCGTAGACTTTGTTTAAATCTACAAACGTACCATAAACTTTCTCATATTCCTAAACTTCTTAATGATCTGCTGAAGTGGAATAATCTGTTCTGAAAATCCCGTGCCCCACATAAAGGTGCACTTCCAAATTCTGCTCAGTGTTACCTCTTTTTGATCAGGATTCAGACACTTAACAGACCCTCTCCCCTGTTTACATTCATTCTTGCCACTTTTCTCTTATTACAGTTTAATAGAGCCAACTGCATTCTTGCCATCCAGAATCCTTGGGACAGACTGATCCAAAGCATTTCTTCAACGGGAATTCCTCCCCCAGCACCACGTTTCAAACAAAAGCCTAGTTTGAGCCCAAAGGCTTTGTTAGGTTGGTACAAGGAGGATTTTTCAAGCTCATCTAATTCATTTCATGTTTTGCTTCCACTGATTTGCTAGTTTAATTAAGCTTTTGTATTTCTTAGAGGCATGAGGATTTAGTAAAAATAAAACTGAACGCCAGGACGGAAAAAAAAAAGAAAAGACAGACATTAGCAATTAACATTAATAATGCATACTTGAAGAGTCTCTTGAGAAAACGTACAGTGTTAAGTTTAAAATCTCTCACTATAACAGGCAAAATATAATACCTTTCATTCCTTTTCAATTAACAAACCGTACGTGGAATAAGGTTTCCGGCATCGTACTGAATCTCCAGTGAGTTTCCATCTTAATGTAAAACTCAGTGAAGTGAATGGTGAAGAGCACTGTGACACTGCTGAAGTGTAGAAGAGATTTTAAACGGGGTGAACATCTACAGAATCTGCCCGGAAGACCCACGCAGGCCGTGTTTATTTACTAAAATTCTGCGCTAGCCAACTTTCCAAGGTTCAAGGCGGTGAACAGAAAAAAAATAAGCTGAATACGTAAGGCAGTTTCTGACCTCGGAAGTGCTGAAACGATAAGGATTACGACAAACTGAACAATCAGAATTTGGCACAGTGCTTTACAAACCCAAGCCTTCCAGCCAAATACCGAAGTTTTTCCGGTTCAAACAGAGCCAGGCTGATAGTTCCATGAAGGTTGGCCAAGGAACACATCTGTGGAGCATCTACAGTGGAGATCTGAACGTATCGGTTTCCCCACTATTGAGCTAAAGCTCTGTTCCCCACCCCACCCCCTTGTCTCTGCAGAAAACAATGCTGTCATAAAATCAACCATCTGCATTGCTCATCCTATCCTCCCTCAGTTGCAACTCCCTGCCAAATGTCTACGTTCCCAGGTGCTCCTGTCCTTATGGTCTCCCTGATTGTCCCCTCTGCTCCCAAGGTTTTCTGCCATGCCCCGGGGGAAGGAAATCCATCAACTAGGGCACTCCAGCATGAACCAGGTATATCCCAAATTAGTGCTCATCTGTACAATTTGGGAGCCGCCTCTGGTTGGCTGGTTCGTCTCTCCTCCATCCCCCACCCCCCAAATTTGGTCACCTCACAAGTTTAAAATAACGTGAAATGAAGAAACATATGGGAAGGTTGCACCAACGATAAATGCGTGTCTACGAAATTGTTTAAATTAACTGAGCAGCATGAAACTGATTGTAATTGGACAGGATAAACAGAGACACATGCAGAGACAGCAGGAGCTGCAAGAGGAGACAGACAGACCTTGCCACATTCGCTGCTGGAGAGCTGTAGAAGTGGGCGGAGGAGCAGCTGAGCAACTAGGTCTCTTACTTCGTGGCAAGGGGGAGGGAGGGGAGGAGGAAACGGATTGAAACTGACCAGTGTGGAGAAACTGGTCGATGATGAAGAAACCCCCCTGTCTGATTTTCCTCCTTAACTTTCAGGACATGGGAGTGAGAAAGGCAGGAAGGAGCCTTCCCCCAGAGATGTTTGGGATTGTGCAATTATGAATTTGCGCAAATGAAATTCTCCCCTTCACCAAATCCCATGGTAGAAGGGCACCTTCCTCTGCTCTACCCAGTTGGAAGCCTGGGAGTATTATTATTATTATTATGGTTGTTCGCATAGCCAACCAGGTGTTTAGACTGGGTTTGGCATTTTTGCCCACCTATCGAGTCCTTCCCAAGGACCTGGGACAGCCAGATGTGTGTGTTTGTTGATGTTAAAGGTATCATCACAGGATAGAAGCTGTTCCATGTCAAGCTGTCTTTTGCATTGGACTGGTGGGGATTTTGTCAGTGCCGAAGGTCTTCAAGTGGTGCTCCAGATGTTTTGGGATTGCACCCAAGGTGCCTATGCCTATGGGACCTATCTTTGCTTTCTTTTGCCACAGTCATTCTAATTCTATTTGCAGGTCTTTATATTTTGTGATTTTCTCCAGTTCTTTCTCTTCTATTCTGCTGGTATTGTAATGTCCACTATCCAGACTGTTTTGTTGTTGTTGTTGTTGTTGTTGTTGTTATTATTATTATTATTATTGAAAAAAGGGAGCGTGGCAGGAATGAAAGGACTCCAGAAACCTTGGGCTAATTGAGAGGGAGGACTATGCTGGGAGGGGGCTGGCAGTGACCAAGGTGAGCTGGGGACACAATGTGGTCCACATGGTGCAAAGTGGAAGGCTGGGAGGGTCATCCAAAGGAGGCTGCCCCCCCTCCCCATAAGGAGGGCCATCTCCCTGTTAACATTGAGGAGGAAAGTGGAAACAGTCTTCTTGTCAATTTTGGGATCTTAATTGAGAAGGGAGGGAAGTTGTTGGTGTTTTGCTCATTGCTCATACTTTAATCCTACGGTTTTTATTATTGTGTAGGTGGTTTTGTAGTTATCTTTGTCAACCGCCTGAGTCCTGTGACTGGGGCGGCCAGAAAATCCATGTGAAATAAATAAGCTATGGGCAGATGTACAAGTGAACATCCAGGACAGATCAAATAGCAAGGAACTGTCTGCTGAGATGTTCCAGAAGATAAGGAATCCCTGTAACAAGCATAATGTTCAATATTCTTTTAATATTTAACCATTTAACCAGATTTAATATTAATAAAAAGTGTCTTCAAGTTTGACAATTATTCTGGTGCTTTTGCTATCATTAGTTGGGATGTAGGAAGCCAGGAACAAATCAACTTTCCAGTGAGCAAGTGGCTAGAATTCTGCCTTCATTTCCCCCCTTCTGTCTCCATAAATAAGGAAGCCAGATTTTGAGAAATGTAGGATTTTCTTCCTCTTCAGCCTGTCACACCTACTTCTTTGGGAGTACTGTCATTACTGACATAAAGCACATTTAAGAGTCATCTTAAAATTGTCCTTCGTTATCCAGATTTCCAGATTCCCCAGGGTCAAATTAATTTGAAAAAAGTTTCAGGTAATTAAAAAAAACCAGTAAGTATAGATGGATCTGATTTGCCTTCATAAATTCACTTTGACCCATTCTTGTACTTGTTCAAGATTTTCTTCAAAAACTTTTGCACTAAAATATATTGAAGGGTTTTCTTTAAGAAAAGGCTTGCTCTAAAATGCATGTATTTAGACACCACGCTCCATAAACATTTTGCTTAATATGCTGATTTTCCAAATGGTTTTCCAGTATAATGTACTGTGCATTATTTTCAGGAATCCACAGATTTTTAAAAATATTTTATTTGCTAATTTTTCAGTAATACCAGTTACTTTTTAATCGGCAAACCGCTTTGCAACTTTTGAAGAAGCATGAATTTTGGAAGTGAACTGCATTTTGCTTTGCGTGCTAATTTAATTTGACACGTTTGCATTATGATTCAAGCAAAAATTATTTTTTTCTCTGACACTGTTCAGCTTACCTATTGTCAGTCTTTGCCGACCCTTTACTTGGATGATCCAACCCAAATCTTCCTCCATGGTTTTTTCCTCCCTTGTTGAAGGCAGTGTGCAAAGGACTGCTTCTCCTGCCTTGCTAGTGGTTGGGGGTAAGGAGAAAGGACACAGAGAAAAAGAGCATAAAAGCCAATCCATCTGAGTCTTGCCTATAAAAACAATCTGGGAAGACAAGTTGCAGTCTGCCAAAGTCAAAAGTGCTTCGGGAAGAGAGATTGCTTTTATTTATAGGCTGTCAATTTCATCTTCATAAAGCTGGCTGTTGGACGGTGTTGTCTTGTTTAGCCCATCAAGTGTCTAACCCAGTGTTTCTCAACCTCAGCCACTTGAAGATGTGTGGACTTCAACTCCCAGAATTCCCCAGCCAGCAGCATGCTGGCTTTGGAACTCTGGGAGTTGAAGTCCACACATCTTCAGGTGGCCAAGTTTGAAAAACACCGATCTAGTGCTTCTTCTTTCAGAGCTGGTTTGCGCGTTAGGTCTGCAGCATTCATGAAAGAGAGCTCTGCAGCTCTTGTTCAGTTTTTATTTATATAAATTACTTTTTTTATGAGAGAAACAATGGTAAAAGGAAGGTTCTTTTTAAAAAAGAGCTGGAAGATGGGAAGAGTCATCTGATATTGTCAATAAGAAGGGCCATGAGTGCAGGAACTGAAATATTTGATGCCCCTCTTTTTTTCCCTGTTAAAAGTTCTCAGAGCTGCCCATCATCAAAGAGTAAACATTGCAGGACTAGATCAAAGATTAAAGCAAGCCCTGAAAACAGTCACTTAGCCCAGATAGGACAAGTGGGAAGGCTTGTCAATAACACAGCAAAATCAGTACACACAGGAAAACTGCACGTTGGTTGGTTGGTGGATGAAAAGTCTGCATCTCGTGAGTAACAATAATACATGTGCCCTTACCGGTAGTGCCCCATAGAGATACCAAATCTCTCTCCCTAATCTCTGGAGAGGTTAGGGAAGATATTATCCAAACCACATAATCGAAACCAGTGTTTCTCAACCTTGGCAGCTTTCAGATGTGTGGACTTCAACTCCCAGAATTCCCCAGCCAGCAAGGGGATACTGAGGACATGCTATCTAGCTTTTGCCATGGTCAGATCATTTGTAGTTGAGATTGATTGCCACCCAGGACCTTCGTAGGGCAGAAAGACCTAACCCTATTGGTCCAGACATCTAATGAATGCAGAGGGTTTCTGGAGGATACCTGGGGAATTTCCCAGTGATACGGCAGGTGGATCTGTTGATCGCATTGATGACCTCTGGTATCAAGAGGCAAGTGTAGGTTGTGAATTGGGGGTGAAGCCAGGAGACATTTCTTGCTGATGACATCTGTCCTCTGAAGCAATCTCCCTAAAAGCTCTCTCTTCCATAAGTTAGTGGAAATGGAGTTTTTCTAGAGGACATCTGAGGATTGATGGGGATGTCGCTGTTTGTATTTTGCTGATTATTGCTGGGGGGGGAGGGATTGTATTTTGGCTTTTACTGTACACACCTTCATTAGTTTTGTATTATTTGGTTTTTATTGAGTTGTTAACCATCAGGAATCCTTGGAAATGACAGCAGTATGTGAATTTCAGAAAATAAATGCATTCTCTAGGTACGTTGTCTGAATATTTGTATGGTCAGTATGACTTCAGGAAGCAGCTATATTTGATGAAAAGGTCAGAAACAGAGGTAGCAGTGAAAACACAAGTATAATCACTTTCATTTTTCTCTGATTTGCTGTGTTCTTGGGGTTCTCCAAGCTCAGTGAATCCCAAGAACCCAACCATTCAACTCTGAGCCACATATATTCTCCTGCTTTCTTCCTGAAATATTATGGAAAATCCATGGCCAAAGAGTTCTCTCTGCCATGCTCCATATCCAAGACTATAATTAGCAGCCACTCCCTAAAAGATTTGCCTTTCCTAGACTGCTGCTGCTGCTAGAGGATCTGATGCCTTAGAATATTCATAAATATCCCATTATCGCGGCTAAGAGATGCCAAGCGCTTCCTTGCTGCCACACAGATTCCCTTCTCACATTGCAATTTGGATACGTGTAGATGATCAGCACAAGTCTTGGATACTTTGTCCATGAACACCACAGATTCTTTACACCAAGACAGTGTGCCAGCCAACATGTTGCCTCCCATTTCAGGAACTCTACAAAGAGGAGGTCACTCTGGAAGAATTAGCTGAACCGGTGGAAACAGAGCCTTCCAAGAAGCTGAAACCAAAGGTAAATGTATCCGATCCGTGAAATGTTGGATTAGCAGGTCCCAAAACTATGAGGCGGTTTTGGCTGGGGATGGGGATGTCCACAGGGTGGGGTCAAAAAAGTTGGCCAAAATGACCGAAACATTGCTATGGAAACTCCATCTCACACCCACACACACACCTGTGGACACCCCTGTCTGGAGACCGCTAGATATTGTCTGGAATTTCATTTGCTGAAGGCAGACTTGGGTTTCATTGGTATACAATGAGGATTTCATTTCCTCCAGGAGACACCATCATACCACCCCAAGCATGTTCACTTCTCAAATTCCTTTTTTTTTTTTTTTAGCTCCCAGAATTTATGGGCAGGGGGGCATGTTGGGTATAGCTGCTTCTTCAGGTTATTTTCGGGCACCCACTTGGCCTGTTACTGAAGTAGAGGGAAATTAAGTCATGGTTATTCTGAGCTACAGTTTCCTTTAATGTCTGCTGGCATTTGTTTATTTATTTATTTGTTTAGCTCCAGGAACAGGAGAAGAAACTTCTGCCTTTTAGACATCTAGAGAAGGACTTGAGGACCCTCCACAGAGACCTTGTGCACATGAGGTAGGAAAATGCCGCACGGTGATGCGCGGAAACTAACCTTGAACTATGAACAGAAGAACTGCCTGCCACCTCTCTGCATTCATTACTTTTTCTGAGAGCATCACCAAAAGGAAGGGAAATGCTTATCGTGACACCAGGCAGGGCTTGACTGCGTCCCATGGTCTGAAGAAGTCTAGAAAGCTATGGGGGTGGTCTTGAAGCAAATATTCAGAAGCCGTTACCGAAACAAAAAGGACAGACTTTAGGTCCTGGGAAGGGAGATATATTAAGAAAAGGCTGCGGTTGGTTCCTCCCCAACTCACTGGGGCAGTGTTTCTCAAGCTTAACAACTTTAAGATGGGTGGACTTCAACTGCCAGAATTCCCCAGCCAACATGCGGCTAGTTCCTCCCCAACTCATTAGGACAGTGTTTCTCAACCTTGGCAACTCTAAGATGGTTGGACCTCAACTTCCTCAAGCATGGCTGGCTGGGGAATTCTGGGAGTTGAGGTCTACCCATCTTAGAGTTGCTAAGGTTGAGAAACACTGTTCTAGGTGATTGACAGCTTGAAAGTTGTGGCCTGTTCAGGTGCTAGTCTGTTCACCTCTTTTATAAAATAGGAGCTTCATCCACCTTTCGGTACACTTAGCCAATGAAGCCACAGTCATCCTGGAAAACATCCGGAAATGACGGAGAGCAACGTCATTGCTTTGCCTTCTCAACATCGTGGGTGTCTGATTCGGCCACCTCAGCGAGGGCACAAGAACCACATTGTGATATCACCCTGAAAGAAATTCCAGAGTTGCCCACTGCTCCAAAAGGGCGGGGAACCTCTGCTTTAAACCACCCCACCGGGAACTGAACCCAGGCATTTGAATGAACCTAGGTTGGGGCAACCATGCCCACTTGACTGGCATCCATCTAGGTTTCCTATGCTAGTTGCGCTGTTAAAATAGGGAAACGAAGTCAAATGCTTTCAGTCAGCGGCCCTTGAAAGTGCATCAGAGGTATTTGAGACAGATGGAAATCTTCACTCAAGTGGTCCTCGGATGAGATGGCTCCTTTGGTCTTCGTTCACTCATTAATTAGAATGCCAGATGCTACTTTTTTCAGCTCAAACCAGATCATATCAGTCCAAATGCCACACTTGCCTACTGTTGGTTCACTAACAGCCTGCTGCAAAAATAAACCCTGGCAAATGCTCGCTGCCAGCCACAGCAGGGCACATGTTCCAAAAGGAGTGTTCCCACATGTCGACTGTAATTATCCATCGGGGTACAGTGGGAGGAAATTTGAAATCCAGTACGTTTCCAATCATGTTTTTCTTGGCTTATCCAGTAACATTTTCATTGGTTTTTCTTTTCTTTGTCTTTTTTTCCTTTGACATAATTACGTGCCTTTATTCTCGGAATAATGATAACTCGTAGTGGCATTAATATCCTGTTCAGAGTTTTGTAGAGGTACCCAGTGATTTTCTTTAAAAAATGATACAACATACTCATTCTATACAATCAATTAATTAATGAAATACTGAACTTCAAATTTCGTTACAATTGCAAGCTCCCTGTTTATTTACTGACATTTTATTCTTTTATCCACTGCTTTTTTTTTCCTTTCCTTCTTCTCTAGTTATTTCTTTGGTTTGTTTTTTTTTCCCAAAAGTTTAATAAATAAATCAAAGCAAGCATTCCCTTCCCGTAACACGATGTCCTCCAAGGCATTTCTTCCCAGGCTGATCAAAGGAAGCAGCACAGAGAAGACAGACATGGTTTAATTTTATGGCGACTCAGAACTTTGCTGGGCCTAGATGTTTCTTTTAAGCGAGCCGGTTCACTTCTGAGCATAGACGTTTTCCGTCAGCAGCTACTGCATCGTAGGCTGAGTAACAGGCATTTAGTGAAGACGCTTCCAGCAAAGCATTAATGCCCTGAGTCAGTCACGATGCAGACATGGCCGATTCTCTCTTGCGCCTCTCTATTGATCACCCACACTTGCAGGTTTCAAAAGGCTCTCCCATCCTGGGCCACTTGAATCGGCGCAAATGCGAGGCCCACCTCATCTGCCTGCTGTTTTCACTCTTCTGGGAAGTGGATGATAGAAAAGAATCTGTTCTTCTGCGTTCCCTAAGCTTCTTTGTCTGCCCTGTGAACGCCTTACCCATTTCCTTTGCCCACTTGCCCTCTTTCCCCCTACCCTGTCGGTCCAACTGTTGGTGGAGGGTTTCTCCACAGAGGGAGTGTGATTGGGGGTGCAGAGAAGAAAGGACACAACTGATGCTGCTGTTTGGGTATTACCTGCTGCTGCTAGGTTTCTGCTGGAACTCATGGTTAGTAATGCCAGTTGCTTGGAAACAAGAATCCCGTTGTCTGTTTTTTCCCCCTTTTGCTGTTTGACACCCGATGCTCTAATTGGGACGCCGTTTGCAGTTGGACAACCTGGAGATCTGCAAAATTCTCTTCGAGGAGCGGGGGGAACTGTCTTTCCCTCGGAATGCTAGATCGCGTTCCTGGGATGCCCGGCATAGGGTGGGATGAAGCATCTGTGCCATCAGTCACAAAAGGAACTGCTATTTTTGGCTGCTTGCTTGTGTTGCTTTTTATCCCAGGGCTGAGCGTGCTGTAATTTCATTCTTAGGAACCGGTTGGAATGTTGCATCTTGGTGAAGAAGGTGGGGGTGTCTGCAGGAGAGTCAAAAAAGTCAGCATGGCAGCCAGAACCAGGGGCAGGACTTTGATCACACAGTTGTGGACACCATCTTGACTGTTTTTTACCTCCTCCCTGCAGACCTGCCTGCCCCTGAGTGAGTGAGTGAGTGAGTGAGTGAGTGAGTGAGTGAGTTAGTTAGTTAGTTAGTTAGTTAGTTAGTTAGTTAGATATCACATTTATATAGCTGCCCATCTCACACAAAGCGGCTCCTCTATCCTGTCTCCTCTAGTATCTGCCCGGCTGATTCAATCTCGCAGGGCTGGCACACTCCAGGTTCCTTTGACTGAACAATGCCATCTATCAGGACCCCGGAAGCGCACCTTCTCTGTAGTCGTGCCCGCTCTCTGGAATGAGGTTCCCCCCGAGATCCAGTTATCCTCCACTCTGCTGTTGCTTAGAAGAGCGGTGAAGACCTGGCTCTTCCCCCAGGCCTTTGGCGAGGAAGAATGAGACCTCTTGCTTCATTCCATCCAGTCTGTCATTCTTGCCATCTTTTACCTTTCATGTGTTATTGGTTTCATTGTAATTTCTTTGTTTTGATTTTTGCGAGACACCCAGAGTCATTGGAAGTCGGCGGCATACCAGTTTAATAATCGATAAATAAATCCTTTCTCAGGTCCCCCCATCTTTCCTGAAATCATCAGAGAGAGAGAGACCTCAGAAATGGTCAACCAACTGGAGTGAGGGAGATGGATAAACTGAACCAGTTGTAAACTTGGAGTTTCTCATGAGCAAAACTAATGGCTCCCTCCCTTGAGCCAATATCAACATCTGGTAACAACATGAACACATCTGGATGTTTTCTTGGCAGCAACATGGAAGTGTTTGGTTATCACCTTCTTTTGGGACTTTTCTGACTTCCCTGCTTGGTGGACCGACTGGGATTTCCAGATAGCTGAACACTAACCAGGTTTGGCTCTGCTTACCTGAGATCAGCCAAAGTGAAGCCTTGCCACCTGTTATTTTATTGTCTAAGAAAGTATTGGTCCCCTTATATCCCAAAAGATCAAATTTTCCATGGGGCAAGTGGACGCATCTTGGGGGGCTGAAATGATTATGAATAGGACCTACACTGAATCACAAAGCTATCAGCAAGACCCACACAGGACCTCCCCAGACAGTCTGATCCCCTGGATCATTTGGTATTAAGGGAAGTCCTAAACTGGTTTCACGTTGTGACTTCCCTGCTTGGTGGACCAGCACCAGTATCTCGAATTGCAGTCCTTAAACAATCCTTGTTTTAAGTTCTCCTGTAACCATCTCAAAGCGCCTTTTGCACCAGCAGCAGTTTCTGGACCATCTTCTAGGCTAGCCCCTTAAAAGAAGACCTTTCGAGTAAGGGAGGGAAGCTTGTGGTCATTCAATTCTCATTTATCTTGCTGCAAAAAAATTGTGTCTACTCGTGGCAATCCTAAGTGAGTGTTGCTGGCAGCACTTAACTTCTTTCTTGCCTACTTCCAGGAGAGAAAAAAGCCGGTTACTTTTATTATGAAACTATTACTACTTCCCAAAATGATGATGATGATGATGTAAATTATGCTAGAAAAGCTCTTAGTGCTCCAGTAGGCTTTGGCAAACCCAGACTGAAAAGTGCTTTGCCTCCTTGAAGACTTGGACCAGTGTTTCTCAACCTTGGCAACTTTAAGATGTGTTGACTTCAACTCCCAGAATTCCCCAGCCAGCCATGCTGGCTGGGGAATTCTGGGAATTGAAGTCCACACATCTTAAAGTGCCAAGGTTGAGAAACACTGGCTTGGACTTTGTTTCTTTAAAGTTAAGAGGAACCTAGAACCAGTCCCTCATTCCATAGATCAGCAACAACTCAGTTTGCGCGCAATGCTTCATTAGAGTCCAGCCGAGGCTTCCCGTTAAGGAGAAATACATTTATTGCATTTTATTTTATTTCTGCTTTAAATATATTTGACTTTGGGTATCAGGACCTCGGTCCTATTGGAAGCCAATGTTTGCCTCCATCCTTTATCATACAGTGTCAGAATGAACAAACAGGTATAATTAAATGCACGTCACAGCCTTGCGGAACCCCAAAAGTGCATTTATAGTCAACTTCTATACTTTCTTTGTTGGTAGGTCATTTTTATTTTGCTACAGCACAAGGCTGACCTTTATCTATGTTAATTTAATCTTATAAAGCAGCTGGGGAATTCTGCTGAAAATTATTAGCTCTCAAAAAGCTCTTTGTTTTCCCACTGACAAAGATATTCGTTTACAAGGAAGACAGTGCCCTTGTCTGGAAGGTGGCAGAAAATCTGTGTTGCAACTTACAGTCAGTTGGAGCTCAATTATCCTAATAGATGTATTCCAAAGTTCATTTTAAATACATTTGCATTTTAATGAGTGTAATTTTATTAAGTTGCTACAGCAGTCCAACATTTTGAAGCTGTAAGGGAGAAGAATGTGCTTTGGCCCTGTGGGAAGATTTATGAGATTTCTAGTTTCTGCCTCCTCTCTGAAATCTGAAATGCAAGGCTTGGTCTGAATCCGAACTACTCTCCTTTTCACCTTACCAAGCAGATTTCCACTCTCTCGTTAATTGATGCTTGGATTTTTACCAAAATAGCTAGGCATAAATTTGTGGCTCTGTTTGGGGTGTGGTAAGTGGGGAGTTGACTTAGATTTTGCAAAGGTATGAAGCAGCCGGGTTCTCATCCTTCTCTTTTCACAGCCCCATCCAAGGCGACTGCTTGTGTTTTCAGCACTTCCTGACTGTGTGACCATATGATGGTTCACAATCGTTGTCCTTCCCTTCTTTTCTTCTTCCAACAACAGCCCCCCCCCCCTTTCAGCTGCTGAGGACTGTGAGAGCATGGAGGCAACAGGACTGCATGACTTGAAGAGCTAGGCTGGCATGTTCACCGGGTTTTTAATTTGGGAGGAGAGGATAAACAAGTGAATGATCACGCTGCGTAATAATATTTTGGAGTCGTTCCAGGCATCAACGGAGGTGGGGGAATAAGAGGTTAAAGTTGCCTTTCCTTAACCATACTTCTGACTAGTCATGAGAAGAGTTCAGAGGAGGAAGGAAGAGATGATCCAGGAACTTGAGGACATGCTCTCTGAGGACAGGCTGACGGAGCTTGGGGTATTGAGTCTGGAGCAAAGAAGACGTGGGAGAGATATTCTGTCAGTATTCAGCCTCCTAAAAGGGGGCCATAGGGAAGATGGTCAGGAACTCTAGTCCATAGCCATAACCAAACTAGGACTAGAAATAATTGGTATAAGTTGCAGCTATGTAGAATTCATTTAAATATAACGCTTCCTAACAGCAAGAACTGTGCAAGAATCGATCACTCACCTATGGCAGTTGTGGGTTCTCCATCTCTGGAGCTTTTTAAGAAGAGGCTGGACAGCACCCTCTCATGGATAGATAGTTGGTTTTCCTGCCCATGGCAGAGGGTTGGGCTGGATGGTCATTGTGTACTTTCCAACTCTACAATTCCATGATTCATTGAAATCTCACAAAGAGGTGGAACTTCTTTGTCAGAATCAGGTAAGCTGAGGCTTACAGTTCAAATTGGGTTTCTCAAAATGCAGTACCAAGGAACCGAGCCTGGTTGGAGGAATGCAGCCCATCTTGAGCTTCTGAAGCACCTCTAGCTAGCGCTGTTGCTTAATCATCTGGCCTTCAGGAACCTTAATGCATTGCTTGGAAGGAAGGACAGGGCTGTAGGACCACCATTACTTTAGGGTGTTTGTTACATGCCAAAAGATGGACGTGCTTGTCTCTCGGATGAAATAGGACATGCTTTATACCCAGACTGATGTATTAACTGCCACTCTGCCCACTTTTTGGACTGTCTCCTCCATCATTCTACCCAAAAAAAAAGTGCATTAAAGAGAGAAAGAATCTGCTGTTGTTATGGCTCCCCCAGGAAAAAAAAAGTACCTTTCCTTTTGTTTAAAAAAAGTCCACACATGAAATTTACCTCTGTAATACACCAGTTTCTCATTCCCATCTCTTTGGCCTAACCTTCTAACATGCTAACCCTGACCTTAACCTATCATCTCTGGGCTTCCATGGTGCAAGGAATCATCAGTGACCCAAATGTCCTGGGTTTCCACAAACCTACCCCCCAAAATCTAACCAGGATTAAAGCAAACTATATTTACCATGTTCCCTTTGCGCAGGTCTTTCATTGACCTGACTAACGCATAATGTGCAACATAGCTTGTGTGGTCGAAGTTGATTGGCCATTTTTGCTCTTCAGGCTGCCCCAGCATTGTCTCACATGGAGTGTGGGTCCTCAAAGCTCGATTCACCCAAGTGGGGGCAGTGAAAATACATACCCTGCAAACGAAGAGGGTGCATTTTGACCTGCGAATTCTCTCGAATTTGGCTCCACGGGCTTTCTTAGGGCTATATGTCAGGGCTGCAGGAATCCAGGTAACCACCAGATGGCAGCAAAGAGAGGGAGAAAATTGCAATCATCCAGGTTGTTGCAGGTGTGAAAATATACCTGGCACAGAACACCAAATTACTCTCCAACTATGTGGATTTGAAGTTTGTGATGATTCCTGAATTCTGCGCTCTGCCTGCTTGTCCTCCCGGAGAGATGAATGGGGTGGGATGGATTTGCATTTTCAGAGGGGGCCCAGGACTTTTTTGTGGCCCTGAATGTAGATACAACATGGCAGCAGCAACCTCTACTATAACCGTACAGTTATTCTACAACTCCATCTTGGGTCTGAATCCTCCCGCCTGTTTTTTGGACTGTCCTTTCTTGCTTCCTTCCCTCTCCCCTGTCTGAGGAAGGGGTTCTAGAGAACTCGAAAACTTGCACACGCTTTTGTAACACTTAGGTTGACCCTAAGCAAAGAATCGCCCCATTGGGGATTCGGGTTCATCAATTGCTCTGTCGTCCTCCATCCTTTTCTTCTTGCTCCATCGCTTCCTTCCTGTTGTTGCTCCACAGGAACGTCCCCTGAGGAGTGGTCAAACAAGTCAAGATGCAACCACGATCCTAGGACAGAAGCCCTATGTTTTTTAAGAGTGCTGCAACGCAGGTAAAGAAAGGGCAGGACTCTGCGTAGTCACAGATGACCTCTTGACTTTTTGACCACCACCCTGTGGACTTTCCTGTTGTTCCACATCTTTGTTGTCCCTGTTCTGCCCATTCCACCGTCAAGGGTCTGCTGCCCCCTTAGAGAGATTTGCTTGAGGAGTTTTTTCTGCTCTCCTTCTCTTTCCACCCTCCTCTTCATTTCCCATTTCACACTCAGCCGCATTAGTTAGTCAGCGGCATGCTCTGGTTTCGTTTGGGGCATCCCCAGTTTGTGCCAATTGCTGCCCCTTTCCCCTGGTGTTTGCTTTGTGGGAATTGCACTGTTTTCAAAACCACGTAATAGTTCTGCAAGTCTCTAGATTCAGACAGGTCTGCAGGATATAAATGGAAATAAACAAGGGCAATGCTGCTTTTCTCCAGTTTCCTTAGAAGCGGGCAAGAGGCGAAGGGCCCACAGCCATCAGCCATCATTAAGGAAACTATGCAAAAATGGAGCCAAGGAAGAACCTCGTTATACTGCACAGCGATTGCAGTATTTCCTCCTGGTCCTACTTTCAGTTTAATAAGAGACACCTTATAAATAATGCAATTGTGTGCGTACGTGGCTTTTTCCTAAGGAACAGGCCACCTGTCTTAAGGACAGCTGATTCACAGGATTCTCGCCTTAGATAGCTCACGTCAAAGCGTTTCCTTTCCCTTGCTTTTTCATGATCAACCCCTTTTTCCCAAATGCCGTGTCTGAGAGAAGGAGACAAAGAGCTGCCGTGTTGCTCCAGCCGGCTGAATGCTGTTAACGCCATCGCACAAGTAAATGAATGCGGTTTCATTGTTTGACCATCAGAAAGCCAAAATGGATGTGCACGTATGATTATGAGTACAAAGGATGTCAGCTTCCCTACCATTTGGAGGCTTCAAAGTGACACATTCCTCCAGTGCTTAGCTTAAAAAGCGGTTGAGATGGCAGATAGAGTTGTACGCTTACACCAAGGAGAACCAAGGTCAGATCCTTGGCTTGTGGGTACCCACTCTCTGCTTCATCTCCCATCAGGATATGTTTGCGTGCAAAGCATTCCTTTTGCATCAGGAAAGCCTTTGCACATGGGGCTCCCATGGACTTAGGACAATTGACAGTTTGGAGCCCGTGCAAAGTTGCCCTTCAAGAATATGGCTAATCTGCATATTTGAGTGGCTTTTAATTCATAACTTTGAAGTATGGCTGGGAAGGGTTATAGCTTTGCTATAACTCAGGAGTTGGCGAACTTTTTGAGCTGGGAGAACCTTGGCATTAGGAGACAAAAATGGCAGCCAGGGTGGGTGAGGCCAACAGGAAGCACCCATTGAACAGAAGGGGAACTGGTTCCCCAGGATGCGCTCTACCATCTCAGGACCACCTTTGTGGATCCTGTAGATATTATTGCAAAAAAGAATTCCCTTTCCACCCAGCCTTTGGGTCTGGTTTATTTTGTATTGGTGAAAGAATCTTTAAAGGCAGATAAAACAGAGCCAAGTGGGCCCAAAGGAGAGTGATTGGGGAGCACTGCTTATGCGCTGCCATTGTTTGACGTCTCATCCTTTCTGGCAGGCATTTGATCCACTCCGTGAAGATTGGGCGTGGATATTTCCATAGTCTTCGCCGAGAAACCATTGAGAGGAGGAATGCATTCAAGCTGGAAGAGCGGAGGGAAGAAGAAAGGATGAGAACAGAGTTTCAGCCCCCTCGCTACCCATCCTCATCCTCTGAAGAAGACTCAGAAGATGAACCCGAGTAGGTGTCTTTAAATTCCTTAATGCTGTAGGGACCAATGGCTTCTCTTCTCCTAAGCATTTCCAGCCAGGTGTTTTGGGTTTTAACCTCAACCTGCCCTTGCCACATTGGCTGGGGACAGCAGGAATTGAAGTTCTCCACGGGAGGGCAAAGGCTGCTGTTGTCAGTACTGTCAGATCTAAGTTGGCTATGCTTTGGGGGGAGTTTCATCATTGGTAAGTCTGTTTCAAGCAAGGCCATCCGCACCCCGCTTTTGAGAAGTATCCTAGCCCTCACATACTCCAAAAAGAAAGCTGCAGATCCTCTCCATTATTGGCTACATTCATTAGGGGTGGGTCCACGGTGGCCCCCCAGGTGTGGCTGAGCTACAGCTCACCATGTCTTTCATTGGCCAGGCTGGCTGAGACACACAGGTTCTTAACCTGTTTGAACAAGAACAGCCAAGGAAGAAGCTCACCTCAAGTTTGTGCCAGAAAACCACAATGTGATTTTGATTTGTGGAGAATTTCAACTAAGAGCATCCATTCATGGACACAAAGCACTGATGCAGTCAACGCCTTTGAAATTTCTGGAGGACCTGCAACCAAATCTTGCAGCCTATGGAATCCCATTGTTTAGTGTTCCTACCAGATAGCTGCCTCTTTGGAAAATTCCCTTCCTTATTTTTCCATCCCTCTGCCCAATAAATAACCTGGGGCTGCCAAGCACGTTAGGCTATTCTGTAGTTTCTCCTTCCCTTTCCATACAGACTGTTTATATTGCTGTAAAATATAAAATGAATGGAGGATCTGTGTTGGTTGATAAGACTCATGCTCTGGAAAATGATTCTGCTGTCTCTATAGGGAAATGTCTCTCAGCCTTGGCAGCTTGAAGAGTGTGGACTTGAACTCCCAGAATTCCCGGCTGTGGGGAATTCTGGGAGTTGAAGTCCACACATCTGAAAGCATGCTGGCTGGGGAATTCTAGGAGTTGAAGTCCACCCATCTTCAAGTTGCCAAGGTTGAAAAACACTGCTATGCAGGATGATGGTATCCCTAAGCGGAAGCTATAAATCACTGCTTTCCAGAATCTTGTCCCATCCATCAATCTCCCATTCGTATTTATTTATGTTGGCGCTTGCCTGCTTTTCAGAAGTTCAGTGTTTACTTCCTGAGGCAGGCCTCTCGGGCTGAGATAAGTTCAACCGCTAGTAACCACCAGTGCTCAAAAGCACCACCATCCCTTATTCGAGCAAGCCGTGCTCATTAAAACAGGGAGGAGCCGCCAGTAAGCCAGGACTGGATGTAGCCCCCAAGCTATTTTGAGACGAAAACACAAAAGCAATAGTATAAGCCTTAAAAAGGAATAAAATAAGGATCCCACTGCCCCCCAAAATCCAAGATCAAATTTAAAAATTCTGCCCCCGGCCATATGGGTAGCCTGGCCCCTCCGACTCCCTTCTTCCAAGACCCTCGTTCCTGGCCCAGAAGATTACAGCCAGCCTCTGGCTGCCAGAAGATTGTCCAGCTCTGCATGAAAAGGGTATTTCTAGCTGTTAGGAGCACGAACACCAGGAAAAAGTTCTCCCTTCTTTGTCATGACAACCTGCCACATTTGGCAGTCCTAACAGGCGGGGTCACATTTATGGGGCAAGGTCAGGATGCCCTTTAGAAAAGATGGACTCTCCGAGTGGGCGGAAATTGGATCCTCCGCGCCCGGCTGGAACACGCAGCGCCTTTGTTTCCTGACATGTGTTTGTCTCTCTCTGGCTTCAGCTTCTTTTTAACGGGAGGCTCCTTTCTGAGCGAGACGGAGAAGAAGAAGAAGAAGAAAATGGCTCGACCTTTCACCCCCATCCATAACGGCTTGCTGTCAGAAAAGCATCCAGACGCCCATTTGTATGTTCCAGAGCGCGTCGGCAGCTCGTCTTCTTTCTCTAATTCTGTCTCACAAAGGCGTAGACTGTGCAGTAGGTCCCTATTTAAAAGAAAAAGGGAGAGAGAGAAGTTGGCTCTGGCTTTCCTATTTGCTCCAGTTCAGCCTCTGATGTTACCAAAGCCCCCAAATATCTCTCAGGACCCTGATTGTAAAACTCCACTTTCACAAATACTGGCTGAAATTGTAGCTTTTCCTGTCATTCCAAATTTGCAGAGAGCTTCCCGGAGGTCCCTCCTCCCCCCATTGTGTACAGAAGCCTTAACCGAGATAAGGAAAACTGATATAAAGCTCTTAAGTTTGTAAAGTTGATCCTGTGGTCTTGAAACCCGGCGTCTGGCTTTTCTCAGCCACAGTGCAGGGGCTAAGACCACCCTCCTTCCCCAGCATTTCTCCCCTTCGGCTGAATTACCTGGGGCAGGGGATGTGAAAGACAGTACACCTATTCTCTTGCTCAGAAACACGCATGATTTCAAATGCAAATCATTTGGCAAAGTATGGGAGAGCATGATGCTAAATTAGCTAGCTACGGGGAGAAATTGACCTGTAAAATTCACGACAGCAGAGTTTAGGCGTGCGTACATGGATGCATTCCTTAGTTACGAGAGCCTCAAGTCTGTGTGTGTGTCCCTCTGATTGTGGCCAATTTAACTAAACCCTGGGCCCCTCTTCCCTGTTTTTCTGCCAATCCGACAAGCCTTTTTCTGTTTCAACAGCGACTCCATATTCCGGCAGCTCTGCGCCCTCAACTGGCTCTTGGAAGCTTTGACGCTGGAACCCAATAGCAGCATGAGGCCGCTGATCGCCTGCTGGAACCCCAAGTAGGTCTCAGGAGCAAGTAGGCTCAGACAAGCGACGTACGAGGTCTCCCGGTTTGGGAGAAGAAGGGAAAAGCATCGGAAACGGGGCATTCAAAGCAACTGTAGCTGGCTCGGCCTTTTGGGGGGGAAAAAGCTAGAATCGGGCAATATTTTTATTAGGGAGAACCAAAATGGCACAAAAATGTACAAACTTTCAACTGGAGAACTTCTTTCTCAGGGCAAATATTACAAAAAGCAGAAGAGGGTAAAGAAATCTAAAATGTTGGCCAGATGCTTCTGTCTCCATAAGAAAATTTTAAAATTTGACTAGCACTTTGAGTGTTTTAATTTTTTTTAAGAAAAGCAATTGCAATTCTTCATCAGGCAAGGGGTCGAAGCAGAGGATGGGGGAGAAGCAAAGAACCAAAAAACGAACCCCACACAATCCGAAGGGGGCCCTCATAGATGGGCCCTGGTCCAATTAAGCTGAAAGCACCTTCTCAAATTCTCACAGCAGGACCATTAGAATTGCATTTTTCCCCCTATCTGACAATAAAAGAATCTGGTGTCTAGCTATGATTATCACCCAGGGGGAAAAAACACACACACACTCTGCATACATCTGGGAAAAAAGCAGCTCGCATTTGGGGTGGTAGTTTCTCACCTGGCTTGCTCTGCTCCAAAGGGTGGATTGGGTGAGCTGGCACAAAATGGAGAGGGGAACTTTGTGATTCATCATGTTGTAGGAATCCAGTCTTTGGCTTAGCATGTGGCAGGAACCAGGTGTCATGGTCTGTGAGAATGTCCTTGGGAAACAGGAGGAGGAGCTGCAGAGTAGGCAATGATCAGATAAGCGGCAGCTGAGCCCACAGGTGGAATGGGGACGTGGCAAGCATCTCAGAAGAGACCGTCCCTAGTTTCTTGGACTGTCAAGGCAATTGGGGGAGAGATGCATTTTCAGACTTGCAAGATTCTGTTCCTGTAACCTTACAATAAAAGTAAAGCTAGGATTCATGGCTGGTGCTTCTTGCCTGGATTACCTCTAAGGGCTGACACCAGGTGGTGCTTTTAGCTGTAATATGTTCAATTCATTTGGACACAATGCATTATGTGAACATAGCCACTGTGCTTTATTAAATTGGGTTTCAGGGTTAGCAAGTTATGTACACATCAGCTAGCCTTGGGCTGCATTTAATAAAAGGCTGCTGTTGAAATGAAAAGCTCATGAACTCCCACCTTTCTTAGGGACTACGGTGGTGGAAAAAGCTGCATGAAAACTGTCAATAAAGAGAAGGCAGTGAAGAGTCGATGGGAGCATTTTATTCTGCATGCAAAGGTAAGTTCTTCTGGCTTGGGAATTGCTTCTATCAAAAGGCTAATTTTTCTTGTATGTGGGATAAGGAGGGTTGATTCCTTGGTTTGGCCCCTGCAAGCTTTGGAAACCAGGCTTTGAGCATATCACAGGATGGAGATCTCAAAGACCCCACTTCCCCTAGAAAAATTCAGAGACTTTGTGAGGAGGGGGAAGCCTGGAGAATTCCCAACACCCACAACAGTTCCAGAGTTTGAGGGATGGGAATTGTGTTGGGGCAGGATGGGGGTGGGGAAGCAAGAATAATCAATGCCTCTGTCCTAGCATGGAAGCTCCAGCCAGAGTTTATAAGCCTATTTAACCTGGTTGCAGACTCCAGTTACGTTAAATCTTGATTTATTTAAGCACCATTTTTTGACTAAAGCATATTTTGTTGGGTTCACATCTAATGCTCAACTATCAACCAAGGGTGAGCAACTATAATGGCTATACTATAATAGCACAACATGCTAAGACAAATCATGGTTTACAGATGGCTTACACAATGCCCCAAAGCAGACAAACCAGTGCTTCTTATGGGGAAAATCCCTGACTTGTGGCCCATACCTCAACTTGAAGGTTCTGTATTATTACTAACCCCTGTGCAAAGCAGAGGCTTAGCTAAAACACACACTTCACTTGTGGGTGCCAGAGTTCATGGGCTCAGCATGGTGGAATGGGCCCTTATGCCAAGGGGCTTCCTTGGACTTCCTGTTATGATTCTTTCAGGGAAGAAGATATGCACAGAGGCAGAGCCGTGGTCTATCCAGCAAAAAGGCACCTAAAATGACAGGGAGCATGTCCAAGATCAGTGGGTTGTCCTCCCCGCATAGCAAAACCACTTTGGCCAGCACCAGCTCCTTGACACCTGGCTCTGATGAAGCAGCCCAACCTACCTCTGACAGCGCCAAGGAGGTTGAAGAGATGGAGTCCAGCTACAGCAAGCAGACCAAGGAGGAGGAAGAACCCCTTAGCTATTGTGAGTCCCTACGAGATTCCAAGAGTGATCAAAGGGAGTATTTTCTGCACAATTTTCTGCACTTCTTCCGTCAGATATGATGATGGTCCGCAGTCTTGATGTTTTAAAAGTGGGCTGGACACATTCATGGAGGGTTAGGCTATTGGTCTCAATAACTCACTGCTACTCCTTGAATCCCAGGCATGTTCCTTAAACATGGTTTGGCACCTGATACCTACAGGATCTTCTCTTACCTGAATTGGCCCATCCAACATGTACATTCATGAAGTAAGAGGAATGGAAGCCAGGAGGCGGTTTCCCAGTTGCTCTGCTCCAGCCTTGCAGAATACCCTTGCTCCATTCCTTTTAATGTTCTGGAAGCTATTCAAGACAGAAGTCTTCCAAAGGGCGTTTGGTTAAATAGTTTGTTACTGCCATCTTTACTTTAATTTGTACTTACATTGATTTACTGGTTTATGTTAATTTAGCGTAAGGTTTTGTTACTTTGTGTTGCTTGCTTTTCATTATTACCGTAATTTATTTGTAGGTTTTCATAACCTTGATTAGTTATCGGTTGATTTAATTTTTGTTTACCGTGGATGTTTTACCTGTTTATGGATTTTTGGGTCAACTATTTCATAAATCCCCTTGAGTCTATTGATTTGGCTGTATGCAAATAAAATACACACATACATAAGAGGTTCTGGAGGGCAATCATGGAAGAAGAGGACCACCCATCTTCTATCCCTGTTAGTGACCTTCCAGGTTGCATTTTTTCCAGCTCCTATAAGACCAAGAACATTGAATAGAGATGCCATTGGCCATATTCAACAGAACGCTTCTTAAGAGCTCCTTGCTGTGAATTTTCCCCTGCAACTTGACTCATAAGGCTCTGATGGATGTGATGGAGACCTCCTTTTTTCCTCTCCCTTTGGGGACTGTGAGGACAATACTATCTGCTGTGAGGACAATACTGCCTGCTTGGAGGAGCACTGCATGGCCTCCCATTTCAATGGTGCTTTTTATCCAGGCTGGAGCAGAAGACAAGTTAAACCAAGTGCTTCTCTTCAGTGGAGATTCCCAAGCCCACAATGATCTACACACCCCTGATTTTTAATTAAAGATATATTCTGTGTAAGAAAGAAGAGCAACTAGCTCTCAGTGCCAGGAGAAAATTGCTCTGTGCTTGCTGAAAAGGTGCACTTTCTAAAAAGTAATAAACAAGAAGTTGTGTGGCATTTCTACTGCAGTGTCTATGGGTTCTGATCCCTTAAAGATACATCCCTCCCAAATGAGTCTATCAGTTTAGCATCTGACACGTTTTGGCCTGTTCCTTTTCAAATCTTGAAGGGCCACCAAATTCTTTGCTGCAAACAGTCCGAAGGGGAATTTAATTTTCCTTAAATTCTCCTGGAATGTAATGCTAGTCCTGTGCTCATTTTTTCTTTCTTTCTTCCACAGACCTGCAGACATTATTTCAGATGATACATGAAGACGTGGCTAAGAATTTTAGCCAGGAAAATATGTTTTGGAGTACAAAACCACATTAGTAAGTTAGATCGCTGGCCTTGGGGGTCTATGCCTGTCCCCGATTTAAGGAGTACAGCGTGCATTGGTTTGTATTTTACAAAAGTAATTTGTTAAGTTAGTTTTTCACATACTAGCCAGAAAGGTTCCCAGTACAGTTTACAGAGGTGTTTTTTTTTTTTTTTCAAAAGTCTGACCAGTTTTAAATTTAGATTTAAAGTCTCAAAAGACGTGACTTAAAAAGAAAAGATGTTAGGGAGCGGGAAGGAAAACGATCATAATGATTTTAGTTTCTCTCTCTCTTTCTGCCATAGCCCAGGGGGAGACGCAAAGATGGGCACCTTAAATGGCATCATTCCTTAAATCACCATCTGGAAGATTTGAGGGCCTCTGAACCATTTTCGGTTTGGGTTGCTGTGTTCTCCTTAAAAAGGGCGGTGTGTGTATTCCAAGGCTGCTGTTAGCATGAACCCAAGGCCTGAGATGCCCTTGCTATGGGGAGTGGGGGTTATGTGGCTAGAACAGTGTTTCTCAACCTTGGCAACTTGAAGATGCGTGGACTTCAACTCCCAGAATGGGAAGTTCCCCATGCTGGCTGGGGAATTCTGGGAGTTGAAGTCCACGCATCTTCAAGTTGCCAAGGTTGAGAAACACTGGACTAGAAGCTCCTAAGGCTACTTAGCCATCTCAAGCCTTTGGAGGCCAATCTTATTCTTGAAAGATCCTCATGACATGATACCACCCCAAATGGACTGGGTGATTGTACAGTTTGCCTTCTGAAAGAAAGAGGTCTTTCTTTCTTTCTTTCTTTATATGTCAAATTTCATCACCACCCACCTCGCTCAAGAGTGACTCTGGGCGGCTTACAGTAAAACAAGAATAAAGATCCGTGAACATGCAATCAAAAACCATGTTCACCACAGGTGTTTTGTTGCATTGAACAGAGAGCCAGGTGCTCGTTCAATCCGAGGTCTTCTCCGACCTTTTCGGTTTTGTTCTCGGAGCTCCGTCTGCAGCTGACCTTCAAGTTGTCCTTCTTACTTTTTAGCGCGCACGCCGGGTTGAGGTCTGGTCCAGGCAGCGAAATATCATTTGGACAAAGGGGCAAAAGGTGAGGAACGGTAATTCTCCTGCCCATCAACTCCACGGAAACACTTGAAGTCCCAGTCTGCTCTTAGTTACAATGGTGGTGGGTTAGAAAGTTTCTCCATCGTTCTAGAATACTAAAGGGCTTGAGGATGTGTGTCCTAAAGGATCATCTGGGTTTTTTTTCAGCTCACAGTCATCTTCGAAGGATGATAAAACCAGCACAGGAATACCCAAAGAAGGGTCAGGGAGCGCAGTGGAGCCAAAGCGAAAGAGGTGAGTAGAGCTCTGAAGTATACATTCTTCTCCACTGTACTGTCTCTGTTAATATTCCAGTCTCCTGGGGATTTCTTTACAGATTTATTTGTAAATCCTTAAAACATGTTTTTATTCACAACTTTGCCTGGGATAGAGAGCTTTCATTAAAAAATAAGCTTATATGTTGAAGAAAGACTTCAGGAAATGGGTGTTTATAGCATGTCCAACATTCTGAAAAAGGATGGAGAAAGTCAGTGAGATTGGCCCCAGGGCTGGAATGAGTCTGGGGACCCCTTAAGAGGGGTAGCACAGCTCTTCTTTTCCCAGAGCCTGTCCTTCTGCTCTAAGGAGCCACCAAACACATTCTGTCTCAAGGGGACTCTTCTCCAGTTCTTAAATGTCCTTTTATTCCCACGGGTTGCCATCCCAGTCCCACCTCTTCTCTATGGGTCCATTTTTTTCAATCCACTCAGTACTTCCCACCTTTTCGTTGTGATTAATAAGTCAGTATCATAGGACATCATTTCAGAAGCCATATAAAAGCAACCAGGAATTAACATTTAAAATAGCGTAGAAGGGAAAGCAGCAATTCCAGCCACCTCATTCCATTTCCTTTCTCCCAGTAGCTCCTTCTATATGAGAAGCAATATTGGGTGCTAGCTGTTTTAGTATGAGAGATGAAAGCAACTGAAAAATAAATAGAGAAAACTGCTCCCTGTCTGAGTTCCTGAGACTTCTAGTCACCAATCCTAGATCATCATTGGAACTCTTATCCTCAAACTTGTAAACTAACCCCGGTTCCTGCCTTCCACCCCCCACCCCACTCCCCAGTTATCCTCTCAGCTTCACCATGGTAGACAAGACCAAGGTTTATGTGGTGTTTCTTACATATTCTGTTGATTCCCCTTCACGGCATCTGTTTTCTTGTAGTTCAATGGCAGTGACCCTGAGAGAAGATAAAACCACCACCACAACTTTTATGGAGGATGACAGCTCAACACAGCTTTCCAGGCCTCAAAGGTAGGAATACAGATGATTTTGGGAACAAGAAGCACCCTTTTCTTGACCTCTCTGCATAAACTTGGAAGAGGGGTCTCAAATGCCTAAGACGTCCCCCCATAAAAGGCAGTCAGGATCTCATGAAGAATTGAGAGTTTGACCCAGTGAAAGCCATGGGGCTCTGTAAGCTGACTTAAAAAGTAGCATTATAGTAGATCCAAGTCAAGAGCACATTCAAGGCACTTATGTAGCAGAGGGCTCAGAATATTAGATTAAAAATGGCTTGTATTTAGAAACAAATTTCCAGCTTTTTATTTCCTTCATTTTAAAAATGTGTTGATGGGAAAGGTAGTGCTTCTAATCTGCATCAATAAGATGGTAGAGAGAAGAAGGTGGAGGTTGGCATAAATCCACCTGGCCCACTTCTTCACCACCACTGACCTTTTGCCTCTCTATTCCTTCCAATGTGTCTTCTTCTCCAGCTCTTTCATTAGAAGGAAACAACAGCTGTGCGATGAGATGAGAGAATTATTTTTTGATGTGTCCCAAGAAAGCGCTTTCAGGTTGCACGATCAGCTCGACATCCTGGAGAAGTAGGTAGAGCTCGCCTTTCAATGTTGTTTTCAAGTTGCAACACATGGATCTGGTTTGCAGATCATGCTCAGATGGATTTGCTTTCGTTTCACCACGGGCCAGCCGTTTTTTTCACGCTGTAGGCACCATCAGGAGAACTTACACCATGGCATGGGCTCCAGCTCAAAACCTGCTTTAAAAATGGTTGGAAGCTTGTGCTGCATTGTTTGATTCCTTGCTTTCTTGAATACTGTTGGCCGAGTTCATACCACAGGCTCAACACAAACCATTGTGGGTCACCATAATAGCCCTTTGTAAAATTTACTTCCCTCCCCCCATAGACGTTTCTGCCTTGTTGTATCCATCTGCAAACAAGCTGATGGCATAAACACTGTTTGGAGATTAAACCAACAAGTAAAGATTGTGGGTGCCTCCCATTTGTCAAGAAAACCTGCAATGGCCTGAACTTTCCCTGAGAAGTTTTCATATTTTTTTGAGAACAGGTTTCTAATCCAGGTTTTTGCAGCACCAGGAAGGATGGTCAGTTGAGCTCTCAGGAGACAGAGGAGCTGCTAAGATTTCCAATATTCAGAACAGGAATTCCTTCAGTGTAGAAATCACTGCATGTGCACTTTAAGCATCCACCCTGATATCTGTTGAAGTCTTAAACGGGGCATCTGTATCAAGAGATTCTAGCTCTCAGATCACTTGAGGAATAATTCACAGGGATTTTTAAGGTGCACGAGATCTAGAACAAGGTTGCTGTAAAGCAGCTTTACTAAAGTCAGTCCTGGTAGATGTTCCAAGACAGTGTTTCTCAGCCTTGGCAAGTTGAAGAGGGGTGGATTTCAACTCCCAGGATTCTGGGAGTTGAAGCCCACCCCTCTTCAACTTGCCACGGTTGAGAAACACTGTTCCAAGACTATAGGAGACAGGATACACTCAGAAAAGTTTGGAGGCCCCAGTCCTCCCTATTTTGGAAGAGGAATAGACAGTATTGTCCACCTGTCAGAGAAAACTGTAGCAGCGAGGGCTTGTCAGCAAGTGGCCTTTTTCATTGGCAATGAAGGCTCTGCACATACTAAATTGGACTGCTGTAATGTGCTCTACATGGGGTTGTTGCTGAAGACCACCTGAGAAGCTATAAGTAGTCCAGAACTCAGCAGTGCGGGCAGTGATGGGCATGTGACAGTGTAAGCACATGTCCCTGCTGTTTTGTGAGCTGTGCTGGTGGCCAGTTGGCTTCTGGGTGCAATATAGGGTCATGGTTATCACCTATAAAGCCCTGGTTACTTGAGGGATCACCTATCCAGTGAGGTCAGTTAGTGGGCCTGTTCCAAATCTCGGCAATTAAGCAGCAGCATCTTGCAGGCCCTAGGGAACATGCCTCCTTGGCCATGGCTTCTCCCCTGTGGAATGATATCCCCCCGAGAGTCATACTGCTCCCACCCTTCTGACCATTCAGAAGCTCCTTAAGACCTGGTGCTTCTCCCAGGCCCTGGGCTAGAATTGGGGGTTGAGCGTCTCGGTTGGTTATTAGCTGCTTGGCTTTTTGGATTTTCGTTCCGGTTAGCGATCTTCTTTTTCCTCTTTATGTATTTAGTTTTCTTTTAATTTTTAATCTGTAAACTGCCCAGAGTCACTAGAGAGTCAGGTGGCCTTGAAATCAAATAATAATAATAATAGTAATAGTAAGTAAAATAATTACCAGTGGATAGTAGAATAGAAGACAGAGAATTGGAGAAGATCATAAAGTATCAAGATCTGAAAATTGAAGTTGAAGGATTATGGCATAAACCGGCAGGGGTGGCCCCAGTGATTATCCGCACACAGTGTGCCATTCCAAAAAGCCTTGGACGTCACTTAAAAAATCTGCACACTGACAAAATTTCCACCTGTCAGTTACAAAAGGCCGCACTGCTGGGATCCACACACAGACTACGCCAATACCTTACGACATCCAAGGTTCTTGGGAAGAACTCAGTGCAAATGAAGGCCAATACCAGCTAAAGAACTGGCAGCTGTGATTTCATGTTGTTGTGTAAATGATGATGATGATGATGACTTGAGACAGGGATCAAACCGGTTAGTCCATGATGGCCATTTTCCCATCAATCTTGTCCTGACATTTTCTGTGCTGTTTCTCCACAGACAGCTAGTAGGGTACCTTGGCCTAGAATAATTCCCAGTACTCCTCTCTTACTTCATTCTTACTGCCTTCATTTTCCTCTGCAGCTCTTGGACTCCCCCCTGCCACTGCCCACCCACCCACAAATGGCCAACACAGTTGGAAAGGCCCAGTCCAGAAAGGCTGGCTCATGTTGAACTTGTAGCCCACTAGAAGCTGGATGCCTTAAAGACTTCTTCAGGGGTTGATTTTTGTAAAACATGCAAACTAATTTGACAGGAGGCGAGAGGAGAAGAACATTCAGAAATTTCTGTGCCTGAACTCTCTTACACGGTTCCGGAAAGACCTTGAGAGAATGAGACAGTCCGTGGTGGGCAAAGAACCCGAACAAGACGCAGAGGAAGAAAACTGGTAAGAAAGAGGGTGGAGAACTTAGCTGGATTTTTGGTTGCATCTTTCTACAGAGGAAAACCAAGAACTTGGTCCTGGCGTCATAAAGCCGCTTAACCACAATTGAAAATAAACCCAGGCTCCTTAGCTGTTGACGTTGTGCCTTGTGAAGAAAAGAACATATGTTTTCATCATCCTAAATTTGGGAGATTCCATCATCCTAAATTCCAAACATCTGGGGTTACTTTGAGGAACTGTAATAGTTACTGGAGGATCAGGAAGAGAGGAGGGCCCTTTCTCAAGAACAGCCTTTATTATATCAGTTTGCAGTTGCATCTCAACAATAGCTTTCAGGCTCTAGAGCACTTGAACTCCCAGAATTCCCCAGCCAGCCATTTAAGATGAAGGCCACACATCTTAAACCTGCCAAGGTTGGGAAACGCTGTTCTAGAGACATCCAAGTTAAATGGTTTCTCTTTCTTTCTTCAAGGTTTTCCACTTTGCTGGTCAGGATTCCTGATGACGTCAGGAAAGACCGCCGTACCCAGAAAGTCCTCAAGAAGCTGGAAAGGTTTGCCAGGAATCCAGACTTACGCATCCGGCCTCCCACCTTCTTAAAGGTGTTGGGAGAACTTCGGATCTGGGAAATTTGCTCTCCGGATATCTGCGCAGCTGTGGAGGTGAGCGGCGTGTGGGCGAGGGAACTCAGCTGCTTCGGTCTTAAAGAGCCCAAGATACAACGCTATTTCCTGACACCTCCCCCCCCTTTATAAAAATAAAAAAAGGATGAATTCACTGGAGGTTTTGGCAAAAATATATTTTTTTGAAGGGGAGGTTTGCTTTCTCTGCCTTGCAATGGCCCTGAAAGGCAGACTGACTTTTTTCTTCTCATTTTGCAAATACGAGATTTCCCTCCCCCCAATAGACAAAACTCACCCAATCAATATTGTAAATTCAATACCAAAAAAAAAAGAAAGAAATGGGAATTTCACCTGAAGTATGGCTAGCT
Organism: Python bivittatus; assembly: GCF_059951505.1. Classification (NCBI taxonomy): domain Eukaryota; kingdom Metazoa; phylum Chordata; class Lepidosauria; order Squamata; family Pythonidae; genus Python; species Python bivittatus. The sequence continues at coordinate 1,554,018 of NW_028277066.1, read as the reverse complement.
TCTGAAATTAACCCAAAATTAAAAGGTAGTATTGTAGGTCATTTCATCTAAGGCAGTGTTGTCCAAACTTGGCCACTTTAAGATGAATGGACTTCAACTCCCAGAATTCCCTGGCTGGGGAATTCTGGGAGTTGAAGTCCACTCATCTTAAAGTGGCCAAGTTTGGACAACACTGATCTAAGGCCTTGGTTATTCGTAGAGGAAAGTTCTCTATTCTGGCTCAGCAGAAACTCCACCTCTCAGTCACTACCCAAGAAAAGGGCCAGAGACTTGCAACCAATGGTTATTTCCTGTCTCTCTTTCCTCAATCTCCAATTCCACTCCTTTCCCATTTGGTTGCTTGCTGGAAGTTGTAGAACCACAGCAGAGTTTTCAGAAGCCCTTCTCCCTCTCCACGCCCTATGGTAGACAGAAGCGGCCATGGACAGCTAAATTTTGTGTGGAAAAACGAAAACAAATAACTTGGAAGCCCCCCTCTTTCAGTGACGCTTCTTGGAGGGCAGTTCAGATGTTTAAAGGTGCTTCATCAACTCATGCACTGCCATCAACCTGTGAAGTCTACTTAGCTAGACAGACGGCGGGAGGACAGGGCAAAGGACTGGGTTGTGATCCGGCTGCTGCCATGACAGCCCAAACAGAACGATATAGAACCATTATCCTTATCCTGGTTGTCATAAGATGGGAGTTTTATAGCCCAGCTCTCCAAAAGATCATTGGGATAACAACAGCGGGACAAAGATTTCCTCCGAAGTAGACCTGATGATCAAACCTTTGTGTCCTTGCATTTTTTGTCACAGTTCCTGCGCGAATACATTGTGGAGATGCCTGAAGATGACTACAAGCAATGGCTGCAGTCTCGGGTGCCATTCCCAAAACGAGCACACAGTGCCCCTCCCCTGTGCTAAGTCACCGTGAGGCTCCCGTCCAAAGGTCTCAATGGGGGATCCACTTTGTGAAAGAAGTGGTCAGTGAGGTTCACCAAGAGATCCTATCCTCATATCCCGGTGAATGCCAAAGGACCCAGCTGGAAGGCCCGAAAATGCTCATTCTCAGAAGTTTGTTTAGAACCACAGTGCAGCCATTTTGGTTGCAGGTTCAAAAGCAACAAGAGAATTGAACAGCCAAAGCCATTTTAACTTTACAATATTATTTTTGCTTTTTCAACGTTTGGTTTTATGTTGCATTGAATTTAGTGTTTATCTAAGGGGAGAGGGGAATGTTACGTAGATAACTGGCCCTGTTCAGGTCTGTGGAGACAGCAGATCCCTTCCCTTGTGGTGATCAGCACCCCCCACTGAACAAGTCGGCTTTAGGATTCATCGGTTCCAATTTTTGCTTGTTATGTTTGTTTGTGGTTCTGTATTTAATTCTGATGGATTAAAATCCCTATTTAAGCATTGCATAGTCTCTGAAAGACTGTTTTTTCCAGTTGAAAATTGATTCCACCAGCATTCTGTGAAAAACGCACCAGGTGATGAAGTCTCCTTTCTGCCCATCTGCCTGAGTCACTGATGATCATAGTGACCTGGGGAAGCAGCTGATTGAGTTAACCATGTTGTGTGAACATGTGTTGATGTTAGTTGATGGCTTAACTATGAATCAAGCCCATTGTGGTTTAGACTTATATCCCTGAATTCCCAAAGGTTGGTCATTTCTCAGTGAGCTCCAGCAAACCAGTAGGTTGTTTTGCCTTCATACGTGTGAGGATAAGTGCGTCAATAACGATCTAGCACTGAAATTAAGTTGAAAGCTTTTTATTAAATTGCCATTCAAACAGCTGTTTTTCATCCCCCTTGTGCCTCTTAATTTCTGAGGCTCCTTAAATAGTTTGACCTGCAGAATGACCAGCTTTCAGAGCTACATCAAACCAACAGTATATTAGAACAAACCGCTTTCGACAAAATTTTAATTCCCACTTAACCCAAGTGGAAACTTCTCCTTCAACACAGAGTCTGAGGGATGTGTGAATTCACCACTAACTCACTACCAATCAATAGCTTACAGTGTATTCCAAAAAAAAAAAAAGGGCAGGCCAAATTGTTTTTTTTAAACTAGCAGAATAATTAAGGCTATTCTGGTATATTTCTTTATTAAAATATTTCCCCCCCCCCTTCTTTTTAAATCAGCTCCTGTCAGAATTAGCATTTTCAAAAATGAAAACATTTTCATTGGCTTTGACCTGCAATGCTGATGCAGTGAGGGTCAAAGGGCCAACTCTCCTCCTGCCTCTCCAGACTCATGTCAGGATGGTGTCGTCAATTTGTTCGACCGAGTCAGCTTGGTTAGCGAGCTTCTTCAGTGATCGCCGGCAGCTCTCATTCAGCAGCTCCAAACTAGCAGCATCCAGGATCTTGGAGGTGGACTGTGAGAAATAACGTTCATAGAAGGGTTTTGAGTCCGACTTTTTGCTTCCAAAGCTAAGCAAGATGTCCCACTGCTCACGACTTTCAGGTTCCAGTTCAGGTGGGTAAGACACGCTGGCCATTCTCGTGATTTAAAATGGCACTGTCAGCCATTTGCAAGCCTAGCCTAAAAAATGCCTCCCCACCGACTAAGGGAAGGGACGTCGTCATTTTGGATCCAGGAGATGGTCTGTCTAGTTATACATCCCAACCCCATGCTCTGGCTTTGTGATGTGACACTCGTAAGCCAAGGCAAGAGAGTCATGCTTCCCACTGCTTTCAGCTTCTTATGTTTAAGCTCGGCTCTACCACCTCCACCCATCCAAGGTAAGCCAATACCTGAACCATCTCCTCGCCGTCTCGCATCTTCAGGAGGTTAACGATGGCCTGGTCGCTGTAAGCCCTCACGCTGGTGTTCTTGTCTTTCGTATTGTCCAGAAGCGCCTTGAGGATGGGCTTGGCGACGGGAGGGTCCAAGGGAGGAAGAGGGGCTTTGTTGGCCCACCAAATCATCTTCTCTGCAATTAATTTTATGTCACTGGATGGATTCTGAAGACACTACAACAAGGGGAAAAAATCAGAAAGCCTTTGCTTGAAGCAGTTGTGGACACGCTGGTCTAGCTCAAGCTGTTCAAGAGCCGGCTATGATTTGTGGAATTGCTTTGACTCCCAAAAGACGACATTATGTCAAGGCCCCCAAACCTGAGACAGTCAGTGACGCTACAAGCTGCCATATTACAATATCACTGTAACCCAAATATCCAACATGCTCTACAAAATGAGACTATGAATCACTGCATAGGCCTGATAATGCAGCATGTCGATCAGGAAAAAGACTAGTTTTAGAAACAGCCGGTGCTTTTGAGCTCAACTCTGTTGCCAAGCCTGTCCAAGAACTGGACTACATGCTTGTGCTGAGGAAGAAAAATGGTTTGGAGGGTGGGAGTTAAGATTCCCAGCTCCAAGGACCCCTCCTCAGGCTGCAAAGGTTTCTAGAAAGAGGTCTAGGAATCCCTCAATCTTCTACCTGCACCAAGAGAACCGTGTCCTTCGGGGGAAATGTTTGTAGAAAGGACATTAAAGGACAGCGGCAGTTTGTAGCTGTGGAGGCTCAGATTGCAGAAGGGGGACACCTCCTTATCCATCCAAGGCGGGAACAGAGACACCAGAGGACACAGAAGGGGGAATATAAATAACAGCCTGCCAAGTAGGAGGGAGCCCAACTGCATTTGATAATGCATTTGCAGATGTCTCAAATTAATCCACCAGCTGGCACGCCAAAATTAGGTACAACCACAGGCACGCATCTCTGTCTCTCCTGGCCTTGATGCAATTCTGGAGCCTGTGCAGGCCCCGCACAGCAGCTCATCCTTGGCTGCTTCCCTCCCAAGGAGATGCATCATTCCAGCATCTCAGGACAATCAGGGAGGAAACGGCTGAAGCGCGGCTCTCCCGTTCCACTCGGACCTGTTGGGTGGCTCCTCAGAGAGCAGGTCCGCACCCACTTGGCTGGCCAGGAGCTCAGAGGCCTTACCTTGATGAAGAGGTTGGAGAGCTTCGGGGGCAGGCTCCCTTCATTGGCTTCTATGTGATATTTCAGAAGGAAGCCCATTCCTCGGATGCCGCTGATAGCGATGGGGATCTGCGGCCAGAAAATTAGCAGTAAGAAAAAGGGCATCAGATTCCAGCAGAACTGAGAAGGCACTACATGGGGCCTGCACAGGGCAACTCAACCTCAGGGCTCAAAAAGCAGGGGCTTGTTTAGACTGATCTCTTTATTGATTAAGCCAAATGACCCAATATTCTTTAGCCGAGTCATCAACAATTGTCAGTGAAGAAGATGCTGCTTCGGAGCATGTGAAATAATTACTGGTGTAACTGACCTATGAATATTCCTTCACCCACGTGGGAATACTTGCTAATCCAATTCAGCTCTGTTTCAGAGCGCTTTCCGCCACTTACACTTGTCTTTGGTTGCGAAGTACAATGGGACAAAGCTCCCATTTTGAGACAGGGTGAGGGGAAGGAAAGCGTCAACTCAAGACCATTCGGTTTGCAACTCCCCCTGAGAACATAAGCTGCCTTCTTCCAGTTCCTCCATCTAATCCAGTTCTGCTGCTGCTTATTTTCCATCACTCCCCAATGTCTTCCCCATTTCTGCTCCCTTGGATGCTTTCAGCTGGAGATGTAAAACGTTGAACCCAAGGCTTTCTTCAAGCAATGCATGTGTTCTACCCTGGGTTTAACCTTCCCCAGGGGAGCTCTTGTGTAGCTCCTATTCTACCTCTTCCTTCCTTGCCCTGCTGTGCCAGTGAGTTTTCTGGGTTGAGAGAGACTTATTGGTGCAAACTGCTCCTCGGCCAGAAGAAAATAAAGAGTTGTGTTAGAAAGACTGTGAAGTACCTAAATGGGATGGTCAAGCTCATGCTGCTTCAATATTCTTCAAACGAGCCCAAATCACACATCCTGTCAAGAAACTAACATTTCAGGGAGAAAGCAACCCAAATCCCTTTCTGAACAGTTCATCTTCTCTGTTCTTCCCCTGCAAATGTCCTACGTATCCTATCTTGAACTAGCCCAGTCTTAAGGACTATTGTGTACTTCAGGCAGGAATCTCTTTGAACTTTAGAGAGGCCAAGCACCCAGGACTGTACAAAGCTATTACAAAAAAACAATATACAACCATCATGGATGGAGGTACTTACTCGGTCAGCGATCGTGTTGTTAAAGATCATCTCATGGACACTGTTAGAATACTTAGGGGCACATAGTCTGCTGGCAGCCGTGTTAACAGCGACTGAGAGGGCCAGGCTGCGTCCGTGTCTCACCATCCAGTCTATGCCAGAGACATCCGCTGTGGAACAAAAGGAGGATGGTTCTTGAGCCCAGCACCAAACCTCTCCTACCTTGTCTTTCTCAACATCACACCAAGAGAAACCAACCAGTTAATTATGATCAGTGACCAAAACTGAGTAAACTTAAGACATTAAAAAATGCCTTTTTTCACGGAACGCTTTGCCACTAGGAAGGGGTGCAAACTTAATTGCAAGAGGAAGTGAGGGGCTTGAAAAAAAAACCTCTGCCAACTTTTCTACTCAATTTAACTACTGACTCTACACAAACCATTAATTCATCCATTTATTACAAAATTGCTATAATGCTCCAATCGAAGCAGTATACAGACAAATCTCAACCTAAAAATACGCTTTCAAATACACTATTATGTAGTAAGTATAGGACAGTCATTCCTCCTCAACTAGACCTTAAATTCATCAAATTTAATTGTATAGATAATAATTTATAGGCTGTCCACTTCAACAAGGGACTCAAAGTGGTTTACGAATGAATGAAACCATCAAAACACAATCATTAACCCCAAATTCTCTCTCCTGGCAGTCCTTGTTCCATCAGTGCCCAGAACAATGAAGATTTTAAAGCGCTCCTGAAGGCTGGGGGCATTCCTTATCTCAGGGGGGAAGGACCACTTTGGAGAAGGCCGGTGGTCATGCCCTCACCTCCTCATAGGGTAATGACCCTCAGCATACCATCCCCCCCATAATTGCACAAGGAGAGCCAAATCTGGGTGGGAAAGATAGTCCCACAAATGACCATTTCAAAAAGAAAGTTTTGGCTATTTCTTGAAATACAGGATCAGGAGGGCCAAGTGTATCTCAGGCAGTGCGCTCACCACGTTTGGGCTACCACAGACTAGCCTTGTCTTTAAAGGCAGCCCTCCAGATGCCTGGGGCTACCATCCACAGAATTCTCTGCCAGCTTGGCAAAACAGAATTGTGGGGAATGATATCTAGCACATTTGGATGGCTCTAAGAGAAGCTAGTTCTTGTTAAAAGATTTAGATGGCGAGGCCACAGCAAAAATTAGAACGGGTTGATTTTTTATTATTATTAGCAGCTGCTAAATTATAATAAGAACCAGTTTGGGGTAGTGCAGTGTCTCTCAACCTCAGGAACTTTAAGACGTGTGGACTTCAACTCCCAGAATTTGTGTTTTGAAGTCCACACATCTTAAAATTGAAGTCTTAAAGTTGAAGTCCACATATTTATAGTTGAAGTCCACACGTCTTAAGGCTCCCGAGGTTGAGAAACACTGGTGTAGAGGTTAAGATGCTGGACTAGGAGTTGGGAATCTGACATTTAGATCTCCCTTAAGCACAAAGCCAGCAGGGGGACGCTGGGCCAGCCCCCCTCTCTCAGCCCTAAGAAGAAAGCAAGGACAAACCACTTCTGAAATCTTGCCAAGGAAACTGACTGGACCTGCCCCTGCAATCCCCAGGAGTCAGGACTGACATGAAGGACCATAAGCAGTGCAAGACAGGGGAAGAGTAGAAATTTATATAATGATCTATGGAGGTAATAGTGGAAAAAATACTTTCTCAGACCACCTTTGGCCACTATGTCATTTAATAAGTGTGAAGAACCCACACATGGTCTGTAAGTATTTCTTTGAAACATTCATCTCCTTTGAAGGACAAGATAGGTCGAATTCTCTTTCATCCAACTGAGTAAGAACCATAGAAAAAACAAAGAAGGATTTTGGAGGGGATGGTGTTAATTAACAGTATTAATAAGAAGCAAGAAGATGGCCTTTGCCTTGTTTCCTTCATTTTTATGTCCGGCCTGCTGTGGAAAGCCAGTTCAAGATTGGCTCGACAGCAGAAAATAAATACACATGTGTGCCCGTACACACAAGGACACATATTCATATAAAACAAGACTCTAGAACAGTGTTTCTCAACCTTGGCAACTTGAAGATGTGTGGACTTCAGCTCCCAGAATTCCCCAGCCAGCATGCTGGCTGGGGAATTCTGGGAGCTGAAGTCCACACATCTTCAAGTCGCCAAGGTTGAGAAACACTGCTCTAGGAGGAAAGGCACTGATTCTTGATTGCTTTGATCAATTACTATAACACTTAAAAACAGACAGATCACAGCTCCAAAGGAATTAAAGTCGATGGGCATATGTGGAATAGACCAGTCATGACTTTTTCACAATATTCTCTGCTTTCTATGAGATGGAAAGCAGGGCACCCCACTCTCCTTCCCAATTAACCCTGTAGTGACAGAAAATGTTCCTTCGGCCTCTCTTGGGAATCCTCCCCCAAAACCCACCTAGAAGATGATTCTGGAGGACGCTGCCGAGTTCCTCATCTGTCAAAAATGCACACATTTCTGCCAAGCAACCCGCCGAGGCCATGCGAGTCGCATCCTGGTAAGGAAAAAAAACAATGTTTCCATCCATGCTGAAGGTTTCCAGCCAGCAACATCTTCACACCTGATTTCTTTATGATATAAGCTTTCAGTGACCCATAAGGCCGCTTTATTCAAATACTTATATCCCAACTTTGAGGTCAACTGCCTCGTTCCATAGAAATTACTTATTACCAGTTTGAAAGAGTTGTAACCAACCACCTTTTAGACCAGTGTTTCTCACACTTGGCAACTTTAAGATGTATGGACTTCAATTCCCAGAATTCCCCAGCCACAGCATGGCTAGTTAGGGAATTCTGGGAGTTGAGGTTCATGCATTTTAAAGTTGCCAAGTTTGAAAAACCCTGCTTTAGACCATTCCTACAGGCAAATAGTGATCCTAGCCCTTGGGGAAGCACGGGCGAGTAGAGTCAACCTTGGCACTTTGTACCATGGTGACTGGTCCTGGTTAAAGTTCAATGGGTAGGTAGCATTGCCAAGCCCCAGCCCCAAGCATCATCTCTATTTACAAGAATGCCTCTGGGTCATGAGAGCCATCTGGGGTGCAGGCCAGCCTCCCCACTGCGTGAGAGCACCTTATAGAGACTCAGAGGAGAAGTTCAAAATAGCAGTTCTCAGTTTCAAGGGAGAATCTTGCCCAGTTGACTCACAGAGGACAAGGCTGGGTAGCTAAGCAATGCCTCTTCCTCTATTAGTCCAGACTGCGCTGGTCCTCCAAGACCTGACTCAGAGAAGCCTTTCTAGCCTTGCTACTATCAGAATGGTGTATGTATGTGTGTGTGTCTCGTACGTGTGTCTATTTCTGTGTGTGCGCGCATGCGTGTGTGTGTGTATAGCCTCCCTTCCCTTATGCTCTCAGGTTTAGAGAGATACAGATGTTACGTCACATCACGTCCCCATGTATGAGGTTTTACATGACTCCCCTCTTGGAAAGAAAGGGGGACATTTCTCCCTTTTTACACAGCTTACATCCTGTGTGGTGTTTTCAGTTAAACTGAGTGACAGGAAGCAAAGTTTCCAGTTTCATCCTTATTGGGACACGTCAGATGTACGTAGCCAGAACTTAAGATCTGGCTACATACATCTGACGAGTCCCAGATAAGGTGAAACTGGTAACCTACTGCCTTCTGGTGGTCAATACAGCCTTGCTATCTGAGTTCCCATTTTAACTGGAACTGGTCAATGCAAATTGGGCAGTGTTGCAATCAACAAGCTTCTGCCAAGCGATACCTCTTCATGTCCCAGCATGCTGAGAAGCACGGTGGTGATATTCTTCCGAACAGTGGCGTCCACTTTCGCTCCAGCCCCCTGAGTTACAAACCGCAAAGCCTGCAGCATCGTGTCCCTGAAAAGTCCCGAGAGAGAGAGAAGCAAGTCAGGAGTGTTTAAAAACAAGGGACCAAACAACAGAAGCACCTCTTGCCAATAAGCGTCTTTATCCTATTTATTATTTGTTTCCAACCAAAACTCTTCAGTCTAAATAGAAGACTGGGAACTCTTATTCCTTTTCTGATTGGAGGAAGCTCGGTAGCACAAATGAAAGCCTTTACTTATTTATTAAGAGAATTTTAGGCCACTTATTACAAAACATCCTGAAGCAGTCAAACAAAATCCTAAAATGGTTTTATGCAATGATTGTTTATATATTTATTGCTTGACGGGATTGTTGTACGCTGCCCAGAGTCACTTTTTGTGAGACAGGCAACCATATAAATTTGATTAATAAATAAATACATTACATAAAACCACTCCAAGGTAAAACAAAGTCATTTAAGAGTGAGGGCAGCGTCTCTTGTATAGGTCAGGTGAGTGATCAGAGCAAATCAGGGATCACAGTAAGAAAATGCTTTCAAAGTATTTTTGGCCTAACTTCCCCAAAATCACCAAGGTAGGAGGGCACCTATGGTTTGACTCAATGCTGCCTAGGACTATAAAAGCAGAACTTAGAACCTTCCCAACCACTTGGTTATCCTGATCCACCATAAACAGGGGAAGTTTTTAGGCAAATAAGCGCTTTCAAATATAGCACCCTGCCTTGTTGGTTCAGCAGAGCCAAAAAATAAACTGGGAGGACATTCTTCCCAATATAGGTTACAGACACCTGTAACAAATCTTTCCTTAAAGCAAGGAAGGATCTGGGAGGATCTGCCCACCCCACAGGTCTTCCTCTACTGAGCGTAAAGTGTGCTTTCCAGAATCACACACACAGGGAAAAAAGGACGAGCCATCAGCCGCTCCTGAGTCACTTGCCTGATGCCAGAATCTTCGCTGGTACGAATGCCATTCAATAATTCAGTAAAGAGAGGATCGACCTTGGCGTGAATAGCAATCAACTTCCCCAGAGCGTCAGCAGCTTTTAAGCGGACCACCCGGTTGGGATCTTGTAGCGCTTTTGTGAAGGTGGTTTGCAGTTGAGGCAGGAATGGCTTCAGAGCGATACCCACCTGTAAGTGTTGGCAGGGGGGGTACATGTTACACACAGCCATGATCAAAGCTTTGACTTCTACATCAATGTAAGCACACAAAAAATGCTTAGGTCTTCTCAGAATCAAAAAAGACCACCAACGTTGCTTTAAAGGGTTGGGTCCCAGGCCTCAGTTACTGGAGCTAACGTCCTTTATGGGATGACCCCAAAAGAGCAGAAGAGAAATCAAAAGAAATGAGATTTATTTTTTTCCCAGTTCATGGATCCAATGTCAAGAGTTTCACAGCTGATGTCAGAAGGGCTCTTGTCCTTAGGGACTTCAATTTCAAAACAGAAAACCAAGGACAACAGGACAGGCATCTGCCATGCTAATAAAACATGGCATGTAAATAATAATAGAATTAGAATTTCAAAAGCACTTTTGGACCCTGTTTGGCAAAATACATTGATCCAACTTTCCCTGGCTGTCTTTGGTGAGTCACTCCTGCAGGGGACTTAAGCAAGGAAGCATTATGAAACAACAAAACAGACATCTCTTCCAGCAAACATACGAAGAACTATGAGTACACTGTGGGAAAGCTGGCTTTGTAAAGCTGTTTACCGGAGCTGACCCTAAAGATTTCAAAATGACAAGTGATTATGCTAGCATAAAGAGACATGATCAGCAGGCAGAACTCTCTTGAGAGTCAGCCCAAAGCATTTAATTCCAATATTATTTTAAGCCCACACTATTGGGTCCCACTCAAGCTCTTTCAGGATTTTGTTGCCAGGGTTCACTTGCTTACCTTGGCCAAGAGAAGACTCAAGGTTTCCAGCAAAGCCACCTTGACATTCCAACTGAACCGGTCTCCCAAAATCCGGATCAGGGGCCCAGTAATGCTTACAACAGATGGTTTCAGAGCTTCGGCAGAGGTCAACTTAATGACCAGTCCCAGGGCCTTGGCTGCCTCTTCCTTCTGGTCTGAATTGCCTGTCAGAACCCCCTCCCGCAGCACAGGCAGGATGGAGGTCACGCCCTAGGAGAAAGGAGTCAAGGCAGACATGTTCCAAATGTAGAGGCAAGCTGGGTTCAAGGCAACGTGCCTTTCTATTCAATTGCCAGTTTTAACTATTAAGATGCTTCAAGCTTATTTTCAATATTTCTAGAATGATTTTCAGGGAACCACATTCCCTGCCCACCCTCAGAGGCCTGTAGAGAAATTAAAGGGATATATTGTTATCTGAGGAATCTTGGAGGAGATAAAAGATTTCTGTTCAAAGTTCAAAGACTTTGTTTTATTAAACAGAACAGCGGTTGTCTGTAAAAGGAAGCCGATGGAGCCTCCACAGAGCAAACTTGTTCTTTTAGAAGAGGACATGGCATGATGACATCAATGGCCGATCTTCTGTTGCATGAGAAACTACACAAGATCATGGAAACAAAGGAATGCCATTCTTCTAGGACAACCACCTCAGTACTAGGACTTCCACTCCCAAAATTTCTACCTAGTTGAACAGGGGATTTTGGAGTCCGTAGTAGCATACGAAGTGCCAAGTTGGGGACAATTATGCTGTGGGAAGAGAAGGTCTCTTCTGGTGATGGTCCAAAATGTTCATGCTGCAGTCATCCAACAGGATGATCATCCCCACAGTAATAATAACGCTCAGAGCCCCGTCTGCCCTCCACTGTTACCTTCTTGGGAATGCAGAATCCAGGTACGTGTTCTCCGGTAGCATCGTTGCCAACAATACGAATATCCCTGTGGAGATCTTCAATGAGGGCCAGCTGGCTGCCAGCATCTAATTTCTAGGAAAGGAACCCGTGTTCCATCGCATGAGGATGCATCCGTACATGACAAAAGCATCTTTCACTTTTCATTACATAATCAACATTACTAGTTTTATTCATTAAAGATGTCATTTCAGCCAATCCCAGAAGGAGAATTCTGTAAAGCTGAAAAGCCCCTTAACCAAAGATAGCACTAGCTTAGCTATAACCAAGAGGCGCTAGGGACATTCAGGCACAAAGAATGTTGCAAGCAGGAAAAAGAAAGGGAACGTGTTAACCCTAAGAAGGCTAACAGGGCAACAATTAGCACTGGGAACTCAAGGTTTTTTGGAAAATGGCTAAGCGTGCCATGGACTCTTTTTGGAAACCTACAGACCCCCTTCTCGGAAGAATGTCTTTAAATACCTAAGATAAAACACAGAGACTATATTACAAAGGAAACCCATTTTGCTCAAATACAGTTCCCAAAATATTTTGAAAAACTCAAATAATTTTAGATAGTGAGAGTTACTGACGTTAACAAACATTTCTATGATCAAGAGGCCATAAGTTACTTTGCCGCCTACAGTCATTCCTGAATAAAAACCTAAATTCAACTGGAGGCTAGTGAAAATAAAGTTGTAATTTTTGTTCCCCTCAAGTTCATTGACCCCCAAATCTACCCACAGATTAAGAACCCCTGGGTTAAAGAATGCAGTAGCTTCAGATATTATTTCTCCAGCTCTTTGTTTCAACTCCAGGGTGCCTCGGTATTCTGACCCACAACCTCACCCATCTCACTTGATTATCGCACACATTAACATGCAGCGGTTGTAACCGAATCAATGAAATTAAATGTATATCGTAATTCACATAAAGCCTATAAAGAGGGACTGTAACTCCTCCCTTCTTCATGTTTGTCTTTGCCTCGGTACCGATCAATAAACCAGTCAATAAACTAATGTATTTATCGGTACCAATCAATAAACCAATTGGTGCTTCAAGGTTTAAACAAACTGAAACATTCTCCTGCACATTTTTCATTGATTATCCTTATCCACCTCTTCAAAAACTGGCATCTCCAGATATGCCTTAGCTTTCACACTCACAAACTCGGGTATCTGGGATGATGGGTGTCCTAGTCCCAAACAAGCCAGAGCAGGAGCAATTAACAGCCCAAATGCCATCTCCCTGGCTTCCATACTGTCCGTTTCCCAAAGCTCAGAGTGATGGAATGAATCTACGAGGAGGAGAGTGATGTGGGAGATCAAGGCTATCGGGAAGGAGGCAAGAGGCAGCATAGTCTGCAGGGGGAACGTGGGAAGCGAAAAAGGTTCAGGATAGCCACTCCCTAGAATCTCACAGGATATATCCACTAGTTGCTCTAGTATAGATTTAGTCTGGCAAGATTCTGTCTATAAGGTGAAAGCAATAAAGGAAATGTATTGGACTGGACTGTTTCATCATTGTTCTTGGGCTGGGCCTGACACTCAGCTCCTCTTCTCTTCTCCAAGACCACTTCCAACCCCTACCTTGCTGATGGCATTGAGAGCATCCCAGCTTTCATTCAGAACCACGGAATTGGTGTCATTAAAGAGGCGGATCAGGCCCGAGACCAGGTTGCGCAGATGGGCTGTGTAGTCTGCCTTTGTCTTGGAACAGTAGATGTTGAGAATGACAGCCGCAGCCTGACGCATTCCTACTTCGGCACTGCGAGTCGTGTCCAAGAGATCCTCAATGATCATCCTCTGACCGGCCTCGTCTTCTACCGACAGAATAACTGCCTGGCAGTTGAGCATCTCCTGTGAAAGACACCACAGGATTCCGACCATTTGTGGTTGTGACAGAAACTTTTCCAAGACTCTCCCCCTTCATCAAACTTTCAGATCTTACATAAGCCGCTTAAAATCAAGCAAATAGTTTTTCTTTCCATTTAGCATGTTCTCTTAATGGTGGAATTCGTCTACACTGGTCGATGGATAACTCAAGACCAAAACACAACTTTAAAACTTCTACTGAAGAAGGCAACTGCCCCTTCTACCTCCTTTCTTTACCAATCATCCTTTCCTATCCCTACACCACTTTTCAGTTGGAAGTTCTGGAAGTTCCCAGCAGGAAATGAGAGGTGATCTCTTCCTTGCTACTCAAAATTTATCTGTTGGTTTAATCTGTGTGGAGCTGCTTCACAAACGCTCTGCTTGGAAAACAAGACTGGCTTAATCAAAAATGAGACCTCACTCCACTTCTTCCCTTGCTGGGAAATGAGAAACAGCTAGAATGTCCCATGGCCATTCAGATCTTTGCTCCCAGACCAAATCCCCATTTCTCAAGAGGTGAGGCATCTAGGAATCAAGACAGAGAACTGCTCTTGAAACAGTACCTGGAATAGCTAGCCTCTTCCTCCAAGTCCTGAAATAGAGCTCTACTCTGAGCTGTTGATGCTGAATGGTGAACATGGGATGAGATGATGATCCCAGCCTGATGAACTTAACTATCTTTGTTCTACCTGATAAGAATTGAGCAAAAGTCCCTTTGGAGGTCACCACATAGCCATGGATGGCCTCCTTGATTACAATCAAGCCACACTGGTTGGCCCAGGAGAATGACTCAGGTGTCAAGCTGAGGTTGCAGGAAAGGCTGAAGGAAGGACACACAAGGACATTCTGAAGGCCAGCATGGCTTGTTTGTGGAGATGACACGAGTAGGGCCAAAAAACAAGATGGGCTTGCTGGGATGGGTGGGAATGTAGGAGGAGAAGGTGGTGAAATGTCACCTCTGACTTTTGACAGGAAATGATGCTGGGGCGACTTGTGGAGAGGGGGACTAAACCAAGTCTCCTGGAACAAGACCTTCACGTCAGAACAAACTTACCTGCTGCTCATCATTTGTCCCAAGCTTCTCCTTGAGGGCTGACATCATGGCAGGCAGAATTACACCCAAGTGCCGGGTAAGAGCATCACCAGCTACAGATGACAGGAAGGCCAGGACTCTGGTATTGACAGGAGGAGAAATAAGCTAATGGAAACAAGAAAAGAGATTCATATTTAATTCTGCAGAAAGAAAGAAGACCAATATGTCAGTTTCCATGCAATCCACTATTTCTATTACTCCTGCCCAACCCCAGAAAAAGAGGCAGAGAGACTTCTTAAACGCAGTGCTTAATGTAGCTGTCCTGATTCTGTGCCCTCCACAGTGTTGGACTACAACTACCATCACTTCTAGCCAGCATGTCTTTGCTGGCTGGGGATGATTCTAACTGGGATTTAACGCAGCTGGGGAGCACTAAGTTGGAGAAAGGTGGCTCAAAACACTGGCATTAGATTTGGAGCCAGTTGCTAACTCTCAGCTTAATTTTTCTTGAAAAGTTAAAATGGTGACAGGGAAACAGAGCCTATATATGCCATAAGAATTCCTTCAAAGAAAACTGGAGCAGAAATACAATATATATAAATTCCACAGAATTCAACAGCCAAACCCAACTTTCGGGCAGATTCAGAGTTTTTAGAAGCTTTCTAATTTACTTCCAATGTTTTTGGAGCTACTCATCTCAGATGTGCACCTCAAAATATCTGATCTGCATAAGGTCCCCCAATTTATGTCCCCGAGAACAGAGCAGAGAAGCAGAACAATAAGTGAGCATCTTTCAGAACTGAAAGAAGAGATGCAAATGTACCTTTGGCACCAAATATGGCAACACAACTCGACTCTTCACAGCCATAACTTGCTTTAGACCATCCAGGGCAAACTCTGATGTTTCTTCACATTCCTAGAAGAAGAGAAGAACAGATATGGAAAGAGTTAATGTCTCTTTGCCACCAGATAGTCGTCATCTGGATTTCTGACACCCACATCTGGTAGCCCTAGCAAAGCAACTCTCCCAGTTTCAGATAAAAGTCTTTTCTAGCCAACCAGTGATGAAAGCTCAGATGTTCTTTGTGAACCACGTGCTCTCTTATTGATCTACACAATCAGGGTGCTGAATGAAGCCATCCTGAGGTCACCTGATCTATACAAATACACAGCAAGAAGCTAAAGCTTCACAGCATGGAATCAAAGTGACCTGGCCAAAGATTGTTGTTTGCCCCACGGGGTGTCTTAGAATTCTCCCACAATAGTCATCAGAAGGCAAGAACGAGCTTGCAAGGTTGACAACAGTACATGCCAGGAAACCCAAGGCTCGCTAGAAATTGCTGGGTTCCCAACTCAGTCCTACCAGCTTGAAGAGCCAGACTTTGAAAGACTGTAGGTCCCTTACCCCAATCAAAGGCCAACATCTTGTCTAACAGATGCCCCTTCAAGCCAATCATCAGATAGGCAGAGGTTAGTTGTGCCAAGTTTCTATTCAGCACAGGATGTTCAGAGATAGCCTGTGTGATGTGGCAATATTTCAACATTCCTACCAGCTGCTTTAGCAGGAAAGGCAGGATGTCTTCAAGGGCCTGGTATCCAATTGTCGAGTGCAGCTGTTCAAATGTTTTGGCTGCTGCTTCTCGGACCTCTTCCAGAGGGTCACACAGTGCCTTCCTCACGGTGGGAACAAGAGACTCAGAGAAACACAGCACCTGAAACGAGAAGCAAAGATAACTACAGGAAATTTCTTCAGAGCCAATGCAAAGAAGAGTTGTGCTTACAGCTTGCAAAAACAAACGATGGGGGGCAGAGAGGGGTTTAAATTCTTTCACTTAAAATAACAGAATATTATTTCACTTAAAATAACAGAAGGGATTCAATGGATCATTTCCAGCCACCAGAGATTAAGACTCCATCACAGTGCGCGCGTGCACATACACACACACACAAATCTTTAACAGCTTCTAGAATTATTAGCAGAAAAATCCACTTACTGCATCCCGGCTGGTGGACTTCATGATTTCACTTAGACCAATACAAACACCCTGTCTCTTGTCACTTTTTTCAGACCTGAGGCCCTCTTCCAAAATGGGGATGATCTCTGGAAGAATCTTCTCCCCCAGCTTTCGGACAAGATCCCCCAGAGTCCGTGCTGCGATCTGCTCCCAAAAGATATAGGTGAGTCAATCTCTGAACGGAGTCCACCATGACATTTTGAATGGTGATTTGCCACCACGAACATCATCATCATCTCGTTCTATATTGCCTTTTTACCCAAAAGGAACTTATTCATGATCATAGCTTTATAAGCAAAACCCAGGGAAGGGGAAAGGGAAGGGGAAGGGGAAGGGGAAGGGGAAGGGGAAGGGGAAGGGGAAGGGGAAGGGGAAGGGGAAGGGGAAGGGGAAGGGGAAGGGTACACATTAGGCTGGCCTTACAGAATAACAGTTGGATTCAAATCCAAGTTCATAAAGCACAGTTCCTGTGTTCACTGAACGTGCTATACCACCCATTAAAAAAAAAAAATACAACTTAGCATAGCCCTAGTTCTCCCAACATGCTACATCAATGGCTGGGTTTCCATAATACCCCAAAACACAGGCTAGCCAACCTCATCTAAGCTCGGTTTAGCCTGTGGTGCAAACTCAACCCTTGAGCAAGTACAATCTTACATGAAGAGACTTCAGGCAGTCCAAAGCAACCAGAAACAAAGGCATTCAATGCCATTTGCAGATGAAAGAGCATTTCAAACCTCTAGCAGGAATAGGCTGGCTGGCCCAAGCACTTAACTGTTCTCTTGTCTGCACAAGTACTGGCCAAGAATCCCAACAGGAGGCCAAAAAGGGTTGGCAAAATCTCGCGGAGCGTGCGAGGAGTGTTGGAAACCACAATTTTCCAAACATGCAAGGACGCCTGCCGAACAGCTAGCTGGGTATCCGAGCGGCCCATGTAAAGCCCAGCCAGTACTCTGTTCCGTCGCTCCACGCCGAGCGCGTTGATGATTGCCTGGAAATACATTAAAAAACACAGAAATTAGGAAGGAAAGGAAAAGCTATTCTTGTTTTCCCACCAAGAGCAAGCATCCTTTTGTTTCTAAAAGGCCAACTAGATAAGAAATCCATTGGAGATTTAGAAGTGTTTTAATTCCATTCGTTTATCAGAATCATTCAGACGAGCACAGAAAGCTCAAGTAAAAGACACGGACAACGAATGTGGCAAATGAATATTTTTACAATCTTATAATCTAATATCCTTCTTAGGAAGGTCCATCGCAAGACTCAAAGCAAACAGAGGAATCGAGAGGAAGAATGTTGGCTTCTCCAGAGAAATCATCTCTTCTCATTCAAAGGATCCTTTCTAGTTTAAGATGATAAACTGCAGATTAGACCTCCAATCCTGGTCCTCATGATTTGCTAGCTAGGCTGCTCACCAGGAAAAACAGACAGAAGGAGAAAGCATTTATTTATTTCATTACATTTATGATAGCCGCCCACTTCAGCAGACCCTTTAGCTTACTTTGTTCGACTGGGCTGTTCCAAAGTTATCATCCTCTGAGGCTGTCTCGGTTGTCATTTTTCCAGAAACTCCTGAAATATGGAAAAGGAGATCTCCCAGCAGCTGAACTGAGCTATACCTGTTTCAAAACACAAAACCACAGATTTACACCGAGCTAAGCAGATCGTGGTCTCTTTTCGAGTTGCAGATCTCAGCAGCAAATCAGCGCTCATCTCAGACCGGTATCTGCATAGGAAGGATCTTATTCTTGTTCACCATTTTGGAAAAGCCATCAGTACAATAAGAGAAGGGCAGAGGTGTGGGGTGCCTGGGTTGAGGGGAGATTTTAAGAAGCAATTGAGGAGTCCTTGTGGATTGTTTCTAGCCTCCAAATCACCCACAGAGTTTACTGGAGCAGCACATCAGTCTTGTACAGTGTTTCACAACCTTGGCAACTTTAAGATGGATGGACTTTGACTCCCAGAATCCCCCAGCCAGCCTTGCTGGCTGGGGGATTCTGGGGGTCGAAGTCTACCCATCTTAAAGTTGTCAAGGTTGAGAAACACTGGTCTAGTAAACGAATTAAATAACTTCAGGTTTAACTTTTGAAGACCAACAATGTTCTAAGGATTCAGTTGCATATCGCAATTCCAGAAAAAGAGATGATTTGCTACCTTACAAAGGTAAAAATGTTAAGACAAGCCCTGGGCAGCTCAAGGTCTTAACTAGTCCAGCCCTCTGTGTTTTATCAATCCGCAATCTCTCCAACTTTAATGAATGACTTTAGGTTTAATGAATACCTTCCAACATCGTGAAGAAGTTTCTTTCAGTTGGCACAACAGCCGGTCAAAATTTGTTTGCGGTTGCAAGGAAGGGCCATAGCAGAGTGTCACTGATGCCTTTGATACCATGATCCTAAGGACAGCCTTGCTGGCTGAATGAAGCTTCATGATCCCGGTTTTCCAGTGATGATGGCTAAGTACTTAGGGAACGAAATACCTTCTCTTGTTAGCCCTCAACAACCCTTACATGGAGGTACAATGCACGTAGGACAGATGTTCCATTTTGACTATTCAACTAGTGTGGCCTATTCTTCTTTGAGATCTGTGCTTGCCCTTATCACTCAATTGTTGGTAGAAAAGTTTTGCTGCTTCTCCTTATGCAATCGGCAAGCAGTCAAAGGAGATGTTGAACCAAGAACCATTCACCTGACAAGACAGATGAGTGGAGAGCTGGGTCGTACCTGATTCTCCAAAGGTCATCAAAGAGACCTTGTTCCAGCTGAGGCAGGAGCAATGCAATGGCAGTCTCTGCATACATGCTTATAATCCTCTGTCCTGCCCGGAGAGCTGTGTCCCGCACAAATTCATTCTCGTCTGCCAATGCCTGAGGGGGACAGAAATCACCTGTAAGCTACAAATTTCTTTCTGCTCCAGGGTGGCAGCTAGAACAGCATATAATTGGTGAAATCCCTTTTGACATAAACCAGTTAGATTATTTTAGGGAAACTACCTCCAGCCATTCCCAATCTCAGGTTGATCTGTTTTTGTGGGGGTAAACCCAGCCCTTCCTTCCTCACTTGGAAAGGATTAAAGATCAGCTCCAAGGTCTTACCTTAAGGATGCAAGGTATGATAGGCCCAACGTAAGGGGTAAACTTTTCACCAAAGGTAATAGGCAGGTAATTGAACATCATAATGTAACCATCCCGAACGTGGGGAGCAATGTCCACTTTGCTTGCTGTAGCCACAATTTCCGGCATCAGTTTCTCCAGCTTCTCTACTCCCAAACCGGCCATAACCTCAGCCAAACCTAGAAGAGAAACAACAAACAGAGTGACAACTAAAACGCTTGGGGTCTGGCATAGTATATAATAATGGCACAATCAATCCTGGGGGCGGCTGGCGCCCTGATGTCACTCCTGAGTTATTTGCCAATTCCATCTTTCTTGGAATTTATTTATTATTTTTAAGATTGTTTTTCTATTGTATTTTAATTGATTTTATCTCCTTTGTAAGCCGCCCAGAGTCGCTTTTCAACGAGATGGATGGTGACAGATTTGATGTATAAATAAATAAAATAAAAAAATAATACATGGTGTGAAGTCAAATCAATTATGGTGGATTCAATAAACGATGATTAAACTATCCATTCTTTGGCATGATGATTCAAACCCAGTTAGCACATAGCAACTTTCTCTTACCTATGCTCACAATCTTGCAAGCATTTAATGAAAAAAGCAGAACCATGACCTCCCCAACATCCAAGATATTCATGAGCAAAGTAAGGACCTTAATGCTTTTGCATATGAAGCTACATGCTGAGCCACCCTCCAGAAGAATCACACAAATGAAATCTAAAAATCTGCCTCTCTTACCTTGTGCAGCACCTGACCGATCTACCGAGCTTTGCTCGTAGGTCAAGGTTTCCATCAACCACGGCAGTAAGTCTTCAAAGCAAGATTCGCCCATGCCTTTCACCATGGCTCCCAGTGCCTTTGCAGATACCGTGCGCACCTGAGATTCAAAAGAAGAGCTATGGCAACTGGATAAAGAGAAGAAACAGACTGTCTACAAAGAAGCTCAAGGAAGACAGACCTCAGGCACGGGGTCCAGAAGAGAAGTTTTCAATCCAGGTGTGACACTAGGCAAGTAAGGAGCCAGATCCTGAGAAAGACACAGAAGGCAAGAGGTAAATTGGAAGAGTGTCACAAATTCCTACTTGGAAACAGATGGAATCTGAAGGGCACTTCTGGGACTGCCTCTCCCCAACACCTCCCTGTAGGGTCCCATCAGTGAAGCAGTGTCACTTGGTGGGTCTTAGGAAGTGTGCCTCCTCCATCACAGCGCCTCTCTTATCAAACAGCCTGCCCTGAGATATGGACCACCCCAACCCTGCTGGCCTTCCAGAAGCCCTGACTCTTCCCCCAGGCAGAAGGACCAGGGCATTAATGGAGTTTTGATATGTACCTGTTATGTTGTTACTGAAATATTTTAGGAGCCTCAACTTGGGGTTTGGGGGTTTTTTTGTAATGTATTGTGTCTTTGGTTCTGCTTTTCTCTTGGTTTGCTGCCCCGAGTGCCTTGGTAGATGGGCAGTCATACAAATAAACTAAATAAATAAACAGCTCTAGAGTCTGTGACCACTGACCAGCTGGCGTTCTTCCAAGCACAACTGGCTATCATCTGTATCCATGGTTTGCCAAATTCTTGCAGTCAGAGAACTAAATTTAGGCATCTAGTAGGCAACTACTGAGGTTCTATCCCATTGGCCCCCCAGTCAAGGGCGCCTCTCTTCAGCTCACGCTGGATATTAGCCAGGCTTTGCTTCCACTCCACACAAATGGAGCATATGCTTGAGCAAAAGAAACCACCATTTCCTACCAACTCAATCTGACAATGGAAGCATGGCAGTACTAGGATCAATTCCCCCCAACCCTTCTCTTTTACAGCCAATTTTCTTTAAAAATTGAGAAAAAATTGGAACCAAGGATTATAATATAAACAGCAAGGACTTGGCAGATTCTCACTTTAAGACACAGATACATCGGGAATCCTTCAGTGATTTAGTTAGACTTGTCCTCTTTACTTCAAATTCCCCTCTTCACCAGCCTACCTTCTGATCCGTCAGGGAATACATATTCCCAATGATCTGGGCGGCCATTTTCCGGGTGTCTGTGGAACGATCCTGAAAAGCCCTCTGGACAATCGGCATGATGAGGGCCAAGGAAGGTGCATCAATGAAGTGGACAAATTTGGTGTCCAGCAAGGTTTGCAGGCACTTCTGAGTCTTTCTGGATGGATCGGTCAACGCGTCCAACAGCACAGGTGCAATGGCTGTTCAATGGCGGGGAAAAGGAAGACAGCAAACAGACACAACTGTGAGAATACCAGCTAAGCTTAAAGTGTGTCATAAAACTGGCATGTGAGATACTATCAGAATCATATAAGAAGAGTATGAATCCACCGTGCTACATCCCAAGACATTGGCCAGCCAGGCCTACAAATGCTGGTCTTCCAGTTACTTTCACCCACCACATACAGAACTAATGCTCTCAGTATTCACAGCCACTGGTAAGACTACCCTCCCAAGGAGAGGTACAGCATAAAGCCACATTTCACTTCCCAGCTGTTATTCACTGTCATTTCTTGTATCCTTTCAATCAGAGTTCTGCTCAACTCCTTCGCACGCACACCTAACCTAATCCTCCCATCGTTTTTGCATTCACTCTTGCTACATTTTCCTTTATGTACAGGGGAACAATATACCTTTCTTCCAAGAGTTAGGCACAGATGCAATCTTCACATACACTTTAAAAAACTACATAGTCATTCCATAAGCAAACCAGATACATCTTTTACTTTTTCTCCAGTTACGCTGACTATGACTGCAGTCTTATCATGTGTCAACATTTTGACAGGATTTATGATTTTCTTTCCATCAAATTTTTAAATAGTAACATTTCAATTCCACACTTTGACATATCAGTATTATTTCCATACAAATTTGTAAAATACTCCCTTTGGTATGCCCTCATTTCATTTTCATCCCAAATCATTTCATCACTTTCATTTTTTAATTCCATTCAATCTGCTGGAGGCTCCTCGTTTAGCCCTTTTCACCCACTTCCAAAAAAATGTTTATTTCTATCAAAATCACGTGGCATTTTCTGACTCTTAATTTAAACCATTCCTCATTCACACTGACTACATTCTTAGCAACTGTTTTTCTGTCTGTATGTATTATGTATTTTCTCAATTTTTTTTTCAACAACCATTACCTTACATGCATTTCTTCTCCTCCACAGTCTCAATTATTTCATCATAATTCAGAGTCACAAGCATGAGATGGGTGGCTATATACATTAGACAGACAGACAGACAGCCTCCAAGCATTCGCTTCATTCTTCCCATTAGGGTAACTCCATACATTTCTGCAGTGCCCTGTAACATAATTCTCACTCTGTTCCAAGCAGTTTCCATATCCTGTTTCTTTTTATCTATTTTCCATTCATTCTGTTGGAAGATTGTCTTCTAACACTTTTTTATTCGGGATTCATCCTTTCATTTCCCCAATCATTCCATTTTTCACTGTATTTTTTAAATTTAATTTATTTCCTTTTCTTCCATGTCTGTTTTTTTCATGAACTATTCCTAACACTATCAAACAATGGTCTATCCCACATTTAACACTTCTTATAGCCTTACTTCTCTCAATCTTTTATCATAATCAATCAAGCTTTTAGATCTATATTCATTCCTTCTCCTTGTGTCCATGTATTTGGAAGAGACAGCCCTTTTTCAAAGCAGAAAAAGATCACTATTCTCATTCATTCTTGGGTTTTGAATGGCCAAATCTCTTTTTCTGTACTTTCTCCTCTCATTCCCACTCACCCATTCATGTCAGAATAATTCTTCTCCAGACCACATTTATTCAGAATGTTGTACAATTGTTCCTAGACCTCTTCTCTGGTTCCTCCATTATTACTGTTCACTGGGACATAACATGTGATATCATCAACTTATGATTCCTACTTTAACACACACCTCACAATAACTAGATGACAGCAATTTATACTTTCTGACATACACATTTTTCCTTTCATAATTAAGCCTACACCTTCCCTTCCCTGCTTGTATTCATCAACTCCACTCCCCCAGATCAAATTGCCATCTGCTACAACCTTCTCCTTTCTCTTAATCTGACAGAAAGACAAGGTACCTAAATCAAATCAATCTTTATTATGGTCGTGGACAACCATAGACAACGTTCCTATTTTTCTTTCATTACATCTGTTAATTTACATTCTTTACACTATTTACTCATCCTACATCCCAATCCAGAATCTTCCATATGTCATGATTGTCACCAGATGGACCCACAGACATGCAATCTCCTCTGCCTATCATAACTTTAGTCAATCAGGGCTTTCAAAGAATGCTTTATAGTAGGATAGAGAAGGTTCCAACTAGATAGGTCACAAGCCCTAGTTGGACCCATGCCACATGCAATATTCCTTGGTAACAGTAAAGACAGCACCAGTCAGTTTGAGCACATACTGGTCAGGATGGCGAAGGTGGAACCAAACCTTTGTTTTACCCCAAACATGCTCATGCTATTCTGTGCAAACTAGGATCTCTAATCTAGAGACTTCTTGGTAAGTCACCATACTGCTGTCCACATCCCACCAACTAGGAGGTGTACTTCCTTCCAATAGTCATGAAACTACTGCTGCTGCTGCAGAAGCAGTAATAACAGCAGAAGAAAGTCTTCACTTCAGCTAGGGAAATCCATCAGGGTCTCAAGAATGCAGAAGCAGAACAGATTTTATTTGCAAACTCCAAATTCCATGCTCAAATGGGCTCTAGCCCCATATTTTCCCTCCATTAAATCCATATAATACTAAAAAAAGCATAAGGAGCTAATTCCAATTCAGGGTCACAGAGGGACGACTGGAATGTTTTATCAGCAATCGTTCATAATGAACAAAATTTTGCGGAACTTTGATCCATTCAATGTAAACCAAACTAGGCCAAGTTAGCAAGGCTCCCAGAAGGAAAACATTCACCCGCACCGACACAGGCACCCATAAGCTCTTACCCAAAATCTCAGGATTCCTGATCACTGAGCCAATCTGCCGCAACGCCTGTTGTCCAGCCTTCTGAACCTTCACGTGAGAATCCGTAAGCACCTCCGTAAGCTTCGGCACAATGTTTGGCAAGCAGGAAGAGAGCTGCTTGGGAGCACAGTAAGCCATGGCTCCCAGCAATTCCACTGACCCTGGTGAGTGCACAAGAAAAGAAAATGAGCAAACGATTCTCAGGAGCTTACATTACATCCTGCAGATGGGAATTACATCCTACTCAGATGTAATTCCCATCAACTCCCATCAGATTACTGTACAAAAATTGCATTACTGTGCAAAAATTGCATTCATTGCATTGGAGGGGGAATTATTATTGTAATTTGATAACTGTCAGAACTCTCTACAGTAATCAGGGCTGGAAGCGAACATTCAAGGAATGTCTTTTTGAGTTCCAATTTAAAAGATACGTTAAGAAAAACGGCGGTAGCACAAGAATTCCAACAAGTACATTTGCTTTCAAACATGAGCCTTATATAGAGGCAATTCAAAACTGCTGGCTTCTCGCTTGCTTACTGCACTCTTTGCATGAAGGGGGAAGGAAGCTGGTCTCAGCACTTGGATATTGTTTACAGAATAGGTACTAGCTTCACTGTCAGCCTGAGAAATTATCCTACCTATAATCATTGGAGAGCCAGTTCAGTGTAGTGGTTAAAGGCACCAGGCTAGAAACCAGAAGGCTGTGAGTTCTAGTCCTTGGGCCCAAAGGCAGCTGGGGGACCTTGGGCCAGTCCTTCTTTCTCAGCCCTGGGACAAAGAAGGCCAGGGCACACCACTTCTGAAAAACCTTGCCAAGAAAACTGCAGGGACTTGTTCAGGCAGTCGCCAGGAGTCAACACTGACTGGAAGGGAGGGAGGGAGGGAGGGGAGGGGAGGGGAGGGGGCAGCTTCAAGGCATGCAAGCTAAAGCCCTGGCCTTTAGAAGGCTGCACCATCTCTTGAACTACTTCCTCAATAGACAAATAAGGCAGTCCAGATCAATCAACTCCAATCCCGTTCAAACTGCTGACTTGATCTGACGCTTTGAAACAGGAGAACATGGATTTTGCACACACGCAAAAGACCTTCCAATTCCCTGAACTGATTCCGAGATGATCCAAATTGCTGATTCAGTTCATTTGCCTTCAAATGGCACCTCCAAATCAAAGTTTGCCAAGCCCAGCTACGGGGCTTCCCACACAGATCAGTCTCCATGAGTTCCTAAGCACTGGAGAATTGCACTGGAGAAAAGAGCTTAAAATTCCAGTCTTCATATTTTAACACCATCTGCAGAACACATATCTGAGTATCCTTGGTGTATAGTCATCAACTCTGGTAACCTGTGATTACTAGTCATTTACAGCGATATATTACATTCAATCACTCATTATATACTAACGACATACGGGAAAATTATAATCTCCTTGACATTTTTTAGATCCCTTGTTTACTCATTTTATGCTTTATTCTTTTAATTGGTTTCTATTTTCAATCTGTTCATATACTTTCTTTAAAAAGTGAAATAGAAAAAAAAATCAATGAACAGAGAAATGTTATAGGAAACTCAAACTAATTGTTTTACTTTGTTTTTAGGAGTTACTAACCAACTCAGGTGGGATTTATTTACAATCTTATGTACGCTTCCCAACATGGACAACAGTTTCTCCAGCAAAGAAAAGAAGAGGATTAACAGCAATCAATACCCACCCAACTTGTCCACTGAAATACTGGTCCCTTTGGCAGACACTGC
The DNA here is from genome assembly GCF_059951505.1 of Python bivittatus. Classification (NCBI taxonomy): domain Eukaryota; kingdom Metazoa; phylum Chordata; class Lepidosauria; order Squamata; family Pythonidae; genus Python; species Python bivittatus. The sequence continues at coordinate 1,527,501 of NW_028277066.1, read as the reverse complement.
CTGTAAATTTTAATTGTACTGATGCACAAGGATTATGCATTTTTTAAGAAGATGCTCAGACCCAGAAGTAAATACACAACCTCTTGCGCCAAGTGACCTTCCAATTCCATACCAAGTCTTCCAATATGGAAACAATCCAACTTCAGTAACAGCTTCAGACAAAAACAAAAAATAGCATCTTTTTCCAAGCCCTAGATGCTAGTAGTGTATCTCCAAATTCAAAAAAAGGTCAGACACTAATTCTTACCAGCTTTGGTTCTCCATGAATCTTCCTCAAGAGCAGCTAACAGAGATGGCAACACCAGCTTGACTCCATGGGCACTTAAATTGCTCATCACAGCCTTGGCACAATCATCTGCAGCCTTGAGGAAAAAGTAGGAAAAAAATCAACATCTGCCTCAACCAATTTCAAGATTCAATGGCCATCAACAGCTCTATTGAAGCAGAACCTATTCAAATCAATGTGGCGTTACAAATCACATCAAGCCATGTGTTATTTTAAACATGGTTTGCTGAATAAACTACAATTGTGAAGTCCTTGGGGTTCTCTGAGCTTGGTTGTTTCCTTGCAGACCTTTCGTTACATGGCTAGGTAACATCTTCACTGAAACTGCATCTCCCATCTCCAAACTGCATCTGAAGATGTTACCTAACCAGGTAACGAAATGTCTGCAAGAAAACAACCAAGCTCAGAGAACCCCAAGGACTCCACAGTTCAACCCTGAGCTATATATATTCTCTTCTAAACTATAATAGTTTGGGTTCAAACTTCATGTTACAGCACAAACCACAACCTATAAACCACAATGGCGGGATTTTCATGTGGCACTAAGCCAATACCAAACAAACTTGTGCAATGGCTTTTGGTATGAACCCCATCCATGGTAGGACTCCGGTAACATGCTAGTCTATGGTTTGCTTGCAGAACAAGCCACCGCTGGCTGGATTCACACGTAACTATGAACCACAATGGCTGGATTTACCCAACGTGGTTAACTCCAAGCCCATCAAACCACCTTATGACTTAACAGAACCTCTAAAACCAACCAGTATCTGAGAACAACCAGCCAGGATTCTGCAGAACCCAAGCTCTGTACTTCTCCAGGGTTGCCAGCCAAGGTGGTCTTACCTCCCGGACATACTGATTCCCATCTCCGAAGCAGAGTAGCAAGTGGGGCAGAACGTGAACCACATATGGCTCAAACAGCTTCCCCAGCATAGTGCAGAGCATTTCAAAGGCGAATAAAGCTCCTGGAAAAAGAACAAAAACAGCTGCCTGAGTAGCAGTGCAGTCAAGAAGCCTCTTGGGGATTCATCGGGAGCCAGGGAAGTGCAGGAGACCCACCGGGTCTCTCCCCCAGGGCCCACAACTCTTTTAGGACTGAGAGTTGTGTTTGGCCTTTGCGCAACATTCTGGAGGCTGCACACTCCGAAGCGGGAGGGCCCAGTTTAAAAAAACAACATCTGGATTCATTTAATTTGCATTTAAATATAATGTACCCCATACAGCTGCTCCCTCATTTTGCTCTCCAGTCAGGTTAAAGGTGAGTGGCTGCTTCCACAGGGGCTCCATCCCCCTCCCCACCAACTTCTGCTCCTCTCTGAAATAGGAGCTCATGGCAAAACGAGCCACAGCCCCGCCAAACACCTTGCATGGTCTGGATTGCTGAATCGCATTCCAGAAGTCTACCGAATCTGAAGCCATAGAAAATCATCCCTGCATCTGACCTTCTCTAGCATCCAAGCAGCGTATCTGGCATCTGTCTGAAAACAGACACTTTGCCTGGAGTTTTGTTCTTGGCCACAACGCAATCGGGAGGAGACGCTCTACAAAATTCACGTCTCTGTGAGGCAAAGCTTCTACCCCTGGCCTCTTCAAGCTCCTTTCTGAATCAGGATATTAGGATCCCTTGACCAGAACTGAGCAGACGAGGGCCCTACCATCAAAGACAAAAGGTCCTCAAGAAGTTGAGAGAGGAAGACGGAGGACCCTCCGACTCACCTTCCCGCCGCCGGAAGTTCTTCTTGTCCTGGATTGCATCGGTCAGCTTGGCCATCATTTCCTGCTGCTTAAGCGAGAGGATTCCCAGCCCCTTCACTAGGCCGGCCAGCCCATAAGCAGCTCCTTTTCGCTCGGCGTACTTGTCGGACTCCAGCAAAAGCTGCAGCAGCTTCTGGATCATCCCGCCAGCATCTTCTTTAATGGCAGGCACGAGAGGCGGCAAGCAGCTGGCCACGGATTCCTGAACCTGTGGAAGCCCCCACCAGATCAATCTAAATGGGCTGCTAAATTGCTGACAATTCTGAAAACGAAGCCAATTTTCATTCTCTTGTACAACAGAAAATTCACTTTTGGGGAAAGCCACTTTAAAAAGAAGAGAGGAAGGATGTCTGTACCAAGAGAAAAGAACTGCAGGCCGACAGTGGTAAGAGGAACTGCTGACCCTCACTGCTTCAAGAATTCCAGGCTCCCCCCTACCACAAAATTTCCATCTTTTAGAGGAAATGTGACCTCATCAAGAGCAGCCACGTTTTCCCCCCGAAGCCTTCTCTACCACTAACCCCTCTGTCTCAACTTGACCAAGGGGGAAAGGAGCACAGGTACAACATAAAACAATAAAGAAGGTGAGGATTAACGTATGGGGGAGACAGCGATGGCTGCAAACATTAAAGAATCATCAGCCTTCTAGGCCCACACAGACAGCCAAAACCGTTCAAGCCTGAGCATCATTCACAGCCAATGCTTTCAGACAGCAGTCAATTTGAATCAGCTGAGCCCCTTCCTGTTTGAACTACAGGTAGTCCTTGACTTATGACGGCAATTGGGACTGGAATTTCCGTCACTAAGCAAAGCGGTCGTAAAGCTGATGCAGTTGTAAAGCACAACCGCATCGCTTTGCAACAGCAATCCCTGCAGTCCCGGTTGCTGTTATTAACCAAATCCCACAATCGTTAGGTGAGGCAACTTCCTGTTGGCTTCCCACAACCAAAGTCAGGGGGAAACTGGCAGGAAGTTGCAAGTCCCAGGCCAGCAGGCAGATAAATGGCTGCTGCCAGGTGTGCGGGGGGAGCAAGGGGGTGTGCGGGGGAGGCACCACGAGAGTCAGAGAGGGTGCATAAGGGTGCAAGCAAGAGGCATGGGGAGGGTTGGAGAGGGTGCACAAGGGTGCAGCAGGGGTCAGGGAGGGTGTGGGGGGGCTGTGGCATGGATGGGGAGGGTGTGCAAGGGTGTGGCATGGTTCAGAGAGGGTGTGCAAGGGTGCTCAGGGGTGCGTGAGTGGCCAGCGTGGCACAAGTATAGAGGGGCTGGGCGAGAGTGCACAGGTGGGAGAAACTTACCCCAGTGACTTGCGACCTTCCCTGCTGGCTTCCCCATTGACTTTTGGGGAAGCCGGCAGGGAAGGTTGCAAATGGCGATCACATGATCATGGAGCGCTGCAACCAGCTGTAAGTGTGAACCAGTTGCCAAGTCCCCAGTTCACAATCACGTGACTACACGGGTGCTGGGACGGCTATAACTTCAAGGACTGGTCGTAACCACCATTCATTCAGCGCTGTCGTAACTTCGAATGGTCGCTGAACAAAAGGTCATAGATCAAGAACTACCTGTAGTGCCAACCTGGAAAAGGGATAGAAAAGGGGGAAACAATCCCGATGCAATTGCAGCAGGAGTTCAGTAGCAAACCCACAGATTTTATTGATTTATTTATCTGCTCCAATCAACCAGCTCTGAATGGCCTGCAATTCCCCCAAATCCATAATTTGAGTTAAAACAATGCATAATAGTCAAACGTTAAAACCAAAAACATACTGTAGAAACAATTCTGCACACCAGGGGTCCAACACTGAAAAAAACACAATTGAAATGGGACTCATCCTGAGCAACAATTCTGAAAGCCCTGACACCGAGGCCTGATAGAATAGTCAAATCTTCACTGACTTTCTCAAGATCAGGAGGAAGGACCCATCTGAATGTCTGGGGGGGATACTATTCCAGAGGAGGTCAGCAAGGGAAAAGACATGTTTCTATGGCCCCTGGAAGTGGCATTCTCAATCAAGGGACACATAAAGAGCCCACCCCACTAATTCTTACTGGGTGGGAAGATGTTACTGGGAGAAGAAGGTCCTGCAGATGTCCAGGCCCTGAACCATGAAAGAAAAGTTATGGAAAAGCAGGAAGAATGGAGGCCAGCAACTTGATAGAAAGGGAGAAAACATTTCTTGAATATGCATGGCCCTATAGCTCCCTTTCATTGTGTTAGCAGGTGGCTCTAAAGTAGGGACCCTTACATCTCTCAGCAAACTACACCAAGGATTGCTCACCTGTTGGGATGGAGTAGAAAGTGCTGCTATCAGTTTGGCCACAATTGGTTTTACTTTCGGATCGCTTTTGTCCAAATGCTTGGCCAGTGACCCCATGAGAATGACTACACTCTGTCGGACAGCGTCATAGCTAGCATCGTTGGGAGCATTCTTCAGGAACTCCTCAAACACCGGCAGCAAGGAGTTGACGCTCTCCTGAAAAACAGGACCCAGTGTAAGTTGGCAACTATGGAAAACAGGGGTTAGCTGAAAAATGCATCTTTGGACTTCATACAGGGCATGGAAATATCTGCTATTTTAATTTGTGGTAGCTGGGCAGATGAAGAACATTGAACCAGAACCTCAAGAAAGCATGTTCCCTCAAGTCTTGGATGTGGCCTCCAGAGATGCCCTAAGAGTTGCTATGTAACAGTCATTTCTGAGGTGACAAAAGGCAAAATAATACAATGCAGGGGGGATAAATAGCCTAGATACAATGATTTTAATTGGATTTAATTCAACAAAAGATCCAATTGTCCAGGCTTTGACTGTGATTGGAGAAGGTTTCCAACATTCCACTCAAAAGTTGATGAGTCCTTGATGGCAGTCCCCTGCTGTCAATAATTCTGAGCTAAACAGACCTAGCACGTTTGATGAATGTTAACCTACCTTGCCATGGGTATTGAGGGCTGAGAGGGCAGCACCCAGCATACACTTTCGGACTTCAGGGTGACGATCGTTGAGGGCATCTGGTACAAAGAACTGGAAAAGAGGCTTCACCTGCGAGCTTTCCAGGTGCTGAGAAAGTTTATTCAGGGCCAAAGCTATGCCACACCTAAAGAGGTAATTTAATCTTTAGTGATAATCATGTAGTGTAATAGTTATTTTTGCCAATTTAGTGACCTTCAGTTGCTTGGACGTTTATTCTCCCTCAAGCCCAACTAGCTGGGAAGGAATTGCATGAGTTGAATTAAAACATCTGGAGTTCCTTATCCTTAGTTTCTACCTTGCCTTGAAGAAATCTGAAGTTCATCATTTGGGGGAAAGAGAATTATAAGGAGACTTACCTGGCTTCCCACTGGTCAGGTGGAGATTCCAATATCACACGTCCCAGAGCATCCAAAACTGGTGGGGGCCTCTGAGAAGGACGAAAAGCATTTGATGAGAAACCTTGTCCCACCACCATGAAGTGGGCAAATAAAGCTTATGTTTCAGATGCTGTATTCCTTCTTGGGCCATCTTATCCCATCTGATAGAGACAGGCCAAAGGCCTCCATTCCAAAGCAGTAGGTCCAAGCACACTACGTTCTGTACCTTTGTGGTGACCTCATAATATTGTAACAATAGCATCATACCAACTGAAAGTAGGCCAACGTAAGAGTAGATAACAAAGAAGGAAGCCTCCTGACTGCGCACAATGAAAATTTTAGTACAAAGCAAGACAGAACATGCAAGTTGCAAGATGGACGCTGCCCACCACTACTCTATTTCAGGGAAGAAGACACAAACTCAGATCTGCAATGGCCAAATCATTTAGAATTGGAGCTCAAACAAGCCAGCACAGATTTATTCCAGCACATGTGCAAGAGAGAACTCTCAGCCAGTACATCCAGGTCAAACCACCTCTTAGTTCCTTCCAAGTCTACTTCAGACTACTTTTACGAATCCTCGGGTTTCAGCCCCTTAAGAGACACACCTCTAACTCAGTATAAACATATGGACTCATCATCAGCCATGCTCATTCTTCCATCACCAAGGGCTTACATAGAGTTTCTCCTGATAAATCTCCATCAGTTTGGCCATGACATCCCTTGTCTGGCTTCGATACTGTTCAACCCCCTTGGAAAGGGCTTCTGCCCCAGCCTGGCGCACAGCTTCCTCATGGTGGATGACATCTTTGATGAGGATCGAGCAGATATCTGGTTGCAATTCTAAACCCATCGATGCCCACAGCCTAGGAGACAAGAACATTGGAGCTTCATCATCCTCCAGAAAGATCTCTGGGGTGAAAAATTGCAGTGCTCTGTCTCTGCCCTTCCCCATAACACCCACAAGCAGATCAGAGATGCAAAGTAAGAGAAATGATGCATGCATACTTAATTCAAACAAAACATTCAGGCTGCAAAATTCAAATTCTCTTGTAGGAGAATCTGGATTTTTTTTCTCTCTCATGTTTTCTAGGACCAAGATCTTGGGGATGAGATGGCCGATATCTCAAGAGATTTTACCTCAAGAGATTTTAATTTCAGTCTGGGGGGTGGGGAATGTCAGGATTATATGATTATGTCTCCCTCCTTCAAAGGACCGTAATGCCCACCTCTCTGCCAATGTGCGGATTTCTTCTTCCCTGTCAAACTTCACCACCCAGAGGCGGCGCAAAAGGTTCATCCCGTTCTTCTCATCACTGTCTGGAGTGGGCAACACCATTTGCAGTTCCGTCAAACCCTAAAGGTCAGAAAAGAATGTTATCAGCAGAATCATTTTGAACTGGAAATATATATTTTCTTCATATATGAAATGCTCTGCTCTGAGCAACTGGGGTCTTTTTTGAGCTTTCTTATCCCTCTTTCTCCCACCCACTCCAGGAGCTAATATTTTGGAGTAGGTCATACTGTTTCTATTCTATCAAATAAAGGAACTGTACTCGACTGGACTGTTTCATCGTTGTGCTTGGGCTGGGCCTGACAGTTTCTTATGACCATGCAAGAACTAACTTCTACCCCTATAAACGGAGGACACAGCCTGGGGCCCGAGGGCCACATGCAGCCTCTGTACAACTCGGGTGTTGCTCATCCAAGACCCTGCTGAACTTGCCCCTGATCTGAAGGGTTTAAAGATGGGGGAACCAACTAAGTAGATGGAGAACAGCCATATTAACAGTACCCTGCTATTTTAATTGTGAGTACATTTAAATGAAATTAAATCAGATAAGAGTTTTTTGCCCCCGCCTAGGCCCATGATTCAAAAGCTGAGGATCACTCTCGGTGTAAAAAAACTTGTGCGTCCCTCCCCTCTAACTTTTATTCCAGCGGCACACAAGAAATTCAGATCCTATCGCCGAACCTCCACTCAGTCCAAGAAAGAGATTCCAACTGACCCGGAGAGCTGCATCTCGAACGTTCATGCACGGTGACTGAAGAGCCTGAAGTAACACATCAATTTCCTCTTGTTCTGCATAGGCACAACCATTCTCTCCACTGCTACTGGCACACAAGGCTGTCAGCGCAACCGAACCCAAAACCTGACACAGAGTAAGAGCTTTAATCAGACCGTGAAGATCCACCACCATCGAACTGGCAGGCACGACTCTCGAGGATCTGCATCTCCCCCTTCTCTGATCAAGGGGGGGGATCAACTGACCTGTACACGTGGAGATCCTGTCCCAATAACTTTAGTCAGAAGCAGCAGCATGTCTGTACGAGGAAGTAACTCGGGACCGTTCTGGTCGGTGGTCACACAAAACAGAGGGAAGAAAAGAAGTGCACATTTGTCATTGAACCTCAAAAATAACTGTACAACCCATTAAAAAAACAGCTAAGTTGATCCAAGGAGGTGGGGGGAAATCCAACTTTTAAAGCAGTGCAACAGAACCTTTTATGAGATCAACTGAAACACCACTGAACAGGGTGGAACTTTCAAGTTCTCCAGAATAGTTCAGGAAAATGTGAGAAAAAGGAGGCGATAGGGAGAAAACAGGCAGAGGAGTCTAAAAATCAGAGTGCGCATTACAATTAGGAGTTCTACAGTTCCTCCTGATGTGCTTTAACTACAGCTCCCAGGTTTCCCAGCTTGTAGTGCCCATATGAGGAGGGCTCCAGGTAGGGGAAGATTATGTTAGCAGGTGGTTCTTCTTTGAGGAATGAAATCTGGAGACTGTGATGCTAAAACTGGATTCAGCTGAAGAGTGGGGGATGACTGTCAAGCCAAGAGGCAGGAAAAGGAGAGAAATTCGATGGAAACAAAAAGACTAAGTAAATTTTTTATATTTAATCTGGGTTTCTAGTACCTATGTTTAGAAGGAATGTGATGGGCAGAGCTTTTATTTAAAGATATGAAGCTCATTGGCTGAACCTCTGTACAGGTATACCTCATTTAGCAACCACAATTGGGACCAGGAACTTGGTCATTAAGTGAAGCAGTCACTGAGTGAAACTGTGACTGCACTTATGATCTGACTTCAGCTTTCCTTTGCTTTACAAACCTGCAAAGGTCATAAATGGGAGGAATGGTCATAAAGTTACTTTTTCATCACCATCGTAACTGCAAACAGTCACTACATGAGGCAGTCGCTAAATGAGGACGACCTGTAATACAATTTTCCAAACTGACTCAGTCAAATCAAATCCCCAAACCCACTCCCCACATTTTGAACTGTTGAATCCGATCCAATCTGCATGACCCTGGAGCTCCTGATTTCAAGCAGGTTGAAACATCTCTCAGCATTGGTGGTAAATCACTTGGAAAAGAAACAAAAAGGACATTAACCTCATCCACCAGCCAATTCCCATTACTGGTAGATGACCTCAGTTGAGCATGAACAGTGATGATCTGCAAAACCTTCACCATCAGCTCTTCCTTCTCTTCACTGTCATTCGGTGTCTCCAGCAGCACCATCTTCAGAAGAGGAAAGACTAAGGAAAATGCTGGGGCTGATAATGGTACAGGACCTGTAGTGGGCAGTGGAAGGATGAGAAAACAAAGAAGTAAGGATGCATCCATGTAGACAAATCCCACATGCATTATATGTTTGAGGTTGGCCTGCTGGATTCAGGTTCTGCGCAACACACTTCCTACTGAACAGGAACAAAGAGAATCCGGAGTACAAACTCTGACAGAAGTAAGGAGAATAGCTTACTTTCAGTAATTAGAACTGAAACCTCCAACCTAATAGCCTCTTGGGTGTCAAACTACAACTCCCAACTTTTCTTCTACTTCTTAATGGAGTAAAAGTTAAGCCTCCTTATTCAGCTTAGCTGCAGGTGACTTTATGGAAACACCTACATATGTTTTCTGGGCAGCCAAACAGAAGTGGTTTGCTACTGCCTTCTTCACCATGCTTTTTCAACTTTCCAATCTAGCCTAACACCGTAGAATATCCATGGGCTTCCACCCAAGGACTATCTCAGCCCAATCATTAAAAAATAGCCCTCCTTGCCTATCCCTGCTTGACTGCAGAGCTGCCTTTCCCTTGTTTTCTACATTTGCCCATCCATGCTCTCCTTCCTTGAGCTCCAGTCCTACCTGTTGCCTTCTCTGCTCCTATTGTCTTTTCTGCAGGTTTTGTAGCTCTTGCTTGCAATTTATCTGTACTGCCAACTCTCCACCTGTCTGCCCTTCTCTTCCACTGCACTGTTAACCTATTTCATCTCCAGTGGCTTGATTACCAACCTCATCACTCAACTTTTCCAGCAGTTGAACTCCTCTAGAGGATCATGAAAGAGCGGGATGACTTTGTTTGGTATCCAGTCATGCTTTCTTCCTTGCTGGGTAAGCTGCACTGTCACACTTTCCTAATCCATACCTAATCCAGGAGGCTATTGAGCTTCTATCTCTGAAGCTTTGCTAAGAATTGGCCATTACTCACCACACTTACAACTTCTTCCCTGATAAAATCAAACCAGCTGCACACTGATGGCTCTTCTTCTTGCCCTCTCCTTGATATTTCTCTATTTTGTTGATGAATTGAGAATCATGCTGCCTTAATGAACCCCAACACATTCCCACACATTCTCATTTCCCTGAGCATCATCTCTCCAGCCAATAATCCACACAGAATTAACCTTTCTATCTTCTCTTCTCTTCTCCTTTCCTACTCAGTGCAAACATGCCACTCTCCCATTTTCAAATCACCTTCTTCTTCTTATTACTCTATCATCTGTTGACCCTTCACCTTTCAATGCCTGGAGCACCATACATGCTGGGGGAGCTATATGTAAACCTAAAACTCCTCAATGTTGTCCTTACAGAGACCTCTTCAACATCATCAAGAACTGTGGAGGACTACCATGAAAAACAGAGAACAGCAACATGATGCCACTGAACACCATGGCACAGGTGACTTTCCCACAGTCCCCAAGATTAAAAAAAAAATGTTTTTAATTAAAAGGCTGAAATTTCACGAGAACGTTAAATTATACAAGATTGTGAGGTTCCTATCTGAAATCTTGTAAGATTTTTGTGTGGGAACAACTCCAAGATTTTGAGTGAAACTTGACAATCTTGCTACCATCTGCCCATAGTAAATTTTGCCACCCATTCTAGGAATTGCCAGGGTACCCTTGTGGTTGGCTACTGGGAAACCCTTATTATCAACAGTGCAGGAAATGACACAATCCATTCTATGAACCTTGAGATTCCCTTGCCTATTTTCTCAGCCTTGCTAACCAGGTCTAAGTTAACTTAGATAATCACTTGGGAGAAGCCAGATTCCAAGGGCCTTCAATAGCAAATTTGGAATTTGCTGTTGCTCTGCGTCAGATCAAAAGATGCAGGAAGATAAAAAGTAAGAAAATGAGTACAAGAATTGTTGTATGTTGAATATCTGAATGTAAGCGAGGCCTCACCCTCCTCTCCCTTGGTTATCCGGGCAGGCACGGTATGTGTGTGTAGCAAACTAATAACTCTGTTCACAGCTGTGGGCAAGTCTTCCTGGCACCAGGATTCATCCAAATCGCATTCCGGTTTCATCATCCGCAAAGTCACGTGACTCGCTACAGTCCCTGAAAGACAAAAGAAAGGGAAAGGAAGGACATGTTGAAACAGTGGTGGAATCTCACCAAACAATGCCAACTTATTGGAGAGGGCCCAAAGAATTGTTTTATTATTAATGAGGATCACTGTACTTCACTGCAAGAATGAAGTCCCTAAGACTTCGAGTTCTTTTACAGCAAATGCATTTTTAGTAAAACAGACACATGCAGTGAAAAAACAACTGGTAAATAACTGGTCTCAATTGCTTCCTAAAAAGAGTATCCTGTTTTTCTGGTACAGGCAGTCCTCATTTAGCGACCACAACTGGGACTGGCAATTTGGTCATTAAATGAAGTGGTTGCTAAGTGAAACTGTGACTGTGCTTATAATCTTACTTCAGCTTTCCTTTGCATTACAGACCTGTGAAGGTCGTAAATGTGAGGATTGGTCGTAAAGTTACTTTTGTGGAGTCCTTGGGGTTCTCTGAGCTTGATTCTTTTCTTGCAAATGTTTCATTACCCGGCTAGGTAACTTCTTCGGTGCTAAAATGGGATGGGGTTTGCTCTCTATTTATGTGCTGTGGCCTGCCTTGCCAGTGCTGGTGGGGGTGGGGGTTTTGTTTTGTTCCTCTGGTAGTTCTTTGATTAGCATATGTTTACTACCTGAGAACCCCAAGGACTCCACAGTTCAACCCTGAGCTACACATATTCACCTCTAAAGTTATTTTTTCATCCCCGTCATAACTGCAAATGGTCACTAAACAAGGCAGTTGCTAAATGAGGATTACCTGTATGTCTAGATATCTGCTGTATCTATCAGGTTAAGGCCATAAAATGATGCTAACTAGCTGTCACTTTAAAAGTGCTAAGAACTAATTTCACTACTAAGGAAGAAATATGGAAAATTCACTACATGGCAGTGGGTATCCAGGGAAGCAAACCACGAAATGAGCATTGTGACAATATCATTGTGACCAAACCATCAGATTCTGCAGATGCTCCTAATGGAGACAAAACTATTTGGCAAAACTAAACACTCCAATTGACATTAATTGTATATAAACTCTCCAGCCTTTGAAAAGGACCCAGGGCCAGACAGAAAAAAAAAAAAAGAATCAAAATGTTAAAATACAAATCATTCAAATATAAAACCAAAACCAGCATGGCAAAAAAAGGGGGAAAAAACCATGAAAATCAGCTTACTAGTTTTAATATGCAGAGGCGCAGCATTTGATTATAGAATCTATCAATCCCACCAGAAAAGAAAACTAACATATAACTATTTATCTAGTGACAATTTAATAGCGTTGTTAGGGTTTGTGTTTGTACCTGTTACGATGCTGTTGTTATTGTACCTGCGTAAGCCACTCAGAACTGTTAAAGGAATGAGTGACACACACATTTTCTACATGAATGAACAAGTTAACTATTTTTACCAGCATTCTCATTACATGATGAGAATTTAGCATCCAACCCTCATAATCTTTAAGGCAGGACAAAAGGGATATTTGATTCATTGCCATGTGGCCAAATGGGAGCACAGACCATTCAGCCTTCCCTTTTCTAAATCAAATTTCACAAACTTGACCCGCATAGTTTGTACAGTCCAACAATTACCCCTCCGATGCAAATTACAGTTAATGTTTAAAAAATAACACAGCGGTATAGCTGAACAACATCTTTAAAACTAACATATTTACGCTGCTTTACGTTTTGGCAACTGCAATCTACTTCAGCAAAAGCAGACTGGCCGAGTACCGCAAATCTCAAAAAGGGAACGACAGCTCAGGGATCTGTACACCCATGGCTGCCATGCTGCATTTAAGCCCAGAAGCCATGAAAAACCAGAGCGGAACGTGGGAAAAGGGGTTGGCCGAAGAGAAATGGGTGTATCCCATCCCTTCCACCACACCCATCTAGGCTTTGGAGGAAGCAGATCACAAGCTACCCAAACACCATTTTCTCATTTTGTTTTTCTCCAATACAGTTTGAAATACGACACCAACCAAAGGTCTTCAAGCGATCGGGCATCACGCACGACGCCAAAGAAAGGAATGGGGCCTTAATCCTTGGAGCAGCCAAGGGGGATCTGAGCAGAGGTAGAAAGGAGCTGACAAGTGCAGGGATGTACTGGGAGAGGCTGGGAGGGTTCCTCATCAGAACAGCGTCAAAAAGGCCCAGCGTGGATTCCAATTCACTGTCCAGCTGCAAGAGAAAAGCACAGAGTTGACCATGCAAACCAACCGGAAAGAAGACGCAAGGCGGTGGCTTTGGGTCTCTCCGGTGTATTGCATAAATCCAACCACTTTGAAGGGGGGACGCGGTGGCACAGCGGCTTAATGACGCTGAAAGCTGCTGGCCAGAAATGGTCGACACTTCAGCAGTTCGAGCCCAGCCTTCGCGCAGCAGAGGGAGCTCCTGCTTCCTCCCCCAGTTCCTGTCAACCCAACAGTTTGAAAACTTACGTGAGTAGATAAATGGGGACTCTCACTCCGGTGGGAGGAAAAATGCTGGCGGCGCCTTGCAAAAAGGAATCAGGAGCAGTTGCCAGTAGCCCGGAAGCCGTGCTCGCCCAAAAAAGGCGCGAAGCAACGGAAACCCTTCCTCCTGCGCTCGCCAGCTGGGCTCTGCTCTAGGAAGGAGGCACTGGCAAACCACTTCCAAAACACCTTGCCTTGAAAACTGCAAAAGGACTCGTCCAAAAGCAGTCACTGCAGAGTCGGTAACGACTGAGTCCAGATTAAAAAAAAAACACAACACTTTGATTTGTCCACCTGGCTTCAGGGCTTAATGGGTGAATCAGACCATTATGGCTGGTTCAGTCATCACAGCTTAGCACTCTGGGCTAATTCAGCCACTGAGTGATAAAGGACAAAGTATATCAGTTGATCATATCGTTATTGTTGACCAAAGTCAATGCTTCCAATAAAGCCACTTGATGAGAATCCACCTTATCTCTGAAGCAGGAAAAAAAAAAATAAGGTGTGTACATTTTTATTTCAGCTTGGGGAGTCCTTGGGACTCTCTGAGCTTGGTGGTTTGCTTGCAGACGTTTCATTACCCGACTAGGTGCACTGATGATGTTACCGAGTCGGGTTACGAAGCGTCTGCAAGCAAACCGCCAAGCTCAGAGAGCACCAAGGACTTCACAACTCAACCCTTAGCTACTTCTCTTCTCTTCTATTGGTATTTCAGCTTTCTCCAACTTGGCTATCCTTTAGATGTGTGGATTTCAACTCTCGGAATTCTCACCTAGTTGAGGATTCTGGGAATTGAAGACCACCTACCTGGAAGGTAACAAGATACTTTTTCCCCTCATCTTTTATTCTGGGCATTCTCTGAGAGGCAGCAGAACTAAACTCTATTTGCAAATAAAAGACCGCAGGCTGCTGGCTGAAGTATGGAGTAAGGCAAGTAAAAGAAGGTAGGAACCAGCATGGAAGAACAGTGAAGAATTGATTCTTTCATCAAAAACCAATTGTTTAGCCATTTCTGAAGATACTTGACAAGTTCTTCACTACACTCCAGTGAAGCTAAGAAATGAACCCAGGAGTTGGCTGGCATCATTCTCAAGGAGTTCTCAGGCCTACCAACAGGGTTCCTCAATTGCAGAGCTTTAGAGCAAGAGTTGGCTGAAGATGCTCTTTGGAAACCAAATTTATCCATCCCAGGGGAACACAACAAGACTGTGACCTCCCCTCACACTCACACAAAGCATTTCCTCCAGGACTCCTTGTACTATACAAGCTATCCTTCTCTCCCCATTCCACTCATTCCAACCGTGCAGATCTTGTTCGTGTTCTATTAAAAAAAAAAAAGGGTTCAAGACTCAGCCCAACTTTGAATTACCTCTTTCAGTTGTTTTCTCATCTGAGATTCTTTCTCCAGTTGTGCAGTCAACATCTCCTTTTGTTTACTAGTGAGTTGAATCTCTTCCTTGATTCCTTTCTTCTTCTTAATCTCCTGCAATGGACAGCCATTTATTTCGTCAACTGGGAGGCAAGATCTTATTGAAAAGGAATGTCAGCGCTTAAGAATACTAATAAAAATATAAAATAAATTGGAACACAGTGGTAAACATAATGATAACAGCAGCATTATCTCGGCTTTATTAAACTTTTCTCTCTTTCACTGGAAAATACTGTATGCATGACCGTCATGCTCTTAAAAGCTCTGGGCAGCTTCCATAAATGCTATAAAAACAATCATAATACTATAATCATAAATGCATTGTCAGAATAAGAGAATATAAAAGACTAAAAACTAGAACTGAAAACAGTGAAATATTAGAACGTTAAAAGCCATGGTAAATGCAGACTTGTACATCTCTAGCAGAACCTTACCAGAATCAGTGATGCTCAAACAAGAAGAAATACAGAAAGCAAGATTATGGGAAAAGCAAATACTGAAGTGTGCAAATCAGCCAAGATCCAATCTGAATTTGCAATTCAATTCCATTGCAAGAGCTGAACCAATTCCATTCGAACTTTCAAGGCTGGATCAAACCGACCAACAGATTTGATGGAAGTGGAGGTGTACGTGCACCAAAATCTATCAAATCATAGATTTGAAGGCATCCAATCTGATTTGAAGTGTTGAAACAATTCTGCAATTCAGTTCAAAGGCTCCGTTCCAAGGGTTAGGGTGATTGGATCACCCGCAGCTCTGCTGTGAAACAGGAAGGGCTTCTAACCTACTCAGATTGGATGGTGCTTTTTCTCAGAGACTTGATGTTTGGGAGAATCCAGCATCCTATTGTTGACATGCAAATTGTGCTTTGTCTTGCCAGAAAGGGAAATGGACCGAAATTCAGGAAGAGAGCATATGCTTTGGTTTGGTTACAAACGGCCCCATGTGTACACCACTGAACCCAAGGCATCTCCAGAGAAATGGGTGTTAACATGCAATACAACAGATGTTTGCTGGAGGCCTTAGCCAGTCACTCCCATTCATTTAGTATTGGACAGAACAAAGACCAAGTGACTGTAAATCAACTTCCTAGGATTTAACTAATTATCCTATTAGAACTATTAGTGCTAACTGGAATTTTCTGGTTTCCATTTTCTTGCATGTACAGGTAGTCCTCGTTTAGCGACCACAACTGGGACTGGCAACTCAATTGTTAAGCAAAGCGGTCACAAAGTGAAACTGCCACTGTGCTTATGATGTGACTTCAGCTTTCCTTTGCTTTATAGACCTGTGAAGGTTGTAAATGCGAGGATTGGTCGCAAAGTTACTTTTTCATCACCAGTGTAACTGCAAACAGACGCTAAACAAGGACTATCTGTAAAACATTAGACAGAGATATATATTTCACACACACACATACACACACATATGCATTTGGCTTTTACAGCATAGCCTTTCCTTGACCTGGAAGAAGTTATGCATCCCTGCTTAAGAAAAGGAGGTCAGCTTCAACCAGGATCTGCTAACTGGATTATTTATTCTTTTCTCATTTTCCTTCCTTTGTATCCTTACCTTCTATACCATCCAGAAACATGCCATCTTCCCATCTTATCCCATGAGACACAGCTAGGCTACCCACACAGCCAGGCATGGATCAGAATCCAGATCAGTCCTATACAACAGGGTTCCTCAACCTTGGCAATTTTAAGATGGGTGGACTCCAACTCCCAGAATTCCCCAGCCCCAGCCTTGCTGGCTGGGGAATTCTGGGAGTTGAAGTCCACCCATCTTAAAGTTGCCAAGGTTGAGAAACCCTGCTATACAAGCTTCACACACAGTCCACTTCTCTCGCTGGCTCCCACTCTAATAGCCAGTAGGCCGACCAGACCATACCTCCTTCAGCTCCAGCTCGATGATCTGCTCCTTGAAAGAATATGCCTTGTTCTCTCTCTTCATGTTGGCCTTTTTCAGGCTATCCTGCTGAGCACTAAAAAGAAAGGAGGCGTTTTACAAGCTCCAGATTTTGCTTGAGATCTCATGCATGATGCTACCGCTGTCATACAAAATCTTGTCTTCCACTACCTCAACCTTCTCTCATGATCAGGCAAGTGCCAGAGAAACAACGGGGACAGAACAACTAGAGGATGAATTCAGGTAGATACCCCATGCCTGTCCACAGAACTCAGCTACTGTAAAGCGTGTGCTGTTGGCTGCCCTAAATATTGTTCTGCAGATAAAAAAGTCAAAAGTTGGAGGGAAACCAGCAATCCCCAGCAGATCCTCCAGCAACAACAGTTGTTTCCACCACCCCTCCCTTTCTTTTCAACTATACTAAGTCTGTACTAAATTATCATTCCAAACAAATTTCTATAAGTACCAGAAATCCCCCATTCTCTTTCTGTGTACTCACTGTGGTTTTTAAGTGAAAAACACTGCATTTGCCTCTCCAATTTGGGAATTTTACTTGGGGTGAGAGAAAACAAGAAGCCAGACCCCACCCCCCCGCCCCCAAAAAGCATCTACATCATTATATACTGTACCACTCCAGGTAACGCTTTAAATTATAACCTCTCCAATAATCAAGACTCAAAATGCAACAGCAGTCAGCAGAATCCTCTAACACTAAAGAGGCCATTGTGGTGGCTTCTTCTGCCACCTGAACGTGCTAAGGATTCCTGCTGACCTGTGCAAGATGGACTTGTCATAGAGTTCCCCTTCCGGCATCTTCATGATTGCAAATTCTTCCTGAGTCACAAGACACAGGGCTGGGTTTTCCAGGGAGGCAGAAATGGTGCTGATCAGCTGAGGGAGGACTTTAGCAGGCAACAGGACAGAGAGCAAGCCGACTGCGTTCAGGGACGACTACAGGAGGAGAAAGGGAGAAGAAAACTGGTCTCGGGATTTCCTCTCACTGTGAATTTAATTCACAATGTCCAAGGCCGTTACTCTGTAACATTTGCTCTGGATTGACCAGTCACAGGAGAGGCCACAATTGTAATCACACCCAGTCTAGTGTTCCAGATCCAGAAGTGTAAAGGTCATTGCAGGCCATTCCCCCAGGTCAAATTAAGTCACCTGATTCATTGGGCTCTGGGTGATGATGCGGTTGAAGATTTTTTCCAGGTGTTTGGTAATGAAGTCAACAGGGTCCAGCTTCATCTTGATCAGGAGGGCAGGCCAAAGGCCAGGCTGTCCTGCTACTAAAAGAGAGGAACCAATGCCAGGGGCTTCCCAAAAGCCCAATCACCAATGCCCTTCTCTCACACGCCCAGGCACGACCTCCCCCTTTGCTCACCCAAAGAAGGATGACTGCTCACAAGCAGCATTTCCAAGACTAACTTTTCTTTCTCCTCCGGTTCTCCTTCCATCCCTGGCCCACACGAGATCACACACAAGGCTTCCTGGAGGATACGTGGAGGGATGTATGTCTTGCCCTGTTCGGACAGCTCTCCAGACTCAGTTACCAAGGCCTCGAGGGGAAGCACCTAACCAATTTGTAAATAAAGTAAAAGAGCACCTGATTGTAAGGTTTACTCCAAACATTTGGGAGAATGTTTTACCCAGCAGAACGACGGTGTAAAAAGCTGTTTATTGTGTCACAAGTTACAAAGTGAGATGGGCTTACATCCAAGCAGTTTTCTTGGTTGCAGTGAAAAGTGGTTTGCCATCACTAACCGAGGAGATACTGTGGAGTCCTTGGTGCTCTCTGAGCTTGCTTGTTACCCAGATAGGTAACTTCATCAGGGTGAACCCCACCCTCCTGATGATGTTACCTCGTTGGGTAATGAAACGTCTGCAAGAAAACCATCAAATTCAGAGGGCATCAAGGACTCCATAGTTCAACCCTGGGCTACAGATATTCTCTTCTACTGAGTGAATGCTTTTTAAAATTTACCCTCTTACATTACCCTTTTCCCCACCTCTCTGTGGACTCATGGTATCACCCCAGCCAAGTAGTCATCTGCTGCTCACACGCTCCATTAAAATTCTACCTCTCAAAATGACAACCGGACCCTTCATCTGTACTGATTCTTATTTCAGATTTTACCCCTGACAGGCAACTACAGATCTAATTAAATGCTCCAGGTGTCATTCAGATAGATTGGGGCTGAAACTCCCAGAATGCCTAGGGAGCCCCAACACATCTGGAAGGAACCCAGCTAGGGAAAGGATGCTGTTCCCCCAAAGCCATTTTCAGTGATCTGGCTTGCTCAGCCACCCACCCCCCCAACGCCTGATTTCAGACTGTTTCAAGCAGCTCTGAAGTTAGCTAAGAAGTCGGGGATGTTTACCTTATGTAAAGCAAGAACCGCTTTTAGCTCTTCTAAAAGCCCATAAGCTAACTTGAATCCTCTTGGTAAAGATAAGAGCTTTCTCACAGTCTGCTGGGCGAGCCTCCGGACGCCCCAGGACCGGCTGAGGAGGACGGCGGTCAAGGCTTTGTAATACTGCCTGGAAGCGAGAAGACAGCCAGATAAAGTTGGGGAGAGACAAACAGGAAATGGATGATGATGTAAAGTTTCAGGAACCCTTTTCAAAAGAAGCTTGTGAAGAGTAAACGAAGCCAGCTGACATACAGTCACCCCTACAACTCCCGAGCCTAGCGGATGGTGGGAAAACAGAAAGGAATGAAAGTCTCAAAATGCAGAACCAGAGACACAAGGAAGAACATCGTGATTATATCCACAAAATTAACAGTGAGTGCTATGCATTTCATCCCAGAAGCTAGGCTTCATCAAGGCAAATACTGGAAACCCCTGCGATACTTGATCCATGACCACAGAGTAAAGATGCATCCAAAATGTGTTCCCTGTGTGAGACCAAGCTACACTTACTGGATTTTAGCTCCGGGTAACCGACATTCGTGGTCTAAGAGAAGGCGCTCGGTCAGCTGTAGAACTGTGCACATCACTGCAGGGGGGAAAAAACAGATCTATATGGAGGTTAGTTGCCTTTTGTGAGCCAGCTGCAAATTCATAGGGTTGCTGAGTATCAGACTTCCTTTAAACAGCTTGCCAGCCCTTCTGGTTACAAAGACGTGCTTAAAAAAGATGTGCAAACATCCAGAGAAAAGTGCTGGGGAGATTAAAGAAACATCTCAGTCCAAAACACTAAGCGACTGAAAGAGATATCGCAGAGGTAAATAACTAGATGCCTTCCATATGTTTTGGAATACAGCCATTCATAAGCTCCACACAGCACAGTGCGTGGCCAGAATTTATAAGAATCACTGTCCAAAATTTTTGGTGGACTGAAAAGTATCCTTTGTTCTACAAACTAATTTGGGATCTAGGGGTAGATCTCCGAGTTCTTTTCAAGGATTCCAGTTCTCCAGTTGTTTAATAATGAAAAGAACTAGCAGAGGAAGAGCGACACATCCGGCCTTCCATGTCCATAACATGCCAGTTTTGTTAATAAAACCATTCTGCAGAATTCCAGAGTTAGTAAAGGCAGGGTTTACGAGAGGTGAGGAACTGGTTTTGCTTCTCACCCTCCTCTGAAGCGGATTGGAGGAACTTCTCAGAAGTGAAGATCTGTTTTTTCTCATCCAAAATGAGCTGCCAGAAGCTGTTCAATTTGTTTTCTGGGAAGTGTGGAATAAAAAAAAGGAAATTAGCAGACAGTTCACACCGTACTTTACTGTCATGCCTTCTATAAGGCAACCTATGCAAATCAGTATATTTCATGCAAACAGATTTAATCTCAAGGTAGTGGCTACTTTTTTTCCGGACATTCCACATGGTAACTACCTCGAAATCTGATTTCTAAGAATGTAAGAAGAACCAGGTTGGGTCAAACCATAGGCTTAGCTACTCATGATCCTCCTTCCCATAAAGGCTAACTAGAGAACTGAAGACAGTTCTATAGACAGGACACAAGGATGGTATCACCTTCCTGCTTGCGTTCTTCAGCAACTGGCATTACAAGGCCAGCATGGCGTAGAGCTTAACGTATTCAATTTCAGTTGGGGCGGGGGGGGGTCCAGCTAAGCCTCCACTTGAGTACAGATCAATTATTACCACTTCTCTTGCCTTTTCCAACAAATGCTAATTAGGGCTCATTTTAAATTCAGTTTTAACCAGAAACAAATTTCAAATCCTCCAGGAAAGATGAATCTGGTTAGCATTAACTGCCGTTAGCAGCCAGAAACAGGTTTTAATAATTGGTTAATGTTATTGGGAGAGATAAAATGTAGAAGAAGAGGAATTATGCATCAAAATTATGCGTCAGGCTGGGGGCCAGGATGTCAGGTGAGCTCATCCTGGGGGGGGGGTCAAATATACCTGATTATGCCCCCATTGTGTGATTTGTTCACTCGTTATTGGGGTCTTGGAACAACTTTGCTTTATGGCTGTCCACCACCTGGTGTCGCATTTTTGTGAGTTGGGCAGCCTAATAAATCTTTCAATAAAAAATATGCAAAGATCACAGAATGTGGCACAGGAGAGAGATCAAGCTGTTTCACTCTGCTGTAATGTCTGGTTTGATTCTGCAACCAAACAGGACAGACTCAGACTCCAACGGATAGTTAAGTCTGCAGAAAGGATCACTGCAACCCCCCTGCCTTCTACAGAAGAACTGTATACTGTGAGGGTCAAAAGGAGGGCAGAGAGGATATCTGCAGACTCTTCCCATCCTGGATATAAACTGTTCCAACTTCTTCCTTCAGGACGGCGCTACAGAGCACCGTATGTTAAAACATCTAGATACCGGAACAGTTTTTTCCCTTGTGTCATTGCTGTTAAACACTATATGACACGATGTGTGCTGGACAGTGGCTTCTCCCTCTGAAAAAGTTATTTTACTGTGTAGTGTTGTTGTTTATTATTTTTCTGTTGCTATCCAAACGCACCGTTGATCTTGCTGTTCGTCACCGAAGACAAATGCCTTGTATATATTTTATACTTGGCTATTAAAGTATTTTGTATTCTATTCCGTATTTGCCTATGTAATGTATTTGCTTATCACATTTTGTAATGTATTTGCCGACTAAGTTTAATACTTTATTTAAATAAAGTATTAAAATTAAAAAAAAAACAGAAGTGGGGAGAGAGTGGTGCCAATTATGCCATTCTGCTAATCCAACAGCAATTCATCCATTCAGATCACGCCTAACAATTCATTTCCAACCTAAAACAGAACTTGGCTTAAAACGGTCAACAGCAGCGTCAGTTTCACTGTTTGGAATCTTACCTATTTGCACATCGGCTACCGAAAGTCTACAGATTAGCAAAGCTGCAGCAACACCTTCAGTTACCAGGGGAATCTGAGTGCTCTGAGCTCCTGCTTTCTCCACTGTCTGGACCAGCAGTGGCAGCATCTCTATTCCCTGCAAGAGGACATTGCCTGCAGAAGCAGAAAGAAAAACATCTGGTTGGTGAGTTTTCCCCCGTTCAGAAAAGAGAACTGATCTGGTATAGACATAAGGCAGAATCAGAAAGGCCCATCTTTATAAGGTGAACTTCCAGGTGATATAAGGGAAAGCCTTTCAAAATGAGCCCCCTGGAACCTGGGAGTTTAGGCAAAGTATGTAAGAAAGACTCAGAGAAGCTGGAACAGGAGTAGAAGATGACCGAGGTGTTGGAGATTGAGTCTCAGGAGGAGAGATAGATGAACTGGGAATATTTGGCCTTTAGAAGGCAGGGTGGCGGGGTTGTCAAGTGTTTGAAAGGAAGTTCCATATCATTACAGGGGGCAGGATGAGCCATTCTTAAATTACAGAAAGGAGGATTCCAGCTGAACATCAGGAGAAAGTTCCTGATGGTAAGCCCGATTTAGTCATGGAACCAAAGATCCAGAGAAGATGAACTCCTGTTCACTGGATGTGTTCAAGCAGAGGTTGGACAACCTCTGGCAGGGATGCCTGAATTTGGATTCAGCCTTGAGCAGTGGATCAGACTCAGCAGTCCCAACAGCCTCTTCCGATTTTAGAATTCCATGAAGACGACCTTCCTGATACCGCCCAATGGTCTGTTTAGACCAGCAGCCTACTTTCCATCACAGGCAAGAAGATGCCTCCAGAAGACGGTCCGCCCCAGCCTCTCACCTTTGAAGGACGCCAGCATACACTGGAGATACGCATGCCTGACAGCAGAAGTGCAGGCTTTAAGGCTGAATGCCTTCTTGAACCATTCAACCAGCTTTCTGGGAACTTCAGTGATGAACCGACTGCACCAGAGAGCAAGGATGGAAATGGCGTGCACCAGAGTGCCTTCATGGACTGCAAAACGAGAAAGTTATCTTCAGAAAGAGGGAGGAAAACACAGAATCACAGAACTATGGAAGGGGAAGGAGCCACGAATAAGGTGTAGTCCAACCCACTGCAGTGTGAAGGAAAACCAGTTAACAGTTCCCAAGAGGTAGCAGTCCAGATTCTTCTTGAAAACCTTCTTAGACAGAGAGGCCACAACCTCCATAGGTAGACTGTTCCACTGCTACACCAATCTTACCTTCAGGAGGTTTAAGTGAGATCTAGGTAGCTGCATCTTTTTTTTATTTGGCCCCTTTGAGTCAGTGCTGACTCCTGGAGAAGTCCCTGCAGTTTTCTTGGCAAGATTTCGGAAGTACTTTGCCATTGCCTGCTTCCTAAGGCTAAGAAGTAGTGACTGGCCCAAGGTCACCCAGCAGGCTTCATGCCCAAGGCAGGACTCGACCTCACCATCTCCCAGTTTCTAGCCTAGTGCGTTAACCATGACACCACACTAGCTGCATCTTACTCCCATTATTTCTGTCCTAATTTCTGTGCCAATGGAAAGGAGTTCCTGATCACCTTCCCTATGGCCCCTTTTTTGTAGCTAAACGCTCATTTTCTTTTCTCCAGACTCAACACCCTACATTTCTTTAGCCCATCCTCCCAGGGCATGTCCTCCAGTCGCTGTTATATCTCTGTTGCCCTTTCTGAACCTGTTCTAGCCCATCAGTCCTCTTCTGGAAATGCCGAGTGCTCAAACGCACACTTGTGGGTATAGTTAAAAGAGCAAACTACCCAGCTGCATTTAACTGCGGTTCCTTCTGGCCAGCTAGATGGAGTTGCATGCACGGCCAACTGCCATGGCCTAGCTCTTCTGCGTGACCTTCTCAGCTGCAGTTGCGCAATAGTATATTTTGGGAACGTGGGGTTTCAAGCATGTTGCGTTTTCCCCACTTTTTCATTTAATATGATTAGCCTCTTTGGGCATTCTATGGAATGGAAAGGATCAACAACAATTAAACAACTGAAGTCTGAAACAGTTGTAAGTGAGAAACTGCCTGTTTTCATCCCTGTCCATCTTTGGAAGGCAACTTAAAGCTTTTTTGCATCACACAGACCTACACACAATGTTTTCTGCTGAAAGCCACACTCTCTCAGGGATAATCTGGGCTGTAATGAGGATAAGGTTAATAAAATATATAGCCTCAAAAATCTAAACAATCCCACGTTGGCGGGGTGTCAGGGAAGCTAAAGCTAGAAGATGCTGCTTCTCCATAACAGCGCTGAAGCCCTGAGATCGAACTGGCTCCTCCCCTGATGGTTTTTAGGAAATAATAAAAAAGGGAGCATTTCAAATATTTTTTCAGCAATACCACTTGGCACTTGTTCTTACTATTTTTCCTCCCCTATTTTGGCTTTGTTTTTGTGATTTGGATGGTATGCAATTGTTTTCATTGTGACATGACAAGAGTCATGAGATTGAGTTTAAGACTGAGATAGGGAGGGAGGGAGGGAGGGAGGGACAACAACAGGAAGTACAGCAGCCCAGTTTAAAGGCTTAGTCAACAACTGTAGAGAGTAAGGAAGATGACCTTGATGGAAATATACATGAACCATTATCTAGGCAAAAGGGGATGAAGCATTTTTTTAAGTCCAGGAAGGCCGGATAACATTTGGAAGCAGCTCAGACAGACACCTCTCTAATTCACTGAACTATAAGGAGGAGAACCGCAATCAGATTTATGAGATTCTGCTAGTATACCCAATCTCAATAAAGCCGTTTTAGCCTTCCCGTGAGTTGATTTCCTGCTCTGGTCTGCCTCATGGGGCAGATAACAAGGGAGTCTTAGCTGATGCCTAAAGCCTACAAGGTTTGATTCCAGTAAAAGCTAAGCATGCCACAAATTCCACAGCCAGAGCAGCTCTCTTGGGTTTTAGAAAGAATTGCCGAAATGTACTTACCTTCCTGCTGAAGGAAAGGGATGAAAAGCTCAACCATGGTTCCGCTGAGAACTTGATTGGATGCCCCCGAAACTGCATGATGACTGCAACTACCAATCCCTAAAAGGAACAAGAGGCCACGGCTCGGAGTTCATTTGCCTTCTCGTTAAAACAATGGCAACAGCAACAACTCTGCAGCCGCCAAATGAAAAAAGCTCATTTCAAAACTGATCCTGAGCAAATTTCCTAATTTTGTGTGATGGAATGGTTTGGTGAAGGCCGCGCTCGGGGAGATAAGCATTTCCTTAGCTCCCAGAGTGTGGGAAGGAGGACATTCAGATTTTCAAGATTCTCTTACAATAAAAGTAGTCCTGACCTCTATGGCACTGGTTTCTTAGTCTGGTCTATTTTATGGGGCTGACCAATGGGAAGGAGGAAAACAGCCATGGATACCACTGAACTCCTTGGAAGACGACTGGGACATAATAAATAATAAAATGTAGTAATTGCTAGAGATTCTTAACGTGTCTTTTCTTTCTTGGAGGACTAAAACTGTGCCAGTGAATTGAACATTACAATTACAACATCTGCATCAGTTCCATCTATACAATCATTCTTTGTTCTCTTACAACAACTTTACCTGAGAGGACACTGATTTTTTGAGCCACGACGGTCAGCTTTCCCTCCGCACCTGTCAAAACGGAGTTGTGAGATTAACATGGAGCTTAAAGAAGTAATCCTAGCCTACATTCACTTAGAATGGTGAAGGAGAGTTTTTCCAGAAGGGCTTGTTAGGAGATGTTTTAGGATAGGAGATGTCAGTGCAAGGAACCATTGTGTTGTGCAAGAGAAAGCAACTCTATGTAAGCAACTCTCTGCCTCAGTTGGCAGAAGAGAAGAGAGAACGAAACCAACAAGGAGGCAACCCTCAAAGCCCTTCCCCCCAAAAAAGAGTTACTGACCTCCCAAAATGGCGAAGAGGTGCTTCCCAAAAGACTCCACCGTGGATGGGTCACTGCACTGCAGCGCCAGGTTCTTTAGCGCAACTACAGCCTTGTCCATCAGGTGAGAACTGTTGGATTTCAGCTGGCCTAAAAATCAAACATGGGAGCGGAGAGCTGTTAAAGAATTAAGGATTTCTTTTGTGGAAGAGAAGAGGCACAACAGAATGATTACACTGAATGGAAAAGAACTTTCCAGCCCATAGGCCAGATGCGGCCACAAGGCCTCGCCATCTAGGCTGTTACAAGGGCAGGTGGACCTTCCCAGTGGTTCCTTCCCCATATGTTGTTCCTTTCGCCAGGAATCATAGTACAGTGGGGTCCTGCATTCTTATCTGTTGGAATCATAATACAATTAGAAAGGCCAGGATAGTCATCCTGCAATTCTTGGTTTATGAACAAAGAGATGCTCTCCAGGCAGGTAGGGTTTGAGGAAAAAGAAATGCTGCTTACTGATGTCATCTAAACCCCTAGGAGGGGTTCCAGGAGGTCATCCAGCATTTTGACTGAAAAAAAAAAATTCCAACCCTGGCAAAATTCAAATAAATAAATAAATAAATAAATAAATAAATCAATCAATCAATCAATCAATCAATCAATCAATCACTATGAATTCGCTCCTTCTGTTTTTTTCAAAATTCAAATAAATAAATAAATAAATAAATAAATAAATAAATAAATAAATAAAGCACTATGAATTCGCTCCTTCTGTTTTTTTCAAAATGTTTTCACCCATTAAAATCAACCCCTAACCAATAGTTCAAATCATGAAGCAAATTAAAAAGGGGAAAAACTTTCTTGTGTTACTCAAAACCCAAGCTTCTGTCCTTCTCAAAAGCATCTGGCAGAGACCCACCAAACTTTTACACCAGCCCTCCCCAATGGCTGCTGGCCACAAATGATGGGAATTAAATTCAACAGATCTGGGAGGCACCAATGTTGTGGCAGCTCCTTTCTAAGACATAACTCTTGATCAGTTCATCAAATAATTTGCAGTGCTCTCACAACAGCAAGGCTCAAATCCAGTAATGACAGGTTGATGTTAACAATGCAGAAGGGCTAGAGAGAATCTTCCATAACTCATGAAAGCAACATATACTCAAACAAAGGTACTTACTGGCTAGCCCTTTCACGATGTCCAGAGCGTACTGACTGAGGTCGAGGGTGACCGAGGCCAATAAACAAGAAATTGCTAAAGACAGAAGAAAAAGATGCATGTTCAACCCAAAGGCTTTCTGACCTCGCCAACAACAGCCAAAACCAACCACTGCAGCCAGTGCTACATTCACAGCTGTGTAGGTACCAATATTAAACAACATGGAACTGTGGACCAGCTGATATGAAACAGAGCATCTTCTGCAAGCAGCGAGGAGGATGCTGACAGAGCTGACACGGGGTGGTTGGTGGATGGGTGTGAGGTTTTATCAGGGCCTCAGTGTAGTTGTAATGGTATGTGAGAATGACCTTGGGAGACCAGGAGAAGAGATGCTGCCTAGGGAACGGTCAGATAAGAGGGAGCATAGTCCACAGCTGCATAGTAGACGGAGCAAGAGGCTCAGGAGGGACCCTCCCTAAGTTATCAGGATGTAAAGGTGATGGCAGGAGAATTGTATTTTCACATTCGCAAGATTCTGTTAACGTAGAACCTTACTATAAAGTAGAATTAGATCATCTGGTCATGTTTCCTGTCTGGTCTACCTGGGAAGACTGACAGTAGTTTATTGTTTTAATGACGCAGGGCTTGGTTACTTAAGGGACTGCCTGTCTCCCATAGTATCTGCCTGATCGGTTCAATCTGGCAGGGTTGGTGCACTCTGGATTCCATCAATTAAACAGTGCCACTAATTGGGACCCCGGAAGTGTGCCTTCTCTGTAGCAGCATCTGACCTCTGGAATGAGGTTCCCCCTGAAACTACTGGTGTCTTAAAGGGCCTTAAAGACCTTGCTATTCACCCTAACCAGTGTTTCTCAACCTGGGCAACTTTAAGATGGGTGGACTTCAACTCCCAGAATTTTTAATGGTCACTAAACAAATGGTCGTTAATTGAGGACTACCTGTACAAGCATCAGCATTCAAATACCACTGGAATCCCTGGGATCCCATATCAGAAGGATCCTGATCCACCCATACCAGCTCTCCTTCACAAGGTACTCCATATTCTTCCCCCAATCACTCACTTTCAATGGCGTTCTCCGGGCTCCGCAAGAGAGATTTCTGCAAAGCTGGCAACATGAGGTCCTTGAATTCAGAATGAGACACATACCGGAGCAGAGGCGCACAATTGTCCTGCAAAGAATCAGCACAGCTTTAAGGCAAAGAATTTACCCCAAAGAATCATAAACAGCTGGATAGTGACCTAGGATCAAAAGGAATTTGCACTGAACACCGATTCCTGCCTCAGCCCCTGGCTAAATCTTTCTTTAAAAGAATCCAACTGCTGCTGAACAAGAAGGAAAGAATCAAGTGGCTGGAACAGGACAAGCAAATTGTCACGAAAAGCCAGACCAGGGGTCACTAAGTCCAGCAATCACCTTTCAACAAAACCAACCAGCTGTGTTGATGTCATTTATCTCATGGGGTCCTGTGAAGGTTAATCCTCAGACAAAAGGTAGCAACCTGATACTAGATCAGGTTAATAATAAGAGATTCTGTCCCTCCTACCCAAAAGAGATTCTGCACCTATATATAAAATGGGCTAGAGAAAAACACACTAGAAACATGAACATCAATTATGAGAATCCGAACTTGCATTTGATACCCAGCCGTTACTGGAATTCTTTCCTAATGGCTTCTTAGCTTTTCTACTGTAAACTACGTATCAAAATTTCCTGGATTCTCATTATGCTTGTTTAATTGGATTAAACCCAGCCTTGCCAGGCAAAGGTCTGACTGCTACTATGTTAAGAGGAAAAGGATGATGGGAACCAACTATAACATATGACTGTTTGATTTAAAACTGCCCTTTTCATCTATTTAAATACCTATATAGCAAGAAAAAAATACATAGTAATTAGTACCTGAACAGAGTGATAATGCATCCTTTCAAACTGAATAGAATTTGAAATATCAAACCTAACATTAACTCCATCTTTATAAAACCTAATTTATTTTTTTCTTCTGCGTATTCAAACTGAGATAATATATTGTATAATCAAAACTAAACATGTAGTTAGCTACCACGACATGAAAATGACAACCATTCCTTGTTTGTATACCCTAGATCAGTCCCCAAAGCACTTGAAAAGATTTAGATTATGTTCAAATAAACTTCCAAACTATTTTTAAGAACTGGGACACTTTAAGGAGCCTCCTTGGAATCAGGCATGATAAGGGGAGCCTGATCTGAGTCAAAGAAAAGTACAGCCAGCACATATATTCCATAATTAGAAGCGGTAGGTTAGGGAATGCAGTTAGTGAAAAATTATTTTCCTTAAAATAACTTTAACATAATTTAACTGGGCTTAGCAGTGTGTTAAGTCATGGTTTGTGGAAGAAGCCAGAATTGCTACATCACATTAAGCTACAAAGCATGGTTCACAAACAAGAATGGCTGGGTTCACAGAATGTGCTAAGCAAAAACAAAGCCACATTATGACACAACAGTACGTCCGAACCCTGTCTGCATGTTGTCAATCTGAAAGAATGCATTACCATTCTATTACTATTACAAATGATGATGACTCTAAAGTCTGCATCAGAGCTATCTTTGCAGAAAAACAGAAAGACTGCTTCAGTTTCATGCCTATGTTTTACAGCTTCTTTTTCTACACGCACATGAATTTCTACTACCTAAGGATAGCTCTGGACACAGCAGGCAAAGTGGACATTCGTCTACAAAAGTTTTTGCTAACATCTGCTTATGGCGCCACAAGACTACATAGAGTTCACTGTGGCAAATTAGAACATGATCTCATGATTTGGGGACTTCAAGGGACTTTCTCTCACCAGCACGTGTTTGTGAGGCTTGGTCTTGCTCATCAGGATGGTCTTCATGTAGAAGTCAAGGAGGGCACCCTGAACAAGCAGAAGTAGTCATGATACGAACACATAACAATACACATCACTTCATAGCAGGGCCAGAGAATATGGGTTTGCTATGAAAATTACAAATGTTATACAGTCTCTATTTATAACCTCAGGACAGGACTCGATGTGGTCACATCAGTGCTTGGTTCTGCTGTGGCTTAAGATCCCACTCCAGTTAGTAACTGGAGGTGGAACCCCTTTACCTTGTAGGTTCCCTAAAGGGCCTTCTTCCAATTACTTTATATAGACCCTTTAAGAAAGCCTTGAAGATCTGGTTCTTCTCACAGCCATGGTTGATGAGTTAGCTGTAATTATATGAGGTCTGTGTTCTGGTGTTTCATTATTTTGTTGTCCTTCATGTTTTACTATGATGGTTTTAACCCGTTACCCTTCCAGAGTCACTTGGCAAATGGGAGGGCCACATCAAACTGAATAAACAATAAAATAAGGCATCTGAATCTGCCATTTGGACACAAAGCACCAGAATCTGAGCACCGACTGTACTGCCATGAGGGAAAAAGAGATGGCTCTTCCCAAAATAGGAGGGTTTTAAGCTACCCACTGAAGCCAACCCCAGACACTATCTCAGCCTACATCACTGCCAGCAATTTGCTAAGCAGTTATATCTTTCCCCAGCACCAAATGGTCTTCTCAAACTTGCCTTGTGTTTGTTGATGGTGCTGAGATCTTTCTGACTAGTGCAGAACTGCACAAGCAGGCCCAGCATAACTGCATATCCCTGGTTGGCTTCCAAATGAAGAATGATGGAGAGATACTGATCCACCAGCCCAGGATTCTGCAGAGAAGGAAAAAACTGCATGTGAGAAGCCAAAGACAAGAGCCCTTCTTGACCTGCAATCCCTACACCCCGCAACCCAATGTGTTAGCTCACACTTTCTACCATGCCTGGTCAAGATATACAATCCCAACACACCCAGAAGATAGGAGACAGATAAGCCTAACAGAAACCATCAAGCTTGGGTCCTGTTTGCAGAAAATGTACTTCACCTCTTTCCACAGTCTGTTCAGTTTCTTCACAGCCCCGTTCACCACAGCCTTGCGGGAGCCACCTAGGATCTCCAGCAGAAGGAAACACTGAACTTCCACCTGTTTAAAGACAGGTAAAGTGCCTGCTGGGATCATGTAATATCACTGGCAATCCTTGACCTCAGTTTCTAGCTTGTTGACATTCTTGGTCAGCAGCCAATTTCAAGGGGCCATATTTTGAATCAAGCTAGGGCTGAGAGGGCCAGGAAGCTTGCCCCTGTCTACTTCCCCAATATGATGTCCTCCAGACATTCTGGACTATTTTGGACTATTAAACTCATCATCTACAACTCCCATCATTTTGGAGTACAACTCCATCAGAACTCTCCCAAGCCCTTATGCCAAAAGCTCAATTTGTTGACCCAGTTAAGTTCTCTCTCCTCCACACAATGCCTCATTTTGAGGCATTCCACCCCTTGAGCGTTGGGAAGAGAAGGCAACCAAGATAGATTATGGTAAAATGACACAGCAAAACCAAGGACTCTTACTAGCTTCTCCCACGTTTCTCCTTGCCTCTTGTCATGTGTCGGGAAGACAATGCGAACAAGCAGACAGGTCCATGAGAGAGCTAGCGAAGCTGCAGATCCACTGCTCTTGCTATGACAGAAAGGAAAAATAGGGGACTGGGCTAAGGGTTTTGGCAATAATATGGGATTCCCATTGCTGATGCAGATGGGAAAATTAGCAAAACGTTACAGAGTAAGCCACAGGACTACAGCGTTCCCTAAATGGGCACTCCAAGTCTACCACCTTTCCACGCGAATTCATTTCACTGCCTCCTGCTATGATTTGGTAGGTTAAGCTTCCTCAACCATTTGTATGATGGCCAGGGGCAAATAAAGTCCAACACATCCAAAGGACACCTGACAGCTAATATAATTTAATCAGTTCTGTAAGGTAGACCAAACTAAGAAGCCAATGCCATGTAGGCCAGGA
The DNA here is from genome assembly GCF_059951505.1 of Python bivittatus. Classification (NCBI taxonomy): domain Eukaryota; kingdom Metazoa; phylum Chordata; class Lepidosauria; order Squamata; family Pythonidae; genus Python; species Python bivittatus. Next base: position 1,495,458 of record NW_028277066.1, on the reverse strand, counting down.
CTTTTATTGTAACAGCTGTAGTAATAGAATCTTGCAAGCTTGAATGTGCTTCCCCCTCCTCGCTTTATCTTTGTGCGAATAGGGAGGGGCCTGAGATGTTTTCTCAAATTAGTTTCTTGGAATGGGTTCAAACCCCACTTGTCCAATTGTTGCCCAGCTAGCGGGTCTTCCTCCTGTCCTTCAAGGCCATTCCCTCTGCCCTGTACAAATTCACAATTACATTCAGACCACTGCTAATCCTGGTTAGGACATGAGAGCTCTGATTAAGGATGTTAAAATAGGGATTGAAGACCTTTGGCCCACCAGTGTTGCTGACTTACAAGTCCCAGCAGTTCCAACCAGTACAGCAAGTGGTGAAGGATACTGGGAGCTTATTTAAGTATTTAATAGATTTATAAGGCCACCAAACATCAGGAGTTGTAGTACAAGAACCACTGGAGAGTCATAGGTTGCCTTCCCCAGTCCTAAAGATTTTCCACCCTGTGGAACATGTGCTTAATCAGTGTCACGCCTATATAAATCAAACCACATCTGAAAAGAAAAGCCAGAACTAGGGAAAAGAGGGAGTTGCCTGGACAGCTTCTGAAAGCGTAGCTACTTCTGTGGCAAAAAAAATCTCATCTGCACATCACCCCGCCAAAAAAGAAGTAACAACGTCAAAGGGGGACGAGGATTTCCATTGCTAAAATATGCCTTTTCAGTGTGTAAGAGAGAAGAAGGATTCCAGAAGGATAAGAGCTGAAAAATATCTGCAGGACCACCTCTCCCCAATTACATATGCCCATCCCATTAAATTTGGCAGGGAGGGCATGCTTCGGGTCCCTTCTGCTAGGGATTTACACTTGGCGAGTCCCAGCAGGTGGGCCTTCTCTGCCATGGCGCCCACCTTATGGAACATTCTCCCCTCCCCTCAAAGTGAGGTTAGCTCCATCCCTGTTAATGTCCCATAAGTCCCTCAAGACCTGGCTTTGTCATCAGGCCTGGGGGTCCCAGCAGATGGGGGATATTCTAAGATGGCTCTGTCATTGTGTTTAATTTACTCTCTCCTGTTTCTGATGGTCTGTATTTTTTAATAATGATTGCTTTATACATTTATTGCTTTATTTAATTGCTGTATGCTGCCCAGAGTCACTTCTAGTGAAATGAGCGGCTACATAAATTTGACAGATAAGTAAATAAATAAATTGACATCAAAGGAGCAGGCCGTTCTGATTTCAAAAACTGACTTCCAAAGAAGTTATTGCACAACACTCAGCTCTCACCTGGACCCCCCAGACTTGCTGCTGATTCCTGAAGACTGCAGGGAGTGCAAAAGATTCTTTGCGGTTGCTTCTGGCTGGCATTCAGCAAGCTGCCGAAGGGCTGCTTGAAGGGCTCTGTGCGATGCAGCATCTCTAACAAAAAAATGTATTTAAGAGATGGAAGGGCAGAAATCATGAGCTGCAGAATTTGATTCCTCAATCAAGTTTTCCTAATGATTTGCATGTTTGTTTCAATAATAGCAGAGGTTACTGAAGATAGTATTTTATAATTATAAATATTTATAATTATAAAATATAAGCCTCAGTATGGGTTTCCTTTTGTACCCCTGAAGAAAGCACAATATACATTTTAAAAAGTGGTAAACAGAACTGTGTTTCATATTTTCATCTCTTTCAGACAGGGTCAAAATATGAGCCAACATGCTTATATCTTGCAGTTTCTGGGGAAAAAAAACAACCTTTCATAGTTAATCCACAAAAGCTGTATGCTAGCCAGGAATTCTGCAAGTTGTAGTCCTAACACAACCAGAAGGAACAAGTTGTGCAATGCCATTGTAGGTGATCACCAGTTAAAGTTTAATCAGTGAACTGAAAACCTATTTCTTTATTTACAGGAATCTGCTTTGTTTTGTCTTCTGTCCTCATAAACCATTTTGCAGCAGAAATTTTAGAGACAGGAAATAGAAGTAATGCTTTTTCAGAGCATTCTCATTTACTGTATATTTCTCCAGGCAGACTGGCGAGGCTATTATCTTAGCCCATTATTCTTTAAATGCCTTACCCAAAAATTTATGGCTTGAAAAAAAAATAGGATTTTAAATAAATTTAAAAATGGTATCTATTTATTTGCTCATTTATTCAATTGGCTAGGCACCCTATATTATAGAAGTTCTCTGGGTATTATGCAATAAAACACAAACAATATCTAACAAAAGCTTTATGGGCAATTAGAACAATGGTTTAAAAAAAAAACAGCAGAAAGTTTTAAATGGGGGAGAAGTCTTACCATTAAGCCTTTAAAAAATACCACCCATCTGCTTCCATACACTGCACCAGATCAAATAAATGTTATCTGAACCAGAGGGCAAAGTCTCTAGACTATCCAGTTTGACAATTACCTGTATCGATGTAGAGTCAGGCAGAAAAGCTTACAGAGACCCTTCACTGCACCTTCTGGCAGATCTAAAAAAGATCAGACCAATTCAACATGGTTCACCAATGAAAAGCAATACTTAAAATCAGAAACATTGTTAAATTCCATGTGTAGTTGCTAGTTTCCCCTCAAAAAATCAGCCACTAGGCAACTAGATTTGGAGTGGGACTATGGCCCAGAGGCATAAAACAAAGCAGCTTTGTTTCACACACTGCAGTTCCAGGGAAAACACCCACCCCCAAGTACAGAGCTTCTACTGATGTTTAGATTTAATCAATATCTCCACTGTATAAGCTCTTTTCTATTCAGTGTTATTTTGACATCATATGACTACCTTTCCCAGTAATGCATCTTCCAAGTTCACTGAGGATTTCTCTACGTTCCTTCACACTGGATGTGGTCACTTTCACTGCAAATCTCTTCAGTGTTTCCGAAACCTAAACAGATGATAGAGGTTTGGGGCAAGGGGAAGAGAAGATAATTCCTGTGGGGTCCCTTTTGGAGATGCAAAAGATAATCAAAGACACATCTGTGCAGAGCTCCTTTGTTTGGAGTAAGTTATGTACAGGGGTTCAAATCTAAGACACATTAGATCAAGTGATATGTTTCATTTCAATATGTCCCTTTTTCACTGGTTTCCATTACTCACTGTATATTTGCAGAACACAGAGACATAGAAATCAAAGAAATCAAAGACAAAAAAGCTAAAAAGAGAAAGACTGGGTAACACTGGGTTCATGCATACACTAAACCTGGAGAAGGTACCCTTTCGATAAACAGGAGTGACTTTCTTTTATGCTAAGAGTCGCAGTGGGTGGGGTTAATAATGCAAAATAGATGGGGCCAGGATTCCCAGGATTCTGGGAATGTCAGAGGCTTTCCTGGCTTTAATTTAAACTATTCTTTTTTAGAGAATATACTTCAGCTTTTGAGCACTTCCTCTCAAAACATTAGGAAACTCTGGCCCTAATTTTCACAATAGTGTTCAGAAGGGGCTGCAGAAAAAGAGGTTTGAGGTTTTCCTACAGCCTGGCCCCATTCCTGTCCGTGAAATGAAATCTGGATACTGGTCTAAGCCATTGGGTGCACGCATCACACTAACCTATGATGAAGTTTATTTTGTTTTGGTTTGCTAATAATTAAGAATTGCATTGAACACAAAGACATCATTTTAGCAATTCCATGTCCCGAAAGTCCTGCTGTCGAGTTATTTCCCAACTAGAATACAATCTTTTCTTGAAACTTATTTGTGGTTTGCGAACATTTAGCGTTCCCACATCCAGTAAAAGAAAGTTGACATAACACTAACCAGACCCTTTAGCGACAGCAATAACTAAGCGTGGCTGTCTATCTGCATATCACAATACACAAGCTGTCGTTTCATCCCAACGAGTTTCGGAGCTGAGTTTGAACGTGAACCCCCGACTTTTTGGCCAGACTCCACAACTGGACAGGCAGGAAGGCAAGTCTGCGCTTGGCCTGTCCGAGAAATAAACGCTTGGAAGGGCTCCTTTTAAAATATAAGAAGGAAGCCCGGCCGGATTCTGAAGAACGAGAGGATGGCCAGAGTTTCCAGGAAGGGCGCAGATTCGGCAGGCAAATACTCCGGCGTCTGCTTTCCACGTAACGATTTCACACACTGACACCCTGAGAAACGCCCGCGAAAGGCCCTTCTCTCAAAGCCAGGAGAGGTCCTCCCACCGACTTCCACCCCCGCAGCCGGCCAGGGTTGTTGGAGTACAAAGCCCATTATCCTACCGACAGACACCCCGACCCCGTGATAGGAACCGGGGGACCACAGGCTCCAGAGGGCGTCAGGAAAGAGTTTGGAGCCGTGGGAAGCGGCTCCCCGCACCCCTCCGCAACCCCCGCGGAACCTCCGAGGCCCAGCGCGGAGCCGGGAAGCTGCTCGCTGCGGGGCAGGGAGCGAGCAGAGCGGGGCAGGCGGAGAGGACGCGGCTTCTCGCCCGCGCAACAGAGCCAACCCGGCGGCGGTGGCTCCTCGTCCTGTCCTGGCCGGGCCCGGCCTCTCCCTCTCGCACCCCCCGGGCCTTCAGCAGCACCCACCTGCGTGTCAGCCGCCATCGCGCCGGCTCCGTCCCGGAAACAGTTCCGCTCCACTTCCGGCGCGCAGGCTGATGGCGTCACGGAACGCACGTGGGAGACCTCGTTACTTAAAGACACGTGGACGCCGAGCGCGCCTGCGCTTTGAGGCTTCCCTTTGGGATCGACGTACTTCTAAAGGGAATCCCCTTCTGTTTTTCCTCGGACTCGAACAGCGGCCCAATTAGGCTCCGATCCGTCTCCCCTATTGGGGAGGGGCGTCCCCTCCACCCCTCCATTAAGCCCCCTCTTCACACCTCCCATTAACTCCACCAACTCCTAGTGTATTGCTTGTTTCTGGGCTTCTGATTTTGTCAGCTGCCCAGAGTCACCCACTGGGGGAGATGGGAGGCATACAAATTCAAAAATAAATAAGTAAATAAATATAAATAAATACATTTATTTTTACATTTTGTTAAAATCAGCTTGGATATTCTTAAAAGGAACCCACTTTCCATTCGTCTATCCCAGCGTTTCTCAACCTGGGCCACTGTGGACTTCAACTCCCAGAATTTTCATGGATTTCCAAATCCGTAAAGACAGACAAAAAAAATTGTGCAAATGCGCCAAAGCCTTCCCAACTATCAACTCAAGGGCTCTGGTAAGTGTATTTGATCTGCTCCAACAATTCAATTTTTATACACATTGCTCAAGGAACGGAGGCCCAGAGAGAAGTGATTCTAATGTTCAAAATATTCAGATTTTTAGCTGCCGTAGTTGAAACTCGACTACTTCAAAGCCTGGAATCAAGGCTTGCATTTCGCCTAGCTCCCCATGTAATTAAGCAGGAGGCATACTCTACTCCAGAGTGACACAAACAGTACCGCAGTGGTCCACGAACTCAGGCACAAGGAATTTGGAAGAATCAACCAGCCACCTCCAACAGCGTGTAAAGAAGTATACTTTTATTTATTTCTTTTGAATTCCACTCTACCCAGACTAGAATAGGGGGCTAGTCAAAAAGCCCAAAGCCCATGTCTTCATCAGACTCTTCAGATTCTTCCTTGGCTTCCTCTTTGGCTGGAGCTGCTGCAGCAGGGGCCGATGCTTCAGTCACTGCTGGGGCAGCAGCCACAAAAGCTGACGGATCGGCCAGGAAGGCCTTCACCTGCAAAAAATCAGCAAACATTCAGGCACATTCCGGTGCCAAAACACTCCTCTAGAGCTGGCGGTTTCTGAACCAGCTTGCTTTCCCAGACTTTGTGCAGAATGTTTTTTCTTCCAAATACCATTATTAGATTTTAAGATAAGAAAGATAAAAAACTAACAAAAACTAGTATTAAAACCAGTAAAAAACAGAGTAAAAAAAGAAGAAAAACATATTAAAAACAGAGTACGAAAGAAAAAATGAAAAAGAGAAAGAACAAAGTCAAAAATGCAGAAAGGAAGAAAAAAAGAAATACAAAAAAGAATGACTTCTGACTTTCCTCATAACAGATAGAAGTATAAATTTACACTAAATGCTTACTCTTCAGTTTATAACATAGCTTTCATTTTTTCTATAGTCCACTATTATTTCTAGTCATCAAATCCATACATAATAATTTCATTCTTTTGTTTCATGCAAAAAGTCCAAAACAGGCTTCCAATTAGTGTTAAACTTTGTACAGAATGTTTAAAGGCCTGTGGGCACAAGGAACTGAGCCCAAACAAATAAAAAGCAAGCAATCCAAGTAGGATGGAAACTAGCATCAGCAGACTTACCTCTAGAGAAGTGTTTCTCAACCTTGGCAACTTTAAGATGTGTGGACTTCGACTCCCAGAATTCCCCAGCCAGCATGGCTGGCTAGGGAATTCTGGGAGTTGAAGTCCACACATCTTAAAGTCGGCAAGGTTGAGAAACCCTACTCTAGAGGTACACAGGCCACCTAGGCTTTATGACTGCAAAGATACGACTGCTCTTCTGGTTCAGATCACAGAAATGGATATGATTTTCATACCAAGGGTAACCTAAAGAGGACAGTGATCCTTATTTGCAAAAGTAGAATAAACCTATCTACAAAAAAATAACCCAAATACAGTTATCATGAAAGGTATGCTTAATTCTTCTATATTCTCCCTGCCATTGGAGTTATGGGGGGTTAGGTTTGGCTTTCAACAGGGAGTGTACAAATCTTCTCCAAGGACAAGACCCTCTTGATTTGAGGTTCTAAAAGCTCAGGTCGGCCAGAAAGGGGGCCCCAATCCTTCCAACCCTTGAAGTCAAGGCCCCTTACACAACTGGATTACCTTTTCAGCTAATGGGAAAGAATAGTCCGTCTCCACAGCCACAGCCAGCACGCGCTTGTACCCATTGATGATGGAGTGGGGCACAGAGGCAACAGTAGGATAGCCGATCTGCAGACAAACGCTGGCTACGTTACGAACGCCCTGGGAGGGACAAAACACACAGGTTCCAAATCCTGTTTGCAGGACAGCCTCCAGCAGGTTCTAGTCCAAAATGTTCCTCTAACTTCCACATTCAAAAAGCAACCGAAGGCAAAGCCGGCTGGGGTTCAGCCTTGTATCGTATATAGTTCAACGATTCAAATCTATCTGTACAAGATGGTGCAGTCTTAGACCTGATTTATTGCAAATTCATTGAGAATTATTCTAAGGGGTGTCCAAACAATTGGGCTGGAGGCAAAGCCTTTTCTAGCTCTCTTTCTGTCACTCCCTGGGTCAAGGCAACTGGAAAGAGGGAGAGAGGGTTGAAGTTAAATCTCTAAAGTTGCTCAGCAGTTTTGAAATTAGGTTTCAGTCTGGCCAGACATGAAACTGCAGCAATCTAGCTCTGGAGGATCTCTGACCTTAAAAAAAAGTGCCCTTCATAGATCCCTTATTCAGTCCTGCTCATTCTTCTCCAAACTGGATCCCCTTCAATGGTGTAGAAATTCCAACTCCCCTAATTCTCCACAATGGTTACCCCAGCTAGGAAATTCTTGAGCTGGAAACATGCCTCCTGAGAGGGCCCCAAATCAAGAGCTCAGATAAAGATCACCCCCATCATCTTGGAACTCAAAGCATTTGCCAACTAAAGGCAACAGAAACAGGGCCCAAGCACCACACGTTTAACACCCCCAAAGGTTCCCTCCATCACCCTGCTCTCCCCTCATGCTGCCTTGTTCTCAGCCTCCACAAAGGTTATGGGACGCGTCACCGAAGTCAGGGAGCCTGGCTTACTTCCAGGAAACGCTTGTGCAAAGTTTCCTCAGTGATGTCCAGAACTTCCGGGTTGTAAATGCTGCCGTTATCGAACACTTGTTGGATGATGAGTCCGAAGGAGAAGGGCGAGATATTCAACATGTTCAGCAAAGTGGCTTCGCTGGCACCCACTTTGTCTCCCGTCTTGATTAGCTGCACATCACTCTAAGAGACGAGAAGGAGGGGGGACTCAGAAAACCACAGGGCAATTTCAGAAAGTCACACCATCTCGGCAACATTACGTGACGAAGCGTACATTTCAATGTGGCTGCAGCAGAGAAGAGTGGGCACGCTCGAGGTCCCATCAATGAAATATTATGGGAAATTAAATGAAATCTTGGAAGATACACATGGTTCCCACCTTCCTTGGTTTCTGGAAGTCGCTCAAGACCTGGCTCTGTCCCCAGGCCTGGGGTTAAGGTGGCTGTGGAGCCTCTGGTCAGTTTTTGCATGTCGGGGAATGTTGTGTTGGTCCTGGCAATTACTTGGGTTTTAATGTGCTTTTAATAAATCAAATCAAACCAAACTTTATTGCAGTCATCAACCAACAAGGAAGCTTTTAATATATGTATTGGATCCAACTGTAAGCCACCCAGAGTCTTCTTGGAGTTTGGTGCCCTTAAGACGTCCAACAAATAAGTAAATAAAAAGACGCAGCCAAGCATAAAACCTACTTTAGGCCAAATTTGGCTACCTGCCTCCCTATCTAGTACCTGAATTAGCTGAATCTCTCCAGCTCCACTCTCCTAGAACTGAGCATTCAATTTAAAATTAATTTAGATGTTTAATTTAATTCATTTAAATTACTTTTAAATGTATGAATTCTGAACTGTGTCCCAGTTTGAATTATCTGGTCTTTAGAAACCTTGGGTTTCTAAAACAAGCAATATTCAAAAGGAATCATAATTCAAGATGTACTTGGCCAGTGTTATTTTCCTAGTGGTACAAAACGAAGCACTCTTTTAAGTTTGTATGAACTGTTCAAACTACATTTAGAACACTCTGCACACTGCTGGCTGCATAGCCTGGAACAGGAAAACACATGGAGGTAAGAAAAGACATTGTGAAGGGCAACCAGCTCATCTGAGCAAAACATACAAAGCTTTTTGATTCAAGAAAGAAAGAATTAGTAAAAATACAGAGAAAAGCAGCAACAAATCTCTCTCCCTATAAGATCACAATTTGGGGTAGCCAAGGTAATCAACGGTCAATTTGGTAGCAGTGGGCTTTCACAGCAGTTAGTTCTCATGCGTCTTCAACCTGGAGAACAGCTGGGCAAAGCTGACAACCAAGATGGTTTTGCTGGGGAAATATCCCAAATGAACCAAACCAGCTGGAGAAAGATATCAAGGGGACCTTTATTTATTAATTTATTAAAAGGCAGCAGGGGATTGTATAATAATCATTTGGCATTTCTCCATAAAGGCACTTAGAGGGCAACAAGAACAAAATATACATGATTGCTTTATGCACATTCTTTTAATTAATATTCATATAATTAATTTGACAGAGGCAAACCAAGTTGTATCACGTTCATGTAGTGTTCACCTAGAAGATTCCCTGCCCCTGCATTTTCTATAAATGCTCTCCCCTCCTCAACTGATGAGAACCAGTTCTAACCAGCTAGAGAGGCAGGTAGTCCCTGCCAAGTCATAAAGGTTACTAGAGTTTACTTGTTCAAGGCTACTATTGTTCAAGGCTACTATCTGTGAATTTTGCTTGCTTCCCATTTTTCCCTTTTAGCTGAATTCTTTCAGAGCTTTCAAAGAGATCTTTTTAATTCAAAAAGATGCTAGATTTATTACTGCTGTTAGATTTATATCCTGCCTTTTATTCCCACCTATCTTCCCAACAACAACCCTGAGGTGGATTAGGCTGAGAGAGAGGGACTGGCTCAAAGTCACCCAGCCAGATTTCACACCTAAGGGAGCACTAGAATTCACACGTTTCCTGGTTTCTAGCCCTACACAAAATTGACTCTCTCCACAGTCCAGCAGCACTAGCCAACACACGCACAAGGGGCTCTATTCAGGACTCACCAAGATTTCAATGGTGCCTCTGGAGATTTTGGTGGTAATGCCCAAAGCCTGAAAAAAGGAGGTCTTCTCGGGACCCAGGCCAGTGTTCTGAGCTGGCACAATAACATCGCAGGGAGCGATGGCTCCAGCCCGTGCAGCAGCTGGCACCTAGAGAGGAAAAGAAAAACACAGGTATTCATCCTCAGCTCCACTATGCCAAGGGGGGAAAAAAACCCTCTGTAAAGCTCCTGAGAAAATGGAGCCATCTGTCCCAGTGACAGGACTAGAGTAGCAAATGCAACTAAGTTTTGGCAGCTAGTTTGGATACTGGATCACCCAGTCTGCTCCTAACAGAGCAATTTATGGTCTTGTGATACAGCCTTATTGAACTTCAGCTACTTCTCAAAATTCCAGAAGGCCCCCCAAAGACGGTCACACATTATGATCTTCACCAACGCACCCCTTGGGCTGTGGGCAATAACAAGAGTGAAGGTTTATCCTGGGCCACCAATATGTTGCCTGCCCTCCGAAACCTTTATTTTTAATGTATTAAGTTACAGATCTAAATATTATGATTCCAGCAATATATCATCACCGTTTCCTAGACCCCCCCCGAGTCAGAATACTAATAACTCTTATCCACCAACAGCTCCTGAGAAAGAGAACAATGTTCTTTACCTCTAAAACATTCAGTTTAATTCTGATTTCTTCAAGGAACCAATAGCTATAAGATAGCAGACACAAGAGGCCTGGTGGCTGCATTTCATTTTCTCTCTTCACATCCAAGCAGAACCACATAAAAAGCCAAGTGAATTTCCCCACTCAAATTTCCATGAATGGCTTTTTCTCATCATATACATGCTCAGAAGGCAACAATACTCAGATATAGGGCCTGTGAACAGATCTTCTGGGCATGATTTAAAGCAGCATTTCTCAACCTTGGCAACTTTTAAGATGCATGGACTTCAACTCCCAGAATTCCCCAGTGGCTTTCATGCCTATGCAGCTTCCATTTACCTTGTTGGCCAACAGCATATCCCTGATTTCTGTCAGATCCTCCTTGGTGAACACAAAGCCCACATTTCCACGGATATGAGGCAGCAGCCTAAAAAACACAGCCAGTGTTAGTTGTCATCATCCCATTCAAAAGAAAGTTGTGCGCTAAAAACCTGGATTAGAGAAAGCTAATTTTCAACTGATTTACTAGCTCAGAAAGACCACCTCATTTGGCCACATGAGAGTCAAAAGGAACACAAGTCAGTTGCTAAATTCTTGTTTTGTAATAAAGTCGCCCTGGTTCATTCAGGCAGAGTCAGGAAAAGCTAGTGATACAGGCGAACAGAAAATGTAGAAATGTTCTGGATAGGTGGTGTTTCACAGAACATTTTGGTTGTTTCTGGGTTGGGTTGAAACAAAATCCAGAGACTTACAGAGCACATCGAGTTTATGCCCAGACTGAACCACAGACCATCCAAAACTAACTGCTCTGTATGGATAATCTTTTGCTTGTCTTTCCAAGAAAGATCCTTTCTTGGAGAGCTATGGCAGGTCAGTATAGAATAGGGGGACCCTTTGCTGCCTTTCTTTGGGGTAATCTGCCAGAAGCTGCATATCAGGGAGGAACCAAAGCCAAGGAAGGGTAGATGTCTTTTGAAAAAAAATCTGCATAGATCCTTTATGGGAAAAAAAAACCCTTTCAATTTAAGCAGACAGCTTCAAAGCCCTCTCACACATCTGCAGTTAAACGGATCAGTGGTCTGCTAAGCACCTCCCTAGGTTATTACAAAATCAGCCTTCCCCAATTGGTTCCCAGAAATCAACTAGATTTTTTAAAATATTTTTTTACCCTGCCTTTATTATTTTTATAAATAACTCAAGGCAGCAAACATAGTTAATACTCCTTCCTCCTCCTATTTTCCCAACAACCCTGTGAGGCAAGTTGGGCTGAGACAGCGCGACTGGCCCAAAGTCACCCAGCCAGCTTTCGTGCCTAAGGCAGGACTAGAACTCACAGCCTACTGATTTCTAGCCTGGTGCTTTAACCCTGAGACCAAACTGGCATCTAAGATCAAAGACGGCAAACCACCATCTTCACAAAAGACTGATATAAAACTCTGATGGCATCCACTGTCTTTTAAACTCCTTTTCCCAGCTGTAGGAGAGATTGGCCTGCTGTGGTTCTTTTAGAAGAAACCCAAGAGCTGATGGGGCCTATAAACAATCAGGTCCTATGCTCGGCTTGACAGGAGGAGGAAGAATTCGAGAGCCACAGCAGCTTTGCACACTAACTTTTCCAGAGCAGGGTTGTTTTCCAGATGGCCTCGGATGGCCTTACGCATCATGGTATTCTTCCCCATGAGGACAACAGCCTTCCCGCGCAGGGACATACGGATCTGCTGCATCTGCTTGGAGCCAACGTTGTCTGCTCCCACGATGAAACATTTTGGATAATCATCCAAGAGTTGCTGCGGAAAAGAATAAAAATCTGTGACGTTTGGGCCAAACGTTGGTTCTCGTTCTTCAAACTTGGCTGTCTCTCCATCCTTAGAATCTATCAAAACTGTGGATCATGGTCAATGCTCCCCACCCAAAACCCCTAAATCTATAATTACAGCAATAGACTCTGGACGTGAACTGTATGTCAACTTTTTTCTTCAATGAAAGGCACACCTCTTCACAACTTTTTTTCCCCTTAAATCAGTGGTCCTTAAACTGGGGGTTATTGAGGTATATCCTGGAGGTAACAGAGCCATGTGTAATGACATTTGAGCTGAGGATCCCGTTGCTGTTGAAATGCTTGTGTATAACAAGTGTGTTTTATTTTGGGAGGGGGGCAAGGGGGTAATGACATTATTCCAGCCCAGGAAAAAGGGGAAATTGGGTCAAAAGAACCACTGCCTTAAATGTTAACATTTTCTCAGATGGTTACCAGTTACGTTCACACTTTTTATTATGCAATTTGCCAGGCCTTTTTCCCATTAATTTGAATATCAAGTGGTGAACAGAGCGATAAAGAAGTATGTTTTCTATGTCTGCAATGGGAGCTTTTTCAGCCTCCACTCCCCAACCTTCTAGCCATATTATTACTACTTTATCCAACCTTTCGATATTTTGTTATACAAAATTTAAATTATTTCAAATTCGATCATTCATTAATTTAAATTAAGTCGTTAGGTCATTCTGTTCTCCCCATCAGGTACAACTATATCCCCCTTTTAGAGAACTACATATGCGGATCTGATTGGGGACAATCGTAGAGACGACACACAAATAGGATTTGCATTTTCTTCTAATCCATAAAATATTATTGTTGTTGTTGTTCGCAGTCAGCCAGTTGTTTAGACTGGATTTGGCATTTCTATCCACCTATCGAGTCGTCATTATTATCATCATCATCATCACAGAGTCACCTTGTGTGAGATGGGCAGCTATATAAATAATAAATAAAATTATTTATTATTATTTGCTCCTATTGATTTTCCTAGTCGGCTGGCTATCAGGAAATAACGGCGGGAAGGGGCGCCTCCAAGGAAAGGCCGTCCCCGCCGCAGCCAGGCGCTCTGCACGTGCTCAGGAGCGCCCGCGCCCCTCCCCACCGCCGGGACTCACGATGATCTTGAGGAAGTAGTTGGACTTCCACGTGGCTCGGTCTTCCCTGGGCATCGCGGTGACCCAAGGATCGCACGGCGGGGGCGGCGGTTTAAAGACAGCGGCGTTCCCTGGAAGGGGGAGAGAAGGGAGATCAGGCCCAACCGAGGTAGGCCGCGAGCCCGCCTGCCCGCGCACGCGCCAGCCCGCAGCGCCGACCTACCTCACGAGGCCTCCGTGGAACAAAAGGAGGGGCGCTGCCACCGCCGCTCGCTTTTATACCCGGGAGGCCGCGACCAATCAGCGGGCAGCTTCCGCTGGGCCCCGCCTTTTGTAGGGTGAGCGAGCCGTGGAGGGAAGAGGAAGAGCGGGGAAGGCCCGCCCCTCGGGTCTGATGGGCTGGTTGAGGCAGTCACTCAAAGAAAGCGTTCGGTGATTTAAATACAGCTGATCCAGCTGGTTTGCAGCTTCCGGTAAATGTGGGGTTGTCGGAAAGGCTCCTCCCGGATTTTCTCGCCCCCGTGGATGGACGGAGGTGTCCTCCTAAAATGTCTTCAGGAAGAAGCACCAGGTCAAGCTAGATGAAGACAGGCTAAGCCGGTGTTTCTCGGCGACTTTAAGATACTGTATGTGGACTTCAACTCCCAGAATTCCTCAGCCACAGTTCTGGGAGTTGAAGTCCACATATCTTAAAGATGCCAAGGTTGAGAAACACTGACTTAAGCTATGGATGATGTAGTTCGGTGCTCCTCAACCTTGGCATCTTTAAGATGTGTGCACTTCAATTCCCAGAATTCCCCAGCCAGAATAACCGATGTTTGAAATGTAAATCTGATGTAGAATTCAATTCTAATTGGAAAACATTCCTGGATTTGTACCACACCCCAAATTTGGGTTTTTCTATGTAGAGTCTGTATTTCAGTTTCATAAAACATGAGATTTCTAGTAGTTTTGATTTGTTATAGGTTATAATTTTAGTTATAAATGTATGTTGTGTTAACCTATGGATGTATGATGTATTAACTGGATAAGTTTAGTTGAAAGCTAATCACTTTCGTTTTTCCTTTAAAATGTGATATAAAACGTTCCATATTTTCATAGGCAATTAATGGCATATTGAAAATCTGTAATCTCCATGACATTTGAGGTGGCATACATGGTTCCTAAATTATCATCTTACTATTTGTACCTGACCTTTTTATTTTCCTTACATGGTTTTTATCTCTGTCTACAGTATACTCTTTAAAATGTTTCATTAAAATTAAAAAAGAAAATTGTACCCACTTAGGCCTGTCTCTTTTCCTGGTATTTTACTAAATTATTTCCAATATAATGAATTACCAAAATGAAGGAAGTCCATGTTCTTAAAAAAAAGAAAATATATTCCTCTGAACTCTGGAAAAAGATAAAAATATTTGTAAAATAGCAGTGGGATGTGAGGTAATGAACAATGGGAATTTCAGACAGTTTTAATGCTAATTGGAAGCCCCTTTTGGACTTTTTGCAGAAAACAGAAAAAAATGACATTATTATGATATATGGACCTGAAGATTAGTAAAATTAATAGATTATAGAAAAATGGATGTTAAGGTGAAATCTTAGAGTAAGAGTTTAATGTATGTTTTACTTATATCTGCTGAAAAAAAATGGAAAGTCATTCTTTTTATTTGTTTTTCTCTCTTTACTTTTGCCTTCTTTCTCTTCATTCTTTTCTTCTATTCTCTTTCTTGATTATTAGTGTTTGTTAGTTTTTATCTATTTTTTAAAATTTAATGAAGTTATTATTTTTAAAAAAAGAGAAAATCTAAATGTGACACAACACTCAGGCACGGAGAAACAAATCAGGCTCCCCAAAGCCAAAAGTAATATATTTAGGGAGCCACAAACTTTGTATTTCCTTCCTTGCACACTGGACCGTTTCTAGACAGATTCACTTCGTGCTTCTTTGCCAAAAGTTTCTGCAGTCTTCCACAAGGCGCATCAGCGAAGCATCAGGTTGGGAGGGAAAGATTTAGCATTATACTAACCTCTGGTTAAAGGCAAGGATATCCTGGTTGAACATGCTGCTAAAATGGGAAGTGGGAAGTGAGGGTTTTCTAGATTTTGCTGACCTGCCAATCCTGCTCCAGCCAATTGCCAGCATGGCCCGTGGAGAGGGATGCTGGGAGCTGCATTTCAACATCTGGCCCCCAACCCCTGTATTCTGTCCTCAGTCCCACACACATGCACACAAGCACCCTCTAAGCCATGAACGACACAGAAACCTGTCTCAAATTTTTTATTAGCATCATCACAGGAACTTTAAGAAAGGGGAAGGGGCAACATATTTAAAAATGAATATGGAAAACGGAGAGGGGGAGAGAAATATAATTCCACAGGAAAACTCCCCTTCTCCTCCTGAGCAGAACAGCTGAAGCTTTAACCAAGACCCACTTCATTTTGAGGCACTTAAAAGAGGTTTTTTTTTTAAAAAAAAAGGGTATGAAGCACAGAAAAAACTGCCTATCATGCCAAAGCTACAGGATATTCCCTCCCCAAAAGAAGAAGAAAAAAGGCACATTTTCGTCCTAACCGAGAGCCTACCAAACCATTCGATTGGCTTTCCCATGTGGAAAGCGAGATAAAACACGCCAGATTGCAAAAAGAGCCTTCTCCCCAAATCCAGGGTTTGAAAAACCTTTAAAATGCTCAGAGAGCTCCATGCGTCAATGCAGCCAGGAAGGCCCTGCTGTCAGCATCTGGTTAAAAGACCTGACCCACATGGACCCACCCTGACCCACATGGACCCACGCAGAACATTTCTCCATGGAGTAATGGATTTCCACACAAGGCAGGAAGTTGGAGACATCATCTCCAAGGTCCCTTCTCAGTTTTCCATTCTATGATCCTAAAAGAAGACCCCAAGGGGTCCAAATTTATGGCCCTCTCGAGCTGCCTCCATCAGCCTGGGACCCACAGCCAAAGGTGTATTTCTGCCATTATTCCCATCTGAATGGCTGCCCGATTCCCCGTCGACAGAGAGACACCTGACATCGGCATGGCCAAATGCAACGTACGGCCACAGTATCTCCCGCTACAGAGATGAATTAGAGCACGCGTGGCCAAAAGAAAAAGAACAAAGTCTAGCCCTCAGAGGCTAAAATATATGTTGCAAAAAAACACCCCAAAAGTAACATCGGAAACAGGCTATAAAACTTAGAACCAAATGGGTTTTCACTTGTGCTTTTCTATCTGCCAAAGGAAGTTAAGGCTCTTAACTTTGCGAAAGAAAGTTGAATGACTTCCCAACACAATGGTTTGTAAGTTTACAAAATCCATTCCAGTTGAGTTCTGATCAATAGAAAATGACTTAATAAGCAAAAAAGAAAATACACAAACACACTCCTCGGAGAGTCCACCTCTCTGACCCCCAGATTAAAAAAGACTTTTTTATATATATATAATTAATAGTTGGTTTTAACAAAGCATCAAAGCTCATGGAGACAGGAACCAACGCAGCTAGGGCCCTGCCCAGAGCAATCAGATACTAAAAGCATCTGTCAAAAATGTTCATAAAACTAAAATTTCCATACAAGAGTTTTAAAAGCTTTTTTGTTATGCATTCAAGACCCAGTGTAAAAAAACCCAGCATTCCTCACCCAAACACACAGTATTCAGTTTGATAGCAAAAAGACCGTTTCTCTCACAATCAAAACACCGTGGAGAGAAAAAGGGCCTGAGCAGAACACCAAGGGGTTTATGAAATTGCTAAGTCAATATAAAAAGTCATTATTGCTCAGGTCATCTCTCTGGAGCATCTTTCACAGGCATGAGAAACGGGCTGGAGAAGAAGGAGAATCAAGAGGCAAAAAAGTCAAGGTTGGTGTGGTTTTACCTCTCAGGTGCAACCACAAAATAGGTTGGACCCTTGCCTATATGAGTTTTGCTCCAGAGGGACTGGGACACCTCACACCATCTGGAAATTTGCAATAGCGGATTTTTTCCCAACCCATGGAGAACCCCAGCATTCCAAGGAATTTTCAGACAGGGTCCGCCAGCAATTGTTGGAAAATCTCAGAAAAGAAAGATAAAGAGAAGGTCAATCTTATGCAACAGTGAGGTTTTATGGGGACCTGCTAGCATTTTGACCACCATTCTGTGAACCACTGAAGGAGAACGTAATGACTGTAGAAATCTTGTACAACCAATGTCCTCCAAACATGGCATCCACAAGATTTCACCCTCTTTATGTTCTTTGGGAGAATCCTCATTCCGTATCACCAAACTGAAATCACCTAACAACTCCCTTCATGGCTCAGATGTCATTAAGGTACAAAAAAGGTAATCTTCCCATTCAAATATCACTTCTGACTCAACATCTTCCAACTTGGCATCTTCCCAATGTCTTGGAACCAGAGCTCCCAGAATTCCCAAGCAATTCTGGGTCAGAATTCTGGGAGGTGTGGTTCTCCTATTAATTGAGGGGGGGCAGGTTGGAGAAGGTCCAACCTCAATGCTCTTTCTCTGGATTTTCCACCTTCACAGAGCAACTGTGAGCATCTCATTCACATCTACACACACGCTAATCCTTTTCCTCCTCATCTCCTACATCAACCCATTCATGCCTCAAGTTACTGAACTCGGAGGATATACAACAAGGCAGGGTTTCCTGGCAGGAGATATCACCGATGGTCAACTGAGCCTTAACAGAAGAGTTTCAGGAAACAGTTCTGACAATAGGGCTTGTCATTCTGCTCTTTGAAGGTTCCTTTGTTGAGCTGTTTGAGACAGAAGGCACAGACGAAGTGTTCTGGGTGGAATTTCTTGGCCATCGCAGTGATGCAGCGCCCCGTGATGGGCTTCTGGCAGCCAGAGCAGAGCGAGCCACGGCGTTCGTGGTAGTGCACCTCACAGTAGGGTTGCCCGTCATGTTCGAAGAAGCTGCCATTAATGAATGGAGTAAAGCATTCCTGCCAAGGAAGGAAAACCATCAATATCAGGGACTAGCAGCAAGGCAGGAGCTCTGAACAAAGAACACTTAAAAGCAAATTGCTCTTGATTTTAAAAAAATAGGATTGCTGGTGAGTATGCTGGCTGTTTATTACATCGATTAGAAATCTTGTGGGGAATGGCAGGAAGCCCTCAGGACACATAAACGATAAAAATAATAGAACAATCAAAACAATAAGTACAGGTAGTCCTTGCTTAACAACCACAATAGAAACCAGAAAATTCATCATTAAGCAGGGCAGTCATTAAGTGAGTCGTGTCCAATGTTATGACCTTTTTGCAGCAGTTGTTAAGCAAATCACATGGTCATTAAGCGAATCATATGGTCATTAAATGAGTCATGTGGTCATTAAATGAATCACCCAGTTCCCCTTTGATTTTGCTTGCCAGAAGCCAACTGGGAAGATCGCAAATGGTGATCACATGACACCGGGACGCTGAGACAGTTGTACTGTAAGTGCAAGGATCGGCCGTAAATCCCTTCATTCAGTGCCGTCGTAACTTCAAACAGTCGCTAAACAAATGGTCGTTAAGCAAGGACTACCTGTGTTTTTATAAAAGACTGGAAACTTTTTATGGACTTTTTGCTGAAATTGGATAAAAATGAACAGGTGATTTCTGGGTTTGCTGCTTAAAAGGGGTTGAATATAGGAAGAAGGAAATTATAATGTAGTTCTAAATGGGGAGAAATGACAAAAATTACAAAAGATTGTTTGTAACTGCTGTAAAGAAGATCAGAAGCTGCTTCTTTAACTTTTTCTTTTTTCTCTTCCTCTTTTTGTTTCTTGCACTTTTTCTTTCATCTTTTTTTCCTTTTTCTAATTTTCTTTTATACATTTGTGTTTTAATTATGTAAAAACTTTCAATAAAAATTATTATAATAGAAATGGTAAAACAATAAGTTAAATGAATAGTAAAGGAAAGAATAGATGGGTTGCGTGTATCTGTATGCATATGGACATATATCTATTCCATTTTAAAGAACTACCCTGGTAGAGCACAACATGTTTATCTGTCTCTTCTTCTATCTGACCAGGACCTTGTCATATCTTTCCACTTTGCCTGATTTTGTGCCATCATTTGTTCTATCTGTCCAGAACACATCCTCTCCAGCAGCCAACACCCAGATAAGCAGGGATTAACACCAGATGAACAATCAAGCTGAAAACAATACCCTAATCAAGGAACAGCCAAGGAGAAAACCACACCCCCACTAACACTGGCAGGGGAAGCTACTGTATATGAACAGGGAGCCAACCCCACACTCCCTTGCACTGATGATGTTATCTAGTTGGGTTATGAAATGTCTGCAGCAAACAACTACGCTCAGAGAGCAGCAAGGACTCCACAGTTCAACGCTGAGCTACCGATCTTCTCTTCTATTGGAAGTTAAATTATTATAAGTAACCACAAAAATGCTTAGGAGGAGAAGAAGAATGCCTTAGCTGGTACCCAAAGGCCATCAGCATCCCTTGGGCAGGCCCTTCAAATGCAAGGTCTCTACAACCAAGAAAGCCAGAGACAGCCAGTGCAGTCCAGAAGGGAAGGAGTTGGACCAGGAGTTCTAGTCCCTGCTCAGCTTCAGAAGCTCTCCAGGGACTCTGGGCCAATTCCTCCCTCTCAGCCCAACAACCAGGATGATCTAGTGGGAAAAATGCTGGTCTAGGAGTTTGGAGGCTCCATGGGGGATTTTGGGCCCATCAATCTCACCCAAACCAGCCAACAGCCAGGAGACAGTTTATGCATTTCAACACCACAAAGGAAAGCTTGTCAATTGGATACAACATGGAAATGTATTTGTGACCTTTCCCCCAAATTCATGCCCTCCAGATGGATGGGACTCAACCTTGTAGAATTCCCAGCCAACATCTCAAGAGGCACGGGGTTAGTTGGGACAATGCTGACCTGAATGGGCAGAAGGGCCTTCTGAGGGCCTCCAATAAGAAAACATATTTTAATTTCTTAGCAGCCATTAAAGTAGGGAAGGGATGTATATTGCTTCACTATGGCAAGCTACCAAAATGTGAAACATAAAGCAAACTGTGTTTGTCGAGTATATGATCCTTCCAAATGAGAGCTGTACCTGCTGAATCACCTTTCCCCCATCCCAGTAATGACCCTTGTGTCATCTTAGATGGGAGGGTAACCCCCAAAACAAAATGGAAAGAAAGGAATTGCGAGGTCTCCTACCCGGCAAACAAAACACTCAGGATGCCAGAGGGTGTTCAAGGCAGAGATATAGTTTTCCAAGATGGCACGGGCACAACCACCACACTTGGGAGCAAACATATCGAAGTAATCTTTGCGGCAGTAGGCTTTGCCATCCTTCTCGTGGAAGCCTAGAAGCAAAATGGAATAGGAACCTGGTTAACCAATCTTTTATCTGAAGAGCAGAATAAATGGCTTTTTCAAGAAAACAATACCTGGGTGTGGCCTGGATTCTAAATAGAAATAATGATTTCAAAATTAAGAGAAGTGGCTGCTGGGATAATATGTGGGGGAGATCTAAGTGGGTGAAGTTGCCTGTTTTCTCTATGGGATGGATGGATGGATGGATGGATGGATGGATGGATGGATGGATGGATGGATGGATGGATGGAGAATAGAGACAGAGGGGGAGGGGAGGGGAGGGGAGGGGAGGGGAGGGGAGGGGAGGGGAGGGAAGGGAAGGGAAGGGAAGGGAAGGGAAGGGAAGGGAAGGGAAGGGAAGGGAAGGGAAGGGAAGGGAAGGGAAGGGAAGGGAAGGGAAGGGAAGGGAAGGGAAGGGAAGGGAAGGGAAGGGAAGGGAAGGGAAGGGGGCTAATAAATCTTACCTGGTCTTGACCTAAGAGATTGCAGGGAAATTAAAACACAGGGACTCACTAATATAGGAATGAGCTCATCTTGCCAAGCTCTTATCCTCTAAACATGACTTCTGAAGCCTTTTACTAGGTTCAAATCACTAATTTCCTCATGAAAATGTAGCACAATTTTTTTCCACCTCTCAAGTTCTATGAAATGAACTACTGTCTGGTTCTTCCATTCAGCCTCCAGTCATTTCTCATATCTTTGCATGCATTACTGCACTTTCTACAGTGCCAATCTCTTATCTTTTTAGCTGGCAAAGTTTGGTATCCTAAGTTTGTAACTAAAGATGCCATGTAAGGACTGTTATGCCAGGCTAACATGTAACATAACCCTGTGAAAATGCTTGAAGTAAATTCTTACTCATCACTTGGAATGCATAGAGGTTAATATGATTATGTATTATTAATTCAGGAACTCCTTGCTTTATTTCTATACATACTATGCCAGGAGAAGAGACCTCTATATTATAGGTCATTTAAATGGCCCTGCACCAAATTTGTATGAATAATGCCTTCATCACCATTGCAAAATTGGGGGGTAGGGATGGGGATGGGGAGAGGAACAAGCAGAGATCAAATACAGGCCCTGGAATTGGAATATCAAGTCATAAGACCCAACATTCGATTCTTCAGGGCAAGTCACACATTTGGCAACAAGCTACATGGAGAAAAATCAGTAAATTATCTTTCAGGGACCATACCTTCAGGGCCAAAGAATGCTCCACATTGTGCGCAGAAGAAGTGTTCTGGGTGCCATGTCCTGTCCAAGGCTGTCACCACTTTCTGGTAAGAAACCATAAACAATAAAGAGTTGAAAGTAGATGCATGAAAACACAGGGTGTGCAGGCAGAACAATACAAACAACAGATCCAATGTGTTTTTCTCCAGATGCCTTGGACTTCCATTTGCATAATCCACTGTCCAGCCTGGCCAATGGCAAGGGATTATGGGAAGTCAAAATCAAGGTATCTTGGATTTCACTTGCATAATCCACCATCCAGCCTGGTCCATGTTGAGGGATTATGGGAGGTTAAGACCTCTAGAGGAAACAGGTCAGGAAAAACTGAGTTAATAGAAAAAGTAAGATGTCATGTATCAGGGACTTACATCCAGGATGGGACCATTGCAGTAGTAGCAGCGAGGTGAAAAGAGGTTGTGATAATCCTTCTCACAGTAGGGTTGACTGTCACGCTCAAAGAAATTCCGGGACCCGATCTCCTCCTGACAATGGGTGCAAACGAAATGCTCGGGGTGCCACGTCTTCCCCATTGCTGTGACAACCTACGATGGGAGAGGAACAGAAGAGAGTCCCAGCTCCAGGAAATGCTCCGCTTTCCAGCTGAAGGCATCTCATGTGAGAACAGGCAGAGCTCAGCACCAAGGACAGAAAATATTCTTGGAACTCAGGTGGCACGCTGGAGTGGAGTAGGAGGAAAATTGAATTATCTATCATCTCAAAAAGGGGTGTCCTTCATGGGCTGGATAGAATCACTGGAGATGCTCACTCCACCCCTGGCTAGGGGATAAATAGTGTACTCCAGGTTCTTCAGGACAGCCACTCCATTTATCTGTATGATTTTAATAGCCTTCTCTGATCTTTTTTAATTTTTTTTTTAATCTGCACTCAATCGTGACCAATTCTGCGGTGACTGCCTGGACAAGTCCCTGCAGTTTTCAAGGCAAGGTGTTTCAGAAGTGATTTGCCATTGCCTCCTTCCTAGAGCAGAGCCCAGCTGGCGAGCGCAGGAGGAGGGGTTTCTGTTGCTTCGCGCCTTTTTCGGGCGTGCGCAGCTTCCGCGTTACCGGCAACTGATCCCGTTTCCCATGCAAGTGCCGCCAGCATTTTTCCTCCCACCGGGATGAGAGTCCCCATTTATCTACTCATGTAAGTTTTCGAGCTGCTGGGTTGGCAGGAGCTGGGGAGGAAGCAGGAGCTCGCTCTGCTGCGCAGAGCTGGGCTCGAACCGCTGAAGTGTCGACCATTTCTGGCTGGCAACTTTCAGCGTCATTAAGCTGCTGCACCACCGCATCCCCTTTTTTAATATTTATGTTTGTTTATCTCCCACCTTAATTTATGCAACTCAAGGCAGGGTACATAGTACTTCCACCTCCTGTTTTCCCAACAACCACCCCATGAAGTGGGTTGGGTTGAGAGAGAGGGACTGGCCCACAGCCACCCAGCTAGCTCTCATGCCTAAGGGAGGAGCAGAACTCATGGACTCTTGGTTTCTAGTCTAGTGCTTCATCACTACACCAAACTGGCTCTCAACAATGGAGCTGAAGTTCTCCTTAGAGGAGCAGGGGGTGTTCTCCCTGAGGCTCACCTGTCCAGCAATTGGCTTCTTGCAGGCTCCACACACACCTTTGGCAACTGTTGCTACCCCAAGTTTGTTCAAGTCAGACTGGAGGCTTCCAAGCATGCTGTCCAACTGGCTGCCAGGCTTCGGAGGAGTGGAAGACGGATAGCTGCCACCACCTTTTCCCTGGGACATAAACTAAAGGAGAGACCCAAGCAGAGATGGTAAGGTAAAACCTGCCACAGAGTCCTTCTCCCCATGGAACTTCAACAAGCTGTTCTGAATTTCCATTCATGGATCCTGGAACTGTTGACGCAACTGCAGAAGCTGGCAAAGGATCACACTTGAGGACAGAATGGGTGGTTGCCAACAACTTTGTCAGAATGGTCTTCCTAAGAAGAGGATCAATACCCTAAGCATCTGCAAGCACAGACAATTTTCAAAGCACCTCCACACCACAGGGTTTCCACCATCATTTCCACTCCTCAACCCCTCAAAGCACAGTGAAGCAATTCTGAAATGCATTGAGGCCAGAGAAAAGAGGGAAGGAAAAGTTCCAGCCAATTTGGGGAGGGGGTAGATTGCTCGTAGTTACACAGTTGCTTCAAAAAAAGAAGACAAGCTTTGCTGTGATTTGGTATATGCCCACAGCAACACTAGCAACCGATGAACTCAGCCTCTTGGTAAATCTGACATAACCAAGGGTAGATCAGAAGCTGATTCCAAACTATCACAAAAGTTCTGTGTAGAAGAGCCTTCAGACAAATTAATGCATAAAGCAAAGTTACATGATCTCATGGCACGCTTTATAATAAGAATGGACAACCTGTAACCTTTCAGGCCCCCACCCCCTTTCTGAGCCTTTGAGAGTCCTCTCTGACTCCACCAGCATCTTTTGACCATGTTATTCTCATCCCTTGGAGGCAGGAATCACACAGGTCTGTAGGATTCATAAGCCATCCTTTGTACAGCTACGCCACTTGGATTATAATAACTTTCACTTCTCATAGGTCACTAGCAATTTAAGTGCTTGGCACGTAATTTGAAGTTTTATTGGTTCAGGTGCTGAATGTCTGTTGCCTTCTCTCCCTTTCTCCAGCCACAAAACTCTCCACGTCCTCAAGATGGTCATGCCATAAGCCCTCCAAACTCATGCTAAGTTTAAGAAGCCGACCACTTCTTTTAAGCTTGCAACAAAACAGACTGAGTCTTAGAAAAACACAGCAAACTGCATTTCTACAAACAACTCGAAACTCCATGCAAGATCCACATCTTTGCCAAAGAAATGTTTTCCACTCAACATGCTGGAGCAGGAATTAAAGCAAAGGTCCTGCCTTCTCAGGAGTGGGTGGGCGAGTAGCAAGAACGTGGTCCAAAGATGGAATAGGAGGGACCTGAAAAGTACAATTCATAATGAGCTGTAACCATTTTAAAAAGCTGAATAGATTGTTGAATTTAAGAAACTCCTGAATTCCATGCCTACTTTAAAAACATATTTTTTTCAGGGGGGAGTGGATTCTGAGTGCAAAACCTGGATCTTATTCTGCATCTAAAATAAAGGATTTCCCGTAACAACTTTACAAAGATGTGTGAGTTATAGAAAAGTTATTCCCAATTTTTTCTGGCCATTTTAGACTGAACCAGAACTACAGGTTTGATTTGACTTCACTTGCATCTGCTTTCAATGAAAATAAAACACCTGTGTTAACTCTCCAGTCATTTTCCCTTCCGCCATGTTGAACATGGCAATTTGGTCAAAACTTCTGGAACCTCCAAAAGCAAAATCCTGGGGGCACTGCAGCTCTGACCCTCTGGATGTACACATCTACCTTAGATATAAGCTGGGCTAGCTATACATCTATTATGGGGTCGCTAGGAGACAAAAACTGCTCGATGGCACATAATCAATCAATCAATCATTCAAGCTACAGACTTTTCTAAGTGGAGCTAGAATGGAGAGGAAGGAGACAAGCTGTATATTGAACCATGGAGCCCCTGGATGCTTCTGCAGCACAAAATCCCGAAGGCTTCGGACAGCCAGAAAGAGTTCGGATTCTTCCTTCACATCTAGGGTGATTTTTGAGCCTAACAATTACTGTCTAGCATAACATGCAGAGCTTCTACAAACTCACATCCAATGTCACCACAAATCCCAGCCAAGCAGTCTTCAGCAATGGGACTTTTGAGCTAAAGACATATTCCTCCTTATATTTTACAATGGTCTAATTAATTCTTGGACCAATTATTCTGGTCGAATTATGGAATGCTAGGCTGTACCCAACCCAACACATGCCACGGACTTTCCCACCATAGCACCTCAGATTCTGCACACAATCTTCCTCAACGGGGCGCACTCTGGATTTCAGTTCCTAAAGTTCCCTAGCCAGCATTGCCATTGTAGAGACTTCTGGGAGTTAAAGTTCCCACATCTGAAGGACACCAGGTCAGGAAAGCCTGGAGTCCGTATTTACACAGACTTAGTTTCGCGATGGAAACTGAACTCAGTGATGTCCCAGTTGCTCTTCCCTCTGAGTTAGGATCAGTGAAAGCCTTATTCTAATGAAGCAGGATAACATCAAAGGGAGACCATGCCTGCTGTGGTGGGGAGAAGGAATCTTCCTCTGTCTGACAGCTAACCGACACCATCATTTTGGAGGAAGGCACCGTTCCTATGGGCTGTGTGGGAATCGATGCCTGATGGGTGGGACCTTCTTCCAACAGCATTTCCCACTGGAGCGGAGGCTGAGTCGGATGGGCAGATGGCACATACCGCAGCTGAGGGATATGGGGCGATGGGGGCAGGGGCAGGGGAGGTGGTGGTGGTGGAGCAGGTGGGAGAGAAGAGCCAAGAGTGGCTTTGACAGAGGCTGCCTTTGAGACATCTTTAGGAAGCTGCAGTGGAGGAGAAGGTGGGACAGAGATTGTTCTTCTCAGAGGGAGAGGTGACGTAGCAGGAATAATAACCTAAGAAAAAAGCAGGAAGAAACATGAACAGTCCAAAGACATCTTGCTCAGAAAAACTTGAATGTACCAGAAGAAGATAACATAGGACAACCTTCTCCAACCTGGGCATTTCCCAAAGGGTAGATGTCAACTCCCAGAATTCTCACCAATGGTCATGAAGGCTGGGAGATTCTGAGAGTTGAAATCTACCCCTCTGGAGGGCAACAGGTTGGAGAAAGCTGATGTAAGGCAATAGTACTGGCAACCGGACCTCGCAGGACATAAAACTTCCATCGAAACGCAAAAGTAGCAAAAATGGAACAACTACTACTAGAGGCACCTCCAAGTAGAAGCAAGTGGGAAAGCAGGCACCTTTGTAGGCTTTCATCTGTTTAAGCCCCTTGTGCCCCCAACTGGGTGAAAGGGCCTTAAAAAGCTATCAAATGATGCTAGGCATATCATCCAAGAAAGCGGCAATCAAAGGTTTTGCTTGGAAAAATCCAGGAGGCCTCATTCTACATCTGAGGTTTCAATTTCTAAGGAACTGACCTATAACTGGTCCATGATGGGGATCTCAAATCCATTATAGATGAAAATAGTCCAGAGGAGTACAGATTACAAGCCAAATTGTACGGGAATCCAACAAACTAAGCCTACAATTACAAATGATTGAAATAACCAGTTAGAGAGCAGAAGGAAAGCTCCCCATCTCTTTTACTTACTAGTAATCAACCAGGAAAAAAAGCTTATCTTGAATTCCATTGTGCTTTTCTGGTGTCCAGCAGAACATTAATGCCCACAATTGTATAAGGGATAGATCCTTATTTTGACACACAATAAAGACAGCATCTGCATTTCTCTCATTTCAGAAGCTGCATCACAGTGTTCATCTGCTCTCTCAATGCCCAGGTTAGGGACCTCTAGCCTAACTTTCAAATTGACTGCCAGGATTCTTATGGGTGAAGCACGAATGGTGCAGCTTAGACAATTGTTTTGGTTTCCTCTGCTGTAGGGATGACCAAGAAGAGAGAGGATTCATCTGCTGCCAGGAATGGAAATGCTTTTTCTGGAACTATCAAGAGGTGCTCTGCCATAAGTGACCAAGAACTATTTTCGTCCTACCAACTGGAAGACTCCTTCAGACCTCCCTGTGATGTGGTGGGAACGAAAACTGTTTCTTTCTACCTTTTCTATTTGTTGACTACCATCTTTCTCCTTCTTCTGAGGCCTGGAGGTAATGATGACCCCCTCGGTCAGCCAGTCTTCCGGGCTTCGCTGCCATTCCTCCTGCTCTGCTTTGCTGATGCCCAGCCTGTCTTGCAGCTCCTCTATCAGGCGGTCTTGGGAGACGTTTTTATGGAAGATGACTGGGCCCAGCTTGCGTCTCGGTGAGAGATCACGGCACATTGGATGCACGTTGGAGATCTCTTTTGTTTTCCTGATTACAGATTTGATCTTAATGGGAGGAAAATGTCAGGTTCAGTAAGTTCCCCCTTTAACCGAACAGCACAGAATGCATGGTCTTCAAGTTCAACATGGTTAGTGGACACAAACAGGAAAAGCTGAAGTCATTCCTTCCTCAGCTGGGGGATAGTCATTTTGGTACATCCACAAGCAGCCGATCCATCATTAGAAAAGCTCTCCAATGCCAGCCACATCACCCAAACACAAAAACTCAGCTCAGTTGGCCGAATATAACAGCAGACGCTTTGTCGGGGGTTAGAAAACCCTTAAAACCACCACAATCAACGGACAGCCTTTTCAGGATTCATGAATTCAGAGGGAAACCCAAGTATGAAAACATGGAGGTATTGCTTGTAGGAGAGCAACAGCAGTAGCATGTACTGCAGCATCAAGACAACCATAGACCTAAGAAACAAGCATTTCCTGTAGTATGAACTTCGGCAGGCAATGTCTCTCTACATCAGTCTACAGCAGTCTTTCTCAACCTCAGCAACTTTAAGATGTGTGGCTGGAGAGTTCTGAGATTTGTGCACACATCTTAAAGTTGTTGAGGTTGAGAAACACTGGTCTACAGAACAATGATCTGGAGGTGAGTCCTATCCTTATTGTCTATTGTTCTATTCCTCCAGGCCGTTACATTTCTCTCCACCAAGAGCAATCCCAGGGAGCGTTCCACTTTCACAACTCAAAGGCCCAAAACATATTAAGAGCAACAGTTTGCCAACAACCAAGTCCTACACCCAGAAGCTTGTGGTGTCTACCTTGGAAAAGCATGCAACCTAGCGAAATCCAGCAGAAAACCCCAAAGCACATTTCATGCACAGCCAAACTAGAAGCAGTATGAAGACATTCCTTCCATCTGGCCAACAGCCCACTCCTCTCCTCATTCATTCTAATGCCTGCCTGGCTTGATGTGGAAATTCTCTCCACAGGAATTTTAGGATCAATGTCTAATTCCTCTTCCCAGACATTTTTGGCAGGCTTTGGAGCAGCTGCCAAGCTGGAAGCTGGCTCGTTCCACCGTCCTGTGACACCATTCAGAAGGCTGTTCTTTCTGGATCCCCTCTCAGCAACATCAGGGCAGCTGTTTGCCCTCACTGGATCTCGGATTTCAGTCCTCTGGTTGGAGCCCTGCTGCACAGCCCAGCCCAGCTGCCCTTTGGTGCCTGGAAAGCTCTCCCATCTTTCTACATTAAAAAGATCTGGTCTGCATACTGCTGACACAACATGATCTTTCTTGGGGGACGTTCTTGGTGTAAACAGAGATGTTTCTGAATTGCTTTGCCTGGTGTAACCAATGGTCCTAAGTCCATTATCCTTGAAAACAGGAGCTTTTAGCTGAAATGCAGCTCCCTGTTCCAATTCTTGGAGGGCTGGTATTTCCACCCTGCTCGAAACCAAAGCAACAGTATCCTTGACTTCACTTTTCTGCTTCCCCCTCCGAGGTTCTTCTGGTTCCACAGGTCTCTGATTCGGAATTCCTGCACCATTAGCGCAAACAGACAATGGCTCCACCTCAGAAAAGAAGAGAAGTGACCTGCCAGGAGTGGTTTTGCTCAGTCCATCTGAGGTTGTGAGAGTGCCAGAAGCTTTGGCAAGTGGGGGCTTTGTCCAAGGTCCAGACGAGTGATGATGCAAGGTGGTGGGAGAGCACTCTGGAATCGAAGCCACCACTAAAGCACTGCTTTTCTCATCAATGTGAAGGACCTCCAGCTGAAGAGGGGCCCGGGAACCCGAGTCACACCCATCATATTTTGCCTGTTGTTGCTTTAAAGAAATTGGGGGACCCATAGGAGGAAGCATATAAGATGGAGCTGAGTCAGTTGGTCCAGAAGATAGCTGCAGGGAAGGCTCAGAGGTCAGTGATATTGTGGAACTGGTCTGAAAGAAAGAGAAAGGAAGGTGGAAAGAAGGAAGGGGAAGAGAGGGGAAAAAGAAAGATGGGAGAAAAGATGGAAACAGGATTGAAGGAAGAGGAGAAAAAAGAAAAAAGTGACAGAAAAATAAGAGGTCCCTGCATTATAGTTGTCCAAGTTAATTAAAAGCAAAGAAGCCTCAGGAAAAAAAATTAAAAGATCTAAATCATTCCTGACAGCAGCCTACTCACAAATCTTGCTCCCTTCTCCTTCTTATACAATAGATTCCCCAGTTATACCAGAATATAACTCATGGACTTGCAAACCATGAACTTCTTCAAACCGCCCCACACATTATGCTTTGCTGCTTCAACAAGCAAGCAAGAGGCTGGTGAATCTGCAACTGAGGTTTGTCTCCCCCTCCTCAGTCCTCATGAAGCTTAGTCTGGCAGGAAAGAGAAGGATTCTGCACCAGAGACACATCTCTTTGAACCAAACAGTTCTGCTCTGTTTTGAACCATTAAAAAAAGAATCCACATTCTCAACTTCTCAGGAACATAATACTTGAGGGAGACCCATGAAGGCCCTTTACTTGGGGACAGAAGAATCATCCTTGATTCCTTTTCTTTAATGAGAGTTAGGCATTTGCTAGGATCTGCATCATCTCAGCAAAAGGAGATTCTGAGAATTGCAGTTCATGTTTTTGCATGTCTCTGCTTTCATCATCAGCAACAATTCAAGTTTCGGCCCCTTTGGAGTACCAAAGTACTTAAAGCTTCCAGCTTATACTTGAGAAAGGTCCCGGGGTGGGGTGGGGGTGGGGAAATCCCAGTGTTTAAGAATATGTTTATGTAAAATGCAAGGAGAGAGACTGATTTTGTCTTAATCTATATAATTTACATAATCTACATAATCCCAGAGTTGCTGTGAATTGGACGTCATGATTATGATTATGATTTATATGGAGAAAGGGATTGCAGCTTTTCCTGGTAAATAATGTGGTTAAAGGGGCACCCTGTTTTTTTTTTAAGGTAGAATATAAACAGTGTTACAGATTAAATCAAACAGTCCAGATTCCAGTGCGCCAGTAAAAGACAATAGTGGGAGACTACTATTTCCTATCTATCCATCTATCCATCTATCCATCTATCCATCCATCCATCCATCCATCCATCCATCCATCCATCCATCCATCTCCTATCCACCTATGTCCTAACTATCCATCCATCTCCATCTCCTATCCATCCACCTATCTCCTATCCATCTATCTATCCGTCCATCTAGCTATCCATCCATCTCCTATCCATCTATATCTATCCATCTATCCATCCATCCCCTATCCATCTATTTCCTATCTATTCATCCTATCCATCTATCTTCTATCAATCTATCTCCTATCCATCTATTCATCTATTCGTCTATTCGTCTGTCTGTCTGTCTGTCTGTCCGCCCGCCCGCCCGCCCGCCCATCCATCCATCCATCCATCCATCCATCCATCCATCCATCCATCCATCATCTCCTAGCCAAGAGCCCACCTTTAAGGCCAAGAAATAAGACTCAGAATCACTTGTCCAAAGAGGGCCAATAGTTTAGAACAAATAATGCCTCCTTTACTCAAAAGAAGAGAACCAAAGCAAGCAAGTAAAACTGCAGTGCTCCTCACACAGCTGTAACCAAACTTTGCCCTCCACTTAACATTTTTCTTGCCACAAGTGTCCCTGACTTATTCACAATATCTCTTGCACAACAGCCTGCGCTAAATTAATAGCACATTAAAGAAGGAGGAGAGTGCCACTTGACAAGCAAGCGAATATAGAGAATTAGTTTATACAGAATTTGGCTCAATTCAACATCCTCCAAACAAGTTGGGATTTTTATTTTTCAATCCCCAGCTCTCACGGTTGGGTTGAGAAAGGACTGCCAACAGCAGAATTGGGACCAAAGCTCAATTAAGATTTAAGTCTTTCGTTAGAGTAATCTTTGTACTGCAAATAACCACATGCAAAATTTAACCATCTGTAATGGGAGTGAATCCCAAAGCATGTCAGGGAAAAAGACATGGAGCTGCAATTCATTCAAGTGGCTTCTGCTTCACTGGCCAATGGTCAGCACTGGACAAAGGGCCAAATATTTTAGCCAAAGGTCAAGATAAAAATGCTCTTCACACAATAAATATCTACATGGGGAACAGGTTTTCTGTTTATTTCTACTATGCAAGACCGAAGCAAGTCACCCTTCCCTTGGGCACTTTGCCATCATTACCATAGTAATGAGTCACTATGTTCTACAAGGTCATAGTCCACCTTCTTAGTGAACATTCCTCAGCTGAACCTGCTTCCTTTTCTTCAAATTAGGAGTCTGGTAGGATGAAAGCTGATGCCTTTTAATACAATTAGTTAATCAAAAAAGGTATACTAGACTCCTGATTTTTAGCCACTAGGGCCTCTCTACACAGAGAACAATGCTATCTAAGAAACCTACAGAAAAGCTATTTAGCAGAGTGCAAGTTACTCTGCTACCGTTGTGGTCAATCAAACGGTCTCCCCATCTCTATAGTAAATCTTTGTTTGGCTTCCTTCTCTACATTTCTCCTGAATACTTTGTGTGTGTCTGTTCCCTGGATCTCCTGTGTGTTTGTGTCTCTAGATCAGCGTTTCCCAACCTTGGCAACTCCCAAGTGTGTGGACTTTAAATCCCAGAATTCTCATCAATGGCCATGCTGGCTTTGGAATTCTGAGATCTGAAGTCTGGGCACCTGGAAATGGCCAATGCTAGGAAACACTGCTCTGGATGTTGCATTTTCTACTCCTGTTTCTGATTCTGAGCTCCCCCTAACTCACTCTGGGCCTGGGTTCCCTGCATCTCTCCATTCCTGACTTTCCTTCTCTCTCTCCCCCCACCCACCAATTCTTTTAATGGGAACTGATCCTCAGACAAGACTTGGCAGAATGTTCCCCTGTCTGGTCCTCCTAATCCTTCATCTCCATCTCAGTGGAGGCGTTACCTTGTGCCTGAATTTAGGTCGAGAAGGAATGGAGTGGGGAAGGGGAGAAGGTTTCTGCTTCCTTTCCACTACCTTCTTCCTAGGTTGCAGCTCCTTGGTGTGGAGCTCTGGAGAGGTTAAAATGAAGGAGGATGATCCTTCAAAAGTCACCAGGGAGGTTGAAGATATGACACTGCTAACCATAAAGCTGAGATGTTTCAAATAGACATATGGTTCTCTTGACTCTCTCCTTAACTTTGGGGCACATCGTTTAGGCTGTGTGCATCAGTTGGTGACAAAAGGGACAATCCTCACTGAACTCAATGGGACTTAGGCTATAAGCCTAAAGTATACTTAGATCATCAAAATGCAGAAACATTTCCCAAGAAGGCCCACCTAGAATCACATCTCAATCCTATTCAGGTTTGTTGATTTCTTTGTCATGGACCCTGCACGCTGGAATAGCACCCCCAGAGATATGTATGGTTCCAAGTATTGCAGAAGTCCCTTAAGAGCTGGCTCTGCTCCCAGGCCTGGGGTTAGGATGCCTGGAGAGCCCCTGTCATCTTTATTGTTGTAGTCTTGTCCAGGCAGTTATGTTTTGTTATATTTTTCATTGTGTTTTCATTATACACTTGATATTTTGTAAGGCTCCCAGAACCTCTTTGGAGTTGTTAACAAATCAAAATCAAAATCAAAATCATCCCCCCCCCCTCCTCCTCCTCCTCCTCTATTTTCATAGCAAGCAGAGCACCTAACCAACCTGCTCTCCCCAAAGTATGTAGCTCAGACCTGGTTAGTCCTTGGATGACAGGCTAGACCAGGAGGTAAATAAATATCTACCTACCTACCTACCTACCGTACTTACCTATTTATTTACCTATGTCCTGGAAGAAGACAGTGGTAAACCAGTTTAATAGTGTTGTCCATAAAACTGTATAACCATCACCAGGATTTCATTTGGACTAGAGAAATCCTCTATCTTACTTTTTATCAATCACATTTCTTTTTTTCAGGACCTTCTTCCTAACCAATATGCTTTCAGAGTCTTTTTGAATCACCACAGATTCAAATGGGCATTTAGACCCTGATTGCTTTATAACAGACTTTTACTGAACCACAAAAAGGCCAGACCCCTAACATTTCCTGGAAATTTTGACAATTTCTACTTTGGCACAAAGTGGGAAATTGCAAGACTCTTGTTGCTACGCAGCTAAGACCGAATACAGGTAGAAACAGAACTCAGGGAAAATATAAAAACTTCTCTACCCAGCCATTTCTTAGCATATTTTTTCCCCTGAAATCAAGCTAGTTTAAAGATCTGCCCAGGTAGATACTATCGCAATTCAAAAAGTAGGACAGGAACAAGATTTCAGGAATTCTTGAATAATTAATAACTAATAGTGCAATTAAACAATAAGCCCAAAAGCCTATATAACCACAGTCTGAGACTTTTATAGTTGCATATCATATGCAGATAAAAAGCTCATGTCTACCACTATCCTCTGGGAAAAGATGATTATCAATAATTGAGCAGCATTCTTCCATCAATATTTTTTTTCTGATTTTGCATAGCCTCACTGGTTCAGAATTTTTTACTGGCATTTCAATTCAACTCTTCTCCCTCTTCTCTTTTGATTTCTTGGAGGGAGGGTAAGCTTCTCTGCATATTCATCAGAAATTAATAAAATATTTAAACATGCATGTTTTTTTCCTTTGGAAAGACAATTCAGTTGTCAAATAAATAGAATTAACTTGGGTCATGTTACTCAACAAAACATCCAGGACTGTAATACAGGTTGTTGCAGCTCCATGACAGAAACAGCAAAAATTGGAAGTATTTTATGGGACAAGGAGAGGGAGTTCACACAACATGAAAGCTATCATGTGGCTTGCTTCTGGCTTCATGCGCTGTGTAAACAAGTGGAGGCAATGAATAAACCATGGTGTTTTTCATGAATACACCACGGTGTGTTTCAGAAGAGCAAAACCCAACTTCACCCACTGCTTGTTTCTGGGACCTATATTTTGTTTGTGGTTTCTTAACTCTGTTTTGTTCCCCATCCAAACCTTTCATCACAGTTGGAAGCATGAACAGCTTTAAAAGAAAGGGAGGGAAGAACAACTCCTGATCAATCTAGACTTCTTTTGTTTGCTCCCCTGGCAATTTCTGACATACCCAACGCATCTTGGTTGGAAGCCAATTTGTGAGCAAGGGGTTAGGGTGAGGATGCGCCAACACAATCATCATCGCTCAGCAGGAGAGGAAGGGTGTCAAATGATAACAAGGGGGCACCTTGAAGTCTGAAAGTGAAGCCATGAGCTCATCCAGCTCTCTGGTTGCTGAAGAGGCAGATATGCGGGTCTGTTGCTGGCTGGAGGTGAACCGCTGGGGATTATTCATCTCTCCCTGATTCACAGTGATAGCTGGTCTAATGAAAGAAAACAAGAGAGAACCATTCACTTGCTATCTGCTTCCAGGAACAGAGAAAAAGACGTCTTCCTTGTCCTCCATCCCAACCTCCTGTGGTTTATCTGTATCGTCTTGCCTGAGTAGAACCTGCAGTTCAGATTGCCGACACCCACCACACAGAAACAATTCAAAGAAAGAGGAATGTATGGACCCACCAGTCCCATTTTCAGCTTTGAAACCAGACTGTTTTTGTTCTGACACACGGTGACAGGCTGTGACGTAGTTGCAAAGCACTTAGAGGACAAAGTCATATAGGTTGACTTTAAGCCCATTTGGGATAGTTGTCTCTATGAAAAAATCTTGAATTTTCTAGCTTTGTTTCATTGGATCTCTCCCCTTCTCAGTCGCCAAAATCAGACAGCTTTCAGCCTGTTCCTTTTGTCTGAATCAACTAATGTTCTTGCTTACTCTTTGTTACTTATGTTGCTGATGGCCACGTTCTTCCATCTTCCACTTCCTCTCGCAACTCTATTTCTTTCATCCTGAATTCCGCTCACTGGAACAATCGTCACTTTGGTTTCCTCACTAGCCCCAGCTCACTTCCAGTTTGATGTCT
Source organism: Python bivittatus (assembly GCF_059951505.1). NCBI lineage: Eukaryota > Metazoa > Chordata > Lepidosauria > Squamata > Pythonidae > Python > Python bivittatus. Next base: position 1,459,743 of record NW_028277066.1, on the reverse strand, counting down.
CTCTAAAACCCAAATTACACCCTTCATCCTCCAGCTGACTTGTATTCCTTTTGCTCTGCTTTTCATTATATCTTTCTTCCTCTTGGCAAAATCTGTGGATGCCCAGCCACGACCCATAGCTTCTGCCTGTCCTCTATTCTTAAGCAAGCAGCCCTCAGCTTTGAAGAAGCAGAAATGAGAGCCGTGCAGCCCTGCACATTGGATTCCAGCCAAATGCTTTGGAGCAGGCCAGGATCATGAATATAGCCCGGGGCTGCAACTCTTTAAAGTAGCTGCATCTTTGCCTGGGATTACATGCACCTGCAAAAAGCAGCTATACAATCCCAAGAAAAGGTCATCTCTGATTTAAGGAGTGGCCAATAAATGCTCTGTTTCCCCCCAGCACGGTCCAAAGAATATTTTTGGGACCAAATCCAAAACACCGCACAGCCTTAACAGAACTTGCTGACATTGCACCTTCTAAGGGGAGACACTCGGTGGCTACTCACACTGGACTGGGCACGGAGCTCTCTAGTTCGTCTAGAAGGCTCTCCACACTGGGGCACACCTCTTCAATCCCTGGCCCTCCGTTCCACTTGGGCTTGTCTTTCACTGGAGCTGTCGGCTGTGCATTCAAAGAGGTAGTGTTCTCCAAAAGGGTGTAGTGAGACCCGGCCCCACCAGGCCGCGAGGGGCTTCCAGGAGTTTCATCTTGCAAGCAAAGGAACACAGACAGGACTTGGAAGCATGTTTCCCATCAAAAGAGCAGAAAGATTAAAAACACAGTGATCTAAAAGCCTTCTTCTTCCTAATCAAAGCAAGGCATGTTTTCCAGGTCCTAGATTTCTATTCCTTGCTCCCTTCCTCCTCATCACATTCTCCTGGGCAGCTTCCAGCAGCTGCAACAGACATCCCACACTCAGGCATTGCATTTCCACTGAGACAACAGGTGCATACCAGACAGGCAGCTGTTGTCAGCCCTCCGAGGTAGATCAGACTAGGAAACCAAAGTCACAAAGCTAATGCTACTTTTATTATAAGGTTATAGTAACAGAATCTTGCAAGTCTGAATGTGCTTCCTCCCTCCCTCCCTCCCTCCCTCCATCTTCTTAAGAACTAGGGAGGGTCAAGCCTGAGACACTTTCTCAAATTACATCTCTGCCCGACTCAAATTTCTTTTATCTAACTGTTGTCTTGGTTGCAGCTCTTCCTCCTGTTCCTCAAGGTTATTCCTTCTGCTCATTATAGCAGTTTCAGGATCAGGGCCATGCCCTCTCTCTCCTCCTCCCTCCCTCTCCTCCCCAATTGTATTATCCTGGCCCTAGAGCCCAGCTCCTCATACCTGTGGGACTGCCAGGTGGGGGATTGTGCTGGACAGCATTCAATTCCAGGAGGAGACGGTCCAGTTCTGACAGGTTATTGCCTAAGGAGGAACTCATCAAGGTAGGAGATGGTTCTGCAGACTTCTGCTTGTTGGGGAAACTGGAGTTCAGAGGATAAATGCAGAGTCATTTTGAGATGACTCCTAACCACCAATGCTCTGACCAAACAGGTTCATTGCATTCCTTCCTTTTTTTTCTTTCATGTACCACAGTTCTATCCATCAGGAGGCCTTAACCTCAATGGTTTGTTGGCATCACACATGTTGTTTGTTTTTTAAGTAAGAACAACAAGAGTTATGCATGTGGGGAAAGATGGTGAATGCATGGTGATAATACAGGAAGTTGCCTTATGTTGGTTTGGTTGCATGTTGCAATAAACTGTGGTTTGTTTACCCAGGACAGTTGGCTGGTTGCTTAGAACATGCTAACTCAAATCTAAACAAGCCATCTTGTGGCTTGATGTGAGTTCAAACGCAGCCACTGAATCAATCTCTCTCATTCAGTATGAGGGGCATTTCCCAACCCCATCTGAACCTCAGTGGTGAAGTAGCTAGATAATATAGGTGTAATAAAGGTGGGGGAAATAGAATACCTGTAGACGTGTTCTTCGTCGCTTGCACGTGAAGGAGAGATGGTACACTCTCTGGACACAGAGGCACTGGAACTATACATAGGAGACTGGAGCTGTGGCTATAAAAAATGAATGGGATATTTTATTTAAATATGTTAGGACCATTGGCAGCATTAGCCAAAATTTCTACTAGACGACCAAACTTACCCTGCACTAAAAAAGACTGTGGTAGCTTTAATGCTATTATTTTTCTTAACACAGTGATTAAACTTGACACAAAGGTCAAGTTATATAGGTCAACCTTACTGTCCCTACTATGAATCAGATCTAGGAGGCACCACTTACTCATTTAAAGTTATCACATTAAAAGATAATGTTTCTTTTGATTCCTGCCTTCATGAATATAGCCACATCATTTTCTTCTACAATGAAAAAAGGTTTGCCACTGCCTTTTTCGAAGATGTTTTTGTGATTCCCAGTCTACCCTACAGCCTTGGTCCCTCATCCAAGTACTAACCTAGGCCTGACCCAACTCAGCCGTTTAAGACCAACCAACAGAGTCTATGAGTGGCCGCCCACCCAGGTTTTTTAAAGTTAATGAGATTATAACAAAGGAGAAATTCCTAGCTAACAGCTTACACTCCCAGACCAATCCACGTATTCTGCAAAATTTCCCAGCACTTTTTAAAATGAAAAGCAGCCCATTCACTTCATTGCTTCTGTTTCTCCATCCAACCCAACACCCAAAGTGGGGCTTTTTCAATTCCCAACTCATTCTAACTAATGTAGACTTTCTCACCTCCGTTGAGAAGAAACAACTTGGTTCGGTTTTGGATGAAATTGCTCAATACAACTTCATTGAAACTTTTGCACCTAAGCCTGTTTTGATTTCACAATCTGGTTAATTTAAAAATGTTCCAGAGGACTGGGAAAACAAAAACAATGCTGTTGTGGAAGAGAACCAAAGACCCATTGGCTGACTCAGGCCACTGGTTCACAAAGCCTCACATCTCCAATGGTTAGAGAACTAACCAGTCTCTAGAGCAGTGATGGCGAATCTATGACACACGTGTCAAAGGTGATACGTCATGACGTTTTGGGTGACACCGGCATTCACCAACCCCTGACAACAACCCTGTTTGAGTTACCAAAGAAACTGAGTGTGTTTTATTCATATTTCATTTTTGTAATTATTTGATGTTTCTTTATATAATACATAGCATACGCATGATGGGACTGTACTTTTTTAAAATAAATGAATATGTAAAGAATTGTTTCTCTTTTGTTCAAGGGGAGGTGCATGTGACACACCAGCAGAGTCAAGTTAGGTGTTTTCTGAATTTTTGACACTCGGAGCCCAAAAGGTTCGCCATCACATTATTTGTAATTTAATCGGGGGGGATTTATATTTTTATTGCTTTTTAATGTCTTGGTTTTTAATTGTAAGCTGCCCAGAGTCATCCTCTGGGGAGATGGGCGGCATATAAATTTAATAATAAATAAATGAATAAATAAAAATAAAAAATAAATCACTGCTCTAGAGCTAGTGATATGATCATCACATTGTAAGACAAAACGACTATTTACACAGCAGTGCCCGGGGGGGGCTGGGGGAGTGATGAAAGCAGCATTCTGCCAACATGGGTGCAATCTCCCCCGTTTGCACATGTTCCTGACACCACACATATGCACCCAAGAGGCAGAGCTGGTATTGCAACAACACATTTTGTCAAAAGCATTGGATTTTGCAGATATTTCTGTGGTGACATTCTGTTTTTTTAAGATCCAGCCCCTCTCACAGCCTTCTCATATGGAGAAGCCCAGATCATTGTATGCATAAAGCTGGAAAAGCAATGAAATACCAACAGTGGAAGATTGGATTATAAAAGTAATTGAACCTGCAGAAATGGCGAAGCGGACCAGTTTGGTCAGAGAAAAAAACCAATACTTTTCTGAAAGACTGGAAACCTTATACTGTATGGATTTTGTTTTGAAAGAAGAAAAAATCGAATTGATGACTTGGGGATTAAAAAGGACAAGAGGTTGGGGTAAAGTCTAAGATGATAATTACTCAATAGAAAGAAGGGCGGAAGACATGATTGTATGGGGGTTTTTTTGTTTTTCTTCTTTCTTTTTTCTCTATTTCTTATTTTCTATCTTTGTTCTTGTTTTCTATATTTTCACTACACTGAAACGTTCTAATGAAAATATGTTTGAAAAAAAGAGAGAGAGAGAGAAAGAGAAGCCCAGATAATTATGAGAATTGGCTTCTACTTAGTCGTCATGCCTGACCAAAATTTTGGAATGTGAAACAAACAGGATACAGAGCAATGACCAACTGTTGATCCCTACGATTGTCCTCCGCTCCTTTCCGGAAACGCGATTCATTCTTCCCTTCCTTTTTTTTGTGGTTTGTATTCCTAAAGCTCAGAGGTGTATGTTCTACCTAGGCACACTTCACTCTCTCCATAATGTGTGATGAATATCTTCCTCGTTCTATTGCGCCATCAGACCGAACTCGGAGAAAGAGGCCAGGAGGGACTATTTTCCAAGGGTGTGGCACTTGAGGTTTATTTTCACAGGCCAGGAAAAAAAAAAACACAAAAGACAGACTTCTCAACTGCCAGCTAAAGTTTGAACACGACTGTGCTTGATCAGGAAATCCTTAATGTCCGTGGAGAGAGGAGGCCAACATTTAAATCCCCACCGGATATCGAACACAATGAGCTGCTCACCGGTCAACGCAGCTGCATTTCAACAAGCTATAGCCAAAGCAGGCTTCTTCCAACTAAGCCAAGGAACAGGCCGGTCATTAACTACATTTCCAGCTGCCTGGGGCAATCCTAGAATCACAGAATGGAAGAGTTGGAAAAGTTCTTGGAAATCCCTCTGCTGATCTCCTGCCCATTGCAGGAATCATAAGGTGGGTAATGTTCAAATTTCCTGGAGCTTTGTTGATTCATCATCATTAAACCTGCCAGTTTTCAAACAAGACTGGATCTAGAAGCCAACTTCCAACCTTGGTTTTCATGACTGGCTGTTAAAGGAGCTACAGGCCAGGAGTCCTCATAGTAGGAAAGTCCTAGTAAGACTTTCCGTCTGGTCAACCTCCAATTTAGTTTGGCTGAAGGAGAAGCCAAGCCAATGCAATCAGTAATATGAACCAACATCTCCTCTGTGAGCAATAATGAAGCCTTTTATGCAAAACAGCCACGAAGGAATCACTGAGTTAACAACATTATTGTAACGATGTTATAGAAGATATGCTTTTCAGGGGACTTATGAATAGTTTTATACAGAGTTCTGAAATTCATTAGGTTTACATCTATGTGGAAGAGGGAAAAGGGGGTATCTGATTTGTTACTGGTGGGTTTGTTTTTACCCTGACTGCAGATTACACATCTGTTGTTGCCTTTTTTGTTTTTTATGCAGTTTTAATTATCGTTAGCCGCCCACAGTCATGAACTTGAGATGGGCAGCCATATAAATCGAGGTAATCAATCAATAAATATTGCAAATAAATAAGTACAGGTTGCAAATTAAGTCCAATACATTTCCTCTAGAAATGCACAGTTTGCCATGAAGTACACATATATCTTTTTGTTCCCTCCCCATCCCCTTCTTTGCTTTTATGCCTTTTCGCTTTCGACCATTTTTTAAAAGCCACTGGTGATACAGCGTGGGGGAACCAAAGCAACAGGGCCGAGGAGGCTATTTCAGCCTCATCTACTTCTCTTCCTTGTGGCCATTTTTAGAGAAAGATGGCTCTACTGTCTGTCAATCACGGCCAGATCAAATTGCACACCGACATGGCACAGAAGGAAGACGCTGTGCTGGGCTCAGGTTAAGTATCAAAGAAGGTGTTTTCTTCTATTTAAGTGGAGAGAAAGGGATAGCTAAACAGCAATTACCTGTGGATGAGGATTTCTGGGAAGGACAGGATACCATTGGTCTAAGGAGATGCTTACAGTCCCGTTCAAGGCCTCAGTAGAAGGAGGAGGCGGCACCGGAGGAGGCCCGGAGACTTCTTGGTAGGTATGATTTCCAGTTGGATAGGAGTAAGAGGTTTCCTCCGACAGGAATACCGGCCTCTTGGAGATGTGGGAGGTAGTGGATTCCAGATCAGCCAGCAAGGCATCTGCATAAAAGCCACGCAAAGAGAGAGGTTTGTTTGATTGACGTCATAAGAGTTACCTTTGCCTCCAGATACCTCCTCCTTAACAATGTTTTCAGTTGAAGCATTCTCAACTGAATGATTTGCACATGTGTCCAGAGGGAGCTCCTGCTTTGTTCCACAATTAAGTCTCCTTTATTTTTAGAAATCAAATAGACCAAAAGAGAAAGCATGTCCAAAAAAAAGTACTCAATGTTGAAAAGGAAAGCTGAGAGGCGTAACAGCTTAGCTCCAACAGCTCTGCTCAAGGAACTGAAACAGGCCAACCCAGCTAAAGTCTGAAAGCAGCTAATTACTAGTTTGGCATCATGAACTCATTCAAAACATGGCCACAAGCCCTGCGTTGGGCAAAACAAAGATCTCTGAATCAGGGAGAAATCTAGGAGGAGATTCAGTCATCAGTACCCAAAGGTTGTCTCTTCCATCTGCTTCCCAGATGCAGAGAGTTAACGTGGGCTCCAGGCTCCATCAGGTAACAGCAATTTCATTCCCTAAACATGCTGGGTCAGATTGCAAATTCCTGAGGGAAGAATTAGTCTCTTCTAAATAATGCAAACACAGTAACCTTCAAAAAGGCACTGACAAGAAGGAAAAGTGGAAGGGCCAAGGATTTTGATCTATAATTGTCCACCCTTCTTCCATAAAATACTAAAATAGCCAGAAGACATTCAGCACCAAGGTTAACCAATTTTGTCCTCAACAGAAAAAGCCAGGCAAATATGGAATATCCCAGACACAGCTGTCGTAATGCAACTCACCTCAACCAACTAACATACTCATCCCCTCCAACCAACACAAACAGGGCTGCGTGTTGAGGGTGCCAGGTTGGAGAAGCTATAACAGATCATGAAGTTTCTTCAAGGGAATGAGGTTTTAGGTGACTTCTGTTAACACAGCTTTGCATTACAAAAGAGGTCAACAGGAGCATGGGAGAAAACACTCTTATTGCACCAGCTACGTTTTCATTTGGAAGACATTTTCAAGCCATACCAACTCTTCTCTTTGACAAAAATTACATTGGAAAGGCAGCATTTACCTAAACATGAAGATGATGCCATTTGAATTAGATTTAGACAAAGAAACAGATTTTATACTGAAAAAGAATCCAAGAAAAAAAAGGAGCTGCTTCAGAAAGCAGCTTTTTTTTTGCTTTTTTTCTTTTCTTTTTTTCTTTTCTTTTTTCCTTTTGGTTTTCTTTTTTTCTTCTTAGATAATCACCAATCTGTTCCAGTGAAACATCTTTTATATACAAATTTGAAAAGAAATTATGAAATAGAGGCAAAGCTAAAATATGTAAAACAGAAACATTTTGAGTTTGCAAATAAACCAGGGAAATGGTTGGCATATAAACTGAGAAGGGAGAAAGAGATGAAATTTATAATGAAGATTCAGGAAGGTGATGTTGCACTTACAGCTGATGCGAGTATTCAGAAATCTTTTCATAATGTCTTTTCAAATTTGGTTTTCTTTTTTTCTTCTTAACATTTATAAATAATAGTGAATAGCACTTAGCATTAAGCATTAAGCCCAAAGATAGAAACCTTTTTTAATATTATAAAATAATTCAATGCATTTTGCAATTGTCCGTCAATGCTATACTCAGCTTTAAGTGTACGATTCAAGCAACCTTGTTTATGAACATTTTAGACATTATCTTTAACATCGATGTAAACTTTTCTCTCATCTTGAAAGGTTTATCTAAATCATCATCATGTTAAGAACGTTTAGTTTAGATTGCGTAAATACCACTGTACACGGCTAATATTTGTATTCTATAATGCAGTGTTCCTTAAAATGTGGTCCTAGGACCAATGGGGGTCCCCAAAGAACCTTTCAGAGGCCCGTGAAATCAAAACTATTTGCCAGCCTATGCTGAAAATGCATTATTTTTATATTATAATGCAAGGAAACGATTACTTGGCAGGTAAGGAAGAATCCAGAACCTTTACACTTTCCAAACAGAACAGCTCGGGTGCAATGCAAAGAACACCAGGAAAGACCCACCTTCATTCAACATAGCCTATATTTATGGCATGACTTGACCTGAGTCAGCTTTCGAAAGAAAAACACAGGGACTTTTAGGTGCACTTGCAGATTACAGCTGGAGAACGCCAAGCCTTTAGCTGCATGTGACCTCTTCTCAATGTGGATTATTATTTCCATATAAGAAACTGCATGTCCCCAGCAAGTACATCACTGCACGTAATAAGCATGCACACATACATGCACACACACACTTTGCTGTGCGGGGCAGGTGGAAGGTCGTCCTTTGGATCACTTTGGATGGCGTACAACCCCTTCCAGATGTGTTGCGGAGAGATTGGCAGAGGAAGCCATGTGTGTGTGGGGGGGCAGCAGGATCCAGGTGGGGGAAAGTCAGTGTAGTTCCCTTTTTTAAAAAAAAAATCAGATGCAATTATTCATTTTTACATTCCACTGGATATCGAGCAGCTGGGCTCAGCTGAGGGTTAATCTCGCTAGGTTAATCATAAAGCTGTTTGCTCAGACTGCATGCATCGCTCACACACACACACACACACACACACACACAAAAGAGCAGGTCTCAACCCTACCATACTTTTCCTCCACTTCCTTTCCTCCCTGCCTGAACAAATGAACACAGGAAAGGGAAATTCTCTCTTCTGGCCTCTCGCGAAGCCCTCCAGTGCAATTAACAGTAGCTGGTTAGCTGCTGGCTGCCTCCAGTGAAGAAAATTATAGTAGGCAGGACTCCTAACTACCGTATTCAGAAATGATGCAGCTTGCGAGACAAAGGGCACAGCAGGCATTGGGTTAATTAGATTATTAATCGCCCTTGCTAGTTAAAGAGACTCAAAGAATGCCTCCATACAGCAAACAGTAATAAAATGCAAATAACTGGAAACAAGGAGACATGACTGTATAGTCAACACTCCACCCCAGCAAGAAAGCTGAACAGGTAGACGCACACTAATAGACACATGTCTGGTAGGGGGGAGCCTGGTAGCACCTTTAAATAAAATGTGTTAGTCGGAAAAGGTGCTACTAGACTCCTGATTTTTTTTTGTCTTCATGGACGAGCATGGCTCTCCTCCAATGCCTGACAAAGTAAGACAAAGGAGCCATCTCGGTAAAAGAGAAGAAGAGGACCACCAGCAGCAAGGGGGATAGACTCAGTTACAATGGCAACGGGGGGACTGTTGGAAGACCTGAAAGACCAGGTTAGGGACAGATCATCATGGAGAAAATCTATCTATGTGGTCACTAGGAGTCGAAAACAACTTATGGCACATAGTCAGTGGTAAGACTCAGCTCCCCTGAGAAGTCTAAAATGCTGGGAAAGGTGGAAGGACAAAGAAGAAGAGGATGACCAGCAGCAAGGTGGATGGACTCAGTTACAGCAGCAATGGGGGTACCATGGGAAGACCTGAAGAACCAAGCTAGGGATAGATTGTCATGGAGAAAATCTATCTGTGTGGTCGCTAGGAGTCGAAAACAACTTAATGGCACATAATCAATCATAATAATCATCTAAGTAAATGGAAGGAGAGTCACATAACCAAGTTAACATGATTACCACCCTTTTGTGGGCAACAGAATGCAGACGAAGCCCCAAAGGACTCCAACAGTGCCTGTGAAACTCAAGGCACACAATCAGACCACAGCTGAGAATCAGGATTTAATGTTGACCCTATGGTCAACCCTAAGCTCACTGATAGAGGAGGAGGAGGAGGAGGAGGAGGAGGAGGAGGAGGAGGAGGAGGAGGAGGAGGAGGAGAGAAATGGCTGTTCTCTCAAGTCTTGTGTTCTTTGATTGGGTGTCAGTGTTTAAACAGGCGTTATGAGTCAAACTCAGACAGAGAAGGTGTGGCTCCAAACACTTTCCAACATGCAGTGACCATTCATTCATGCCTGTGTGCTCTTTTTCTTTTATACACACACATACACACCCCTCGCCTCATACCATCAAAGCTAGGAGTTCTCAGTTGCAAAGCTGTCCAAGAAAGGCTACTGAAGAATTGCTGCCTGTCCTGCCCAACCCCACTGTTTCCCCCTTCTCTTATAAGAATCTGGTTTAAGTCGTATTCCCAAGTTGATCTGGCCAATGAAAAGCAGGGCACCCATTTCCGCCAAAGAAGTTGCTTACATTAGGAGTTTAGAGCACTTAGTTCCACTACTTTCTTAGATCAATCAAAAATATGGTTCTGGAACAGATTATGAATATTGCTGTTCTTCACAATGGTCGGAGTGCTCTTTCAAAATCAATATCCCCCATATTACTTTTCTATGAAATAGCTGCTCTTTCTTTTTCTAAACAGGAGGGAATAAAAGACCTCAGCAGTAAAAGTGACCACCAGTATCAAATATAAGATGAAGCTCTTGCTTAGAATGACTTCATATCTGATGTAATTCACACTGAATTGTTTTGACAGTTTAGCCATTCATAACACCAAGAAGTGCTTCCAATATGTATCTCATTGTCCATTCGATTTCAGAGAGGATTCACTACATTCCCAATTTATCTCTACATTTTTAGTTCAAAGTTCCCTCTACCCTTTTCTTCTTGAACATTTCATATTTGTTCCTGAATGGCCTTTAAAGGTAATATTTTTCCAGTTACTTCTATAGTCCACAAGATGGGGCAGGCTGGCTATATATAGAAATATTTAATGCAGTGCAGAAAAATTAGCTATTCGCTGATAAAATCAATATGTTTGGGCAGTAATGGACTCCTATTTGAAAAGAGAGAAATGAACACATCAGACAGGAAAAAAATAAGTTTACACATAGTGCTTGGAAGATACTAGAGGTGGGATAAGCATAGTTGAAAATTTCTTAGACCAAGATTTCAGGGCTACATTTCACATAGTTATGGGACCAGGTTCCCCCAAATAAGGCCCTGCAGATGTGTGGCTGAGAATTCTGGGGATTGTAGTTACAATAAAGCTGGAAACAGAAGAATACCAAACTCAATGATGTTCAGCAAGCTATCTCTTAAGCTTCAACTTAGTTTATATGCAGAAACCTGGTCTCTTTATCTTTTCCCAGAATCTTAAAAAAGAAACCAAATTGTGTAATATGAAAATTTTACACAACAGGACAGAATATTTTCACAGATGCATCAATAGGAAACTCAATTCTGTGCAATTAAACACCTGCAAATGCAGTCAACATCTATACTAGTGAGGGGAACACTGGAAAAATCTCCATTCCTTAGTTGAACTACAGCAGTGTTTCTCAACCTTGGCAACTTTAAGAAGTGTGGACTTCAGTTCCCAGAATTTCCCAGCCAGCCTGGCTGGCTGGGGAATTCTGGGCACTGAAGTCCACACTTCTTAAAGTTGCCAAGGTTGAGAAACACTGAGCTACAGGAATTCCCTGTCTTCACTTTGAGCATTCTGGCACACAAACAATGAAAACACTTGAGAAGAAATTATTACACGCTGAGGAGCCCAATTCTCAAACTGTTAAGTAGCAGGCTTCACAAGTTTATTCACTAGTGTCCACCACTGATAGCCTGTTCCTTCCCAAGTTCCACCATCCATTCCAAGTTGAAGAACAGGAAGTGCAGGGGACAGACTGCCAGGATAAACAACGTCGATGTCTTGCAATCAGTTGAATCAGAAGGGCTGGTGATAAACCATGCTGACCATAAACTATGACTAAGTTCAAGGTTCCAAGCAAGCCATCGATAAGATCTGAGTTTCTTCAGAAAGGAATAATAAAAGGAGGGGGGCACCAACTGCATTTTTATTTATTTATATTTTAAAGGCAGTCACCGCCCATCTCATTAGGAAGCAATTCTGGGTGGTTTACAGTAAAAACAAATAAATATTAATTGAAATACAATTAAAATACAATAATAACCATTCATACATAAATAATAGTATCTTCTAAGGTACTGCTGGTAGATAAGAATATTAACCTACAGGAGCATCTTCAAGGTGTTAGCCACCCCCAGGGTTGGTTGCCCCTCTTCTCACCCCACGCAAGTTGGCAGAGCTAGGTCTTCACCCCTTTCCAGAAGGTCGAGAGAGTAGCGACCTGCCTCACCTCTGGGGGGAAGGTATTCCATAGGGTGGGGGCAATGGCAGAGAAGGCTTTCTTTCTGGGCCCCACCAGCTGACATTCTTTCGTCAACAGGGTCCGTAGCATACTCTCTCTGCTTGACTGGGTGGGACAGGTCGATATAATGGGGGTGAGATGGTCCCTCAGGTAACCTGCACCTATGCCATATAGGGCTTTAAAGGTGATAACCCACACCTTGAATTGGGCCTGGAAGCAAACTGGCACCCAACACAGCTCCCGCAGCAAAGTTGTAACATGTGCCATCTTTGGGGCACTCAAGATTGCCAACACAGCAGCATTTTGAACCAGCTGCAGCTTCCAGATACTCTTCAAGGGTAGCCCCATGTAGAGTAGGGTAGTCCCATGCAGAAGGCAAGCCAATGTGAGTAGAGTGTTGAACAACTGGGGAAGCCCAGGGCTATGTTCACACTCAGCCAAGGAAGCTCACAGTGTGATTTGGAGCCATTTTTTGCAGCTTAGCCTACCTCCAGGGTGTGGGAAAAACCAGACAAGGGAGCATGTAGGTACAGAGGTGTTTATGCTCCTAAAGGAAAGGTGGGGTAGAAATCTAACAAACAACAATAAGAAAATAAGCAAAGACGAGACCCCTGGACCAAAAATAGCAGCTTCTCCTAGTTTGGTTAGCCTGGTTAGACTTCCCCTCCCCTAATGCTGACCAGGCTAGTTGAGGATTATGGAAGCTCCAGTCCAACACATTTGATGGCCTTCAAGCTTGGGGGAGAATTTACAGACAATAAGAGCAAACGAAAACCCCAATGAGGAAAAGTCTCTGCTTGCTTTTGCAGACAGACCATTGTACACAAGTAGCATTTTGGCATGCCCGGGAGGTGCATTCTTGCTACAGCACAAGTAATAACATGGAAATGAAGGCATCCTGGCACAGGAAGGCACCTCTTTCATGGCACACATCAACATTCATTGCGGGCAAAAAAAAACTAGCAATAGCTCATCCAACTCTCATCAATGACACCACATTAGAATCTCCATCCTGTGCATATGGGCTCCCCTGAGGCTTGCAGCTCACGCAATAGAATAGCATTGATAACCCATAAAATACCTAACAGTCTGGAAGTAGTGAGAGCCAGTTTGGTGTAGCAGTTAAGGCACCAGGCTAGAAACTGGGAGATGGTGAAGTCTAGTCTTGCCTTAGGCACAAAGCCAGCTGGGGTGCCCTGGGCCAGTCACTTTCTCTCAGCCCTAGAAAGGAGGCAATGGCAAACCACATCTGAAAACCTTGCCAAGGAAACTACAAAGACTTGTCCGGGCAGTCGGCAGGGATCAAGACTGACTCGAAGGCACCAGAACAAGCAAACTGGATATAATGGTGGCATTTTAGGACCCAGCACTCAGATATAGGACATGTTTTCAATGGGGACATCCTCTTCTTCCCTCTGCATTTTGACTCCCATGTTCAGCTGAATGATCCTGTCAAATGATGGTTTAGTGGTGGTGTTCATTGCTGCTTTATTGATTTGTAACAGTGTTTCTCAACCTTGCCAATTTTAAGATGTGTGGACTTCAACTCCCAGAATTCCCCAGCCAGCCTTTTTCTGCTCATTGCCTTGAGCTGACTTTTCAGGTGGAAAAGCAGAATATCAATCCTATCAATGAGAATAATCTCCACACTTTGTCCAAACAAGGTTCAAAAGTTCTCTAAGCCCGCACTTTGAAGCTGACTTGTTTGGACCATTTATAATTAAAATTAAGGAGAACATCCCAATGAAGAATGGCAAACTGATTGGTTAGAAAATAGGATAAAATGCAGAGGTTAGCCAGGGTGCTCAATAGGTGGGCAACCACAGGAACAGAACGCTAATCTAATTCAGCACAGCTCTTCTTAAATTCTTATGCCAAAAGCAACTCAGGGCATTTGATTACTAACTAAGCCAGGATCCAAATCTCCATTTATCAAGCCTTAATTTATTTGTACCTGCAGGCTCCTAATCTCTGAGTCCAGCATTACTCAACCAGTATGACCTGGGCCTCTTCTGGAATCAGCATTTCCAGATGGCACTGAGGCCCCAGCATCATGTTAAACTGTATTACTCACACCACAAAGCAGATCCTTCTGGTACGATGTTTGGAACTAGGCGATTATCCGATTGCACAATGGAAAGATTGCGACATGGTGCTGAACTTGACATATCCTCTCCCACACACAACACACTTATACATGCACATGTGGGGAACTGGAATGGGATTACAATTAAGGCCTGGTACAAACCACAGACAAGGAGGCTGAATGCTTTTCCTTTGATATCCACACCAGTATATTTGTATATTATGCAAAATATACCCTCCTAATGTGTTATACCTGGGGGCTTGCTCGGGTACTGTCGGCTAAGGAGTGTCGGCTGGTGGGGCCCAGAAGGAGAGCCTTTTCTGCCACGGCGCCCACCCTTTGGAACATCATCTCCCCAAAATTAGATTGGCCGCGTCGCTGTTGGCATTGAAAACTCAGTTTTGTACCCGAGCTTGGGGCGCTGGGCATGGGATGACTGATTGGATAATGCCTGGCTGCTATGCATTTTATTTTTATTTTTTATATTATGTATTATATGTATTTTATCATGAGCCGCCTAGAGCCACATAAAAGTGAGATGGGCGGCTACATAAATCGAATAAATACATAATAAATAAATATACCACTTATCTAGTTCTCGTTGCATGTATAAGTGACCAGTGACAATGCTGTACCTATAAGTGACAAGTGAAAGTTCTTAACAAGGTTACAGGAAGTCCCCGGATTAAGAACGCCCAGTTTACAGACGACCCATAGTTAAGAACAGAACCTATGGTAGCAAAATTCGAGTTAAATACACAATGATTCCAGTTAAATACACAATGGTTCGAGTTCATTACCCAATACTACTTATACAGTATTACACAATAATACTGTTCTGGCTTATATACACATTTGACTTAAAGACAGACCTTGGGAATAGAACTCGTTCATAAACTGGGGACTACCTATACAGTGATACCTCGGGATACGAACGCCTCTGCTTGCGAATTTTTCGGGTTACGACCAGCTCTGGCCCCAAAATTTTACCTCGGTTTGCGAACTCCGCCTCGGGGTACGAGCCATTTTCCGCCCGTGCCACGTGGTCCGCGGCCATTTTTCCGCCCGTGCCACGTGGTCCGCGGCTGTTTTTCCGGCCCTGCCGCGTGGTCCGCGGCCGTTTTCGCGCCGCGCCGGGCTGTTTTCGCGCCGCGCCGGGCCGGGCCGTTTTCACGCCGTGCCGCGCCGCGCCGGGCCGTTTTCGCGCCGCGCTGGGCTGTTTTCACACCGCGCCGCGCTGCACCCGGCCATTTTCGCGCCGCACCACGCCGCGCCCGGCCGCTTTCCGTGTGGTCCGTGGACGCCAGAACGGATTAACGGTAATTACATTGAACCTTATGGGAAATTGCCTCGGGTTGCGACCAAATTCGGGCGGAGGGCGGAACGGATTAACCGGATTTACATTGAACCCTATGGGGAAATTTGCCTCGGGGTGCGACCAAATTCAGAGGGCGGAACGGATTAACCGGATTTACATTGAACCCTATGGGGAAATTTCCTTCGGGTTACGACCAACTCGGGATACGCCCAGAGTCACGGAACGGATTAAGTTCGTATCCCGAGGTACCACTGTACCACAAGGTCCTTTCCCTATCCTTCTCCTTAAGCCTCCTTTAAGTCTGTTCCTTTTATCCAAAGCTTCATATTCTTTCAACTTACACTTAGCCCTCTATTTTCCTCCACCTCCTTGCCCTCATTCTTCGGTAGCTCCTGCTGTAGGTTGAAGTCGCCTAATAATGGCATCAGCAACCTTTCCTTCCACATTCCTTCCCCCTTTTATTTATTTTTCTCTTTTCCCTTTTATTATATTGCTACAAATCTTAACACATTGTTATACTGTTTCAATACAATTGTATTTATACAGTATTAATTAAAGTTCTTGAGATTCTATTGCTTGGATAATTTAGAGTATTGAGAAAAAAGAAAGAAATATTTGGTCAGTGTTAATTGCAGTTTAAGATATCACTATTATAAGCATCAAATTATTTTTTTTTCATACAAGATAGAATAGAATATTAAGAAAAACTACTGCAGATTACATCAAAGTACTTGTTGTACAATGCATGCTGGCTAGGGAATTCTGGGAGTTGAAGTCCACCCATCTTAAAGTTGCCAAGGTTGAAAAACACTGCAATTCAGATTTCAGTCTTGAGCTGTTACTTAGAATTGAAGTCTCCATTATATAATTGTTTAATATATGTTTATTTTTAAAAAAACAAGTTTATCAAGAGAGAAAATACCAAAAAATACAAAAGAAAAGAAGGGGGGGAGGAGGAGGAGGAGGAGGAGGAGGAGGAGGAAGAGGAAGAGGAAGAGGAAGAAAAAAGAAACTATTGGGTTTCTTTCCCCTTTTATTGAGGGCCTCTTCCCAACAGGAAAGATGAAACTGGAGATCAACCTTCAGCAGAATGGATCCATGCCTACAGAAGGATCCGGCAATCTCTATAAACAAGGCCTTGTTTTACAAGCATTCTTTCTCTATCTATACGCTCCCCCCTCATGCCATATCAGATAAGGCAAAGAGTTCATTCATTCCAAGGATTAGCCTTCAGCAATTCCTACAGGTTGGGGCTAGCTAGCTGAAAAGCAGAATCTGCAGACAGACATTTCCCTCTATTTCTCCACTAAACACATTCCAACCAGAGAACCTGAAAACTCTTGCTAGCCATAAAGGATCTCTACTCCTACCAAATTAGACTCAAAGTTCCTCTCTAGCAAATCCCCAGCAATGCTTCCAAGACTAATTTTAATGGTGTACAGCATGGAAGGACAGAGGTATTGTCTTCGGCCGAGAAAGAGGATTTATGTCAGTGTTTTTCAGCCTTGCAACTTTAAGATGTGTGGACTTCAGCTCCCAGAATTCCCCAGCCAGCATGCTGGACTAAAAGTTGCCAAGGCTGAAAAGCATTGATTTATATGAACCAGAACATTAGTGGAGAGCAATATAAATACTTAAGCATATGGATTGGTAAAGAAAAACCATGGGACTAGGCAGCATTTGCTAAATCAACAGAATTCAGAGAACGTAATATATATCTCTCTCTCTCCTCTCACTCCAATGGGTGGTCTGTGTTTTCCTCAATCTCAGGTCTTCTACCAGAGGCCTGGGAGTTGAGGGTTCTGCACAGTATCTTAGCTGTTCCTAACAGTGCACTCTTCTGGACAGAATGCTCTGATGTTGTTCCTGGGATCTGGTACAGCCATCCTCCCAGCTTAGGAGTCCCAGCCCCTGGGGCTCCTACCACCACTGGGACCTCTTCGGCCTTTACTTTCCACATCCTCTGTGGTTCCTCCTTCAGGCCCTGCTACTTCTCCAGCTTCTCCTGCTCCTTCTTCCTGATGTTCCTGTCATTTGGCACTGCTACATCTATCACTACTGCAAACTTCTGGTCCTTGTCTACTACCATGATATCTGGTTGACTGGCCAGTACCTGCATGTCCATCTGGATTTGGAAGTCCCACAGGATCTCAGCCCTGTTATTCTCCATGACCTGTGGAATTGCCCATCTGGACTTGGAAGGATCTAACCCATACACTGTGCAGATATTCCTGTATACAATGCCAGCTACTTGGTTGTGCCATTCAGTGTATGTTGTTCCTGCCTGCATCTTACACCCTGCCACTATATGTTGGACTGTCTCTGAGGCCTTTCTGCACAATCTGCACCTTGGGTCTTGTCTAGTGTGGTATGTGCTGCTATGATCATTGCCTTGGTGCTGTCTTTTAGTCCACCCCTTTCCAGCCACTGGTAGGATTTTCCAATGTCAGCCACCTCAGCTATCTGTCAATGGTACATCCCATGCAGGGTCTTGTCTTGCCATGGCACTTCCTGTGCTTGAACTTCCTCCGATGTCTGCTGCTGCCTCAGGCATTCTCTCAGCAGCTCATCTTTGGGTGCCATCTTACTGATGTACTCCTGGATACTCTGGTTTCATTCAAGACAGTGGCTTTGACACTCACCACACCCCACCCACCCACCCTCCCTCCCTCCCTCCCTCTCTCTCTCTCTATATATATATAATAAATTGATTTCAATTGATTGAGTTGTCGATTGATAATTAATATCAATTGATTGATTGATTTTATATATATAATCAATCTTGGCTTGATTGTAATACAGCCTGGCATTTCAAATAAGGCCAAAGGGATCAGGGGTGCATAAGCAGACTTCAGGCTGATTTGGAATTTATTTTATTAGCAATGCTCTGGTTACTACTTTACTTTAAACCAAAGATCCATTAACTGGATCCAGATGCTAAGCACCAGCTTAGCCAGACAATACACTAAAAATTTAGTAGTCTGGTAGCACCTCTTCCAACTAACAAATTTCTTTAAAAGGCATCAGTTCCCCCCCCCCCGCCAAAGCTGATGTCTTTTAATAAAATCAGTTAGTTGGAAAAGGTGCTACCAGACACGTGATTTTTTGCCACCACAAACTCACCCAGCTCTCCTCCTACAATGACTTTGGAGCACATGCGTAGCTCTGGGACCTGGGATCAATACTAGATCCGAGTTCTCACCTCCTTTCACACACAAATCCACTCTATTCTTTTTCCCCAACGTTATTTTCAGCACTCAAATGAGTTGGATTGGGGTAGGGATTTACAGTGTGGAGACAGAGTCTGTGAACCCTTCTGAACTATCCATAATCCTGCAGGACCACGACTACAATGTGATCTGAGCTTTATCTAAGTTCTATTAATAGATACAGAGATTTGGTTAAATAAGCAACTAACAAAACACTATATTGTCATGTTTTTACGGGACACACTGAGCCAACATTCAGCAGCCAAAATTTCTTGGTGAATGGCCAGAAATCTCCCACTAAATCCCATTTATTTTCTGCCCACATAACTAAAACTTTTTTCTACATTTTTCTAATTTTTGAAAGAACAAGAAAACATGAAAGAATAAAAGAGTAAGATACAATAGTAGAATACAAGTAGGTAAACACGGGATCTAAAATGTCAGGGAAGTTACAGTTTTTCAATATATGCTTTGTTATTTAAGTTATGATGTATACTGCTTTTTCAAGGAGACTCTAAAAGTCGCCATTAGGTTTCAAAGTAAAAATATCTGGTTAACACAGAATAAATCACTAACTATAATTACAGGCTATAAAGTTAGGTCAATGCTAAGGATCTCATTTCTGTTTAAAATTGAAGTATAAATTCTAAACATAAAAAAAGGATGAGGTACAAATCCATAGGGTAAATGATAATTCTTGAAAGGCTTCCAGTTAGAAGTGAATTCTACATCAGATTTATTTTCTAAATACAAGTTTATTCGGGACATTGAAATGTAAACGGAACAGCCCAAAGAATTACATCTCCTTTTCAAAAACCTTTTTAATTTCTTTCTCTTTCACAATCAGATGACAAATGTTGGGCCATTTTTAACACATTCTTCATCACCATTCTTCTCCTCCACCCTCACTGCATAATGGGCAATATAAACATGTTTTTATTGTGATGTATCAACGTTCTACCATCCAAGTAGTTTATTTCATTTTCCTTCTTTAATATTTGTAAGGCCCAAGGGTGCTACAACTGTATATAAAAAGAAAGTGTGGTCACATCTGCATTTAATTAAAAACAAACCCAAAGGATATTGAAACACAAAAGCTAAAAAGAAGCAAGATTTGAGAGGTCAGATAAAAATAACCCCCTAGGAGTTAAGCAAAGTAGAGAAACAGAATTGCTTGGAACCAGAAGATGGTGTTGATGATAGAACATTGATACATCACAATAAGAACATGCTTATATTGCCCATTATACAGCGAGGACGGGGGAGAAGAATGGTGATGAACAATGGGTTAAAAATGGCCCAAAATTTGTCAAGCATCAGGCAGCTCTCTCTGGGAAGAGTGTTGGATAACTGGGCACCACAAGATAGAGGACTTTCTTGGAACTCTGCTTCTAACAATAAGGGCATCCACAAAAGACCCTCTAGGGGAGATTGTAAAACACAGGTAGGCAAATACATAGCACAGAAAGGTGGTCCTTTAAATGTTTAATCCTAAACCAGGAGTGGGCAATTAAGTGGGGAAGTAGGGTTTTGCTTTTAGCACCAATCTTAGTTCCAAGAATGCCTCTGAGCCCTGTGTAGGTTCTACAAGCATTCTTAGAACACAAAACACGTAGGTAGAAGTAAGCGCATAAGCTGTGCCCTGCTGGATCAGACCCCTGGCCCATCTTTTCAGCAGTCTGTTCTCACAGAGGCCAACCAACTGTACAAGGAAGTCCACTGGTCTCCCAGCAGATGGCCTTCAGAGGCAGTCACACTGCCATCAAGGCTAATAGACGTGGATCCCCAGAGCTTCCATGAATCGTTCCAACCTTTTCTTTGAAGCCAGCAAAACTAAGATGGGACAATACAAAACTTCTGGGTGAAGAAACAGTAGGGAGCAACCCACAGCTGGGCCTGCTTCCATTCTAGTTGCCCTTGGCAAGAGCACCCTCAAAACATTTGCAATATTCCCCCTGTGTCCAAGGGTCTGAAAATACTAGCCTCTCCTACAGTAAGTCACGAAAGCCTTTACAGGTCATGGCCATTTTTGGGCTGAGACTCAGAAACAGATTAAGAGGCCAGGCAGCAGCACTATAAGATGCTACTTGTATGGGATGTATTAATTGCCTCAATGGGCAAATACCAATGTCTAGATCAGTGTTTCTCAATCTTGGCCACTTTAAGATGTATGGACTTCAGCTCCCAGAATTCCCCAGCCAGCATGAAACACTGGTCTAGATTATGACAACACCCAACCCAGGTTCACTGACCATGTCAGGGCATAGCACTTACTCCTGCATCTAAATTCTGGCCCCAGAGTGGAAGTCTCCCATATAACTTTGGAATGACCTTGTTGGAAAGACACAAACACACTGGAGAAACTTAACAGAGCCCACACCAAAGTGCCTCAACTCAGCCAGCATAAACAAGAAATTGTTTGCCTCCTACACACTCCACTGATTGATAACACGAAGTCTTTTGTCCCCTTACAAAAACGTCTACCATTCCTCTACCTCCTCCACTTTGAATAATATTCTTCTAACAATACCTTCCCACCTCTTACAAAAGCATGTAAGAGGAGTATTGGGTTGTATGTATGTTCAACTATTAATATTTCTGTTAATGATTCAGCAAGGCACCCCATTCTTATCACAAGATTGTACAGTTAAGGGCACCAAGAGTGAATGACCTCTACCCAAATCACATAGAGACCAAACTGTATGATAGAGAGCTCATCCACATATGTAGAATTTACCACATATGATTTTGGAAAATTGATTATGTGCCATCAAGTCAGTGCTGACTCTTAGCAACCACATAGATAGATCTTCTCCAGGATGATTTATCTCCAACCTGTCCCTTCAGGTCTCCCAACAGTGCACCCATCACTGTTGTAATCAATCCATCCTCCTTGCTGCCAGCCATCCTCTTCTTCTCTATCCTTCCCTCTTTCTCAGCATTATGGACTTCTTATGGATTTCATTATGGATCTGGAGAATGACTTCCTTAAAATGGAACATTTTAAAAGAGGACTAGACAAGGTCTACTGAAGAGTTCTACCAGTGGCTATTAATTATTATGTTTGCCACTAAGTAGACTACTATGGAAAGCAGACGGTTGGACTGAACAGACCATGGGTCCAGAAAAGCCCTTTTTATATGCTTAGGATTACCCAGAAAAGCTTCATGGATAACGGGAACTTAGGACAACAAGAAATGCAAATTTCTCAGACTTCCTGTCCTGCAAAATTTTGTAACTTATAAACCTGAAGATATGCTTCTACCTATCATTAGAGAGCACCAGATCACCAGAATGAAGATAGGCTTTTCTGTATTAGAGTCTGGGTTCCCCAACTGCACTACACCACAGGTTGTTTAGCAAGTCACATTAGCAAATTCACCCAGCGCATTAATCCATGGCCCCTCAAAGTTCAATAACTGGATTCACATAACACCCTAACAGTTTGATCCAACGGGTGAAGCCAGCCAATTTTAACTCAGGGGAAGTTGCCCAGATGCACAAACAACCACCCATGTTGGAGCATTTCTTATAATAATTTTGTATGTTGATTGATTCTGGAATGTCCTTCTGAAGGTACCATCAGAAACCCTGACAGAGAAACAGACACTCATGTTTAAAAAAAGGCCGGTCCCCCAACGTAACTGCCCACCACCACCATTAGCCCTGACGACAGAACTCTCATTTAAGGAGGACACAATCCCACTAGTAACTTAATCCACAGCAGGGCTATTTTACGTGGTGAGCAACTGCTGAGGAATGGGGAATGTAGGTATATTTATCCCTTTAAACATTCGTTCAGAAAGGACATTGCCCCTGGCTGCTAAAAGAACAAGCTCAACAAAGAAATGCTGGATTCTCTTCCACTTGAGGAGAAGTAGGCTTAGCCTGGCAGGGTTCCTCAAATCAGAATGCAAACTGGCACCCCACAAATGGAAACGTAGAAAGAAAGAGAAAGAAGAGTGGGAAGTAAAATGCCCACAAACCAAAGGAGTCATTGGCAACTCTCCAAACGGTCTCTCTCTCTTTGCCGCTTAAAATGGAGAGGAGGAACCAACTTCAAAAATGGGATAAAGGCAATCTGTCTCAGGTGCAATCCCTTCTGCCCCCACTTTTTTTTAAATGGGGGGAGGGTTTGAGAGGATTTCCCCAAGAGGACAGCAGTGCATGTAGGAAGTCATGCCTCATCCTTCTCACTGCTCCTCCTCCAGAAACTGGCTTTGGGACAGTGGATCAAGGCCACGACAAGGTCCCCTATCCATGCCAAACTGCACAACCAATAAGGAAAAGATATTTCTTACCAGGCAGCAGAGCATCAGAAAAAGAAAAGCTTTCTTGCTTGCTTGTCTCTGTTCCAGAACCAAATGCATCCAGAACTGCTCCTTCCAGTTGACAGCAAAAACAAAGAAGCAGGCCAGTTAGGTAGCCCAACTTCATTTGTTGAAGAGAAGAGTTAAGAACTTGAATTTGCACCAAAAAAAGCCCAATTCTGGCCCGAGTTTCTCCAACACACATTCCTTACACAAGCATCAACAAGCTTGTCCGAGGAACACTACCTTATCCTGCTTCTTTTTATGATGGGTTCTAATTCTACATACACTTCCCTGCTTGCCCATACATCCCAGCTTATGACTTCATTCTTTCTCCATCTTTCCCTTTCCACCTTATAAAAACTTATCCTTACCGATATTAGAAATTAAGCACAGCCCTCCCCCTCCATTTCTTGCCCATTTCTGTTTCCTTCAGTTCAAGCGATTATGTCCTGCAAAGAGATACAGAGGATCAAGATGGGCTCCGCAAATCATCTCCAGAAGTTCTTGAAGGAGCCGAATATGAAAGGCACTATGCATTGTTAACAGCTACTGCGCCTTCACATAGAAACCACTCATGGTCACTACTGGGAAGTTGTGCAAGATCCAAGTGTGTGTGTGTGTGTGTGTGTGTGTGTGTACCCAAGTCAGTTTTTGACTCTTAGCAACTGCCTGAACAAGTCCCTGAAGTTTTCTTGGCAAGATTTTCAGAAGCGATTTGCCCTTGCTTATTCTTCCTAGACTGAGAGAGAAGGACTGGCCCAAGGTCACCCAGCTGGCTTCATGCTAAGGTGGGACTAGAACTCGTGGTCTCCTGGTTTCTAGCCTGAGGCCTTAACTGCTATACCAAACTGGCTCTAAGATACAGCTCTGAACATCAGAAGGCAATTCACAACGCCTAAGCCTCACTTGCACAACCTATCATTCGTTGAAGGGGGTGCAACTCTGAGGGGCAGGTGAAGGACCACATGTGACTTGAATGGCTTGCCAGCAGCTGCAGTCCCCAAAGTAGGGGGAGATGGGAAAAAGCAGTGGGCTAAATGTAATACAGTGAAGTATTAACCCAAAGCATAGGTAGTGAGCCTTTTTCAGCCTGAGAATTTATATTCCCTCATGGATAACTTCAGAGGCTGCAGTGTGGCAGTCTTTCCCCACGTCCTATCAAACAGGCTCAAAGAAAGCCTGCTACAGGCTACAACATGAATTCGCTTTGTTTTGCCTCCCAAGCCTTAATCGTTATGCAAGCAGCATTTTTTCCCCCAGATAGGGAGGTCATCACACACAAAGGGAAGAATTAATGAACATGTTCCCATTTCACTTCTGAACTTTATTTATTTAAAAAACACACACTTTCACTGGGATAAAGCTAAAGATTTTTTTTTCTTTTAGGAGACACACCCTCTAGAAAACTCTTACAGGCCATTGAACAGTCAGTTCCACATCGACCCATTTCACCCAGATGCAAGATTGATGAAGAATCAATACCCACAGGTAAGAATACAGTTGAGGTATGAGATCAAGATTAAGGAATTGATTTAGCTCTTCAATCAGAAACATCACTAGCAGGAAATTTGGAAGCAGCAGTTCCAGCAATCTGGGGAAGGCCAGGTGGTGGATCACTAATTTTTAATTAAAATAAATAATTAAACTGAGAGCCACCCATAATTTCCTTTGGATGTCATAAAGTAGCCATATATTTCAGTACCTCGTGGTTCTTCAAAGTCATAATTCGTTTTTGCAAGTACAGGTAGTCCTCGCTTAATAACCATTTGTTTAGCGATCATTCAAAGTTACAACGGTGCTGAAAAAAGTAACTTGCAACTGGTCCTTGCACTTATAACCGTCACAGCACCCCCACGGTCACGTGATCACAATTTGGACGCTTGGCAACCAGCTTGCACTTACGACAGTTGTGCGTAAGCATCCCAGGGTCACATGATTGCCATTTGTGATCTTCCCAGCTGGCTTCCAGCAAGCAAAATCAATGGGGAATTGTGTGATTCACTTAACGACCATGTGATTCACTTAATGACCACCACAAAAAATGTTGTAAAATTGGATGCAGTCACATGATCCCTCACCTAACAACTGCCCCACTTAATGATGAATTTTCCAGTCCCTATTGTGGTAGTTAAGAAGGACTACCTGTATTGATTTAACACTTCTAGTGTGCCATGCTGCTCTCACTAAAAGGAGATATTTGTTTGTTTGTTTGAATTTATTGGCCATCATCCGACTCCAGATGCACTGGTTGCTTCATTAACTTAACCAAGATTCGTTTTATCCTGGCTAATGAAGAACATGTAAACAATAACATTTCTTGCATGGTTCGAAATCATCGTGACTGATGTATGTTCTGGACTTGAAAAGATATGAGATGCATAAAGAAACAGTGACTCAAAAAAGCTGGGATTTCTTGGCAGAAGAAGCTCAAAGGCTTTATTTTTAGGGATTCCACCCGACATCAAATAGTCCAACCCTGGACAGCACTGTGGGTCCCATCTGAAGCCTTCCCCCTCTTTTCCAAGCACAAGGAAGGCCATTGTGGGGTGCAGTTCAGAAGATGGGTTTTAGCAACACAGCTGCAGCACAGGTGGCTTCTTGCACAAACGGGTGCAGCAATTCGGCCAGATCTGCCAAAAGAATTTGGTTGAAAAAAAGAGCCCCCAAGTACATAGCAGATGAAACAGGAGCTGCCGGGCAGCCCCTCCCACTAACATATTGTGCAAAGAAAGGGGTCCCTATGCCATTTTTCCCCCTTCTCCAGCAACAATTCACGCACTGAGCCCAGGGGCTACATCTCTGAGAAGGGAGTACCCCTTCCAACCATCCATAGTTGCTCAAAACTGGGCAGGACTCAAACATAGTCTATTATTTTATTTTTATCCACTATTTTTTACCAGATCAGCCCCTCCACAGATAAGCCAACCCTTGCATTTTTAACCAAAATACCATGAAAAATGCGTCACCCCCAGATAAGCCAACCCATGAAATTTTCTTACGTTTTAATTTTCACAATTGGCCTATCTATATGCAACACTCAAAGGGGCCTAAATAATAGAATATTAAGAATCTAAGTATATTACATAAATACCATTGTATGGAAATAACATTGCATTAAACTGAGAAGATGGAGCAATAGATGGTTATAATATAAATAAATTATATTTCTATATTTATAACTAAATATAAATAAACTTATATTTATATAAATATATTTATATTTAGTTATAAAGGTAAAATTTATAAATAAATATTTATATATTTATATAAATATAACTGTAATATAAAATATGGTTAGATTTAATAATATGTTAAAAGATTAAACTAGTTGCATATTAACACTTTATGGGTGTATCTTTCGCTTCTTCAAATGTCACTCATTCAATTACTGTTCTGTATATTTTTTTTTCCTGATTATATTAGCACTGTTACATTTTTGGTTATACTTCATCTGTTTATCCTTCTGGTTGTTATATCTCACCAATAAAATATTTTTTTTAATAAAATAAAATAAAAAAGTATTACTGCATATACTGGTGGATAAATCCATTTGCAGACAAGCTGAACCCAATATTTCAGGTGTATTTTGGCACCTAAAATTCTCAGCTTATCCATGAGTACATACAGTATTTGTTTGTTTGTCTGGGCTTATTATATTATTATCATTTAGCCTTATTACAATTCTTTTATCTTATTTAAAACAAAGGTATAATTTCAAGAGATACTATCTATGAAGAAACAGATAATTACTGAGGTTGTACAATTATTACTCAACATGTCATTCATAAAGTTTCCAAACAGAGCAGATGAAGTTATTCTGATGACATCAAAAAGTATACATTTTGGAGCTTAATGCCAAAATCTCCACTATTTGGTTGTTTATAAAAGTTAAAGAAAAGAAAAAAGAAAAACAACACCCCTAAAAATAGTATAGGTAAATATTTAATTTCTGACTTTCTCCTTCTTTGCACACCAACTGATTTGCCGTGCCTGTTGGCATCAGCTTTAAAAATCATACTCTAAATGGGTTTTATAAAGTCACCTCCATTGCCATGGCAACTTAAGGTGACATACACCAGGTACTGTAGTAAATACCTTGAAAAAAAACAGAAGCAGCCAAGATAAATCAATCACAATTGATTCTTACGATTAACATCTTTGCAAACTTCATCCCCCATTTGGGGATGGGTCTTCTACTTCAACTTTTATCAAGATTAGATTTCCTGGGAAGGGGAGTGGCAAGTCTGGGGATTTTCCCTTGGAGATATAATGGTCTGTGAGAATGTCCTTGAGACAGGAGGACGAGGAGCTATAGATTAGGCAATGGCCAGATAAGCAGCAGCTGAGCCCGGAGAAGGAATGGGGGTGTGGTAACCGTCTCAGAAAGGACCCCCCCAGGGCTGTAAAGGCGAGAGATGTACTTTCAGACTTGCAAGACTGTCAGCCCTTTGAGGTAGTCCAGATAAGAAGCATCAACCATGAGTACCAACACTACCTTTATTGTAAGGTTGCAGTAACAGAATCTGGCAAGTCTGTAAATACAGGTGTTTTTTTTCCCATCCATTCAATCACGTCCGATTCTTGGAGACTGCCTGGACAAGTCCCTGCAGTTTTCTTGGCAAGATTTTTCAGAAGTGGTTTGCCATTGCTTCCTTCCTAGGGCTGAGAGGGAGTGACTGGCCCAAGGTCCCCCAGCTGGCTTTGTGCCTAAGGCAGGACTAGAACTCACCATCTCCCAGTTGCTAGCCTGGTGCCTTAACCACTAGACCAGTGTTTCTCAACCTTGGCAGCTTGAAGATGTGTGGACTTCAACTCCCAGAATTCCCCAGCCAGCATGGCTGGCTGGGGAATTCTGGGAGTTGAAGTTCACACATCTTCAAGCTGCCAAGGTTGAAAAACACTGCACTAGACCAGACTGGCTCTCTAAATATTGTACTGTACTGTATATAAATGAGAGAGAGAGAGAGAGAAACAATACAATTCAGATTTTAATATTAAGTAATTAGCTTAAGATTGAAACCAATACTTTGATGTGAGTTGCAGCAGTTCTTTTTTAACGTTATATTTAACTTTGGATGAAAAAGCCAAATAATTCTACACTTGTAATATTGACAACCTAAATGGTAATTAATATTGATAGATTTTTTTTTCTTTCCTCTATTTTCAATATTTTAAGGCAGTGCTTCTCAACCACGGCAACTTTAAGATAGGTGGACTTCAACTTCCAATGTAATGTGGGACGAGCTGGAGTCCAAAATATTTGAGGAGTCCAAAACATTTGAGGAGCACCAAGATGGCACCTATAACTATGCCAAACGCTACTTAAAAATTATAAGTGAAGGTCCCACCGATAGCCTTCTATGTAGCAGAGCACGAGAAACAAACAGAACAAATCCAAAGAAGACACATGCCAGTATCAGTCAGGAAAACTGAGGTTCATGAAGATAAGGATAAATTAGTTTCTACATCTGTTAAATAAAGAATCCAGTCTTAGGAGAAAAAATACAATCTTATAGATAAGAGACTGCAGAATAACAGTTGTCCGATGAGGTTTAAAAAGTCAGGATGTGAAGGGAAGCACGTAGCTGGCACGGAAAAGGTTTTGAGATTAGCCCCCAGGATAATTCAGACGAGTACAAACGCATTGCAGCAACCCAGAACACCAGAAAAAGGAAACAGACCGCCTATACAGCAACTCCCAACAAAATGGATAGCCGCACAACTTTATCAAAAAGTGCCTGACCACTCAACCCACTACAGCACAAGCAACACAAGCTATGAAAAGGATAACACTGCCATATATCAAAAACATCTCAGAAACATCCAACAGACTATTACAACCCAACTAAAGCCCTCCAAAACATCTTAAGTAAACCAAAAGACCCAGAAGCCCAAGGAGAACAAACAGAAGTCATCTACAACATGCAGTGTAAAGACTGTAACAGCCACTATGTAGGACAGACAGGCAGAAGACTAGCAGAGCGCATCCATGAACACCAACAAGCAGTCAGAAGACACGATTAAAACTTCTTAATCTCACAACAGATGGACAGACTCAACCATAGTTTCAATTGGGAAACTGTGAGCATCCCAGATCAAGCTAAATCCAAAAATGCGAGGGAATTCCTGGAAGTGTGGCATTCAGACAAATCAGCCATTCATAGACACGTAGAGATAAACCAACCCCACACTCACCAGCACTGATGATGTTACCTAGTCAGGTAATGAAATGTCTGCAAGCAAACCACCAAACTCAGAGACCACCAAGGATTTCCCAGGATAATCTCCAATTTAAAAAAAAAAAAGAGGCAGCAGAATTGGACTACAGTAATGGAGCACCAATTGGGCAAAATGATTCCAGAGTCTGACTCAGTAAATCCAGTTTGCTATGATCAAGGATGAATTATAAAAGTGCATGATGAAAGTTGTGATACATAATAACTAAAACAAATTTTTTTAAAAAATTTATCTGTAAGGAAGATGGAGACAATATTAAGCAAGGCCAAAGTGAATGACCACAACACATGCACCCAGATGAACTAAAACACTGAATTACTTACACCTCTGATTAGGTTTTTTTTATATATATAATTTAGCATGTAGTGTAAATCAAGCCTGCTTAGTCAGAAGATGATTGAGCGTATTGCGTAAACCTAGGAAATGAATTAATCCAGTAAGTTGTATACTGTGTGTGGTATAGTGTATATTTATATTTAAATTAGAGGAAAGAGAAATTAAATCAACAGAAATAGTTAAAGCAAATATAAAGGCCGGAGAAGAAATGCAGAAAAAACCAGAATACCAGCTCACAACGAACCATTCTAGAAATAAACAGCAGTTCCTCATTTGTCTACAAAAGAAACAATGGTTTAACCACATCGTTTCTTATGCTGGTAAACACCAAGGCTGTAACTGGAAGTACTTGTATTGGTTTTTTAAAAATCAGAAGGCATTAGTCTTTTTCTGACTAGCATAAGCTTTTTGATTTTCAGTATTAGTTGGAAAAGGTGCTACTAAACTGATTTTTATTATAAAAATATTAAAATTTTATTAAAAGACATACAATTCGTTAGTTGGAAAAGGTGCTACTAGACTCCTGATTTTTAGCTATCATAGACTAACATGGCTCCTCTCCTACAATATCTTTGTTTTATTAACCCAAACATCTGATCCTCTACCAGTCTTCACTCAGTGTAACATGGCAATAATGAGGGATGGAAGAGAATTCAGAGCACACATCTTCAACTGAAATATAGATGAGCTGATTCAAGTTGAATTATGTTACACCATATTGGATATCAAACAGGTTTTTAGCTACACCAAGACCCTATGGGAACAGAAAGTATTTATTGGCAGTACAAGAACCATGGGTAATGCAGATCCAAATTTTAGTACTTTATCGTTTTCAAAAATGGCGTAAATGACAAGTTGTGAGAATTGGTGGAGAGGCTGGGAAAGAAATGGAGAAGATTGTAATAGACAAGACAGATGATTGCTTATCTCATATATGACAATTCAGCCCAAGGTGAAGAAAATCTGGGACAGTATTTTCAAAGTATTCAGAGCAGTGTTTCTCAACCTTGGCAACTTTAAGATGTCTGGACTTCAACTCCCAGAATTCTGGGAGTTGAAGTCCAGACATCTTAAAGTTGCCAAGGTTGAGAAACACTGATTCAGAGAGATGCTGCCTTAATTAACCCACTACAAATGACCCTGGGAAGCTCCTGTTAGAGTTTCCAGAATTCTGTATTTACCCTAGATGAGTACTAAAGACAGCCTACTAAAATCTGTGTCAGTTTTGCTTCCTTGGCAAGAGAGTCTTAAGTCCACGAGATCTTTGAGCTGCAACATGCAGAAAAATGGCATTCATGCTATACAGCTACGTGTGTCTCAGTATTATAGAAAGAAAGGAGATCATTCCAGTTGCAAGTCCTCCAGCTGATCAGTTCTCTTTCCCACCACATACGTATGGAGAAAGGACTGACATGAGGGAACTGTTTTTGTTCTCCAATGGAAAGGTAACAAAGACCCTTCAGAAGGACCACTGGATGACCCACAGAGGATCGAGGCCTTAAGACACTGGTTCTTAAACTGTTTGACCCAATTACCCCTTTTCCCAGTCTTGAATAATGTCATTGGCCCCACAAAAAAAAAAAAAGACTGTTGTTTTACACAAATATCTCAGCAGCAGTCGTCCCAAACTGGATCCTTGACTCACGAGGAAACCATGGCAAATTGCTCCATTACCCCCAGTTTACCCCAGTGTCTTATGATAAGGAGCTTTGCTGAATCACACTCAACCACAGAGCGGGAAGAGGGGAACATCTCCCCATAGCTCGATGAACTATTTGGTCTGATTTTGATTTTGACATCTGATCTTGGAAGAAAGGCACAATGGTGCACTAAGATTTCTCTGTAAAGGAGTTGAAGATGCTCTTGACACCTGTTGGGCATCATCCCCTTGAGACCAGAAGCATGCGCACTGGCAAACCAGAGAAATGACATTGGGATTAATGGGGAGAAAAAAGGAAGGTGGAGCCATGGGGGGGAGGCCGTGTTTAAACACAAAAATGCTAGAAACCAGGAGAGTTTGAGTTCTAGTCTTGCCTTAGGCATGAAGCCAGCTGGGTGACCTTGGGCCAGTCCCTCTCTCTCAGCCCTGGGAAGAACCCAAGGCAAGGGCAAACCACTTCCAAAAAACCTTGCCAAGAAAACTGCAGGCACCAGTCCAGGAAGTCACAAGGGGTCAACACTGACTCAGAGGCACCCAAAACAATAAATAAATAAATTCCCTTAAAAACCAAGATATATTTCTAGAATGGGGGGTCCTTGTCTTTAAATTTGATTTCCTCTTCTGTTAACACAAGCTGATGGCTGACTATTATTATAGGTAATAGGCCACTATTTGTGGTTGAATAAAAGCTACCGCTGGTCAATAGGAGATATGGACAGGCCAACAAATACACTTCCCATTTTCAAGCCACAGAATGCCATGCGTGGCCAACAGAGACATGTTCAAGGTAGCTGGAAAGTTTCTGCCAACTGCCTTATGCCAAGTTCTGGGGGTGTTTCTTAGTATTTAGCATACTAAATACAATGCATTGTTATGACTTCAATGCAAGATTGTCAACATGTCGATAGATGCACCAAAGCTAGAATGCTACAATGCCAGGGAGGAGACCATGTTCTCTCCACTGATGGAAAGTCTGTAGCTTTTCTTCTTCCACATTGTGCCTTTCTGACCAAGCTTCCCAAGAAAAATCTAGAGCTCAGCACAGACTCTCAGTGCACACAAAATCAATGAATAAATTAAAGAAACCAATAAGCTAAAATGGCATCGTGCTTAAGGTGTTGGACTAAGACCAGGGAAACCTAGGTTCTGGTCCCCGCTCATCCACAGAGGTTCCCTGGGAGACCTGGATCCAGTTTCTCCCTTCCAAGCCAAGAACCAGTGTGGTCCCGTAGTGAAGGTACTGGATTAGGAGTGGGGAGATCCAGGTTCTAGTCCCCCCTGAGCCTTAGAAGCTTGTTGGTTAACTTGGAGTCTCCCTCTCAGCCCCAGACCCAATGTGGGTAGCAGAGAAGGTACTAGACTAGGAGTGGGGAGACCCAGGTACTAGTCCCCATCAGCCACAGAAGCTCCCTGGGGGCCTTTGGGCTAGTCCCTCCCTTTAAGCCCAAGAACCAGAACATTTAGATGGTGAAGATGGTGGACTAGGAGTGGAGAGATCCAAATTCTAGACCATCCTCAACTAAGGAATCTCCCTAGATAACTTTGGGCCAGCCACTCTCTCTCAGTCCAACCTTCTTCACAGCATTGTTCCTGTGGGAGAAAAACAGGACGGAGCACTACATAGGTCACCTTGAGCCCTTGAAGAAAAAAAATGGGATATAAATCAAAGACATAAAGAAAGAAACATGTTAAAATCTTCAACATCTCCCAAATATCATGAGCCACCCAAAGTTGAGAACTGGGGATACCAAGATCAATACGTCAGGATTCATATGTACAGATACAATACTGGGGCACAGGGACTTTATTTTTCCACAACACTTGGTTATTTCTTAGGCAGTGAAGAAATGTAAAGAAGTGATTCTCAAGGACAAAGCTACAGAAGAAAGCTGGTTTGAAGACTCCACAAAAAGCAATATTTATTAAGGGCTGGGTCTGGATTCAGAAGAGACAAAACTAATACACCCATCCCTGGTACCCAAGGAAATATAAGCTTCACGGTCAGCTCCAGATAATGTGATTGGACAAGGCAAACTAGAGAATCTGGGAGAGTTAGAAAGCACAACTCAGCCAGGAACATCATCTCATGTTCCTTTCACAACTTTTTCTGACGTGGTTTTTGAGCCCTGAGACAACATTTAGACATGGAAGTTACACAGACCCATTGCACCTCTGTGTAAGAATCTAACAGTAGTGAGTAAACCCAGAGAAATAAGTGAACATGTTGGCAGAAAACTGCAATTCACTACAAATTGTTAACAAGAGAAGAATTTATTAACTAGAGCAGAGTTTCTCAAACTTGGCAACTTTAAGATGTGTGGACTTCAACTCCCAGAATTCCCCAGCCAGCCCTGTTCCCCAGCCATATATCTTAAAGTGGCCAAGTTTAAGAAACACTGAACTAGAGCAGCCATTTACCAATGACTTAAAATTACAAGAGAGAGAGAGACAAGAACTCTTAACCATACGCTAGATAGAAATATAAAAGAAATCGGCAACGATTGGCACCATGTAAGAAGGCATAGGGTTTTTAATAATTGGTAAGTTTATTATTACTTATGATGATGATCTATTAAAATTTATCTTATGGAGAGCTATGAATGGTAACTGCCAGTAAGCAACCACCATCAGAAAGGCCGAATGAACCGAGATAATCTCAGTCTCTACAACTAACAGGATATGGAGAAAACAGGATACAGATTCAACTGAGAAAAAACACTATTATTCAAGTCCACATAATATGAGTGCAGTGACCATACATCCCTTATTATAAAGGACAGTCCTTTATTTCAGAAAGCTGTCCTTTAGATTTATTTAATTTAATTATTTACTTTCTCGGTTTGGCTCTTGAATTTTCCTTTCTAAAGCAAAGTTATAAACGTAAACCATTTTTTTAATCGATTTGTCCCTTTTTCAGGTTTGTCCTTTTTTTCCCAAGAAAATATGGTCACTCTAATGATGAGCCATGTTATAAAACTGGTTTATTTCCAAGAAATCACAGCTAGGGTTAACCACAGTTTGTTGAGTTCAGATGAAGAAGGCAAGCTGCAGTGAATAAGAAAAGAAGCAAATGCTTTCAAGCTCTTCTGTGACATTACTACAATTTAGTATTTATGTAGCATTTTTTCTAATTTGGTATGCATTTAAATCTAAGTAGAGCACAAACCTAAGAGGCAGACAAGGGGCACTTCAGATCACGGCTACTGTGCTCATTTTCATCACGATTAATCACGGTTTAGCTAAGATTCCTTCAAATGTCCTGCCCTTGAAAAACAAGCTATTTTCCAAAAAGATGCTTCTGAATTATCAAGTTTGCGTAGTGTGACACAAAGGCTTAACGGATTTTTGATTTTTTTAAAATTAAAAAATAAAAATTCTCAGAATCACCCGTCCTATTTTATTTTTATCTTGTTCTGCATCCAGTGGGCTAAGTTAAATGGATCTCTTGCCTCACCCAGCCTTTCGCTTATGTAGAGATCTGAAGGCCCATTTCATTAATCCTCAGCCTTAAGTTTCAGCCACTACAGCATCCAGTTTTCTGTACAGTCTTAAAATTGAATAAATGGCTTTTCCTCTGCACTGCTCAGTCCCCGTAATTCTCTGCTCCCTTCCCCTGAGAAACACATCCAAGTTTCACCATTTGGAAAGCAACGGAGAAGTCATCCAGATCCAGCATTCTGAAAAAAGGGGAAAACATGGCTGTTTCTGCCAAGCAAGCATTGGACGAGACTGCATTCCAGCTGATTAAAACAATTACAAGAGAAGCAGCCAAGAATTACATCAAACTTCCTCTCTGCACCACCCCAGTTCTTTTCCTCCACCTCCACCCACATATTTCATGCAGCCTTTCAGTGCTATTTGTACCATGCGCAAGTCATGCATGCCACTCCATGGAGGCTGCGCTGAGGACAGGATCCCAAAGTCCTCCAAGAGTCAGGAATGCAAAGCCAGCACTGCTTAAAATGCAGGAATACTGTATTGGAATGTGGGGATGGCCTTGGAAATCTTGTTTCTAACATTGGAAAGATGGAAGGAAAGAGAAGAAGGGGGCAATCACCAGCAAGGTAGATGGACTCAGTTACAGTGGTTGATGGAAGACCTGAAAGACCAGGTTGGAGACAGATCCTCGAGACAATTCAGAAACAAGATTTCCAAGGCCCCCAGGGAGCTACTGTGGCTGATGGGGACTAGTACCTGGGTTTCCCCAGCCTAGCCTAGCACCTAGCACTCCTAGCCTAGCACCTTCTCCACTACCACTCATTGGCTCTGGGTTTGAGAGGCAGGGACTTACTCCAAGTCAACCAATGAGCTTCTATGGCTGAGGGGGGACTAGAACCTGGGTCTCCCCACTCCTAATCCAGTATCTTCACTACTGGATCACACTGGTTCTTGGGGATGGCTTTAAAAATCTTGTTTCTGAATTGTCTCAAGGATCTGTCTCCAACCTGATCCTTCAGATCTTCCATCACCACTGTAACCAAGTCCATCTACCTTGCTGGTGTCGTCCCCTTCTTTTCTTTCCTTCCATCTTTCCAACATCATAAACTTCTCAAGGGTGCTTTGCATCATGTGTTCAAATATATAACTTGAACCTGCCCTGAGATCCATTCTAGATCTGTTCCGTTTTGTTTTCTTGGCTATCCACAGAATTCTGAAGAAGCTTCTTTTGAAAGCATCAATATTCTTTCTATTGTCTTAAAAAAAAAAATCCAACTTTTGCTTCCATGGAGTATCCCAAGGAAAACCACTGAAAAATACTGTTGAGCCAACTTTAGGGCTTATGCTGTTTTCCAAAGGTTTCCTCTATCAAAATGGTAAAGAAACTATGCCACCAATTTGCAACCCCTGGAGTTAGAGAGGTGGTTTTGGAGGTTGAAAAAAAGAGGGACAGGAAGGGTGCAGGCACTCTGGATGTCGTGTTGCTCATCCCTAAAAGGAAGTGGAATGACTGCCCCACAGCAGATACAACTCTTAGATTAAAATGATCCAACGATCCAATTTAGCTTGTCAGTGGAAGACCTTCCTACATTTTATAACAGGAATAAAAAAGGCCACTTCTCTAACCCACCACATGCTCGGGCTAGAATTTGATAAGAGATGGTGTGATATCAAAGAAATGGTATTTCTTCCCCTCTTTCTCTCTGCAAAGGTCCCTTTAAACTGCTTATAGCTAGCCAAAACAAATTCAGTTTTATCAGTACAGAAAGCCACATTACCCATTCAGTAGCTATTGGAGTTCCCAGGACTATCCAGCCTGCTAATAAACCCTAATTGGACTCCAACTTGCTACCATGAAGTGATGATGAGGAACATTAACGGTGACACTTCATGCTTTAGCAACATTCTATTCTCCCACAGCATTCTACCACTGAGAGCCATAGAGATTTTTTGGACTAATGCTAAGCTAGACTCAACAGTCAGTTCTTTAAAGTCTCTATGTGTTTATTTTATGCTGGTCAACGTCCAACCTAAAGTTGTTGCATTGTAAAGGGAGAAGCATTTCCCAGTTAAATCTTTAAAGCCTATTCCCCAAGGGAGAGAGACATGCAAAGCAGCCAGTTGTATCACTGAAAAGTCTATAGATTTTCAGAAGGGCTAGCAAGCCCTGGAAATTAAAATAAATAGCAAGGCTGACAGAGCTCTAGTGGGAATGGATGTTGATCTAGGACAGTGTTTTTCAAACTTGGCAACTTTAAGACGTGTGGACTTCAACTTCCAGAATTCCCCAGCCAGCTGGCTGGGGAATTCTGGGACTTGAAGTCCACACATCATAAAGTTGCTAAGTTTGAAAAACACTGATCTAGGATCATTAGATGGGGCTTTCTGTGGATGAATGAGAACTTCAGAACACTTGAGAAAGTTGGGACAAAAAAGAGAGATGGTCTCAAAAATAGATAACGCAGAATATGCAACTCTTTCAGAATGAGATGTTCTGCATGGGATATCTAAGAGCAGTAGATGAACTGACAAAATTGTAGAGGGAAGTAGAGAAAGCTAAATTGTTTCTTTTACTCTGGAACTCTTAGTGATGGGGACACGGTGAGGTCCCAATCTTTCTAACAAGACTCAAAGGAGTTAAATGTATCTGCAGGTCCCAATCTTTCTAACAAGACTCAAAGGAGTTAAATGTATCTGCAAAGGCCAGACTGTGAGGAAATGCAACGGCAATGCAAAAAATGCCCTTTGCACCATGCACTGCTTGAGGTCTAGGCTTCCATCCAAGTCCTACAAGACAAAACCACCTCTGTTTCACATGGGAATTAAATCATTTAAAAGAGAGAATCTCTCCTTGTTATGGCAAGGTTACAGTCCCATCTACCATCTTCACAGATACCCAAACGGGGGCAATATTCCTCAGAATTTCAGCACATACCATAGCAAGAACCCAGCCATGTCCCCCACGTTTGTAGCTCATGTTAGATAAGTCAGATGCCCAGCACCAAATCAATACTCAAATGCTCCAATGCTCCTACAACCCAAGAGATATCTAACACGCAGCCCCAAAAGCACAGGTTACGCCCTCTCCCCAGTCCAAAAGTCATGACGGCATTATAACTCATGTGACAACAGGAGAAATTATTGGCAGCGCTCGTAGTAATATTTTTTATTTGGTCCACATTTACCCCTAAGCGCAGTACAACATCCACAACAAAGTAAGATACACGTGCTTATACATATATTAATAACCAATTTAGCAAACATTCTCTCACCCCAGCAATAGCATAACTAAAAACGGTATTGGGTTCTGCCCCCATCCCCACCCCCAAATGTCTTTTCAGTTTCATGACAGACCTGAAAAAATATGCATTTAAGGCCTTTTTTTAAACTTCATGAGATCAGATTCCAAATGTAGTTCAGGGGGGAATTAATGAACAACACGACTGGACAATAATCAATGTAACTGGGTTTAATTCTAATTAAAGATAAATGTGAATTATCAAATCAAACTTATTTTTTTCTCACCACTCCAGCCTTGGAACACTATTCAAAGCCACGTGTGACCCTCGGTCTGAAATAGTGAAGCAAAAGCACCATAAACTGAAGGACTTCACAGGGAACAGACAAACTTTGGGGGCAGTGTGAGAAAGTAGATCCAAGTAATGAACCTATTTCAGATCTGAGTTCCCAATTAAACTCAGCCAGGGATCTGCTGTTTTTTAGCAGAACATGATCACATCCCCAAAATAGGAGAGAAATGTACCATGAAACAAGTTATACCTCAGCAACAAAGAAAAAATAGCAACATTTCAGCCAGCTGAAATAGACTGATCCTTCAACACCCCTCTTGCTGCACTAAGTGATGACCCACTGGAAAGATCTTCTAACAAGTAGCCAACAATCTTTCTGCTTGTTAGTTTCTGCTTGTTAGTTTTGCAAACTAAGGGATACTAGTCCAGTGTTTCTCATGGCTGGCTAGGGAATTCTGGGAGTTGAAGTCCACACATCTTAAAGTTGCCAAGGTTGAGAAACACTGGTATAACCAATAGAAACTAGACTGCATCTGTCCCCACCTGTCGTCCCACCATGCACCATACACATGTACTACTTTCCACTAATGTTCTGGTTCATATAAATCAGTTTTTCAAACTTGGCAACTTTAAGATGTGTGAACTTCAACTCTCAGAATTCTGGGAGTTGAAGTCCACATGTCTTCAAGTTGCCAAGTTTGAGAAACACTGTACTAAGACCATTCAGATCCAATTCCTATGCCACTTAATGGACATGAACAGGACTTCACAATGATCTATATGGTGGATTTGGTCCACATAGTATGCTAAATCATGATGGAGTGAATATTGGCTGATATTGAATATTGGGTGGCTGATCCACACAATTGGCTAAGAAGGGCAAAGAAACCATTTTTAGAGTTTAGTCAGTGCATGAAACTAATCCACACTCATTTCCCATCCTGCAACGCTGAGCAACTTAATATGTTCATTTTGGATTACTTAAATCTAGTAGGTGATATCCTCTGATATTTGAAATTATATTGCATTTAGCATAACAAGCTTGTTTTGTTACCGCAAGAACAAGTGACAAACTCCAATTCAAACCAACCACAGAAGACCCTTCCACGTTTCTTTAACCATCCAGGGGGAGCTCATACTAACCATTTTCCAAACAAATCTGGGTTAGCGTGATATCCAAAGGGGATCTAACCCCTATTACTTTCACTATGATACAAGGGTTTCCGGGCATAAACAGCCAACATTCTTGGTTCTGCTTTCACATCAGCCACCGCTTTTCTCCTCAAAACTTCACTTCATTGCCAGGACTGACATTTAAAGGAAAAAGAAAGCTAAATGCATTTGGGCCTTTTAAAAACAGTCTTGTTCTCCTTAAGCAACTCATGAAATCATTAACCAAGGTTGCCTCCCCACCAAGGAACACACCAAGCTTGTGGGGTGCCCAGGGTTACAATCTTAGAGGCGGATCATTTATAAACGATGCTTCATCCAAAGGTTCCCCAGGAGAAGACACTAAAGATAGGCAATATCAGTCACACTGAACCT
Organism: Python bivittatus; assembly: GCF_059951505.1. Taxonomy (NCBI): domain Eukaryota; kingdom Metazoa; phylum Chordata; class Lepidosauria; order Squamata; family Pythonidae; genus Python; species Python bivittatus. Next base: position 1,419,920 of record NW_028277066.1, on the reverse strand, counting down.
CTCAACATACTAAGTTCATCAGCTTAATCTTTCTTAATCTTTCTATCACAGACCATTTTATTTAATTAATTAAATTTAATTTATATGCCATCCATCTCCCCCAGAGGGAGACTCTGGGTGGCTATCAAGGGATTTAGATCCTCCGCCTGGCTGGGAGATCCCCTTGAATGAGAAATCCCCTTAGGGTTAGGGTTGATTGCGAAAAAGGAAATAGAGAGAAAACAAGGGAAGGAAATAAGCTCTGACAAAGAATTCTAAATAAAACCCGAACAGCTAACCCAGATAGAACTACCTATTTATTAATTCCTAGAATAAGAGTTTAGGTTTCAGTCCATGTGCATGGTGGGATGATAGGTGGGGACAGATGTTGGGGCATAGCAAACCGGAAAACTTCTAGTGGATAAACAACTCTTGGTGGAATACTAAAGATGCCATCTTGTTTCTACTGGTTATACCAAGGTTTCTCAACCTTGACTACTTTAAGATGTGTGGACATGCTGGCTGGGGAATTCTGGGAGTTGAAGTCCATGTGTCTTAAAGCATGTTGGCTGGGGAATTCTGGGAGTTGAAGTCCACGTCTTAAAGCATGCCAGCTGGGGAATTCTGGGAGTTGAAGTCCACACATCTTGAAACAGCCAAGGTTGAGAAACACTGGCTTATACCACTGTGTACATGAGATCATATAGGAGAAGGGTTTTTGGAGGGGAGAGGTGGGGGGGGAAGCAAAGCTGAATTCAATTTATTCAAATCTGGGATCAATTTATCAGATGGTTTAGGAGGCACTGTTGTAGCATGCCAAAATTAGGGGGTTGATGCAATCAATAAAATCATCATAATAAATAAAAGATGTGCCAAGAGGCAATGAAAATAAAATATACAAGTTTATGAAAGTACCCAAAAATACATTGTTTGGAATTACCATATGTGAATCATTTACATTTATTTAGGCACATCCCCATTTATGTGGGGTACATAAGAAAGTTTTAAAAGCAATGCAAAAACTTGGTTTGGAAATACACCAAGTTCCTTGCTCTGTGTGTGTGTGTGTGTGTGTGCGCGTGCATGTGTGTGTCAGATTTTCTATACCAGAGTAATTCTAGGGACATTTTTTTTAAAAAAATGGCAATTATGGTTTCTCAAAATAAAATGCTGGGCCATCATCAGAGTGAAACGTTTTATAAATATCGACTATCACCAAAACATCCCTCTGAACTGCGATTTTTATAACACTTATTTTACAAAGTGAAACTGAGAAGCCATGAGAAAAAGAAATGTACAGGTGGCTAAACACGTAGACCAATGCCAGGTATGAATCTTAGATTCCTATTTTCGACCACAGAAGCTCCTCGTTTTTAGGAACATACAATCCTAGTACGTGACAAATAGAAACAGGGGATGTTTTGATTTTTACCCCAGGAAAATTCATTCACTTGACAACCAAGCTTTTTCATGCAATCAGGAAAGAACTTAGAACTCTGTCCAAATACTGCTGAGCAAACAGTACACGTGTCAAAAACCGCAGAAGAGCAGAGTCAGTTCAGATTAAACGCCCCTAAAGGAAGAAAAAGTCACTCGTGAATGCCCCATTTGATGATTAAGCGGTTGGTGGACAGAGTCGCAAATACCTCACTGAATTTATGGAATGCAACAGCTGTAGCTTGTGTATTTCAACACCCATGGTCTGAAGCAGATGGGAATGTTTCTTTGGTGGGTTCACAAATGTCGTCAAACTGTTCGCCCTCAGCCAAAGGAGCTCTTGCTCGAACTGGAAAACCGTTCGTGGAAATAATGCAGGGAAAATATTTGAGGTCTGGAATTCGAGCCCAAAGCAACATCGCAGAGCAGGTATTCTAAGATATCCCATGATTTTATTCCTGCTATGATGACGACATAAAGGAGAGATATCGGAGGGAATGCGGACATCTCCTCACTTCGAAAGAACTTTTCTTAAGTCACAATCCTGCGCAACACTATCATCACTGCCGTTTTTATTCCTCCCATACAAAGAGAAGATGATTAATAGGAGGGCAGAGCGAAGTCCCCGATGGCCAACTGTCTGATAGACTCTGTGTCTAGATGGATTTATCCCTGGCTTGTTTCAGACTTCCTCTTCTGTAGGTGTTACTGCTGACTTTAAATTAGCACTGCAATTTAATACTCAAGGTCTAGTTATAAAATTGAGGCTTTCCTGGGGAACATCTGAACCACACACATTTAGGTGCTATTAGAGGAATGATGGCAGTGCCATAAATGGGTCTCGCTATGAGTGCTCTTTTGGATAGATCTCAACTATCGTTCACTCATGTTTGTCCTACTCCTGGACAAATGTGAAGCACTCTCGTTGCCTTGTTCATGGAAACTTACAAAGGGAAGAACCCACCTTGGACATCAGTGTGGTTATGTTTTAATTAAGAGGATGGCAAAATCAGGTAACTAGTTTCATCTGCAAAAAGGTCCTTGCAAAAATTAAAAGTCAAACAGAAGCCAATCTCTGTCAATATCAGGGGCAAGAAAAGTCTGCAGCTGGAGGAAATCTAAGTGTGTGTGTGTGTGTGTGCACACGCACATGTGCATGCAATAACAGGACTGAAGCAAAACATTTTTTCTAAAATACAAGCAAAACATCTCCTGGTTAAGATGGCAAATTGGTTTCAGAAGCAGAAATATACTGTTCAGGTAATGGTAGATAAAACTGTCATAAAAACTGGGTATTCTAATTAACATCCTTCTTTACTCAAAATGTTCACAGCCCATACTGAGCCAACCCATGCTGGCTGGGGAATTCTGGGAGTTGAAGTCCACACATCTTAAAGTTGCTAAGGTTGAGAAACACTGGCCTAAAGACTAATCAGATGCATGGATAATTTAGGAGATGATGGATAATCCAACACAATCAGTGGAATTGATTTTAATTAATTGACTTTAATTTCGCCTTAATTCTAGCAGTTTCTGTTCTTGCTGTTTTATCATTTCTATGTTTGATTTGCGGTAAACTGCCTTGAGTATTGTACGGCCAGAACAGGAGAATATAAAATAAGAAATACAGGTCGTTCCCAGTTTAAGAAGTTCCAAGGTCTGTCCTTAAGTCAAATTTGTATGTAACATGGAACAGTATTATTGTATAATATTATATAAGTAGTATCGTGTAATGAACTCAAACCATTGTGTATTTAACTCAAATCATTACGTATTTAACTCAAATTTTGCTACCATACGCTCCATTCTTAACTATGGGTCTGTAACCCGGATGTTCTTAACCCGGGGACTACCTGTAGTTGGAAAGAAAAGTTCAATTTTTATTTATTAATTAAATTTACACCTTGCTGTCCTGTTAATCCTTCTAATTGCCAAATATTTGAAACTGGCATCAACACAGAACATGATGCTTTTTACTAACTGATCCCGAATAATAACTAATAAACCCTACCAAAAAGAACTAAAAAGAAGTTGGCTGGTCTGTAATTTAGTGCATCACATAAAGTCTCAGAAAGAATAAAGCAAAGTAGAGATACTAGGGATAAAGCAGACGTTAACTTTAAATTTAATTTTAAAAATTGTGGCAGGATTGTATGCAGAAAAAATAATACATCCTTAGAGAAAAATATTTCTAAAAATTGTGCATATCAAAAATGCCTTAACAATCATCCAACGACCATACCGGATAGCATTACATGCAAAACAGATCTGCCTATCTTGGCAGATCCCAAATTGAGCATGAGACAACCCTGAGACGCAGCTGCAAAAACAGCAAATATAATCTTAAGTATAGTGTTAAGATCAGGAGAAACCATCATTCATCTCTGTTTGGTTTTGGTCAGACTGGACCTAAAATGCATCCGATTCTGAGCCTAATAACAAAACATCTACCTCCTAAAACCCAGTGAAATGATCAGGAATTACACCCAAAACTGTGGATCTTGGACGGGCGTTTGCTCTGAAGTGAGTCCCAACAGAATTCAATGCCACTCTCTAGGAAATTGCGTAAAATCACAGGTTTCACGCCCAAAGAAAAGCTCATTTTCTTAATCTTTCCAAAAAGGAAAGAACTACAGAGAGGTCACTCGAAACAACCACCAAGTTTTCCACTTCTCTGAAATATTCTTTGGTAAGCTGAGTACGATAAAAACGTTGGAACTCAAACCTTCGTTGGCCACTTTGTCTTCAAACAAAAATGATTATGTTTTTGACTCCTTTGGAGGCAGCACCCATCTTAATAGCTTTGGGGGATACATAAACACCAGGAAAAAGAAAGATATATTTTGCCTGAATGTATATAAAAGCAAACTTAAGCCATGCCTAAACAGTAGGACTGTGAAAGTGATGCCTTTTAAGAAGTTTTGGGGGAAGAAGCCTGGTGGGTTCTGCTGGGTGGGGGATGATGGGAGTTGGGATCCAATGCATCAATTGGAGAAGGGGGTCTGGAGGAAAGATAGGTGAGGTGGGGTTCACACAACACAGTAGATTAACCTAAAATGAGGTTACGGACTCCAGTGTTCAGAAACTGCCTATTGCAGATCATTCAATCGATACTTTATTGATTAGTCAGTTGACCATATCAAACCATGGGTATCAGCCACCATAAGGTACAATAAAATAAGGTAAGGTAAAATGCAGTAAAATGAGATAAAATACAGTAAGATAAAATAGAACAAAATACAGTCATGTAAGATCAGGTAAAGATCAAAAGCAGAACAGAAGAATAGAAGATAAAATAGGATGCAGAAATATACTGAATTCGATTTTACCTTCTATTCTTCTTCTTCTATTCTACTTAGGATAAGGGGGATATTAAAATTCAAAAGCAGTGTGTATTTAGGCGAATTCATCACCTTTGCAAGCAACCCTAATGCGTTCTATACAACGTATAAAACTAGAAGCCGGTTGCTTATAGAACGGGGGGGGGGCAGCCATCAGAAGCGGCGTAATTTATTGATTGGGGGGGTCCCCTATTCTGTGAATACACTCCTTGTGTATGAGGGCACGTACAGCTAACCCAAGTCTGGGATTTAGCGTGTTGTGTGAACCCGACCGAGCATGAAGCAAACGGAAAGGGGGTAGGACGCTGAAGTTCAAAGAGGGGGAGAAATCCAGGGGTGACCCAATCAAGGCAAAATATGTGAATTTGGAGCCGAGGGGTGGGGGGGAGGCACAGAAAGGGTTCAGGGGGGTCCCACGAGGCAGGTGGAGAGGAGGGGGCAGAAACCCCCTCTGAACATTTAAACTGGCCGCAAAGGGGAGAAGAGCCCAAAAGAGGAAGAGGACAAGTTTGGGGACCCCGAAGGACCCCCCCAAAGAAGCAAACATTAAAAAAGTAACACCAGGAATTTATGGGAGAGCCCGGGGAGCGTTCAGAAGTGGGGTCGCCCCCCAGGACCATAAAGAAGGGCCGAGCGAGGGGGACCCCTCCCCGCAAAAAGGACCCGGGGGACAGAAGAGCAGCCAAGCAGACCCCCCGCCCCACCCCACCCCGCTGAGAGGAAACCCATGTTAAAAAGTAAAGGAAGCGCACCAAGGGGGGAGGAAAACCCCGCGGGAAAAAGAGCCCAACCGAAGGGGGACCCCTCCCCAATTGAAGGCAGCAAAGGCAAGGCGCCCAGGGGCGCGGTGGGGACCCTCTCCCCCGAGGCGAACAAAGTGAAGAGATGCCAAAGAAAGAGGGGGGGGGCTGCCAGGAAAGCAGCGGCCCCCCGCCCCAAAGTGAGGGGAGGGGGAGCCCCGTTGGCGCGCGCCTCACCCAGGTCGTCCATGTTGCCGCTCTCGCTCCCGCCGCCGCCCCGACTGGAGCCGCCGCCGCCGCTGCCGCCGCTCTCCCCTCAGCCGCCCCGGGAGCGCGCGCGCCCGCGCGCGCGCCTGAGAGCCCACCGCGGCCCGCCCCCGCCGCGCGGCGCCAGCTGCACGAGCCGGGTCGCGCGGGGAGGGCAGGGGAGGGGAAAGGAGGCCTCGCGGCGTCTCCGCGGCGCCAGCGCCCCCTGGCGGCCCTGCCCGCGGCGCGCCGGCCGCCAGCCGCGGCCCCGGCGGGAAAAGCCCGGCCGGGGACACCGCCTGGATTCGTGGCTCTGCCTCGGTGTTTCTGGCGACTTGGAGCCATGTGGACTTCAACTCCCAGAATCCCCCAGCCAGCATGCCTGAAGACACATGGACTCCAACTCCCAGAATTCCCCAGCCAGCATGCTTGAAGACACATGGACTCCAACTCCCAGAATTCCCCAGCACGCTTGAAGATGCATGGACTCCAACTCCCAGAATTCCCCAGCCAGCATGCTGGCTGGGGGATTCTGGGAGTTGAAGTCCACACACATGAAGCTCACCAACCTTGGGAAACACCGATATGAACCACAACTAACCAGCCTTACCGTTCTTTGCATCTATTTTTTATATCTATTCACAAAACACAAGTTCCTTTTTCTGTCTTTTAAACCACCATTCTCAGTCTCCGTAGAGACTGTCAAAAATTGCCAATGCCGACTATATTTCAAGTCGTCATGGCGGGGTATTGGGAAAAGTTTTCAATTAGCAATAATCGCGCCTCGGATTAACCTCATTGGCTACGATACTGCCACTGCGCAAAGCTAACCTACTTCCACCAGGCTTTTTCATGCCCCACCACACCACCACGAATTACCCCACGGTGAGCCCCCAACCAGTCTGATAAGAGCGATTGCCCACCCTAAATCCTACGCCCCAATGCATCCTGCACTCTATTTTTGCACGGTGGAAGGGAAAAGTCGCTCCTTTTTCCCACTCCAAAACGGATCCGATGCCGCAAAGGCCTCTGGGCACTTTATGTTAATCGGTGCAAACGTCAAACTAGGAAGTAGGAAAGCGGGAGGGGCTTTATCTAAGGGGGCAGGGTCCAAAGAGCTGCATAGAGATATATAGAGGTATAGAAACATCACACGTGGCTATAGAGGAATGGATCTCTCCAGTGCAAGGTGAGATGTATGCAGGTGGACGAGAGCCAGCACAGCTGGGCTGCAATACTCCAAACGACCACTAGATGGCAGCAATCACTTAGTGTTTTCCGTATCTCTTTGGTGCCACCTAGCAGCCATATGGAGTATCGTAGGCCAGATCTAAGAGCCGTAGGTAGCAGTTCTCAGCTGGGGGCCCTATAGGGGCCCTAGGATATTTCAAGGGGGCCCCAGGTGAAAAATATGTAACGGGGCCAACGGCACACACCAAGGGGACCGCAGAGAAGCAAATACTGTCTTTATTATAAATAAAAACATATGTTCTATTTGTAAGTGGCAATCTTTTTCACTGGTAATGGGACCCAGGCAGGGGGGCCACGGGAGAAAAAGTAGGTCGGAAGGGGGCCACAGGCGGCAAAAGATTGAGAGCCCCACTTTGCAGTTTAACTTACTTACTGACATCAACTTAACTTAATTAACTTAATTAATCAACTTAACATCTTACTGACCATCAACATCTTGGAAGATATGATTTGCGTACACGTTTGGTTTTTATTCTATTTTTATTGTATTTAATATTGTTTTTATTGCATTTTAATATGTATTCCTCTTTGATTGTGAACTGCCCAGAGTCACATTTTTGTGAAGACGGGTGGTATCTAAATTTGAAATATAAATAAATAAATAACTCAAGGAGATCACGTGTCAATGCAAACCGCCATGACTGACAAAACCCTTTTTTAACGTTCTGAACTAGCGCTACCGAGTCAACCCTCCGGTAGACCGCTAGATGGCGGTATAAACACCCACAAAACCCTAACGCCTTCTGCCATCTGGTGGCCGTGCCAGGATTGGCACAACCCAAAATGGAATAGCAAAATACTTCACGGGTAGATAATGGCACATGTTCTCCCGCCAATATATGGATCCTTCTGACGTGACAAGGATGTTGAAGCCTTGAAGGAGTTATGTGGAGTACTGGAGCTTCAGGCATAATCAGCACATTACACAGAATCTTTCTGGGTTGTCCGAATGTGTTAGGTCAGGGTTCCTCAACCTCAGCAACTTAAGATGGGTGGACTTCAACTCCCAGAATTCCCCAGCCAGCCATTACACAGAGTCCTTCTGGGTTGTCCGAATGTGTTAGGTCAGTGTTCTTCAACCTCAGCAACTTAAGATGGGTGGACTTCAACTCCCAGAATTCCCCAGCCAGCCGTTGTCCGAATGTCTTAGGTCAGGGTTCCTCAACCTCAGCAACTTAAGATGGGTGGACTTCAACTCCCAGAATTCCCCAGCCAGCCATTACACAGAATCTTTCTGGGTTGTCTGAATGTCTTAGGTCAGGATTCTTCAACCTCAGCAACTTTAAGATGGGTGGACCAACTCCCAGAATTCCCCAGCCAGCCATGCTGGCTGGGGAATTCTGGGAGTTGAAGTCCACCCATCTTAAAGTTGCTGAGGTTGAGGAACCCTGTCTTAGGTGAAAATGAAACAGCTGAAAACAACCGATTCCTGTTTTTCCAGCTCAATTCATACAAAACACCGATGCGCAGTGCATCAACGTTATATTAATGATCCATATTTTAACCTACTATGTGGTGAAGCTCAGCTCCTGCAATTACTGTAGTTAAGGGTTCGGGATAGCCGTACGTTGTTTTTTTTTTAATCTGTTCATTCGTGTCCAATTCTCAGAGACTGCCTGGACAAGTCCCTGCAGTTTTCTTGGCAAGGTTTTTCGGAAGTGGTTTGCCATTGCTTCCTTCCTAGGGCTGAGAGGGAGTGACCGGCCCAAGGTCCCCAGCTGGCTTTGTCCCTAAGGCAGGACTAGACTTCACCATCTCCCAGTTTCTAGCCTGGTGCCTTAAGCACAACACCAAACTGGCTCTCCAGCCCTAAGACACCCATTGATAAAAACAGGCCTGAAACAAAGCTATTCTGACCACATGTAACATGACTTTCTAAATTAAGATACAGAGGAATGAGTCTAGGTCAAAAGATAGGATTCCCTTTCACTCCCAGATTCAAGCTTGAAATAAACCATTGCATTTGTTTTGAATGAAAGAAGTCGAGTTGTTCTTCGGTGAGATGTATCTTATATTATTAGGCATAAAAGCCAGCCAGATGACTTGAAACCAGTTCCTGTCTCTTAGGCCAACCCACCTCACAAGGTGGTTGTTGTGGGGAAAACAGAAGGTATGAGTATTAGGTAAGCTCACTGCCATAGATAGATAGATAGATAGATAGATAGATAGATAGACAGACAGACAGACAGACAGACAGACAGACAGATAGATAGATAGATAGATAGATAGATAGATAGATAGATAGATAGATAGATAGATAGATAGATAGATAGATAGATAGATAGATAGATAGATAGATAGATAGATAGATAGATAAGTAGATAGGTAGATAGGTAGACAGACACACACACCCAGCCACCCACACATATACACACACATGAAGAAGAAGAAGAAGAAGAAGAAGAAGAAGAAGAAGAAGAAGAAGAAGAAGAAGAAGAAGAAGAAGAAGAAGAAGAAGAAGAAGAAGAAGAAGAAGAGGAGGAGGAGGAGGAGGAGGAGGAGGAGGAGGAGGAGGAGGAGGAGGAGGAGGAGGAGGAGGAGGAGGAGGAGGAAAAAATAGTCATAAGCACTTGATTTCTCCCCCAGCAGAATGCATTATTGCTTTACCTCTTATTCATACAGCACTGACATACCTAACATTTCCTGGGAGCTATGCAGAACTTGTCAGACACGGTCATTAATCTTATTCTGATTTACAAGGAAGTTAAGTTCCATTGCATTTAATGAATTTACCATTGTCAAGATGGAAAAAAGAATAAGGGCGGGGAAAAGAAACCTGCAAACTTTAATCCTTATAAGTCACATTAATTACTGTTCAGGAAAACATTATAGCAAGTTTCTCTGGGAGATAAGACGAACCTCCCTGGTTCATTTCTCCCTCTACAGCAAGTGTTTGCTCGTAATGTTAGAATTCACATTTATCCAATCAACCCTGAATTGTACAAATAAATAGGGAGTCAAGCCAAGGGCCCGTTGTCTAAAAGTCTGCAAGCCCGGGATGGAAAAAGCATAAGAGGGTCCCTTCATTTTTGCAGCTTCGGGGTCTCCACAAGAGCAGACAGAGCCAAAAAGCTGGCTTTTTTCATATGTTAAGGGGCAAAATAGGTACCTCCTTGATCCTTGTTTAAAGCACCCATCACAACACCTAAAATCTGCTCCCCAAAGGGCCTGGCCTCCCTCTCTTCATATTGTGGATTTCAGAAGCCCACAAAGCAAGATGCAGCAGGTAGAAATTGTATAAAACTTGCTTTAATGGTTGAAAAGTCTAGCATTCATTTGTTAGAAGGTTGGGGCATGTAGATTCTGTGTGATGCCTAAAGCTTGCAAGATATGGGTGATCATGTGTGCTGTGAAATGTTGGCCACGATCCATATCCAAAATGGAGGGGATCCCATATCGAGGTACCACATCTTTCAAGAGATGTCTTGCGGTTTCGAGTGCGGTCGCACGCCGACAGGGAAAGGCTTCAACCCAGTGTGTAAGCTGATCTCTGCAAACAAGAACATATTCAAAACCATTTGCTTTTGGTAACTGGATATAGTCCAGCTGCAAATTCTCAAAGGGTCTTTGAGCCGAGGGTCTGCCTCCTTTGTGTATCCTTTGTCTGGAAGAGGCATTGTTGGCTTGACATGTGAGACATGCCCGTGCTACCTTTTCGGCTTCCGTGTACACCCCTGGGGCGTACCATACTCTTCTGACAGTGTCCACTATAGCCTGAGTTCCACAATGGCCCTTTGAGTGGACCTGTTGGCAAAGGAGGCGTAGTAGTCGTCTGGGGGCTAAGGGTCTGCCATCTGGCACCCTCCAAAACCCATCAGAAAAGGTCGCTTCATACTTTGCCTGCCACTGTTCCACCTGGAACACCAGTCAGGAAGAGGCAAACCATGACAGCAATTAACACATCCTTGAGATTTTGAAAAGTGTTAAAGGTCTCATCCTCAAGAATGCAACCTTTTGATAATCTAAAGTACAGTCAACCATACATACAGGAAAGGGAATATTGGCATTTTGCTAGGCCTGCTTTTACTTCATATTATACAATATATAAAGATAAATGTTTAAACATCTAAATGTCTTAATATATAAAAATGTCTACATGCCCCAACCTTCTAACACATTCATCCAAGAAGACAGACTCAGGGGTGTAATAAACTAGATACACTGCACACTCTCAGAGGCACTCTTGCCTGCGTGCCCTCCAGAGCGGAGATGATAACACCCTGGAGGAGTGTTTTTCAACCTTGGCAGCTTTAAGATGGGTGGACTTCAATTCCCAATTCTGGGAGTTGAAGTCCACCCATCTTAAAGCTGCCAAGGTTGAAAAACACTGAATTAGGTAGTGCTTCTGAGCTCAGCATCCCGGATTGGCTTTTTTTGGTTGAAAAACACTGCCCTAGAGGAATCTGTCCAGGGCTGCCCGTTCCAACCAAGTACACCTGCCAGGTGGGCGGAAGAACAATAAACGCATGCGCAGCTCTTCTTCCCTCCCTGCCTGCCCAGCTGACCGGCGCCTGCGCAAGATTCCTTTCGCGCCTGCGCCTTGGGGCCCTCGAAGGGAAGGTAACGGAAGAGAAGAATCCCAGAACTGGCAGAGGCGCTCCGAGCGCCATGTTGAGAGAGGGAAAGGAGAGGGAGAGGAAGCGACGCGAAAGGGCGGCGCCGCGCGTGCGCGGCGGGACGCGCCTGAGCCACTGGCGGTTTTTCCAGCCGCCCGGGTGGAGGAGTGCGCATGCGCCTGGGAGGGGAAGCGACGAGCGGCGGGGCGGGGGCTGTCGCCGTCGCTGCCGCCGCCGCTGTCAGTTCCGGCTGCAGGTCGAGGAGCCGATCCGGCCTCGGCGCCGCCTGAGGAGACTCGGCCTTCTCGCCACGCCGGGAGCGCCCGCTCCCCCGGTGCCCCCCCAGCGGCCATGGCCCGGGACTACGACCACCTCTTCAAGCTGCTCATCATTGGCGACAGCGGTGAGGGCGGCGGGCGGACAGCTGGGCCCGCCCGGCCGGGGAGGCTCGGCTCGGCTCGGCTCGGCTCGGCTCGGGCTTTCTGAGGGCAGGGGCGGCGGATGGGCGCGGGGGGGAGGATGGGCGAGGCCGCAGAAGACCCTGCGGAGGGTGGGGTGGGCGAGGGGGCCCCTGAAGAGGGTTGGGGGGGAGACCCCCAGGAGGGGGACGGGGGAGACCCCAGGAAGGACTTGGGGAAGGGGGAGGCCTCAGAGAAGCATTGCGGGGAGGGGAGCGGGGAGGCTTTGCGGGGGTCCTGACAGGAAGGGAGCAGCAGGACCCCCAGGAGGGTGGGGGGAGGGGGCAGAGGCCCCACGGAAGATTTGAGGGACCCAGAGGGGCGTTAAGGGACAGAGATCCCTGAAGGATGGGGGAGGGAGGCCCGGGGGATTTGGGGAGGGGGACGTGCTGGATCTCCTCAGCTCTGGGGCAGCAGGTGCCTGGCAACGCCCGGAGGGTCTGGACCCGGAGAAGCTGGCGGCTGTTTCCCCCTTTGATATGTTTTCAACTTCTGTATTTATTTCCTGGATGTGATGTTCTCTTCTGGGGGGAGGTGCAGGGCGAGAGCCATGGCCAGCCTCGGTAAAGGATCAGGATGTGTCATGATTCGTGAATCGATAATAACCAAGCTTGGTATGGCGCGTTTATAGGATTGGCACTGGGTCACAGTCTTTTTTGCAAAGCGGTCAAATGGGAGGGGAGGCAGAAGAATCCAGATTCAGTCCTTGCATCTTTAAGCAGGGATGAAATGCCTCTTGTTTGGAGGCCTGGAGAGTCACTGCCAGTCACAGGTTGAGTTTGCATGATGTATCCTACCTTAACCATGGTTTGTTCGGTTAATGTAATTTCTGATTTAATTTGTGTGACATGCTGAACCATCAACTGGCCCCCATGGCCTGGATTCACACAACACATTAAGCCAAACTGTGGCTTGTTAGTTTGTGGTTCGGTTTGTCATATGAACGTAACTAGCGTGAACAGCAGTTCTAGAAGGTTTGTGGTTTGACTTGGTCTCTGTTCCTAAACTGGCAGGCTGTTTTCTCTGTGTGCCTTTCCCCAATTTATCCCCACAACAGGCATGTGTGTGACTTATCCAAGGTCACCCAGTAATCTTGATGGCTGAGCAGGACTTTTATATAGCACTTCTGAGCATTGAAAGCACTTCATTTAGTATATATTTATTTATTGAATTTATCCCAGGCTTTCTACATAGAGGTCAGTGATTTTCATGGACATCTTGTTGCCATTTTTATAAAATTCTTCAACTTCCCTCAGAAGTAGATTAGAGTAATAAGAGCATGATGATTAACCCAAGGTCGTCCAGCATGATCTATGGCTGGGTGGATGATTTGAACTATGATCTCTATGGTTTTAGGTAGTCAGCATTGTATCGCATAGCTTTTATTTGCTTCTTGCCCTTCTCTTGCCTAAATTCTTGTCTCATTTTTATAAGAAGTATCATATTATTATCCCATATTTCAGACCCAGGGGAAAAAGTGGCTTGCCTAAGATTAAATTTTGAATTGAGGATTCTTTTATTCATAACTTGAACTTCAATCATACACCTATCTATCTTTCAGTAAATTCCACTGAGCATATTGTGACTTGTTTCTGGGATATGCAGAGCACTGGGCTGTCCCTGAAATACCACACAATGCTAGATCTCTGCTTTCCAAAATTTCATGGGTGAAAGTACGGATACTCAAGTACGTTTATGGTGACCCAATATTGATGACAGTGTCTGGAAAGAGATGGCATAACAGAAGGCACCATTTGGTGTCATTTATGTGCTAGATTATTTCTTGAGATGACTCTCTTCCCTGTCTCTTATGGTAGTGATTTAACCTGTAGGCCCCTGGAAGGCGGGGCCTGGTAAACAGGACTAGTTTCATGAGACCTGGATTCAAATCCATCACCACCTCAGATGTGAAAATCCAGGCCAGGCATGCCCTCCAGTTTATCAGCACAACTTTTGGATCGTGGTGAGAAAGAAATGGAGAAAGACTCGGATGCATGTTGCCTTAAACTCTCAGGAGGAAGAAGTAGGATGTGTATGTGATTACAGTAGATGAATGAAAGACTGTTGTAAAGTACTTTACAGATTATTCTTAGAGACCACATAAAGGAGAAAGATAAAAGATACCTCAAAAACACATTTCTTCTAATTGTTCAGCCACCAAACACCTGTTCAGAGATTAGGTTTTTATGTATGTGTCATTATATCTGGGACACTACATCAGTGTTTCTCAACCTTGGGAACTTTAAGTGTGGACTTCAACTCCCAGAATTCCAGGAATTTAAGTCCACACTTCTTAAAGTTCCCAAGGCTGAGAAACACTGCCTTACAGAGTGCATAACAGAAAGGCTGGCCTCAACCACAGATAGCTTGTAATTTAATTTTGTTTAAGGGAGTAAAGGAGAGGCAACAAGGACCTGAGATGTATAAGCACTTACTTATAATTAGGGTTAATGTTAAATGGTTCCTGCCTTTCTTCCCAATCACTTTGAATAGCCACTTGGCCTCACAAATATGTACTCTTGCAGAGTAGATTAGGCTGAGAAGCAGCAACTTTCCAGCAAAACGGAAAACTGAATGGGGATTGAATTTGGATTTCCCACCAGGCAACATAATCACAGTTCATCTAAGGAACAGTCAAGTCTTACACAGTCTTTGGATTATATTAGCCTAGAGATTTGGTGAAAGAGAGGTTTATAAATACAAAGCAGTCTGTAACAAGTTTTGATGCACTTTTAATATCCATACTTGATGGACAGCTGGAATGGCTAACGGGGAGCACTTCTGATTAGGGGACCATGTAGGGATAAGAGGGCAAATCATGAAATATAGGTGTTTAGGTTTGTAGGTCATGTACGAGAGCTTAGAGTATTTCAGTGCCTGTTAATTAAAATCAATTCTCCGTTCCCACGTCTTACAGTTGTTAAGAATGATTTATGTTCCTCTTCCCTTTTGTATTTAGTCTTAACTTAGTTTATAGATTCAAGAGCTCAGCCTGTGTGTTTTTTTATTGTGTACACTTCATAAAAGTTTCTAGAAAGCAAAGCAAGAGTTTCATGTTTGCAGAGTGGCTAAGTGTGAGCTAGAAATTCGTGCTTCAGTTCTCACCTTGCCCACAACTTTGCTTAATTATTCTTTAATAAGGAATAATGCCATTTCCTCAATGCTGGTCTTCTCTGTAATATGGAGATATTAGTTGGCCTACCTTATAAGATTATTGTTAGGCCATTGAAATATAAACCGGTTTGAATGTTTTGTAATAGTATCATGCTATTAATATCTTCATGGAATGAAGAAAATGCTTAATATATAAGGAGACACTAATTTTTACAGGCCTCCATCATCAGAGCCACTGACTTAGTTTTGCTGAGACAGCTCCTCCCCTAACTTCCTTAACAGCCTTCCTTAAACTATGTTGTGAATGGAGAGAGTTTCAAAATTGATGGTTGTCAGTTTTGACTTGTCAAAGAGGGTGATGCCATAGCTCAAGGACAGAGCACTTGCTTTGCATTCAAAAGATCCCTGGTTCTCTTTCTACCCCTCTCCTTTTTGAAAGCAGCTATGCCTTGCCTGAAACCTCTGGTCCACAAATGGCCCCCCTCAGTTTTGGGTGTCATTTTTCATGGGGTGGGGAAGAGACCTAATTATACACAGTGAGTAATCCAATTATGAATTATATTTAGTTAATTAAATGTAATGGTCATTAAATTTGATTAATGTACATGATTAAACTTGATTAATGTATATGTAACTTGGTCCTGCCGCATCCACTTTTGGGGGTGCCTGCTCCCCTCCTAGTATGTCATTCCAAGATCAGGCCAACCCTTGGCTCAGAAAAATAGGCAGCCCTGAGCTCGCAATGGAGGAGAAAGTCTCAATCACTTAAAGCCATCAATGTTGGCCTGAATGTTGCAAAGCTCCTTCAAAATGATCAGAATCAAAGGCCGGGTTCCCTAATTTGCTCCTCCTCCAGATCCTTTGGGGTTACGGTCATGGTGGGTGTGGAGTCAGGGAGGTGCCAGATTGGGGAATGCTGATCTAAAGAAGTCGGAGAGGAATAAAATTGTCCTTGTTTGGCAGGTAAAAGCCAACAAACAACATGGAAAACTGGTATTTGGTGATTGGAAATCTCGGGGTCTCCCATGTCAGATCTTTTACTTTATCACTCTTACCTCAATAAGCAGCAGTTTGGACATAGCCAGCAAATAGCATGCTGGCTGTCTTTGCTTCATGGCCTTTTTTAAAAAACAACAACAAAACCTTACACTTAATTAGTCTCAGAAGACTGTAGGGAAGATTTCCCAGTATTACCCAGTAAAGGTAGTTCTGTGCATCCAAGAAAAGCAGCATGCAGAGATTTCAAGAGAATGATCTGCAGACCTGCCTGAACTCAAGGCAGTGTTTCTTTTCTCTTCTTTCCCCAAATCTCAAATCGTCCCTCCCTGCCTTGAATCTCTAGTCCAGTGTTCTTCATATTTCTTATTGAGAGTACAGTATTATAATAAATATAACAGCCAGTTATGTAGCAATGTCCCAGACTTACTGTGAATTTGTGAAAGTCAGATTTAAGATGCAGATCCCAGCCTCCCTCCCTCCCTCTCTCTCTCTCTCTATGCATGCATGCACAGGCAAAAGGGCTGTCCTCTCTATTCTGTATGGAAAGTCCCTTTGTCTCTTGGTCTCTGTCAATCATCAGTGAGTCACGTTGGATGGGCAGATGGATGTTAGTTGCTTCCAACAGCAAGTTTGAGGATCCTGCTTGTAGCCCAGTGAAGATCCTGTGATTCTTTCTTTTGATCAGGATGGGGCTACTGGAGTTGCAGGTGGAGGTGCATGCTTGGAAACTCTTCATGATGAGCTGTCGTAAGCAGAGCTCAGCCACATTCCAAAAACGTAACTTGGAACCAGTAGAGCCCCAAAACTAATAATAGGCTAGAAATAGGAAAAGACTTGGATGCCCAACATTATTTTTATTTATTTATAATGTTTAGGTCCCACGTTCACTTTTTCTTCTAGGACAGTGCTTCCCAAACCTGGGTAAATTACCCAAGATTGGGTAAAATTGGTTTTTCTTTGGGTAACGACACATGAACCCATAACCCATCACAACAGGGACATTTAAATGGACGCAAGTAAAAAGGGCTTTCTGATAAGCTGTTTTGGATAATGAAGGGAAATGTTTGGGAAGCACTGATCTAGGAGCTCCTGGCAGTGTTTCTCTTCTCTCCTCACAAACTTGGTGCAGTAAGTTAATTTGAGAGAAGTAGAAATGGCACAAACCGCTTGTGGTTCAACCCCCTTAACCTCTACATGATATTGACTCTTAAGATCAGGGAAAAGCTTCTTCACAACACAATGGATGAATCTTTAGACTTTGAGTGGTGACTGTTTCCAATGGTTGTGGCCAATAGGATGCTCAAATTGAGTCTTTATGAGGACTGAAATCTGTGATTGCACCTTTCTTTTTAAAAAGAGGTTGTCTAAAACAACATTTGAACGTTCCAGCTGAAAGAACAGAATTTCTTACACTATATTATTAACAGTTTGAAGTTAAGGCCTTCCTCTGCCATCTAAAAAGTTCAGTTGGGTGTCGCACGGTGCCTTCCTATATGCACATATTTGGCTGGGTTCACATGTTTACTTTTGTGTAGTGTGCTGTGTCAAGCCAGACTTTGTGGTTTGTAAGCCATTATTGCTTAATGTTGTGAGTTAAGCTGGTATGATGAATGCAGTTGCATATCATCCCTGTCATTTACAGTATATATCTGCACAGCCTTCTCTATCACATGCAGAATGCTGCCACTTCTTTGATAGCTTTTATCAACTTGTCACACTGGAAAGGTTGAGTGCAGCTTGCATTTTGGCAGAAAGGGGGCACTTGGAGGAAGAGGAAGAGGAAGTGGTAGCTACATCCTGTTCTGTATGAGTCTTTGTCTCTAAGACACCAAGGAAAACATTCCTCCTGGCCTTGAAATTCTCCTCTTGGGGCTTCTTCCATCACATGTTGTTCCCAGGGAATAGAGAAAACGCATCAGAAATCATCAACATCTTGGGTGCTTGTTGCATCTGGGAAAAAAGGGGGGATAGGGAGGGAGTACCTGCCAGGCAGGCAACTAAAACAGAGGGCCTGCTGAAGGAAACTCACGTGGAATTGGAGAGGAGGCAGAGAAGGAAGGGAGAGGTCACCATCTGGGTGGAAGGACCCTGAAGGCCAAGACCACCAGTTTCCCATCCCTACAGAAAGATAAAAAGTAGATCCCTTGCCTCCATGTTGTTTCACATTCTTCTGAGCAGGAAATATTTCAGCCTAATGGTTATGTCTATGCAGATTGAAATAAAATGCTATATGTTGCATTCACTCTCATGTTTGACTAAGGACTGTGATTCCATTTGTCTTGGCATTAATTCTTGGGGTTAGTAGGCTTTTCAGGCAAATATAGACATCAGAGAATTTAAAAAATAGATAAAGCTAGAACTTAATTGAGAACTCAGAGGTTTGCAAGATTCCTGCAATATACTTTATCCTTTAAACCAGGGGTTCCTAAACTTTTTGCCATCACACCTCCCTTTAGTGTAATCTTAATGTACATACCTCCTAAAAATCCAAACACCAAAATTAGCACAAATGAACAAGGAAAACAATACAGGTAGTCCTAGATCTGGGAGATTGTCAAGGCCTCATTGCAAGAGGGGATGTAACCTGCAGCCTTGAAGGAAGCTGTGGTGCACCCGCTCCTTAAGAGGCCCTCCCTGCATCCAGAGATATGAGATAACCACCACCCAGTCTGTAAGATATTAAATAGTAGGGCAGAGAGGACCAACATCTGTAGCACCCATCTAACATTTTTAGGAAAGATTGCTGAGATGGTGGTGGGTGATCAGCCACAGGATACCCTAGAAGAAACAGCTTATTTACAGCTCAGGGTTCAAGTCTGGGCATGGGACAGAAATGACATTGTTTGTGCTAGTAGTTGAGTTTTGTTGGGACATGTATGGGGATGGTGTACCTGTCCCAGTCCTTTTAAATGTCTTGACTTCCAAGGGATTGGAGGCACTGTTTCCTCAGTGGATAGTTCCAGGTGGGGTGGCATCAGCACAGTGATTGCTCCACACAGGTTGGCCCTCTCTCCCATACTATTTAATATCTACATGAAGCCACTTGGAGAGGTCCACCAGCAGTTTAGATGTCAATGTCATCAATAGGCTGATGATACATCACTAGCCCAGGTCCCGCTGATGATGCCGTTGGTCCTGACCTGGTGCCTGGAGGTTGAGAGGACAGGCTCCTTCAAGATGGAGTTCTAGTTGGTTCACTCAGGCTGTCTGCCTACTCCAGTGGTGTTTCTTGATGGAGAAGCCCTGTCTCTGGAGGAGCAAGTTCATGACTTGAGAGTCCTCCTCGAACAGGGGCCTTTACCTCCCATTGGCTGGACTGGCTGTGCAACCCTAACCTGACGCAAGAGGACCTGTTACAGTGCCTCATGCCCTCGTCACCAACTGCTTAGACTACTGCAAAATGCTCTCCATGGGGCTGCCTTTAAAGACCACTTGGAAAATTCAGTCGGTTGAAAATGCAGCCTCTGGATTGGGTGGCATGTGCCAGTGGGAAGACATTGCATCCACGCTGCAGATCCTGCACTGGTTGCCAGAAGGGTTCTGGGCTGTGATTTAAAGTGCTGATTTTAACCTTTAACGCCCTATATGGCTTAGTATCAAGTTCACGTTCAGGACCACATTCTCCTGTTAGAGTTGGCCTGACCAACTCAGTCTTGCCAGGAAAAATTGCTGGTGGTTCCCCACTTTCGGAAGGTGGAAGGAGTCCAAGGTTTGGCCTCAATACTTTTCAGTTGCAGCACCAGTCCTCTGGAATGCCCCCCCCCAGTAGAAATTGGAGAGGGTCCCACTTGGGCTGTCTTCAAGAAGCAGCCGAAAACAGAGCTCTTCCAGAGGGCTTCTGTGCCATGATGCTCCCTGGGCTGTATCTTGAAGGCTGCTGGACCTGCACCGTGCTGGAGATTTACGATGTTTTCTATGTCTTAATTTTGTATTGATTTTTCCATTACCCATTGTGAACTGCCGAGAGTCCTTTGGGATTGGAGCAGGATATAAGTATAATAAATAAAATAAATGAATCTTTTACTTTTATTGGGGCAGAGGCCTCGCCTGTGTGAAGCGAATGAGGCCCACTTTCACAATTTTCAAATATCACAAAAGATGCCTAGTTGGTTTTTGGTTTGGGGTTTTTTGGGGTTTTTTTAGCACGCTCTGCATGCTACTGAGTGCCTTTCCCTGGTACTCAGTATGAAGGAAGGCTGTCATGGTGAGGCATTCAAAAAAGATGCTTTGCAGCGTGCATTAGTGCAAAGAAAGGAAGCGCCTCTTTAAAAAGCCGAGTCTCCTGCAAGGTTCATGGCATGTCTTTGAAATCTGTCCTGAATTACTGTATGGTTTCATGCACAGGCAGTGCTTCCACTAGGATCCCTGAAAGGGGGCAGGGAGCAGCAGAACTCCCTTCTGCTCTTGGGAAAGGCTTCCATGTGATGCTGGTTGTCCTGCTTCCCAGAAGGCCTCACTTCCGGAGAGCAGATGTGCAAACACCTGCCTGCTTTGGGCAATGTCCAAGCACATACCCTATGAATATTCAAACATGAGTCCCAAAGTGAATGGAATTGAAATAAAATGCCGTTCTCTATTACTCCAGCCTGACTTGCAGACTTAGCTTCTTTTTCTTTTTCCCCTTTCTCATTCAGGTGTTGGCAAGAGCAGTTTGCTGCTACGTTTTGCAGACAACACTTTCTCAGGTGAGACGGGCATTGGCCCTGCCGCCAGAACCTCCATCCAGGGCTCCCCGGAGTGCTTCAGATAACACTGATTAAGCGCTGCAGGAGCAAAGGAGGGGGCTAAAAACTGAAGAACCCGTGGGAGAACACCCTAATCCCATTGCCATCCAAGGCTCCAGGGGCACAGGGTAGAGTTGTGCTGCCCGTTGAATGAGAGCAGACACACTTAGCAAAAGACATTGGAGGAGCCACAGGGTCTGTTCTTTTTCTTGAAACCTCAGTGTAATATATGTGGGGTGAGGAGGAGGGGGAGGAGGAGGAGGAGGAAGAAGAAGAAGGTTACATATATCCCCACTTACCATGTTCCAAGTCTATATGTCCCTACTCCTGTGATTAGACTTTTCAGTACGACGGGCTCTCCTTCTGAAATAAATAATGCACTTTAAACCACCCTCCTTTTCTAACTTCTAGTTCATTTGTGTCATGTTTTCAAGCCTCTTAAGAAGAGTTTTATACGGGAGGCTTATATTGAAAAATATAAAAAATAATGAGCGCATGGTGTCTTAATTGCATGGCATAATGGTAGTTTTGTGTTGGTACTTTACTACTAGCCTTTTAATTGTTATTTCATCTTTGTAGTTTGGGGTTGTTTGTTTTTATGATCAGTGTAAATTGATTAAGCATGTCCTTCCATCCCTGTTAAATGCTTTTATAGTCTGTAACTATGGAGACCCCCCTTTAAAAAAAAATAACGAGAGTTTTGAGGGTTTAAAAACCAGTTTCAACAGGATAGTTGAATGGAAACAGTGGGACGCCAACAATATTTTCCCTTAGATAATTTGCAGACTGCAGAAAAAGTGTTCCTAGTCAATTTTGCACCATTCAGAAGCAGTGAACTGCCTACAATTGGTGAGCTAGTACCTTTCAGAAACTCCCACAATTTCTACTATGCGCGTGCTTTTTTCTACCACAGGCAGCTACATTACCACAATTGGAGTAGACTTCAAAATTCGGACTGTTGAGATTAATGGAGAAAAAGTCAAGCTACAGATCTGGGATACTGCTGGACAGGAGCGCTTCCGGACTATCACGTCAACGTGAGTCT
This sequence comes from Python bivittatus, assembly GCF_059951505.1. Classification (NCBI taxonomy): domain Eukaryota; kingdom Metazoa; phylum Chordata; class Lepidosauria; order Squamata; family Pythonidae; genus Python; species Python bivittatus. The sequence continues at coordinate 1,398,030 of NW_028277066.1, read as the reverse complement.
GTTTAAATAGGCTATCAGCCAATCAGATAACTGGATTTAGTCATGGGCTTATATTGATAGGATTAAAAAATGGTTGTTCCTTCCTTCCTTGTTTTTGTTTATTCTTTTTCTCTCCCAAGTTTGCCTTGTGGGTCAGATTGAAATCTGCAAACAGGACAAAATATTAAAGATACATAGGGGTGTTTGTGGCCATGGTTTTTTACCTTGGGCACTTGGTATAATAATCAAGGTTCCAGTTCAGTAGGGAACTTCAGGATTTGGGAATTTTAGCCTTCCAGATATGGTTTCAGTACAACTCCCAACATCCCCTACTGCACATCTAGGGACAGTAAGAGTCGGGTCTAAGGATGACCCAGCAGTCCAGTTCCCTACTCCGATTCCTAATACTTACTTGAAGGAAATATTCTCCTGGATATTCCCTTTTTCATTTGCTATTACGTTAAATAATCAGGACCAGGGAGTCTTCAAATAAGTATATCTTTAGCAGTCTTTTCTGTTTTCTAATAAAGAGTTACCTTTATTAGTTCTTCTGTTGAAATGTTCATCAGTGGAACCAGTAAAAGCTTGCAAGCTTCTCTTTTAAATAACAGGCACAAACGTGACCCTCTGCACTGTGGACACCACTAGTAGGATTACAGTAGCTGATACAAATTGTAGTTTCTTTTCTTAAGCATGGAATACACCTAACATTCACTGATTGATTTTATGGGCCCGGCACTGAGAGTGGGGGCTTCTTTGAAGGGCCTTACGTAGACTTCAGGCCCCACCAAAATGTGGCTTAATTTGCTTCTGAATTAATGGAGAAGTGTGGCTAAAGTTCTGGGCATAGTTTGTCTTAATAGGTCCCTGATCCTGCGTGAGAAGGTGTTACAACATAGAGTGGGAATGAAGCTTGATAAGAGGCCTTTCTCTGTTGGTGCCAGCTCCTTTTCACACAGACAGACGCATGAATAGCTCTGAGATTTTGTTTTCTGTAGAGAACGTTGTCATAGCGTTCTGGCAAAGCAGGTTCAAGAAAAGAAATGACAGGCTAGCTGTGAATCATTGCATGTTTGAAAATGGGAAAAACGCCACAGAAGTAATTTCAGTGATTTGACACTTAAATCTTTCTTAGTATGGATTATTTGTTTTGGCCTGATTTTAGCCATTTCATTCTCTTTTCATTCAGATGAGTTGTTTGCTAGAGAGAATGATGAATTTACAGTGTAATATTTTAACTGGCTTACTGGTCTTTTTTCAAAGGAACCTGAGAACTGTCTCCTTTGAGGAAGGCAAGGTATTTCCAGCAGAGAATTTCCATTACCTAAAATAGATTTGTGAGGATACTTTGGAAGAAGTCTTGACAGTGGCCTAAAATATCTTTGTTCTATATGTATGCCTTCACCACAGCCCTGTATATAAAGGGCAGTGCTTGATTTAGAGAAGCTGACATTTAAAATGTTGAATTACATGTTTAGCTTTGCACCAGACTCATGAAGGTAGGATGTTCATAGAACAAGAATGAAAGCTAAGGAAAGGAACAAAATTCCCATTTTTCATTGATAGATCAATCCAATGGGTGCTGCTTATGACAGCAGAGAAGGAAGATATTAGTGCTTGTGATGATAGGTTAGCTTTGCAAATAAGGTTGAAGGTTGACCCAGTCTCCCCAGAATTCACTGAGATGTTGTCAAGTGTTTGGGGAGTAGGATCAAAATATGTCTGATTAGACACCACATCTTACAATTAGGGGATTCCACCCAGCCCCAAAACTTTAAAAAACCAGACTTCTGTGGAACATGTACAGAAATTGGCATATGTGCCTGAAGACTTTCTGCGCCCTTCTTTACTGCTGCAGGAAGAGCGTGAAGCACTATTAAAGTGAATGCACAGTGTGAACCAACCCGGACTTCCTCACCGTCCTTAGGCATATCCTCTGTGGTTTGTGCTGTGTGGGCCAGCTTATGGCAGGAAATGGTGAAGGGGTGTAAAACAGCACTTGCAGATGGCGAGATGTGTGTCAGCCCAGTGTCTCACTGACTGTGTCAGCAGATCTTTTCTTCTGGGTGGTCATGCATGTACCAACTACAATTGTGGCTTAGTTGGTGTCTAATGCCAGCTCCTGCGGGGAATACCCTGAATGGAAATTTCTAAATGGGAACAGAAAAAGCTACGCAAGGCCTGTGTCACTAACCCAGTTCTCAGTGCAGGGCTACGCCTAGGGCTGAGCATGTCATGAAGTTCCCCAGAAGTCTAACCAAGTCCCCTCATGTGGTATTGAGTTTGCTAAGGATCTCAGTTTTTGGAGTGAGTGTGTGTGTTTAAAAAAAGACTTTTCTGACTTCCACTCATATGAAGACTTGCTTAAGCAAGTCCTGGTGAAATTGCATAAGGCAGAAAAATTTCAACACAAGACTTCCTGTGGAGTGTTGAACTTCAGTAACCATGTATGCATTTGACCAGTCCCGTTATTAGCAAATCCAGAGTAGATTTTATCCATAGGCAAAAATCAGTTGCAAAACTCAGGTTGCCTGGTGCATTCAGATGTCTCTCCTGCAGAAAAGTCCTGGTCAGGAGTAGGACTCGTATCCACAGTTACTTTTGCTATGGCTGGTATGGTACTCTTATGTAGTCCTGTTGTTGTTCTTAAGATTTCTTTGAAGACCTGGCAGGTCCTTCAGGCACTGGGGCCAGGATGTTAGATGAACTTGTTCTGGGAGGTGGACTACTTGTTGGTGTGCCCCAGCCGTGTCTTTTGTTCTTGTTGTTAATGTTTGATTATCAGAATATTTTGGTTTTGGTTTTCTTGTACCTTGTCCAGTGTCATATATCTGCAAGTTGGGTGACTCTATAATATAAATCTATAAATTAATGCATAAATGATTGTTTTGTTCAGATAGAAAGGGTGCCAAGGGGGTGCAAGGTGATTTCAAATTGAGGCGCTTAGTTAAGCTTAATCCATAGTAAGCTTATTAACTTCCAAAGACAGCTCCCCCTCTTACTTTGTCCTTGTAGTGATCAAGCTCCTTATGAGCTGACATCATGCTGTCGGATATGCACAGTGACTTCCAGGAAGTTGGCTGATTTGCTTGTTTATTTCTTTATTGAATGTATAGGTGCCCGGCTCTAGGTGGCTTACAACTGAAAACCAACATATAAACATACAACTGACCAGAAGAGCAAAATATCAAAACCAAACCAACACAGGTTAATCCAAAATAACTCAAAACAAGGCAAAACAAGGTTGTGCTGGTAGCAAATAATTTCTTTCTGAAAAGAAGTTGAAACTGGGGGGGAGAAATAATCAAAGGGAGCCTGGTAGCACCTTTTCTGAGCAACACATTGTATTAAAAGGCATCAGCTGAGGAAAGCTGATGCCTTTTAATGAAACGTATTGGTCAGAAAAGGTGCTATCAGATTCCTTCTGATTTTGGGCTACCGTGGACTAAGCTGGCTCCCTTCAGTGTCAGCAATACAAGCAGATGAACACTTGGTCCATTTCTTGTTTGTTGTCTCTTGTCAACTTTTTTTATGATTTGGGAGGGGGGCGTTTCCATTTTTCTTTCTCAACAGCCAAGGGCTTAATGTGAACAAAACAATAATATAAAAGCAACAGTGGAAGTAATAAATCCATTTGCGGAGAATTTGACAGATGCATTTGACTTTGACAGATGCATTAAGCCTCCTGAAGGCACCATGTTGTTGTTTTTGCTCCATCTACTGCCATCAGCTTTCCAGGCTCCACACAGGTCTTTTTTTCCCCAGGCTTCCTTCAAAATGGCTATGATTATACCTAGAACCTTCTCAATGCAGAATTTGTGCCCTGGCATTGATAAGTCGATGTTATGACTGGATGAATGACCTTTACTTTTCAATGCTAGAGTCCTAAATAATGAAATAACAGAAACGGAGGTTACATTTGTCCTTCAATCCTCATCCGTATCTCACTGTTGTAGGATTCCTAAGGCGTGTTGCTGTGGAAGGTCATCTTTCAGTATCTCTTGCTGCCCCCAGTCTGACACCACTGCTTCTTCCAACGTTTCTTCCTCTCTTGTTTCTTCTCTCCTGAACTTCTCATCTGCTCGAGGGAGGCTACTGGTGACAGCCGATGTCCCCAGCTCACAAAGTCCTCTCCATGGCAATCTGATATTTTAAACCTGCCAACTCTGCTTCCCACAGATCTCTTTCTACTTTCCACATTGTGTGCTTCCCCCATCGTGTTAATGCGCTGAAAGAAAAACCAGCATCCTGGCCTATCTCTTTCTTTCTTTTTCTTTTTTCCCCCTCCACCTTCCAATCTCTGGTTTGTATTGTTCTGCTGAATGGTTTATTTGGCTAATCTGGGGAGTTAAGAGGGCTATCCACAGCCATTGTTTCCCCAAGGTATATCTGTATTTTTGTTTTCTTATAGTAATAAAGTAGAAGTTCTCTTTAAACTCAGAGAAGCATTCTTGTGGGCCCTCATGCTGCTGGAGCTCTTGAACATCCCCCTGTAGGTGTTAAATCAGTATTGGATGTTAAATGGCTGTTGTCCTTACACATTTGGGTTCTAAAGTAAATCGATTTATGATGGTGGGAATGCAGACTCTCCACTGAGATCTTCTTCCTCAGTTTGATGGTCTAAATGTGTCAGACTTCAGCTCCTGGAATTCCCAGCCTTTGGTCCTGAGGTCCTGGAATTAGAGGAGTTAAAATGCAGCATATCTAAAGTGCACCAGAAGCAGTCTGCATGTAGATACAATTATGCACATACAGCTGGAAATGAATCCCAAGGGGACAGTGAACTTAGAATCAGTGAATTTTGGGATCATGTCTTGATCATGGTTGTCTCTGCCCTCAGGTACTACAGAGGGACACATGGGGTCATTGTGGTTTATGACGTCACGAGCGCAGAATCTTTTGTGAATGTCAAGCGGTGGTTGCATGAAATAAACCAGAATTGCGACGATGTTTGCCGGATATTAGGTAAACTGCCTGGTTTGGGGAAGATTTTAATAGAACAAGACCCACTATATTGGAATGTCTTTATCCCATAATATGCTACTGTAATATATAGGATGTACCTGAATTGTGAACTATTTAAAATTCCCAGTTTAAGTCTCAGTCTATTTCCCATTAACTTCATAAGTAGTTTTAGATAAACTGGGTCTTGGCCACTGCTCGGCCCACCATTAGCCCCCCATCTTCAGTATTAGCATAATAATTCAAATCTACTCGACAAGCCCACTGGAAGGATTCCAGGCAATGTCACTGGCATGTTTTGAACCTCCCAAGGTGTTGCATTAGAGATCCCCTCCTACTCTCAGCTGTCGTTCCAACTAATCATGGGTAGCTTGCCCTAAGAAGTGGGAGAGAAAAGGCAGGCACCTAGAGATTCCAGGATTCCAGCCACTTCCAGGATTCCAGCCATGAATTTTAGACCCAACACATCCAGAGGGCACCAGGTTGAGGAAGGAGAAGTTAACCCTGATGTTCCAAATGAGAGACCTTTTTGTCTTAATGAAAGGAGAGATCAAGTGTTCCTGTCCTTATTATTGTATCTTGAATTGATGCTTTTTTGAGGTTCCTCAAAAAGGCAATAGACAAATCCCTGGGGTAAGGAAGTACAACTTTATTCACTGATAGCCCAGATTTTATACATGCATCACGCCTTCAGTGGCTCTTCTACAAGTTTGCAGCAATGACCTTTGGTTTCCATTGCTCTTGCAGTGGGCAATAAGAATGATGATCCAGAACGGAAAGTGGTTGAGACAGAAGATGCCTATAAATTTGCTGGGCAGATGGGGATCCAGCTGTTTGAGACCAGTGCCAAAGAGAACATTAATGTGGAAGAGGTAATCGAAAAAGACGATGGGGGGTGCCAGTATGGTTTGAAGAGCCCAGTGCTGACCACCAACATACTGCTGTCTTGGGGGTTGTCTTCATAGCCTATGGACAAAAGGTGTGCCCGGTCGTAAAATAGTTGCCCCCCATTTTGTCTCCAGGAATTAAACAGAAAGTCCTGGTCCTGGGGCTGAAAGGTTCCTTTCAGCAAGAACTAGCCCTTTGTGGGGTCAAGGAGGGAGCCTGAGTTATGTCGCATTCATTGCTTGAAGCCATTGTCTCATTTGTCGGTGTGCGGCTTGGCTTGCTGTGTCAGCCCAGCCATGTGCAGCTTATTCAGCAAACCATGACTGAGCAAAGCCAACACAGTCATCAAGGGTGCCGCTCTCAGTGGCTTGCTCTCACCAGGCTAACTGGTGGCTCATGAAGCTGACCATGGCCTCCAGGTGAGACACATGAGCCAGGAGGAGATAACCTTTTAGGGGGGAAAATGTTATACTATGAGGAAAAAAGGAGATTCCTTTCACTCTATTTTCACCCTATTAATCTTCCCAGGAAAATAAGCTCCTAGCTTAGTTGTCATCTGCAAAGTTTCTGGGTACCAAGTGAGCCCAGGAGATCCGTTTAAGCAGGAGCAGAAGGAACAGCGGAAGCAGAGGGAACTTTTTCCAACCTCTTCTTCCTATTTCTTCTAACAGTTGAGGCTCACCAACTCCTGATAGGCCCTTTTCACATAACACGCTTCCCTGGGTCACAAGAGCAAGTAAGGTGGGATTAGCTGTAGCCACAGACAATTCCAGGACTGCCTGGGAATAGCTGGGGATTGTGGAAGCCCTAACCCAGCACTTCAGGACTTACAGAGGCAGCATACAACAAAGCTGGCTTCTTCTTAAGTCCAGCAGGATGAGCATCATGAGGCTAACCCTTTAGGGTTTCACTCGAGTTCAGACTGAGGAACTGTTCAAGGCTGTGCTGCTGACACCTTTATATGCTTTGTTATGGCTGGATCCAAGCATTCCATGAAATCCTAGCCCGATTGACTTGTTTCTGGCTTCACATGTTGCAGGAACTCGGCCATTGTCTTTGAGTTCCAAACTTTTCTTCATCGGTTAGCAGTTTGTGGGAGCCCAGCCAGTCTGGCTGTATCAACCTACCATGACTTAGATGTGGGAACCAAGGAGTAAGGCAAATATAGGGTTCCCCATGTGGCTTTCAAGGAACACTTGAAGTGTCCCAGGTTCTGGATAACCCAGAAATAACAGTTCAAAGGTAACAACAAATTAGCGTAGGAAGAGGGCAAACTTTACAAGAGTGAGGATTCGGTAGTCATCTGCAGTCCTATAGCTCCAGCTCAGGAGCAACTGTGGCTTCCTAGAGCAGGGTTTCTCAACCTCATCAACTTCAAGATGTGTGGACTTCAACTCCCAGAATTGGCTGGCTGGGGAATTCTGGGAGTTGAAGTCCACACATCTTAAAGTTGACGAGGTTGAGAAACCCTGCCCAAGAGGTTGAACTTCTCTCTCTCAGTGTCCCTCCCCTTCACCCCAGAGGCTGCTGGGAGTTGTAGTCCAGCAACAGCTTTCGAGCCCCCCGATTGCTTACCTCCCCGGAAACCAAGGGCCTGCTGCATAGCCCTGCCAACTCCCCCTTCCTGATTGCTTTCCCTTTTTTTCTCCCCCACCCCCCACCCCCCACCCCCAGATGTTCAACTGCATCACGGAGCTGGTTCTGCGGGCCAAGAAAGACAACTTAGCAAAGCAGCAGCAACAACAACAGAACGACGTGGTGAAACTCACAAAGAACAGTAAACGGAAGAAGCGGTGCTGCTAATGGCCTTCCTCTGGCGGCAGAGACTGGGCGCTGAGGCAGCTCCGCCCCCCCAGCCTGGCGCAGGCAATTCCACAGGACTCTTCCCCCCCCTCCCTGCGTGCCGTTATTTAAAGGAGTTCCCTCCGTGTTCTCGATCAGGAGGCACCTTACCATGACAGTGCCAAGAAAAGGATTGGATGGAGGTGGTTCTGCCTGTCTCTCTCCTTCCTAAGGTCTTCTTCTGCCCCTCTCCAAGAGCATCTTGTAGACAACAATGACATTGCCTATCAAGGGGACTTAAGAGTTTGTACATAATGTATATTGGCTTTAACCAGCTGCCCCTCCCTCGTGTCGCGTGTACGCCTTCTCCGTATCAGCCAATCATGAATTGTTCAGAACTCTTTTTTTTTTTTTTTACTTTCTTGCTTCCATTCTCCAGAAATACAGTCCCATGACCTTCAAACAGGTTGCCCTTGTCAGCGTCCATTGTTCTTCAGCCTTCGTTAGCCTTTAAGCAAGGAGTGGGTCCTTGGCTACCATTTTGTTTCAAACTCTCTCGAGAACCTTTTGAAATCCTTTTCCTAGACTCTGGAATGATTGACGTTCCCAGAGCTCTTGCAATCCTTCTCTGTTCTTCAGTTCCCTTCTTCAAGGGAAGGGAAGGCCTCATGTTTATAGCCCAAAGGCATTCCAACCTTCATGGCTGAGAAAAGTTAGGATTAAAACTTGTGTGGCCCTTCTGTCCTTATAAGAGCTTTGGAACGGAAATCATCTCTCTCTTTTTCTTTAATAAGCGTGTATCATTCTGTACCCAGGTATGAAGTGTGAACTCAGAAATGCATTTCCAATGGGATCAATTCTTAGTGGTTCTCCTCCCACCCTTGCCCTTCCTTTTTTCCTTTGAAAGTTGGAGAATTTGGGAAGAGATGGCTGGATGTTTTTCATTTGTATTAGAACAAAATCTGTCTCTTGGGCTTTGAGAAATTGGAAGAGGCCACCCATTCCAGCTGCTGAGGAGTGAGTGATTCTTCCAATTAAGTTAATATGAGCTTCAGTCTGGAAATAACCAGCATTCAGCTTTTCAGCATTGATTTGACCCCCACAGAACATATCAAGATGGCCAAGGTTGCAAAAAGTCACCCAATCCTCAAAACACAGTGAATTCCCCACCCTTTGTTGCCCTGGCATCTAATGACGATGGTGCTCGTGTTAAGAAATGACCATCAGTATCGATCCTTGGACTTCGAATCATGCAAGAAGGGCTCAGTGGAAACCCCCTATTTATTGTTTGGCTTGTCTTTAAGAAGAGAAGCAGCTACAATCATCCAAGCCCCAGACCCGCGGGCTTTCCCACTCAAAATAAAGAAGCGATGGGTTTCCGCCAGCGGAAGCACGCCGTCCTCCATTTCAGCAGCCGTGTCTCACCGTCAGCTTCTCTCTGCATTTCTTGTAAGGTACTTCTGACTTGTCGAAGAACCGTTCGCGCACTGAGCAATTCATGATTTAGAAGGAACGCCAGCCACGGAAGCCTGTAGAGATGACAGCAGAGAGCAGGGTTTGGGTGTGGCAAGGGTGTGGGCTGAAGCAACAGTGGATTCTCACAGGTGGGCATTTTCTCAAAATACATTGGTCTCTAGCAAACGGGCGGGGTGTGGTGGGGATGTTTGCTAAGCCTGGAATCCAGGTTCTCCTGTTGGAAGAGTGGGAAGTTTCCTGAGTCTCTTAGCAATGCCCCCCCAGGCCTGTCTTTGCCGGGGGCTGCTACCCAAGCGCCAGGTGTTGTGAGTGAAGGGAAAAGCGGCTGGTGGACGGGGTTGGGGGAGGGAGGGAAAGGGGAAGGGGCTGCATCTTTAGCAGTGCTAACGTCAAGCCGTGAAATGTCTAACTGGTTTGCTTAGATGATTTCTGTATATTGAAACTTTCTAATTATGCTTTTTAAATAATTTTAAAAAACTAAAAATAAAAGTGCCAAGCTGCCATATCTTCTTCCTGGGCTCTCGTCTTTGCTTCTCCTCACCTCCAGCTGTCAAAAGGGCTTGCGGGGCCCCCGAAACCTTGGGGCCAATAGCTTCTTATGGAGAGTTAAGGCTCCCTTCAGAAAGGGACTTGCCCACTTTCATTTCTGCACAAAGGGGGTTGGTGGTAGTGGTGGATGCGGTGCTGAATTCCCAAGCTTAGGTTGGCTCAATCAGTCTCTTGTTTTGGTGGAAGTAACAGTGTAGTACCTAATATGTTGCATTGCCTGTGTGATTGTGAGTTTTCCCATGCTGGGTCGATGTGGCAACGAGTAGGAGTTGGATGCTCTGGTAGCAGGGATATTAACTTTTCTGAGACTTATAATAACGATTCCAAGAGAGAGTGTTGAACTGTTTAAATAAAGAAAACCTTGAAACAGAAAATATCTTCTTTCTGTGTTATATGTTTGTGTGTGTCTGTATATGTATATGTATCACAGCAGACCTTGCTAAATCACGCTGGATGTATTGGTTCAGTCTTATGCCTCACCCATGAGCATAGAATCATGGAGGAGGCTACAGTGGTCATCTAGTCTGAACTTCTGCCATGTCTAATTTGTCTCCCCTGCTTTTTAATGTGCTCTTGTCTTGCAGGGTGAATCCATAAAATGCACGGGGAATCACACATGCCTAGCACTCACAAACCAACAGGCATCTTGACTCACCCTAAGCCATGAATGTAATCAGCAAGCCAGCCACAAACCATAATGTTGGTCTCAGGCTTACTGCCTTAAAACAAGCCTCTGATTGCTGCATTACCCAAGATAACTAGAGCTTAACATGATGTGTGAATGGGGATGCCTGGCTGGTTTGTGATTTCTTGGCGTTTTCTGGGCATGTGTTAGTGCCCCAAGCCTTAACGAATCTGCTGGCCCTGTTCACATATACTGTGAGACCAAAAGCAAGACATGGTTCAGTAAAATATGTGAGACAGAGCCTAGGCAAAGTTAGAAAGTAGGATTAGACCTTGAGTGAAAAGCAGGAAGGAGCAATGGTGAGTAACGATCTGGAAGCTAAAGAGCATTTTCCCTAGGCAACCATAAATGGCCAAGGAACCCACAAAACAAGGTAAGGAAATGTGATACTGGCTGGTTTCATAATGCATGCTAAGGGACAACCTGCATTGTGGCTTAAGCCCAGCCATTGTGCTACAATGTGATTTAACCTTGGGCTCTGGAATAAGCTACAGTTGGCTAGGTTCCAACAGCTCTGAAAGCCAAGCACAGTATGTTGGGTTGGGTTGGGTTGGGTTGGGTTGGGTTGGGTTGGGTTGGGTTGGGATGGGTTGGTCTTAGCAAATTATGCAAACTCACCCAATGGATTGTTCAGGAAACCATAATTTAGTAAGCCCTCGAGTTCTGGGAAGGTGAACACGGCTCCATGCATCCCCTATTTTACAATCCTGAATTACTCCAGTCAATGCAAAATCCTTATGATGTGTTTGTGCTTCCCTAGTTGATCCAGGAAGAGTTTTTCACAGACCGTGATGCAAAATGTCCAGGACTTCATCAGAAAGCTGCTATGTTCTGACATGTCTGTAAGTCTATCTGAAGAACAAATAGCAAAGCTTGGTAGAAACCAAGTCCGCTTTTTGCAATGACCTTGAGCAACCACAGAGCCTAAGAGTTGGTACTTTTCAGAGTTGCAACAATTAATGGGTTCCAGAAACTAAATAAAAATGTGTGTTTTTTTCCCTAACTTCCAAGGGGCACAGCTTGTTCATTTCATCCCAGGCACTAAATTGTGGAATCGTCATCCAAAACGTGATGGTCGTCATTTACTGATCTTTCTAGGGCACAACTAGCACTCTTAAAATTTGTCCAATTCAACTCTCCAGGTGGCCCTGCACTAAAGAGCCACGTTTGGATACCTGGAAATTTACCCTGGAAAAGGGGGTTGGATGCTGAGTCAATAATGAAAAAAACTCAGAATAAATGCCTTTTTGCAGTCAATTTTCTCATTAGATGGAGAGTCGCTAAACAACTTCCTCAATTTTGTCTCTTACCAGAAATGGGAAAATGGTGTAAAACCCTATTTTTCAGGTATGTAAAAGCATCAGATGTCATCAGCTAAATTTTTGTCCCAGGTAAATTCATGGAGAAACTGTTGGACTGGAGGACAGAGATTCTGAACAAAATGAGAATTTTGCTAGGATCATACTTTGTTCCTACATGTTTACCCAGGGGCTGTGCAAATCCAGCCTTCGTGATTACTCAGGGTCTCCTGCAAACCCAGTCAAAACTTAGATGGCATTCAAAAATCTCAAGAACCATCAGTTCAGTGTTCAACCTTGGGAACTTTAAGACATGTGGACTTAAAGAATTCCCCAGCCAGCCATGCTCAAGTTCCCAAGGTTGAGAAACACCGGCTTAGGGTGTTAAATGCACCCAGCTACAGAAACTGGCAAAACTATTTTAATTTGTTAAATCAGAAAGAGCAGCCATCCTCAGAGAGGACTGGCTCAATTGATGTCTTCTATCTTGCAGATCTTAGACTCGCTTCGGCCTGGAACTGATTAACGATCCCACCATCCTTTTGCCACCTAAAGACAGTGGCCCTCCTGGCGGCTTCTGTAGCCCATTGGGTTGGGGTTCAAATGCCAAGCCACGCGTCCCCGAAGGGTCTCATCGGCAAGGACGGCTGGATACCGGCCTTTGCCTTGACGCAATCGACAAAGACAAGGCCCGCAGAAAGGATCTCTTTTTATTCGGACGAGAACAGTTTACAAAAGAAGCCGTAGAGCGGTGTTTTCTACTAAAATATGCCTTTATAGAATATCTTATAAAAACCGTACAGTTATATACATGACTGCTACGTACAAAAATTACGATATGGTGTGGTATGTACACAGACCTATATAAATACATTCTGTCTGCCCGCTCCAGCAATGTGCTTTATTTCACCCCTCCTCCCCCCCCCAAGCCCCCATCCCCAGTGACCAGTCAAACCAGCTTTCGGGTTTCTCTGGCACAGGGGAAGAACCAAGTTAGACAACAAACAGAGGGCCTTCCAAAGCGGCGTTTGCAAACAGCAAAGCCGCCTTTAGGTCCTGGCACACTCTCCTGGCAATGTCCTCTGGACATCTTGGATTACAAGCCCCATCATTCCCAAACAATCCAACAACATCCATGCAGGCAGGGCAAGGGGGGAACTGTAGTCCCCTACATCTCTCCCTGGGCACAATGAAGGGCTGTCTGATAGCCTGGTTCAAACTACAGCAGAGGATATAAGCTGCGTATAGTGGCAAATCAGACTTTTCCGTATCGGCTTCAAAATTAAAACTCCCTCCTTTAAAAAAAAAAAAAAAAAATAGAGGGGGGAGCAAAGTGTTTATGTGCAGGGATTTTCTTTCTTGAACAATGAGACTTCTAGCCCATCTCTCCTCTCTGCCTTCTGAAACAGGATTTTTCCACCCGTCACGCGTGTCTTTGGATCTTGATGGGTTTCCACGTTTCTTCTCTCCCTCTTCTGCCCTCCCTAGTGAGGGAGGTTGGGCTGGCGGGCTAAACTCCCTATCTAAAACTGGCTACCATTCACGCAACTTTGTCTAAGTTATTTCTTAGTGGCTTTTTTTTAAAAATTCTCTTTCTCCCTCATCTAGGAAAGGGAGCCGTTATGCAGAGAAATTGGAAGAGCTCAGGTACAGAGGAGTGGGTTGGAGGAATGGATGACCACCAGCCGTCCTGCAATCCAGGGAAGCTTCAATTAGCTTTTTGACAAAGGGGCAGAAGAAGCATAAAAGATAGGTAGGCTCTAAGAACAATCGATGACACAGACGGTTGTGCGTTTTCAAGGGCGAGCAGTTTGGGGGTTGAACCAACTCAACTACCATTGCCATTTTTCTCAGTCTAATCTTTGGGCAGTGAGGAGGAAGATAGGCCTCCACGCAGTTGCTCAACCATTGTTCCCAAATCAGTGGTCAATCTCCTTTCCCCACCCCGCCTCCTGCCGTTTGCGCCACCTACCACCACCCCCTGGCTGGGATCCCTACCTAGATTATGGAAAAGAAGCAAACGAGACCCCAAATACCATAATGGGAACAATCTTTCCCACTTATTGCTTTCATCACACTATCCCAAAATGAGATGGTAGCCAACTTCACTGGAGAGGGGTATCAATAATGGAGTTGGAGGAATGTGAACCCCCTCCCCAAACCATTCAGTGCAGGATGAGATCACAGTCTCCTTCACTGATATCCAAACAATGCTTTTTTTTAATACCCTCCTCCTCTTTGAATTTTCAGCCTGATTGTACTACTGCATCTACTCAGAAGTAAGTCCCATAGAGACCTGTGTGTGGGCAAGACACCATATCACAAACAAGCCAATCACATTTTAGCTTAGCATGTGGTGTCAACTCCTAAACCTGGGTTAAGGAGCAAACTCATGTTCCATTAACCATGGGTCAGGAAGGTTGTCTGAATACAGCCATCATCCGAGGGGGCTTTGTACCAACCATATGTGGATGACTTAAGTTTCATTGGCCGTATATGTTAGGACTCTATTGCCTACTCCTGCCGAACAGCACTGAAATCATTCTTGTTGAAGATCAGCAGCTCCGGAAGCGACAGATTAGATCCAGGCCAATCTTTACTAACCTATGCTAGCTGGGGAAGATGAAAGTCAACATTGTCTGCATCCAGGACAGTAACACTTGGGAAAGACTGATGTATAAAGGTTATCAAAGTCAAGTGAATAGCCTAGCTTGCAATACTTCAAATCAGATCCCAATAGGACAATCTAAGGTATGAGGTATTGAGCTCCAAGGATAGGGATAAGCAGCAGAAAATGGATTTTTCAACCCAAGTTAAATTATTTCTACCAATTTTGCCTGACTTGGCATCTTCTCCAACTGTGTTGGGCATTAATTCCCAGAATTCCTAGTGGCCACAGCCTTTGCCATATCTAGGAATTCTGGGCACTGAAATTCTAGAATTACCTTCTAGCTCTAGAAAGTATCAGGTTGGGGAAACTCTTGGGGTCAAATCTTGATCTTACCAGCTTCTCTATTTTTTTCCAATCCTACTTTTTTCCTTAGAAATAAGGACCCTTGGGTCTTTTTCAGGCATTGTGAAAAAGCAGCTTTGGAGACTGATGTAACACCTCTCAACATGTGCCATCACAGATGTTCTGTGCTAACCCAACCTGGTTTTCCCAGGACTTTCTTTTTAAGTATTGTTGGCTTAGTTCTCCTTGATGATAACCATGAAAATTGTGTCCTTATCTGCTTGAGAGAGAAGTTTATGGCCACAAATAGTGCAATTGCTCTGAATGAGCCATCCATAAGCAAGTGCTTTTCAGATGCTCTCCAGCATTTAGATTTCTCAGTTGGCCTAGACACCATCCTTGAGCCTGGTTGGGAATTTTAGTCCTAATATCTATGGAAAGCTTGGAAAAGGCCAGGATTGAGGCAAGTTCTCCTAGCCTAAGAACCACCCCTGACCATGTCTTCCACCCACACTAAGGGAGATCTTCTGATGTCCTTCTCTATAGCCTACTCTAAAGTCATCTCTAAAGCTGCTGCATGGCCATGCTATGATTGCTGCATAGAAGGGACCATAGTCTAAGGCAGGGTTTCTCAACCTTGGCAACTTTAAGACCTGAGGACTTCAACTCCCAGAATTCCCTAGCCAGCCTTGCTGGCTAGGAAATTCTGGGAGTTGGAGTCCACAGGTCTTAAAGTTGCCAAGGTTGAGAAACACTGGTCTAAGGCAACTGGGAAGGGTGGGGGGCACTTGGTTACTTATCTCTGGCCTAGAGGACTAGATCTCGCACACTACCAAAATAATTGGAACAACTTCATTCTGAGCAGCCTTTTTTTTTTCTTCTGGAGCTCTGAACCAGCAAGCTGTAAGAAGGTATCTACAGGATTCCAGTTTTAAAAATCTGCAGAGTTGCATTTCCTACTACAATAATCTGGCTGCTCAAAAGGACCACGGCAGTTGCAACCTTGGCTCTGCTGGAGCTGTTGCCAGTTCCTGATTCTAGAAGAAATAACTCATCCCAGAGCTGGTGTGGTGTAGTGGTGAAGTTGTTGGACTAGGAGTTGGAAGACCCAGGTTCTAGTACCCTTGCTTAGCCACAGAAGCGCCCTAGGGGACTTTGGGCAAGTCCCTCTCAACCCAAAACCAGAGTGGTGTAGTAGTGAAGGTGTTGGACTAAGAGCAGAGAGGTCCAGGTTCTAATCCAACCTCAGCCATGGAAGTTCCCTGGGTGACTTTGGGCCAGTCAACTTGCTGCTCCCAGCCCAACTAACTCATAGATATAAGTGCATGAGAGAGAGAGGGGGGGGAGAAAGAGATTAAATACTAATACTGGATTTTTAGGCAGGAAGACTGGATTTCCAATCATCTATCTACAGCCTGTTCCTCAACCTGAGGTCTTCAAGGCCTGTTGGGCCATGGCTCCCATCATTACCAGCCTGTCCAGGACACAGGTCCAAGACCTCCACAAGACACCAGGTTGAGGAAGGTGGTTCTAGAACTGAGAGGCATACTTCTCAAAGAGACCAGGGCTGTACCACAGTTGTTGAGGTCCCCTGACTGAATGCACTATTTTACCAAAAAAATATTCCGCTTCTTATTTTCTCCAGAGAGGTATGGCTCAGTTCGCCTGATCCTATGCTGGCTTGTGATGAAGGAAGCATGAGAGGCAAGATTGAGGAAGAAAACTTGGAGTCTTATGATGGTTTCTCCTAGAGGTAGCAGGGTCCTTCTCTCTAGGCAGAGATGATGCCTCTGTCATTTCTCCTCTGCCAGAGTTTCAACCTGACCTCACGGTTGACAAGGAGAGTAATATTGGCAAGAGAGAAGGCTCAGTTAAGGATGGAAGCAAGTGGGATGAGTTTGGACAAGAAAGAAGAACCCTTCCAAGGTTTTGCATAATGCTTAGCTGGCCTCCAAAAGGTCTGCAGTGTTTTGATTCTGGAACATAGCATGGTTGACTATGACTTGGGACATCTGTTCTCTTGAGTGGCTTTCTTTGAATGCTTTCCCATCTGAACTGCACCTGAAGACACAGTGTTTCTGAAAGAAGGCAGGGAAATAGGAGTCACACCAGGAGCTCCATGCTCTTCAGACAACCCCATTCATGTCAAGTAACCAACAGTAGCAAAACAGAAAGAGATACAGTGCTCCAAGGCATTCCCATGAATTCCGGGCTTCTCCATGGACCTTAAGGTCGTACAGGCTAACTACAAACAAGGTTTCCTTTGCTCTTGTGGGTGCAAAGAAATTAAACACGGTCAAGATTTTGAAGGATTATGGCATTCTCACCCTCAGGTTCTTGTTGCCCCCAAATTCATGAGATCTCATGCAAGCATACCATGACTGCTCCTGGAAGATTTTGATAACTGAGAATTTGTTAAAATTACTTCTAATTTGATGTTCAGTTCCCACGGATACCTTCTAGAGATGTGGGCCCCCCAAGTGTTGCATTTCCGTCTTGCGATTAGGCAACCCACAGCGTCAACAGCAGGTCGGTCGCAAATTTAAGTCTTATCCTGCTGTGTATAAATTTGTCCACTTTTTCTCTCTGACTTTCTACACCTGAATTTCTCTTTTCAAGTTTGCTCTCTGCCAAAAGCCAATGACCTTGAGATCCTGGCCCTGCGCACAGCAGAAAAAAACCAGGATCACTGTCTAACCCAGTGTTGTCCAAACTTGGCCACTTTAAGATGAGTGGACTTCAACTCCCAGAATTCCCCAGCCAGCATGGCTGGCTGGGGAATTCTGGGAGTTGAAGTCCACTCATCTTAAAGTGACCAAGTTTGGACAACACTGGTCTAACCAAAGCCCCTCAAGGCCTGGTGTTTCCTGACGGTTGTTGGTTAAGGGATCAAGGAGAGTCCTTCCCTGCCGTGCTGTTACGCAAAGAGACGGGCAGGGACGTCTGTAAACTTGGAGTTCAAACCTCACAGCTTGTGTGTGTGTGTGTGTGTGTGTGTGTGTGTGTGTGCAATATATATAGTGCTGAATGCCCTTTTGGCAGTAGCTTGCATGATGATCAGGACTGGGGACCATCAGCCACCAGCTTTTCTCAGCTTCCTTCCTCACCCCCAGTCAACAACCCAACATGGAGACTAATATGGGGAAGCATTGACCACCGAGCTCTCACACCCTTCCAGTTAATTTTTCTTGAAAAAAGAAAACAGGCGGTTCCCTTCTGCTCCGACCAGCCCGGAGCCTTGCTGCTGGAGCTTCAGCAAGGGCGAGGGTCTGGCGCGCCGCTTGGCTCCGTGGCTGCTGGTGGTGAAGTTGTACGTCGGCTGGCTCCATTCCATAGGATGTCTGTCCATCAGCTGCTGGTCGATGACCCTCTGCATGTCATCCTACGGCCAGGAAGAGAAAGGCCGTTAACGGGAAACGAGGAGAGGACAATGGCGAGGGAGGGGGGGAAATGCAGAGCCAAACAGGTGAGTGGGAGAGGCCCAGGTTAGACCTGCAGGCTCAGGGGTGTCAGCAGCATATGGTCAAAAAGGTCAAGATGGTGACCACCATGGTGCAATCCAGGCTCTGCCTGTTTTTATGTGGGTTGACAGAAAAAAATCGATTGCACCATTTTAGGCACATGGACAAAAGAACTCGATCGTGACAGAAACATTCAATCGCACTGTCGTGGCCACCATTTTGACTTTTTTGACCATGCCCAACAGACACCCTCGCCTGCCGTTTTGCAGGCATCCTCATTTCAGAATGGACCCCATCCCAGATTTTAAGGCTAGAAACAAGGACGTTGGCTGGAAGAGTCAATCAAGTCAAGGTGGCTTCGGTTACCAAATCCCCACCCTTTTTTATAAAAAAGAATTTCATAGTCTTCGATCACAGCTGCCATTTCAACATTTCTGGCACCTCCCCACAAATTCCCTTGGCTAGAATCTAGAAACAAATTGAAAAACAAATTGAAAAGCTGACAGCAGTGTTTCTCAACCTTGGGTGCTTTAAGCTGTGTGGACTTCAACTCCCAGAATTCCCTAGCCAGCCAGCTATGCTGGCTGGGGAATTCTGGGAGGTGAAGTCCACATGCCTTAAAGCACCCAAGGTTGAGAAACACTGGCTTGCAGTTTGATCTATTGGGAGAATCCAGGCATTGTTCAGGCAAGTTGTCTAAGACAAATCACAGCATTATCATAATGCAGCGTATTTTTCTGGGCAGAGGCACAGTGCTGCAAAACTAGGAACAGCAGCACATTGTCCATGCGTGCACTGCACAGTCGTTTATTCAACAAACCATAGTTAAGCAAAACCTGGCTTGGCATGTTGTGTGAAGTCAGCAGGGGAAAGGTTCACTCACCTCTTGTCAGCCCTTTGAGATAGACTAGGTCAGGAAATGTAGAGGGAAGAGGGAATGGCCTTGAAGGACAGGAGGAAGGGACGCTACCAAGACAATGGTCTGATAAGAGGGGTTTGAGCCCGGGCCAAGAAAGTAACCTGAGAAAACGTCTCAGACAGGCCCCTCCATAGTTCACATGAAGATAAAGGGAGGGAGGAGGGAAGCACCTTCAGACTTGCAAGTTTCTAATACTATGGTTGTCACAATAAAAGTACTCCTGGTCTATTGGTTTCTTAGTCTGATCTACCTTTTTGGGCTGACAGGAAACTGACATCGCAAGAATGACTGGAACCTTACTTTATCGTTAAAGGGCATCACAACAGAAACTTAATGCCTGATGGAGATTCCCTCTTATACCCCAGAGCATCAAGGCGGGGCAATCTTGAGTTTCTTCCTCATTCCCCCCTCCCTTCCAGGGCTAAGCTGACGTTTACCTAACGGCTGTTGAATTCCTTCAGGGGTTCTTCTGTTTGGAAGAAGGAGGAAACAGAACTAGAATGTCATTGCCCAAATATTAAAAAGCATGAAGGATCAATGGTGGGACAAAAGGTCCCTTTCACAGAATACAAACCGAGAAACTCTAGGAAAGAGAGCACCTTATGTTCCTTCAGATGAAAAGCAAGCCCTCTTCCCCCAAAGCACCATGGGTCCAATAATGCATCTGCATTAACCACTTCTGGACTGAAGACATGAAAATAATTTTTAAAAAGGAAGAAAGATGAAGCCCAGCTTTTTCAGCTTTTCTGAAAACTGTCCTTAGCAATGAATGAGGTGTATGGCAGGAACTCCTACCTGGCATCTTCTGGATGTTTTCAACTATGTAACCCCATACTTCCCAATGATGGTGCTGGCTGGGGCTCATGGGAGGTGTAGTCTTTACACATATCCAAGCCACTAGGTTTGGGGAGGCTGCTGTCGATTAATTAAAACATCACTGCTGGAACATAAAACCACCAGCAGCTGGTACTGAACACACAACATGCCGTGCCATTGTTCGCTTAATCTTGGTGTATTGAATAAACCAGAATTACGAGGTTTCAGTCACCCCCTATTAGGCCACAGCCTATGATCTGTGCCCCAGAGGTTGGGTTTGCATGATCTGAGAAGCTAAAATACTGCTTGTTAAATTTGGTTCATTGCATTATGGCTCAGTGAGATGTGTGAATTTCAGACCATGCTTAGACTCCTTCTGGAAGTTGAATCTTTTCCATGTTTCTCTCCTGCACCAAGACCGAGAATCTTGTGACGCCTTACAGCAGCTTTTCCCAACCTTGGCCATTCCCAGGTGTGTGGACTTCAAATCCCAGAATTCCACAGCCGGCATGAACGTTGACAAGTCTGAGATATGAAGTCCACACATCTGGAAGTTGCTGAGACTGGAAAACACTGCTTTATAATCTTGATTGCATCCAAAGCTTCCATAGGTAGGATCCTAAGTTGCAGACACACAACCTTTTGCCAGCACAGCAAGGCAAAAAAAGGACCTACACAACTCTTTTTCTGAAAACGATGACACCGCTGCCAGCGAAAGAGAGGTGGGAAGCGAGGTCTTCCCGTCCACAACCTGTTGACCCTTGAAAGACTCCAGAATGGCCAGCCGAGCCAGCGATTATCCAGGAAATGCAGAAACCATAGGAGCGCAGACAAGCAATTTAAAAAGGACCCAATTCCCAGAGCGGATGGCCAGCGGCGTTTAAACAAAAATGCAACAACACCCATTGTACAGCAAATAGCCTTTCACTCTCATTGCGGGCAACAACAGGGGGAATGTTGAAAAGATGAACTCAACTTGCACAGGGTGATACAGACATCAGATGATGTGGAAAGATGAGGATGTCCTTTACGGTGGCCCAGAGAATGAAAAATGAATTGGAGGGATTCCCTACCCCCATCCCATGAATAAATAAATATACGTATATATTAATCAAGGTGAGAGTTTGGCAAGAAATAAGTATCTGATTTTTAGTGGTTAAATTTTAATCTATGCATCGCCGAGATCCTCAAGCGTTGTAGGACCGCCTCAGTCTGCTCCTGTACAAGGCTGATCGGGTTTAAAACAAACACGCGAACCCTTCTCTCTAACATCAGGCAACCTATACAAATTGTTTGCATGAATAAATAAAATAAGTACACCTCCCACAGGTCAGATCCACCATTTGAAAACTTCTGGGATGTAGACAGAAGTGACTGCAATGTCCAGGTTACTTGTGGGACCGTCTGTTTCTGGTTATCAATCTGCTTGGCCAGGAGATCTGGCAGATTTGAGTCCCTTCTATGAAAGTGTCACCTGGTAGGACAATTCGGTTAATTCAGTTATTCTGTTGTTCTTTTTTTCTGTTTCAGATGTTTATGGTATTTTATTTCTAATTCCTTGTTTTATGCTTCTACCATCGGTAAGTTGCCCAGAGTTGCTCTTTGCAAATTGGACAGCTGTATAAATCTAATAAAAAATTAAAGCTAAGCTAAGCTAAGCTAAGCTAAGCTAAGCTAAGCTAAGCTAAGCTAAGCTAAGCTAAGCTAAGCTAAGCTAAACTAAACTAAACTAAACTAAACTAAACTACAGCTAGGCTCCAAAAATCAAATCAGCTTGGGAAAAATCATATCATGTCTTCCTTCTCATGTAAGGATCCCCTACTGTGGCACCAGACTGTTCTTCACCTACTTAGAAACCCAGAGCATAAGCATTAGGGTAGCTCATGGCCCCTATTCAGTTCTATGGGACATCCATGAGCTAAAATTGGAGACAATGGAGACCCAGCAAAGCCTGACCTTGGAAAGGCTAGGAAGCCTGGTGCTTCTAGCCACCTATAGGCCTCCTGCCACCAACCTTGGGGCCCACCGGGCTCCTTGCCCTTCCTGATGTTATTTCTTTTTTAGAAACTTAATTTAAAAAGTTAAGGGGAAGCTTGCAACCTGCAAAGCAAAGAGACAGCCTCCAATATCATGTCTCATTCCCAGAATATTTCCCTGGCTCTGTAGGCCTCCTTAGAAAATTAAAAAGGTGGGCTTCTGGAATCCAGAGCGTCGTTTGCTTGGTACCCACCCAGAGTCTAGGACAATGCTTCTCAACCTTGGCAACTTTAAGATGTGTGGACATCCACTCGCAGAATTCCCCAGCCAGCCTGGCTGGCTGGGGAATTCTGGGAATGGAGGTCCACACATCTTAAAGTTGCCAAGGTTGAGAAACACTGGTCGAGGAAAATTAATTAATTAATCGATTTTTTAAAAGGTGAGCTGGGCACAGAGGGAGCATTACGAGAGTGAAAAAGGGAGGGGAAGCAAATGTAAGCTTTTGCCTTCAGATAAATAGAAGTTTGCAGCTGGCTATCCTCCCGAGGTATCCTTTTAGGGGGAATGCCAGCAACCTTCCTCAAACATTCCTTCTAGGCCCTAAAGCTTTTCTGCCTCTGTTTTAACCAGTTTGTCCCCCCTCCTCCCCCAAATGTTCTCCTTTACCTTTTTGCTAATAAATGGGTACCATCCATGTCTTCATGGGGAAGCTATATTTAGCCACACCTCTCAAATACCCAACTTCCAAAAACTCATCGTCCTTGGTATGCAATAAGGGGAGTGCGATCCATTCAGAGATCTCTACTGGGCAGACACATTGGTGTCAGCTGTGTAAAGGAACTCAAAATTCACCCTGCCCTTCGCAACCGCAGGAGATTGAGCAGAATTATTCCCATCCTTGATCTCCCCCTGGAGCCTCCACTTCAGCTGGGCTTGCAACTCTGTCATGAGCCAACCTAGCTGGTGGGCAGAAAATGGAGGGGAGAGATTCATACCCCAGGGCTTCAGTGTTCAACTGAAATTAAAAGTGGAGGGTAGGGTGGGAAGGGAAAATCCAAGAATTTCATATTACCAGTGCAAGGTTACTTAAATCACCAGCCAGGGCATATGATGAACCATCCTTGTAAACATCCCTATGATCTCCCCATGTTCATATAACAGCGGCACAGCATAGCTTAGCCAGTGTTTCACTCTTGGGTTCAGAGTGCCTGGGTTACAAGATGGCAACCTTCTCCTTCAGGTCCACGCTATTATGAGTTTTCCAAAACATGGCAAATGAAGAAAGAAAGGATCTAAGGAACCATTGTCAGCCCAGGTCAAACAACTTTGTGGGAAGGTAGATTGGGTTAGGGTGGAGCGCTAGGAAGTGATGGAGCTGATGGTGAGAAGGGAAGCAGAGAGATCAAGACAACTGATTTTCATTGGTTTTCCTCATTGTTTGGTCTTCTCCTTGTTCATAAGAAAGCAGCCTCTTGGCAGCCAGACACAGTGTCCCCGATGAATGGACTTCAAGTGCCCAAATTCCCAACAATGACCATACAGTATTGGCAAAAGAATTCTGGGAATTTAAATCCTCACATCTGGAGGCCCTCCAGTGGCTGAAGACTATCTAAATAGAAGTGAAACTATCTGGAGCACCTATAGCTGCCAACTTATCTGGAAACGCTAGCGAGTCACCCTGAAAACTTCCGCATGCCAAATGAAACATCAACTCTACACTTTGCTCCTGGAACAAGAAGCCTTCAGGGTTTCATTTTACAAAGTCCAGTCAAGACGATTCTATGGAAATCAGACCAGAGACAGACTAGCAAAGTTACAAAGGTGCTTGGCCTTTGACCACAAAGGTGACCTGGTTGCCGAAGTTGCTTAGAGGATAAGCTATTCAGGCCCATCAACATGGGTGAGGCATGAAGAGCTTACGGAACACACTTGCATTCCTTCCTCTCAAACAGGGGTCAGCAATGGTGGGCTGCGCATCTCCCCGTGGATGGTATCTTGAAGTGGTGTTGCCAAAATTCAGCAACAGCCAACTTCCAGCTGTGCAATTTTGGCCCATTTTCTAGGCAGGGGGTGGTTTTTAAGTGGAAGTGGGAGTGTTTTGCTACCTCCCCCAATCCAAAACCAGGCCAATGCCCCTGGTAGTACCATTCCAGCATCTCCAGGAGCTTCCAGAGGCTGCTTGGTGGCCTGATCCTTGAAACATTGCGAGTCTCTGCCCAAGAGGATGAAGTGATACCCACGTGGGATGGGACATGAGAGGATGACATGGGAAAGGGAAGAAGCGGGTGGGCGCTCACCTTAAAGGCAGGAGGGGTGTACGACTAAAGCTGTTGTTACGGGAAGTGATAAAGGCCACTAGATCAGAAACCAAAGGAGCCAGATAGTAAAAAGGCCTGAAGAAGCAAACTGGAAACAGAAGAGAAAGAGAGAGAAATGACAATAAGGAGAAGAGGAGGAAAAGTCAAACCAGGAGAGCTGCAGGACACAGCGATGGGGAGAGAAAAGCCCCTGGCCCATTTTTGATGCCCACTTGTTTATCAAGGGGTGATTTGCACAAGGGGTGATTTTGGGGCCATCTCACACCATACAAGCAAGCCACCTGTGGCCTGCAGTCCCAAGGGCTAAAGTCAAAACTTGTAAGGGAAGAGATGAGGTTGTATTTCAGGGAAAGTCTTTCCCCCTTCCCTGGGATCTGCAGTTTGGGACTTCAGGAGAGGGGACAAGGGGGTATTGGAGGACATGGAGGAAAGGGGGTGTTGGTGTCCAAAGTGTGGAACCCACTTTGAGGTCCCACAGGGGGTCACCCCAGGGGGCCAGGACTTCAGCAAAAGCCCACCCCTATTGAACCACCATCTCTCCTCTACTTCCTCCAGCACAACTGCTCTCCTCAATCTCCTGCATCATGTAATCCTGGGAAAACAAGGAACAGGTTTGTGTCTGTCAGAACTGGATCAAGCCCAGTTGGCAGGTTACATTTTGGAGGGGTATCAAGCAATATCAAAACCAGCTTTTCCTCCTTCAGAAGCGCTGTTTCTTCGCTTCTTTCCAAGTGGCCCAAGCTGAGATCTGCCAAAAAGGAAGGGGTTTCTACTATCTCTCCTCCAAGGGGCTCCAAGATTTCATGCAACCAAATTTACAATTGTCCTAAACGAAAGCTGAGCCTTGGAAATATAGGGAGCAAGACCATTACTATCTTTTCTCTTCAAGTCTGAAACCATTTTTCTTTTCCTGACTTAGATGCTGATTTGACCAAAGAGAAGAAACAAGAGGAGGTAAAATGGTGGAGAAAAAGACATTTTTGAGACGATCACTGTTGTTGCCTCTACTTGCAGTGTTCTGGCAATCGATGTCTTTATTTATCGAGCCCATGTGGCACCACCCACAAGAAGAACTCCACGGGTTAGGTATGCCTGACCCTGCCCAAGCCTTCTGCTTCCTCCTACCTGCCACGCCTCCAGCTGTTGCGAAAGATTAAGCTTCTGTTGAATGGCATCCAAGAGCTGACTGTTCAGTGACATCATATCCATTCTGCATTTGGCCAGCTCCATTTCAACAGCATTCTTCCTGAAAAGCAAAGCAAATTTTTTTTAAAAAAACTGATTAAGAGCCATTTTATTTCTGGTAAACCGTTCAGCTCTTTCCATAGTTCATCAGCCTCGTTTAAATGTGGGGATCCAGGAGCGTCACTGCTGTGCAAAGCAAGAGTGGGAAAGCTTGATTTGAGGACCATATGAAGCTCCTGAAACACTAGTTATGGTCCATCGAGTCTTCCCTGATCCTACTGCAACAAAACCTAGAACACGATCAGCAGTTTGTTCACATATTAAGGCAAGGTAGTTTAATGCAATGGAAGGAAAGAGAAGAAGATAACCAACAGCAGTGATGGGTGCACCATTGGAAGACCTGAAGGTCCAGGTTGGGGACAAATCCTTCTGGAGAAAATCTGTGTGGTTGCTAAGAGTCAAGACCAACATGAGAGCACAAATCAATCAATCAATGCAAATATCCAGCTCCCTTGAGAAGTCCATAATGCTGGGAGGAAAGAGAAGAGGATGACCAGCAAGGAGGTGGGTAGACAGTGATGGGTGCACTGTTAGAAGACCTGAAGGGCCAGGCTGGGGACAGATCCTCCTGGAGAAAATCCATCTTTGTAGTCACTGAGAGTTGACATCAACTTGATGGTACATAATCAGTTAATGCATGCAGGGTTCAAGATGGAAGAGGCCATCTTCCACTAAGAGACAGTTGATCCATCTAGCTTAGTTCAGTCCTTCAAGGCGTAGTAGAGGGAAGCCAGAGAGAATTTAGCTCACTCCACCCCCCACACCCCCCATGATCTTATATTTCTAGCAGGACTCACCAGCAGTGAAGGAAATCTGCAACCCTCCAAATGGTACTGGACTCCAACTCTCATCAAGCCCAGCCAACCTGGCCAATGAACAGAGATTGCAGAAGCTGGAATCAAGCAACATCTAAGGATTCCAGGTTTCTCCTCTCTCTCTTTCCTAAAGACAACGGAAGTCCAGAAACTGTTCCCCTCCAGAACACAGATTAAGCTGGCTGGGGAACAGGGGAGCTGCAGTCCCAACACATCTCATGAGCACCAGGTTGGGGAAGCTGATCTAGATGCCTATTTTAACACGCAACCGTGGTCATTCATGAGTCTCTGGTTTAAAAAAAAAAAATCTCTTGCCTACACTGGCAGGGCTGCCAGAACATAGTCCCCATTGCAAAGATCATTGTATTGTAAAAATAAATAACAACAGATGAAAAAAAATCCCATCACAGAATGAATATTAAACACTGGACTTCATAAGTAGCCAGTTTCCATGGTTACACGAGAGTCAGTAACCTACACACAGCCTCAAATACCAAAAGCTTCCTCTTTTTTGGCATTGAAACCTCAACAGCCCACGGATGTTCTCTGTTCAGACAAGAGAGGGCAGTAACGGGCAGCTTTTGGGTCTCTTTTCCAACCAGGCACTTTGGGCTGATGACAATCACACCTCGCCTTCCCCTCCGCCAAATGGGTCCATCAGCAAAAGAACAGAATGTGAAGAAAAGAGAGGGGACGGAGGACCAAAGGCAGGATGCATGCCGAAAGAGTGGCTGAAATCCCTCCGTAGATTCCCATGTTATATTCTGTCCTGGTTTGCCTAACCACGGTTTATTGAGTGAGTCACAAAAGGGTGATGCTGCACCATCAACCGTGATTTCCTAACCACCTGCTTGAGTTCATGCACCACATGAATGAGATGGCCAAACCCTGTTGTTCACTTTTATACCCTGAGACTCTGGAGTTTCACAGTCCTGCATTTTTAATTTTAAACGTTGCTTTCCCTCCAACAAAGATTAAGGCCGTCGACATTATCTTGTGCTTGTATTTCACCTTGAGAGCAAGCCTGCGGAGAAGGTCGGGCTGTGAAAGAACGATCAGCCCAACATCACCAACAGAGCATCAGGATTCAGTGCAAGGTAGATTCAGGTTGACCCAGTTTTAGTCGCTCTCAAATACAATGTTGTCCAAGTTGGTACCCTCAAAATATGCTGGATTAGAGGTGCTTCCACCTGGATCCATTCCAGGGATCCGCAATCTCTTTGGGGGGGAACAGATTTGAAACTTTGAGTGCAAAATGACTGTAACCCAATGATAAAATAGCCATTTAACAGAAGGCAACGTGGTGAGGAGAGCCCATATGTTCCCTCTATGTGTGCATGTGTGTGCATGTATATGTGGGTATGTTCAGGACAGATCTTGCCCAGAATGTGCAGAGTTCCAGGCACCCACCACTGTGGTTTTCAGTGAATTTCAAGGAAGCCCAGAGACATTTTGGGAAGTCAAGTGAATGCAGCCTCTTCCAAATCCGGGCACTTTCCAGATGGGTGGACTCCAATTCCCAGAATTCTCAGCAACTGGTTGGAGCATTCTGGGTTGGGGGGAAATTGAACTAGAAAGTGGCCCTTTCGTTGCACCATACTTGACTCCCATTTCATTTTTTTTAATTATAAGGATCTTTTAAAGCTAAAAAAGGGAAGTAGGGCGAGAAACCCGATGCGGAACAAAAGATGCATAGCTCTAGGTCCTTTCCTGATGCCAAAGCAGGAGATCCATGCAGGCTTTATTTCATCAGCAAGCAATAAATGGAGCGGTCTTTTCCTGCCACTTGGGAAGTAATTTAGAAGCACTACCCTCTATTTTTCAGGCTTTGCCAGAAGAGAATGCAGTCAGATGCATTTTGAGCCATTCATCAGATTTAGTGCAGGGGGATCATCATGCAACCAGACACAAAATGGACATCGAACCAACCTTGCTGGAATTCCTGCCCATGGATCTAAAATTTTACCTGGTTTTTATGCAGACTTGTAGCTCTTACAGATCAGCCCTCCTCCCTCTGTCTCTTCATAATACCAATCCTGCCACCCACCCAAATCTTTATAAGCTTACTTGGAAATTGCTTCATCTCGGTCTCTGATAGCCTTCAAGAGCTGCTCATTCATCTCCTTATCTTCCACCGATACCCTGAGTCGGTCTCTTTCCTCTTTCAGCGAAGTCATTTCTACACTCAACAGTGTCACCTGATAAGATGGAGGGGGAGGAATCAAGGCAAGGCTGATGCTGTTGATTGAATACCAAGGCAAAACACAGCTCTATTCAATCTAGAGATGTCCACAGCAAGAGCTCATGAATCAGAAAAGACCAGCTGGTCTGTGTTATAGTTAAACTCCGGAAAAATCTCTGCAAGGTGGAGAAGTTCTTTGTTCAGAAAGCATCTGGCTCCTTAGATGCTCCAACTTTGGTTTTTGGTTGAGGTTGACCTAAAGGAGCTGGTCCATAATCTGGTGGCTCCTGCTTGAACAACAGGAGGAGGCCATGGCCAGGAGCACCTTTGTCCAGCTTTGGCTGGTGCATTAGATGGTTCTGGTTTTGGTGCCAGATGTTCTAGCCAAGGTCACTCTTGCCCTCATCGCGCTGTGGCTGGACTACTCCAGCACGTTTTACTTGGGGCTGCCTTTGAAGATTATTCAGAAATTCAACTGGGACAGAATGTGTGGGTTGGCTGACAGGTGGAAGCCAATTCAGCAAAGGAACACTGCTTTGTTTGCTGCACTGACTACCTGATGGTTTCCAGGTACAAATTCAAAGTGCTGCTTATCACCTATAAAGCCCTTCAAGGGTCAGTCCAGATTATATTCAGGACCACCTGCTCCAGGTAGAATCTGCCCATATCACTAAAGGCAAGTTGCATATCTTCTCCAGCCATGAGGCTAAGGGACAGGAAACCTTGTTATAGCTGCCCAACCTTATGAGATAGTCAGTGGAATTTAAAACAATCCACTTTTGCTAGCCTTTGGATTTTAATTTATGTTGGGGGGGAAGAGTCTTGTTGCCACCTATTAGTGGCTGGGTTCATTACTTTTTTATTCTTTTAAGAATGGTTTTGAGGTTTTATAGTTGTTCTATGTATGTAAGTCACCAAGAGTCTTACAACTGTGAAAGTACAGAAATCCTGTAACATCATTTGTCAGAGAGATCTCTCGGGTTGGGAAAAACACAGGAGTATTTTAAAATACTCATGAACAACAAGGAGATAGATATTTCAGAGTCAGTCTTATCTAGAAAAAGGATGTTTTAGCAATTCTTTAGCCTTGCCTTCTGGGAAACAGGGTTTAAATGGCTCTCGGAGACTCCACCTTAATTAATTCACTAATAAATTAGAGCTAGAGTTAGGGAATTAATTCAGTTTCCAAGATTCTGCATATTAGCCCCTTACCTTCTTGACAGTAAATCTAACTAAGGAGATTTGTTGTGAATCTTTATTTCCAAATTATCTTCTGCGGTTAGAAATTTGAGATCAATCAGTCATCAGAAAGATAATGGTGGCTTAGTGAGGGTCTTGAGATTTTGCATCCTACGTTTTTGGGAGCAAGTTATCAATTGTCATGGCTGTTGGACTCAATCTGAAATGCCACCTCTCCCTGAAAGGTTCATTGAGCAAAAAGCAATAAAAATAAAATTCCAGATTACATGGTTTCAAGCTATTTTCATTAATGGACTAGAATAGGTAGCGGAACGGAATGGAATAAACTACCTGCATAGAGATCTGTGGGACTGTAGCTCATAGATATTAAAAATATATATCTTCCTACTCACTAACTGCAAGCGAAAAGAGAAAAGTGGGTGCTATGTGGAAGGCCAAATTTACTTTTTGCAGAGATCCATATTTATTTCTAGTTATAAAGGTTCACCAAGCTTAGAAGGCAATACATTTAATATGAATTAAATCTGCACACACAGCGCTATAGGTGACTTGGGTTCTTTAAAATAGGCCATTCCTATGGATTCAAGGGGAAGCAAGATGGGTGGGGTGGAAGTGAGCAAGGAATGGGGAACAAGTTGAAAACTCACAGAGAAAAGTGAAACTCAACCCAAACAAAGCCTTCCCAACAGACAGAACATTCTGTTCAGTGGAGAACAGGATGGCAGAAGACCACTAAAAGAAACAATTTGGATGGGGCCCAGGAACACCATTTAACTCGCCTGTCTGGCTACAGTTGATCTCAAAAAACGAAGCTGGGCAGACCTTCTAAGATGGAAAACTATCAGGAAGTTAAAAAAACACAATGGCCACTTATAAGTGAGTAAACGTATTACTTACTTACTTACTTAACCTACTTACTTATTTATTTATTAAATTTATATGCCACCCATCTCCCCCAGAGGGTGACTTATGGACTGTGGTCGAGAAAAGCACATTGACCCGTTCATGAAATTCCCAGGAGTTGAGATCAGCTTGAGGAAAACTAGCCCAACTAGGGTGACCCAGCTCATCTCAAAGGAAGCTCTACCTTATCTTCTACTGCCTTCCTAGCTGACTCTTGCTTTGTTCCAGATGGCCTTTAGCTTGTCTTTGCTCCCCAACCAGACACACTCAGGATAATAACCACCTTTCTACTGTGATGAGAAAAGAATTGGTCCGTCTCGCCTTCTCCAACCTGATAATTTCCAGATCTGCTGGGGTTGTAATGAATTCCCAGCTAACCTGGTAGTAGGTGGTATCTTTAACTATTTTATTATCACCTTGTAGCAAAAGTTTAATACTAAAAATATTTATTTCAGAATGTAGATTCCAGAACATGCCAACTCAGGTAAATAAATCTTCTCCGATATTTGTGGGTGCAGAGGCATCTCCAGGAGGTGGTCAAAAAGTCACAATAGTGGCCAAATGCATGGGATTGACTCCTCACCCTAAAAAGGGGGTGGGGCTTCTACCACAGCTGCCATCTTGAACTTCTTTACCACCCTCCCCTTTGGAGACACCTCTGTGAGCTTATGAATCCTAATCACTGGATTAAATAAATAAAACAGAGCAACAGGGTTTTTTAAATCCATTATGACCTACAACTTATAATTAAGAAATTGATGCTCTACAGCTTTTAAAAAGTTGGCTTAGGTGGTTGAAACCATTTTGGGTTAACAGATCTTAAAAACAGCAATGAAGAAATGGTCTTTCTCAGATCTACCAGTACAAAATAACTTATCCCTTCCAACCATAATAATTGGCAGAGATAGTCATTAATGTGAACAGTTCAATTTCTGTGCCCCAGTCCCGTTCAATACGATATGACTAATATCTACCTGGACAACAAGATCACCTCCATCTTTCTAAATGGTGGCAAACTTTAAAGGCAGCCAGAGATTTATCCTCTGCTGTTCTGCTGAAGGGAAGATCAAAACCATGGTTCGATTTAAGGAAATACCCTAATGGAGGCTACACGTTAGCATCGTGACCAGTATTGGATTCTGGGAACAGTGGGCAAAATGCCATCGTTTTGGAGAAATGTTGAGATAATTTTAAACAGTTGATGCAGGTTGGGCTCAAGAGGTCAAGTGGACCGGCTGGGATCACAATAAGGAGAGGCAAGTGTGCATACAAGGGAACTGAAATAATTTTCGAAGGGGCATCCTTAAGGTGTGGTCAGAAACGTCAAGGTGGTGACCATGACGATGTGATGGCATTGCACATAAAAACATGGTGGAGCTTCAATCGTATCATTGTGGCCACCATCTTGACCACCCCCGGCTGACACCCTTGAACTCTGCCTAGCCCCCTAAAACAAAAGGCAGCTAGAATTGCTGCCTAGAGCTCTAGAAAGACCTTGTCCCTTCTCCATTCATTCACCACTTGGCAGTAAGGTGAAATATACTATTATTTCCGCTTCAAAATTTTAACAAGTAGAATATAGCTCCTTTACTCAGAAAGGCATTTTGGCTCTTTGGCCATCCCATCCCAATTTTCTTCTTCTTCTGGGGCCGCCACCGCCTACCTGGCTGTGAAGCTGCTGCAGTTCTTCCAGACTCTGCCTCAGTTTCCCCCGTTCGCCTTCCATTAACTCCCTCAGGGCTCTTGAATCTTCACTCGTCTGCTTGATCTGTTCTTCCAAAGCATCGTCGTCACTTCTCCGAGAGCCCTGAAAAAGGATATCAAAGTCTCTCACCTAGCTTTCTGGCTCGCAGGCAGCAGTGGTGGCGATGGGCGGGATGGGGATATTCAAATTTTTTTTAAAAATTAAGTATAGCAAAAGATGCATTCCAGGAAGAGAAAGAGGGAAAGAAAATGGATGAAAGGGAATTATAGGCTGTGTGTGAGCTGGAGGGTGGAGAGTCTGGGGAATTAATGTGGATTATGGGTTGCCCACCTCTATGTGTGTGTGCGTGCGCGTGTATCCTATATCACGGACATCAGGTTTTTAGTAGCTATCAGAACCCCAAAGGATTCTTTTTCAAGCGTGATTCTCAGAGTTCTCTTTAACAAGATTTATTGAGATGAACAGGATGAGGTTACAAGAATTCCAGCAACTAAATTAGTTCCCTTTTAAAACCAAGATACCCCTGTAATGCTTTAGGGCAGAGACTTTTTAGATGTTCTTTCTAACATCCTTCCTATGATCTAGCGAAGAGGCAGGTCTCTTCGCTGATAACTGGGAAGTTTGCAGCTGACTGTTTCCATTACAGTCTCCTGACTATCCACCCACATTTAACCAAGGAGACAGCAGCCAGCTGGATTCAAAGCAAGGAACCCCTGGCGAGGTTTGACGATGAACAGGGTGAAAGCGGTCACCCCCAAACCCAGCTTACCGGGGAATCCGTGCCATCAATCACACTTTGGATCAACCTCTTCAGTTCACTGAGCGCAGCCCGCAAGCTGCCGGCTGGAACGTCTTTGGCTGAGGAGGTTTCTGAAGACTCGTCCATGGAAGAGTCGGTAGAGACGGCAGAATCTGCACTGTCGTTCCCTCTGAGGTGGGTGCACAAGTAGCGAACTTGGCAATAGGCCTCCCAGAGCTGGAGCCGCAACTGTGACCACAGAGTAAAAAAAAATTGTGCGGTGGAGGGGTCAGAATACTACAATACCCATCTGACAGATTTCAGATCCAGGACTGCATCTCCAGGACCAAATCATTTAGTCATTTAGTTTGTCCTTGCAAAGTTTCCCTTCCCTAAGAGATGGTCTCTGCAGCTTGACTGGTAAAGGTTGACTTATGAGTATTTCCACTCTATTTCTTTTATTAACGGCAACAATAACTGATTGTTGTTTCCAACCCTTATGATTGCAGAAGTCCAGAAGTGTCCACAGGGTAGGGCCAAAAAAGTCAAAAGGATGGTCATGAAAGTGCAACCAAAGCTTAGATCATTTTTTTGTGTGTGATATACATAAAAAATGGGCAGAGCTTCAATGGCACCCTGGTGGCCACCATCTTGTAATGGTACATGGGAATGACCTTGGGAGACAGGAGGAAGAGCTGCAGACTGGACAACCAGTGTGTAAAAGATGGCTCAGCCCACAGAAGGAGGAGGGGTGTGGGAAGCATTTCAGAAGGGACCCTCCCTAGTTTTCCAGAGAGTAAAAGGAGAGGAGGGGAGAAACGCTTTCAGTCTTGCAAGATTCTGTTAATATAACCGTACAATAAAGATAGAGCTGGTCCTCCTGGTTGTGCTTCTTATCTGGACTACCTCACAGGGCTAACACATCTTGACTTTTTTGACCATATCCTGCAGACACCCCTGAAAATGTCATTGTACAGATCTGGAGATTTTTAGCGGCCAAGCAGCATTTGTTATTTTTTGGAAGAGTGGTGCAGCTATCTAAAGTAGATGGGCTTACATCATACCTACAGGAAGTTTGGGTTTATTTCCCCACTGTTTCTTTTTAAAGTAGAATTAGCCTGCTTTAAGATTATGCTAGTTTTTCTGTTTCTCACCCCAAAATGGTGGAAAATCTTGCAGCTATTTTTTTCTTTTTTAGCAATATTGGTTGGAAGACCCCTGTGGGCCACTCAAAGGGATCTGAGAGCCATACATCATCATCGTCTTCATCATTATCATGGAGGCCACTAGATCTGTGGAATGCTGGCCCTGCCATCAAACTGCTCTTATTCTTAGGAAGTTTATTTCCAACTTTCAGCCTCCATCTGTTGGAATCTGACCATCTAAAGAACATTCCGTTGGAGGACCACCTAGAAGCGCAGGGAATTCTCCCACTTTTGTGTTGCTTTCAAAGCTTTCTGCAGCCCAGAGTTTTGCACCTGTTCTCGCTCTTGTTCCAGTTCCTCAGCTTCCATGCTCTGCTCAATCTCTGACAGCAAAGACATCCTGGTGGAATTGAAGTCTTGAAGGCTTCTTTCCTCATTCAGCTCCTCCATCTTGACCTGCAGCTGCCGATAAGACAGCCTCACCTCCTGAAGCTCCAGCTGGCTCTGGTGCAACTGATGGGGTGGAAATTTACCCAAGAGAGAGTTAGCCAAGGTCACCAGCGACTGAAAGGGTCTCAGGGTGGCCTGGAATAGCTGTTGAGGGCCACCTTCAAGGAGAGGGTGCAAATTTCAGGAAAAGGGCCAGGACAACATAGCAGGTGGAACGAAAACCCCAGTACAGTCTTACTTAATTTAGCTTATATTGAATGAAAGTCAGACAGTAGTACATTAATTAAACTCAGTTCAAAGGATTACTCCTAATGAATTTCAATAGCCACTCCCTGACTTACAATATCACATGGAAAATTACAGTTTGGTGGCAAATTTGGGAGAGGGTGTGTGGGGGACAATCGAGTTTTGGGAGGAGATCGTGATCCTGTGGACTTGGGTTGCGCTGCTTTGAAGGAAACCCTGCCATCCCACTAGGGAAGTCCATAAGGCTTTAGGTCCAGGATCTAAAAGGACCAACTTGGGTTACTTACAATGATCCAGAAATCTCAAATGGGTGTTTATGGATTGGAAGGGGGGAGATATTACTTTAGGTTACATAGCATTATGTGAAAAACAACAACCACAAAACACTCTGCATGTCCCCCACATCGCCCTCTCCTTTTTTCTTATGTGCCATTGCAGGGCCGAGACGGACCTCCAAAATTCCTGAGATTCCTGCATTAGACAAACCCCATCTTCTCCTCCCACAATGGTCTTCTGCTCCTGCCTTTCTAGGTCACCTGCTGCCATCCATACCTGCATGTCCTTTTCATGGCTTTGCCGCTCCAGAATTAAGACACGATCTTGAAGTTCCTCCACCGTCCCCTGGAGCAGGTTATTCTCCTCCATCATGGCGTTGAGACGGTGCTCCAGGTCCTGCTTCCGATCCCTCAGCATCTTAATCTGAAAAAGCAGGGGGCACGGGGCCCAGATGTCAAAACGGAGTCAGCCCCCCCTCTGGTCTGAAGAAGAGAGGGACCTCGGCACGGGAGGAGAGGCCGAAAGAGGAGGACCTGGGAGGAAAAACTGGAGACCTGGGTGGACGCAGCCGGGAACGGCCTGGAATGTTGGAAGAGAAGAGAAGGACTGACCTCTCTTCCCACCTACCCGCCCTTCAGAAACTTGCTTGCAGAGTGGGAGGAATTTAAACTTGCGAGCTGGAATGTGCGTTGCCAAGCAAAGGAGAGGGAGGGAAGGAGGCGAACCCATCGCTGTGTTCTCTGGAATTCCCGAGAGATTAAAAACTGAACTTGGGGTCCAAGAAAGGTCATCTGGCTCTTCACCCAACCTGCCCGGATCCCCCTCGTCATCCGTCCAGAATACAGACCGTGACGCCTTCCCTCTCGAACGGCTGTTTCTCGTTCCTCCACCCGGTGCAGGGCGAGGGGGACCCGTGAGGCGACCTGCTGCAATCTGGGGGCTCACGCGTCAGGGAGAGGCAGGTGGGCTTGTGGGATGAGGACACGGGGACTCAGCAGGAGTTTCTTACGGTTACATGGGACCTTTTCTCAAAGCAATCTCCTTCCAGGGGGGGAAGCGGCCGAACGGATCTGCACTAAAGAAGGGTGTGCGTGTGCGTGTGTGCACGCGTGCGTGTATATACGTAGGTATGTGGGCATAAGCATGTGTGTGTGTGTATGTGCATGTGTGTATATATACATATGTGAATGTGCACGTATGTATGAGTCTGTATATAGGTGTGGACGTGCATGTGTGTGTATATATATGTGTGTGAATGTGCATGTGTGTTTGTTTATATGAGTGTGTACATATGAGTGCATATGTGTGTGTGTATATATGTGCATGTGTGTGAGTGTGTGTATGTGTGAATGCATGTGTGTGTGAATGTGTGTATATATGTGTGAATGCGCATGTGTGTGCAAGTGTGTGTGAATGTGCACGTGTGTGTATGTGTGTGCGTATGCATGAATGCGCATGTGTGTTTGTTTATATATGAGTGCATATGTGCGTGTGTATATATATGTGTGTGTGTGCATGTGTGTGAGTATTTGTGTGTATGTGCATGTGTGAACGTGCATGGGAGTGTGAGGGTGCGCATAAGGGCATTTACCAGGGTCAAAAACTGCACGGTGGCGGCTGAAACCGTGCAGAAGCCCCCCTTACACTTCACCTGCCCGCGGAGCAGCCCCTGACGCGGGACCCCCCTGCGAAGCCCCCCCGCCTGCCGAGCGCCCCCCCCGGGGCCTTCGCCACTGGCGAGATGTCCGAAGTCCCCAGATCGACGTTGCTTAACTGCGGCTGCAATACTCCGCAGGGTCGGCAACCTTTGCACAGGCGAGCAAAAACGTTTCTCCCCTCCGCCCTCTGCCAGGAAAAGACGCCAGGAAAAGAAGGAACGCAAGGAGGAACGTCCCAGGAAGCGGAGAAGGGGGCTAGCCCCAGCTTACACCACCTCCCGCTTCCCTGACACCTTGCTGCAATTGGTGACCCCTTCCCTTTCCACGTGGTGGACCCTTCCCCGCCTTTCTTTTTTTTTAACTCTCCTTTTAGCACGCATAAGAAACTCCTGGGGTATTTTTTCAGACATACGGTTTGTGCCCCAGTGTTGTTCCTGAGATGAGGCGGTCAAAAGTCCCCCAAACCAGGGGCAAAAAACGGAAGAAAAGAAAAACTGGGGAAAACCGAGAACGATGACAGCTGCGCGATGGAATCGACTGAAGACGCCGACACGCAATGAACAGTTGAACGAAGAAAGAGTCTGTCTGAGTAACGTTACCGTTCCCAAGAACACAGACAGCCACACAGAGTTTTCTACACAGAGCGCGGCGTGTAGAAAACAGGCGGTGGAGATGTATGAATTGATTGGATTCCGATGGCCATCTCTATCGCGATGGGTGCAATTCAGCTACGGAACTCCTTGCCACAAGACCCAGCAATGGCAATCCATTACGATGCCTTCCCACGGAGACCGCAGACATTCAGAGAGAGCGAGAGAGAGGCTAGCATGGGCTACGAATCCCGGGGACTACAGACACTATTTCCAAGCGCGCTTCTGAATTTCAGATGTTAGGAACCCTGATAGGCAGGTGCGGGCCTAGAAACCAGGAGGCGGCGAGTTCTAGTCCTGCCTTAGGCATGAAAACCAGCGGACTCTGGGCCAGTCCCTCTCTCTCAGCCCAACCCACCTCACAGGGTTGTTGTTGTGGGGAAAATAGGAGGAGGAAGAAGTATTACGTATGTTTGCCATCTTGAGCTGACTAAGTATCTTAAACCAATAATAAAATAATAATAGTATTAGCAGTAACAACAATACAGGCAGCCAGTGGGCTATTCTTTCGGCGAATGCCATTTTAAACCAAACAGGCCTTTAGCCAGAACTAGCACAGATTCTTATAAATTTCCTTGAAGCTGTAAATAGAGTTTTGGGGAAAAAAGGGAAATTCTCATGTTTGGCATGGTAAAGAGCAGGGAGCTGGGGAAACAACCTTTGCTCTCATTAGAGGTAGATGTGTCTTTAATTCACTTTCCAATGTAAACCAGTCTTGCTTCACATTTTTCAATTATAACATTATTAGGCTTTGGAACTGTAAGACTTGCGGTATTTTGCAATGCACATTTCTTTTTTTTCTAACATCATACTAGGGAAAAGTCTAAATAAAACGAAGTATATTCCAGAAAACAAAATACAAATGCATTATTGGGCCACTTGTCTGCAAATCTTGTATATTGGGGTGTAACCACACACAAAGTGCATTTTTACTGGAGAAATGGGCCCGAAAATGTATGCCAGTTTTCATGCAACTTTTTAAAGAAAGTTCTCGGTTTCAGCTACAGATTTGCTGTATTTCTCTCATTACACTCTAAAAAATTAGGAAACATATCCCACATGATCCTTCATGTGGCTTGATGAAGTGAGACATAACCTCCGATGCTTATTACACAGAAACCCAGGAGAAATTAACTAGTAGGGGTGTGTGAATAAGACAAAATCTGTTTTGCAAAATTGGAGGTGTGATTTGATTTGAACTTCCAAATCAATTGACGCCGTCCGATTCAATTAAGAAAAAGAAACATTTCTTTTGGCGCATAGCAATCGGCCAAATCATCTGCGCTGATTTGGAGATAGCGGATTGGAGTTGACATTTCAAATCGATTTGCCAATTTGATCCAGAAAACCAATTTGATAATTTGATTGAACTGGCTTTGGAGCTCATCTTGGAATGGAAACTTGGCACACCTATTAATTATCCTTTAATAATTAGAGATTTCTGAGAAGGCTCTCAGGTCCACCCAGCTATTCCACACGGATACGTTTCTCCATCCTAGAATTCCAAAACTCCAGTAACTTTGAGACAGGCAAAAGGAATCTCAAGAGCAAAGTATGATGAGATTTTCCTTGAAGCATCCCGCTGACCACTGTTGAAAGACAGGATGGTGAACGACATGGACCATTGGCTTGACCAGGCATTCTAATTGGCAGAAGAGCATTGATACGGAGCTTTTAAAGACTGTGTGCTTTAAAAGAAAAGGACAAGGAATATATTTCATGTATATTGCATGTGAATGGCTCTACCAGCACCCTTTGCAGAGCAGTGAGACACAAAGCCCATGAAGAAGCCGGGCAACCAGAAGGCAACAGAATAGGATGAAGATGTCATGCAAAAGTGGTGTAGGAGGGAACATGCAATTCAAACCTTGTGAAACATCTATACTTACTTCCAGGATTTGCTGCTCCAAGCCAGTAAAAGGAGGATGGGAGGGGAGGAAGGGGAAAATGGGACAAGTTAGGGTTAATGAAGTGTGGGGTAGGAGAACAAGAAATTGGTAAACTTAAGGGGGAAAAAACATCTCAACTACATCTTCTGAAATATTCCTCTTATCCGGACAGACCTCTTGATGGACAACCCAAATATCACGTAGGCATCCTTTGACAGATCATCTAGGTTCACTGCCTACCCCAAACGTCCTTGTTTTTGAGCAGCTGAGGACTTCTTCCAGCCCTGATGGTTTGGAGGAATTCAGTGCATGCTTTTCATTCAAAACTCTTTGGTTTTGGGCAGTAATGGGCTGAAGACCGTGACTGAATTCATACTTAACCATGGTTTACGGAATAAACTGTAAGTGGCTGGACTCACACAATGCTTTCAACCAAAACCAAACAAACCACATAATGACAACATCTGAGAATGTACCAAGAGTTCACACACTGTATTTAAGCCAACGTTTGCTTAACTATAGCACAGAATTCAAAGTAATAAACTTGACTACCCCAAGGTTATCAATATTGTGTTGGTGCCTCTAAATCACCTCCAGTATGCCCAATTTGGTTCCCCAAGTATAGTGTAGGTCAGAGATAGAAAGTTTAAATACATTCTTTCATTGGGGTGGGACTGTATCTCCCAGAATTCCAAGCCAGTCCCCAACAGTTTGAAGACCTCCAGGTTGGAGAAGCTTTGCCTGAAGGTGGCTTTGAAAAGGCTACCAACATCAAAAGCTCTACCTGGATATTCCATGTCAGGCTGAAAGTGGGGGTGGTGATATGGGTGTGGAATTGTGTATCTGCACCCAGCATTGTAGTGAGGTTAGCTAGTTCTCCATATCATGTTAGGCCACTAGTATAGAGATGATTGCCAGAGACCACCTGTCAGCCTTCCCAGGTAGACCAGACAGGAAACATGACCAGATGAGATCATTTTACTTTATTGTAAGGTTACATTAATAGAATCTTGCTAGTCTGAAAGCATATCTCTCCCCCTTCACCTTTACAGTCCAAGAAACTAGAGAGGTCCCTTCTGAGCCTCTTGCCCCACCCGCTATCTGGCTGTGGGCTATGCTGCCTCTTATCTGATCATCCCCTAGGCAGCATCTCTCCCCCACTCCATCTGCCAAGGTCATTCCCACATACCATTACACCATCCAACACCGGAGGACTCACCTCTGCTTGAAGACTCTCAAGTCGTACTATGTGCTGGTTGGTCGATGACCTCTTCTCCCTGAAGTCCTCTTGGAGGACATGAACTTGTGTAGAAAGCTTCCTTTCCACTTCTGACGCCTGCAACATAAGAATATACCACAATTTTAATTCATGTTTAATGGAACCAGGCCTCTGGTTTGCGAATCGCACTAATCAACTTTGGCTGATCTTGAAAAACTAAGTTGGGCTGGATCTGGTTAATACTTGGATGAGAGATCACTAGGAAATCCCACGATTACGGGTTAGCTAGGAAATCAAAAGAAAAAAAACGCTGAACAATACAGTAACAAAACACTTCCCTTTTATTGCAAAGGAATCATTAGAAAGAGATCTTGCTTTTTTAAAAACTTTTTAAAACTTAAGCATGCGGACAGAAACTTAGCATGGAAGACACTGGGTTGCCTTCCAGTCGCATATATTACATATATAACAGATGTAACGAGAATTCTTTTCAAAAGCAAAACAGAGTATTATTATTGATCATTTGCATTATACTTTTTCTACTATTATTTTATTAGGGTGGTGTATTGCTGTAATTGGATGTCATCCGATTAAATACAGTAGCATAAAGGGCCTCAGCGTCTCTAGCCCAGAGACTGAGAATTCCAATCCTTTCCAACACATTTTTGAGAGATGCATCACAAAAGCAGGCAAGCAAGCAAAACTGTGCCCCAATTTTCAGGAAGGAAGAGAAAGAAAGGAGTCAAAACGCTAGTGAGCATCAACTGATGTGCATTTGCGCCTAATGAAGTCCATTTCTGCTTAATATTTAGGTGTACTTGAATGAACTCAATTGCAAAACAGGCGTGCAACCATGCAGAATGCCGGAGATCGTCCGCTCCAGGTTTTGCAAAGGCAGAAAAAATAACACAGCTTTCTATTTCGATGCAGCAGAACATACGGGTGCTTCGTGCCCTGGGGATACGGCATTCAGAAGCCAAGCCGTGTAAATTCAAACAGAATAATTAAAAAAAAAAAATCCAGGCAGACCTAGGAACAGCAATCCTATATTCCGATGATAACAGGGATGGGGGAAATGGGTTATCCTTAGGCTGGCATCCTCTATGCAGTAGGAAGGAATGATGTAACAGTGGCAACATCACTCGAAATAATGCCAGTGTATAACCCATCCAGGACTAGGCTAGCAATGACTCCCACATGCCAAGACACAGAGTGCATACCAATCAGGGACGAGGTTGGCAACAACTCCCACACACAGCACGCCGGGCATACCAATCAAGGCTTGCTGGAACTTTCTGAAGCACTTCAGCAAAGCTTAATGTGAAGAGCAAGCATCGCTTTTCCTGCAGCGCAGCGTGCGCACGGCCCTTGGCACTCTTTTCCCAGCCAGCCCCTGCTAGCTGGGTTGGAGCATGGTTTCTCTCAACTCTGAGCCACACCAGGCTAATGGGAGCTGTAGTGTCCTGCATCGAGGACTGGGAAGCCCTTACCCCATCACCTAAAGTACAGGTCAATCAGTGATGGCCACATCCCATCACACATGGAATAATTCGGTGAACTGGGAACGACAGATTGGCAGGGGACGTGGTTAGTTTTTTCTGCAATGCATGCTTAAAACTATATACACAACCCTACAGTTGAACACAGGCAACACCTAGGCTGAAGTAGTTCTTCAATGTTTTATTTAGGAGCTCAAGGCTGCATACCCAGCACACACTCCCTTTTTCACACAACAACCACCCTGTTGGATAAATCGAGCTGAGAGAGTGAGTGGTCCAGAATCCCCCAGGGAGCTTCTCTATTAAGCAGGGTCTTGAATCTGGGCCTCCCCACTCCTAGCCCAGCACCTTCGCCACTGGACCACCCTGGTTCTTGGGCTCAGAGACAGGAGGATTAGCCCAGACTCCCCCAGGGAGCTTCTGTGGCTGAGAGGGGACCACAACCTGGGTCTCTCTGCTTCTAGTCCATCACCTTCTCTACTGGACCCCCTGACTCTTGAACTGAGAAGATGCAATAGGCTATGAGGATAACCATGGGAGACAGGAGGAAGAGCTGCAGCTTAGACAACTGTTTGATAAGATAAATCTGAGTCCAGAGGAGGGATGGGGGTGGAGAAAGCATCTCAGAAGGGACCCTCCTTAGTTCTCTGGAAAGTAAAGGCAGGGGAGGGGGGAAGTACCTTCAGACTTGCAAGGTTCTGTTACTGCAACCTTACAGTAAAGGTAGTGTTAGTACTCATGGTTTGAGTTTCCTGTCTGAACTATCTTGAAGGACTGACAGGGAAAGGGGCTGTCCCAATTCAGGAGCTTCTATGGCTGAGGGGAAACTAGAACCTGTTTCTCGCCAGTTCAGGTCCAGCACCTGCTACACCACATTGACTGCTCTCAACAAAGTACCCTTAAAATAGAGAGAAATATGTTTCTCTCTTGCCCATGATTCAAGCCATACTCTTTCTCAAACCAAGCCTGATGGGAATTAAATTTCAGGAGTCATGTCATTGTGACTGAGACACACAACCTAAGCCTCCAAGATCATATAAGGTATCGAAGATCTAAAAAGGTTATCACCTGATTTAACGGGATAGAAGGAGAGCATCACATTCATTGCATTGGTTTCCACAAAATGGTCCACAGAATGAAATCCAAGGGAGTTTTTGCCCCAGCTCCAACCAAGCCTTTGGGGAACACATCACTCAAAAGCCAAGCAGGGCCCGATGCCCCCAGGGAAAACGAACCCACTCCCTACGTTGCATTTCCAACTGTTCTGTGAAAAGCAAAATTCAGCTTTTGAAGCACGGACTCCAGTTATTCATAAAATGATCTAGGATGTTCCCACCAAAAATTGTGAGAACTCCATTTTGCAATTGCAAAAATAGAACTCGGTTACCGCCAAAGGCATCATTCACTGCCAACAACACCAGGCACACCGAATGACAAATGTCCTGCCATTTTCCAAACAGGACAGTTGCAAAGCATTATCTGCTAGAAATTGCTAAAGCGCTTATGGCCCCCACTACATTCACAGCACACTTTGCTCTATCTCTGTGCATGCCCTGGGGGAAGTCTTCTGGCTCCCAGCACCTGGGCTGGACTACAACTCCCAGCACCCACATCTAGTGCCAGCTGCTCAGTGAGGACGATGGGAGTTATACTTCAACTTTACATCTGAAAGGGCCAGGTTGGGGAAGGTCGATGTAAATGAACCTTTCTGGTAATCAGGCATTCCAATATTATATTATACAGTATACTAGGGCCATTCTCAGGATATTTGAGGCTGTAGACTGTTCATGTGGAAAGGGGGGAAGCCAGGGAGGCTTCAGACAAGATGCAAATGGGGGAAGCCAGGGAGGCCGCAGGCTGTTAGGTGGGAATGGGGGAAGCCTGGGAGGGTGCAGGCTGTTAGGCAGAAATGGGGGAAGCCAGGGAGGCTGCAGGCTGTTAGGTGGGAATGGGGGAAGCCTGGGAGAGTGCAGGCTGTT
Source organism: Python bivittatus (assembly GCF_059951505.1). Taxonomy (NCBI): domain Eukaryota; kingdom Metazoa; phylum Chordata; class Lepidosauria; order Squamata; family Pythonidae; genus Python; species Python bivittatus. Next base: position 1,354,167 of record NW_028277066.1, on the reverse strand, counting down.
AGGCAGAAATGGGGGAAGCCAGGGAGGCTGCAGGCTGTTAGGTGGGAATGGGGGAAGCCTGGGAGAGTGCAGGCTGTTAGGCAGAAATGGGGGAAGCCAGGGAGGCTGCAGGCTGTTAGGTGGGAATGGGGGAAGCCTGGGAGGGTGCAGGCTGTTAGGCAGAAATGGGGGAAGCCAGGGAGGCTGCAGGCTGCTGGAGACAAGCACTCCCTCCTACACATCTTTCCATCATGATGTAGCTTCCCTGGTTGCCCACATTTCCCAATCTGAAAAATTCCCCTGGGAAAAGTTCCCTCCTGAGGTCTCCTTCTGGGATTGAATGGAAGAGTAAGCAGCCAGGGAAGCTGCAGGAGAGAGGATTGTACAGTGAAGGACAGGTCATTCACACACATCCCCCAGCCACCCCATCATTAAATATGTGTAGGAATGTTCTACTCCACATACGCCAATTTTAATAACATCCTTCCTTGAAAGAAATTGAGAAACCACATTCTCATTCATCAGATGAAACGAGAAATGGTGTGGGGGGGGGGGGAATGGGAAGCATTTTTCCACCCCACACTAATTTGAAACGATCAGATGAACTGTTAACTTTTCATTCAAGGCAGTAAGCCTCATCAGCAATTAATCAAGACTTATTCAGCAATTAATAAACCTGATCTGTCAAAAGATCACCCTGAATGATTCCAGTATTTTGATTGCTTCCCATTTTCCTGTTTACCAGGCTGTTGGTGACAAGACCCCCCCCCCCAAAAAAGAGAGAAAAGAAAATGAGATTGAGATTGGATGAACTTCTCTGCATTCTTCTCCAGGGACTTAAAAAGGCAAGTCTCAGCTAGTTCATAACTTGGAGGGAACCTGGCTTTCTGCTCGGATTTGAAACGCTGCAAAACCAGCCCTCTGATTTAGCAGCAGCTAGAAAAAGGCACTAGAACAATCCATAAAACTTCCTTAAACCTTGGTTAAGGCCCTCAGGAGTAACCCTGTTACACAGTTCTCGGTATTGATGGAGGAGCTGTGTTCAGATGGAGGTCCTGCTCCAAGACATGGCTGTTTAGACTGAAGGGCATTGATGGCATTCAAACATGATTAACCCAAGCGATAGGGTCACCCTTGGCATTTTTGCAGGGCCCTTCCCCCATGGCATCTGGACCTTTGCGAAAGGTGGTCCATGCCTATACTGTCCTATTACTTTTGAAGACTTTTTGATGACCGAGATTCTGCCCATATCTCAAGCTACGTTTTATTGTTGGGGAGGATGCCGCACGATATAAAAAAGAGACAGGCAGAGACCTTCAAATAACTCCCAGTCACTTCAGACGTCATCGCTGTGTCTCCCTCATTATCTACAGGCTCACTGTAATGGTACAGTGGAGGGGGGGGGACCCAAAAAAACAAAACCAGGAACCACCATTGGGTTACCACAGCAACAGCAGCTGGCTGGGACATAATGATATACAGTAGCTTAGCAACCAGTGACGGAGGGCTTTGGAGCAGCGGTAGAAGCTGCCCGGTCTTGACGTTGGCTGAGACTGATCATCCCTGGTGAAAGCCACGCAGAGCACCACCTGAGCTGTTATGGTGCGCTGAATTTGAGGGACAGGATGCACGTCATCCTGCGTGGGGCGGGAGGCAGAGGGAATGGAAGCATATGCTTAGGTGGGGCCCTAGAGACCCAAATCCAAATTCACACTTAGCATTTGAGTCATCCACTGCCCTAAGCCGCTGTTGGTTGAATAAACTACAACTAGGAGGTTCAGACCTCATGCTAGACCACAAACTAGTCAACAGTATACGATGGCTGGAATGGGAATGCCTGAAATCAAAACCTTGTCATCTTATCGCTGAGCAGCCTATAAGATGTGGACTTTTGAGCATGCATAGAGTTTCTTGTGCTACCAAAATCAGTTGGCGGGGTTTCTTGATGTTGGGGTGAGCAGCAATGGTTGGAATTTTCCATTTAAGTCTTCGCTGCTTTTTCTATTAGAAATCCAGCCATGTTTGCTAAAGGATCTAGAGAACCAGAAGGAAGAGGAGAGATAGGCATTTTCAGCATTAAAGACACTGAAGGACTGCATCCTTGCATTCATCTCTGGATGAGGGAGGACCATCTAAGCCAGCCTTCCCCATCAGAGTCCTCTACAGGTGTTGGGATTACAACTCCCAGAATCCCCATGTGGGCACCAGGTTGGGGGCAGCTACTGCTGAGCCTGAACAATAGACCTCATTATACAACTAGGAAAATCCACAAAAGATTGCAGTGAGTCCTCCTTGCTTAAGAGATGTCAGCCTGTTTGGAAGTTCTACCAACTCTTCTATCCTTCAAGGTATTTTTGCCTTTTATTGCCACAACTCAACCACCTAAGTTTGATCCTGGCTTCAAATTCTGGCTTGTTAGCAGAGGAACAAGCTGGCAGTTCCATCTGGACATCACATTAAACCAAGAACCATCCTCACCCTACAGTATGTTTTGGTAGTTAGTCAATGGGTAATAATTAGCATCAGGGCAGCCCATTGCTAACCTGGCAGGACATCATATACGGCTACATAATGTTGAGGATTCCTAGTGAGAAAAGGCACAAAGGCCTCCAACCATTCTTTGTCAAGACATCCAATTTCTTTAAGCATAATTTGCTGCCAGGACTCTTCCGCCTTTAAAAAAAAATTGAAATTTGAGCTCAGGAGTTAGGCTATCAGTCACCGACTCAACTGAGAGTAAGATTTCCACAAATCCTTCCTTAACATATGTGACAGATAGGGTAAGGGATGCTGTTTCAGAAATGTCAGCAACTGGATTCTTTGCCCTTTCAAACCCAATTTATCTTTCTATTTTATGGAGACTTTTCAGTCTTTTTCTGTGAACTGGTGAGCCGGCTCCTCTTTGTCAGATAAGCAAGGAATGTGCTGATGGTTGTTTTCCAAACCACCTACTGAATGGGCAGGGTTGGGCTTCAGGGTTTAGTGATTGTGGCTTAGACAACAGATTTCCTGACATTTCACCGGCAGCTGGGGTCGGCATCTTCAGAGGCAAGGTGATCTGCGAGACAACTGAGCAGGGACTGACTGGGCTCCCATCTTTATGGCCAGATGACCTGACTTCTGAATATCTACTGAACATAGATCAGTCTCTGAAATCACCATTACACTGACTCCTGGTAGCTTTTTGGACACGTCCACATCATTTTCTGAGAAAAAATGTGGAACAGATTTACTGCTGATGTCTTCCACAATGGTTTTGTTATCCCCTCAGTCTAGCCTTCTGGAATTCCTGGCTGTCTCGCATCCATGTACCAACCAGACCTAGGCCTGCTTAACTTTCCTGCTCAACCAAGGTCAACCAGATGCTACCATCGGTTGAGAGCCTTTTCCCTTAAGCTGCATATATTCAACTGGGCTGGCATTACTTGCCTCAAAGAGGAGACAGACTAATGTTGATAGCCCAGCATGTTTCAAGTCCATAAAATCCTAACAAGGGACATATCATTACATTCATTCATTCATTCATTCATTCATTCATTCATTCAGTCATTCAGTCATTCAGTCATTCAGTCATTCAGTCATTCAGTCATTCATTCAATTTATATCCTGCCCATCAACCCTGATTGCTCATTGGAAGGATTGATAATGAAGCTCAAGCTCAGATATTTTGGTCACCTAATGCAAAGAAAGGACTCTTTGGAAAAGACCCTGATGCTGGGAAAGATGGAAGGCAAAAGGAGAAGAGGACGGCAGAGGATAAGATGGTTAGAGCATCACTGAAGCAATGAGCATGAAACTGAGCAAACTCAGGGGGGCAGTGAAGGACAGGAAGGCCTGGCGCAATGTGGTTCATGGGGTCACGAAGAGTCCGACACAACTTAACAACAAAATGCTGCCCATCTCCCCCAACAGGTGACTCTGGGCTTACTATTATTATTATTATTATTATTATTATTATTATTATTATTATTATTATTATTATTATTGCTTATTACTCTTCTATTCATCATATCTTTTACAGGTAGAACCAATTCCGAACTGAGTCACCTAATTCTACATACTGCCAGTATTTGTGCAGGCAGGAAGGAGTGGGGGGAAACCATAAATATCCAATATTCAAGGCTGAACATTGACGGTACCATTGAAAGGAACAATGGAGGGCTCTTGTGGAGCTCTTTTACTTCAAAAAAGAGCTCCACAGAGCCCTCCATTGTTCCTTTCAATGGTACCATCAATATTCAGCCTTGGGGATTGGTCTCTGCAGGGGGATATGGGGAGAAAGAGGATGTTACATGCAACATGACATCACGGGGTAAATTATGTAATTTGCATCAGTCGCACAGTGGCAAGTTTGAAGCCACTGAAAGAATTTACATGGCCAGAAAGAAGGGGAGGGATGCGTAGATCCCAAATCCTACAGAATGTAGAGAGCAGAATTGAGTTGTTCTATCACTGTATCTTATCTTAGCACTGCTTGCATGGTTCCAGTTCAAAACTTTGCAGGCATGTGGGCTAGAAACTGCTTTTTTGAACAAAGGAACTCAAGATACCGAATCTGTCCTGGTGGTTTTGCTTTGATGTTCCTAAAATCCTCAATATTTGCTGTTTACAGGCAAACGTCTTCCATACACACATGTATCTGGGGACAAAGACATTTACTGAAATACAGTCAGCAGCAAGATCTCTGTCAACCTGCTTCGCCATAACAACAGTTGCTGGATCACTGGATTCACACAGCACACTCAACCCGGCTTGACAGAAGATCATTGCTGAGGTTGACTAACATGTCCTCCTCCAAAAAATCACATGAGAGCTTAATTTAATGGCCTGGCCCACTCAAGAGCTGAAGATGATGGCTGGGTTTCTACCATATGCTGAATCACAAGCAGTCCAAATCTGTTTCCGCTGAGCCTTTTCAATAAAAAGTAATTATCCAGGAAGAGGAAACTGCTAGCCCCTTTAAATAAGCAAATGATGTATATTCAAGTCATAAAGCATTATTCCCAAACCAACTTTCTTTTCTCTTTCTTGCCAATGCAAACCCAGGACCAACCAGGCTCTCTCAGTGCATCATGAACACACTTGAAGCCACAACAAGATGTAACGCGCCAGCAGTACAATCCGTTCAAGAGCTATCAGATCCGTAAAATAATAACTCGAAACCACTATTCAAAGTTCTCCACGAAAACAGAAATGTAATACCAACAGGTTATAGCAAGGAGGTGCGACTAGAAAGGACGGCAAGTTCAAATCAAATCTTACAAAAGTTATTTGCAAATATTTTCATTCGGTATTTTGAGATATTTTATTTTATTATTCTGTAGGTTATTGCACACATTCGCGGGAATATTTTACTCATATTGACCTCATGAAAACCACAATATTTTCATTCATTTAATATTGGTTTCTCCTCAACCCTTGCATTAGATATCCCCGCAATGAATTACACTAACTGTTGCAGAAACTAAGTTGGGACAAGGTAAAATGGCAGAGGATTTGCTGTATCTAAGCAGCAGACGGTGACGCATTTCACCCAGATCACGCTGTTTAGCTTCCGGAGCAGGAAACATCCAAACAAAGATTCTTGGCTTCTTGTAACAAAAACAGGAATCAGAGACAAAGCTTCACCCATCGTGCGCAATTCTAGCTTGTTGAGGAAGTGAGAAACGCACAGACATCATACTGTATCATTGTGAGGGCTGCCTCATTCATGAAATCCGTGACACATGTTCCAATTCATCCTTGCAAACTCTTTTTATGATACATCTTTCAGCTTCCCCCTGCTGTCAAGTACAATGTGTTTCACAGCTTTAGCACAGGCAGTTTCACTTGTGGGTTGATGCTACTTACATAAGCAGGGAAAATCCAGCCAATGAGCAAACTGATTGGAGGGCCTGGTGAGAAAGCCTCAGCTGTATCTTCTGAAAAAACGGGAGGACGAAATCAACGAGAGGAAGGGCATTCTCAGAAGACGTTGATTGAATCTGCATTCCAACTCCTATCTGGGTACGTGGAGGGAAAGAGAGTGGAGTCTGCAAGTAGGTAGAGAGCGGAGAAAAAACAGGAGTGGCTTGCAAAGCCAGTTTTTGTGCAAATTTACACCCTCAACGGCAAGCCGCGGACTTGCAGGGACATTTGAGCAAACTCTCCAGATTGAAACTCCAGATTGGCACCGGCTGTTTTCTTAGATTAGCAAGCCTACGGAGGCATCAAAGTCCTAAGTAGCACGGTGAAAACATTCTGAGATGGGACACTCAGTCAAGTTTCTTCCAGGCAAGCTGGACTGGAAGCGATTAACTGGCACACGAAAATGCAGCAACTTCTGATAAGTAGATTTTGTCGTAGAAAAGACGAGAAGCCATCATGGAAGAATTCCGGTGACCGCTCTATATCTAACAAACAGCAATCAAATTTTTGCTGCCTCTTCTCGTCTACCCAACAGTAGATCCACATCTTCTGCTTGGCCCATCCCCAGCACAGGCAGCTCACGACTTCCAGAGTGCAGGAACAGCTGACGTCATCTTCTTTGTAGCCCGTTGCAAGTGCACCATGGGACCATGAGTTCCAGCTTCAGTTCAAAGCTCCTGCTTTCCAGCCCAAGTCAAGGTAGACCCTTCAGAGTAGATGGTCTCCAGTGGTTCCTTCCATTCCAGGGGCAGCCCCAGCAATGTTTGGCTGCAGAGCTGGCAGGCCCTCCCCCAGCAGATAATCATTGCCTGTGAAGCTATTTCTTCTTGGGCGGCGATGTTGCTATATTCTCTGCGTTTTTAAAATAATCTTGCAGGTGATCCCATGATGGCCTTACGTCAATGAGATATCTTCAACCCGGGAAGCTTGTGTTCCGTTCAACCCTTACATCTCCCATGGCTTTTTCAATTTGTGCCCAGGCTGGGTGAAGCATGCTCCCAACCCCTTCCCACCATCCTGCACGCTCCCCTTTCATTTTTAAACGTCTTAGGTTGCAACACAGAAGCATTACTGTTTTGTTCCTTTGAAGCTGAACGATCAGTTCTTCCTTGCAGCTACAAAGGGAGGGAGGAACAAAAGAAGAACCTGTTCCCTGTTGTTTCGATTACTGTAGCATCAGAGCCACAGCGGTGCCGTAAGGGGGGGAAAGAAAGAAGACAGGATCTGTGTTAGTGTCAAGGGAGGTAACGGGGCAATTGGGGGATGAAGGCACGCACGTGTGCAAACATCTGGGCAAGCAAAGGAAAGGTGTGGGGATTAGTGAGGAGGGAACAATCTCTAAAAAGAAAGGGTAGGTGGTGGTCCAGTGGACCACACAGGAGTCAACTAGCAAGATTACTTTTCCAGCATGGATGGGAAGGGGGAGAAATGGAGGAACAACTAAACTGGTCTTGCCGCAGCCATAAACTGGACTGAACCACAGCCCAGCCTCACTGCCAACCCACTGGCATTTCTGAAGTTGGCTTACAAAACAGCCAGGAGCAGCTGAGGAGAGTAGAATCACCTGTGATGGAATGGAATTATGAAGGCCAGGCTCAGGGGTTTCAGTCTTGCAAGAGGTTGTAGCTAATAAACATAGCTGGACTGAATTTGCATTGTCTCTTGGAGTTCCTTGGGCTAGGCCTGACATCAATCTTCTCAGACTCTAACCCCATCTCCCAAGTCAGCCAGCTACAACATTGCGAATTCCTCAGGGAGGTGCCAGTCTCATCCTCTTGTATCTCCCACGCTCCTCCGGCGAGCTAAGAAAATGTTTTTCTCCCTGAGCCTGGCCTTCATAATTCCATTCCATCACATCGCCCTATGTAAAATCATTCCCTTTTGGGTGGAAGACACAAACTTGTTCTTTGTTTTGGTAACAGCCAGATTTAGTATCAGGTTGTTTCCTTTTGACCGACGGCCAGGACTCACTTTCACACAGCCTATTTCAAGTTCAGACCTCCGAATCTGAATTCAGCCTCCCCGTTGGGATCTGAGTGTAAATGTCCTGGCCATTCCGAGCATTCTGGAAAAGTTCAGAGCTCGGAATCGCTCTGTTTCTAGCTGAAATCTCCTCCTTCAAAAGAAAAACATTTCTGGAGTGGCCAGGACGGTGTCAGAAAACTTCTAGTAAGTTGGGGCAGTCCAACCTGAATAGGCAACAACTGCTTTGAATCTAAAATGGGTTGAAATGTTTTGCACATCCCTAGACTTAAGTGAAACGTTTAGGATATTTCCCAAGCAAACTCTCCTACCCCAAAGAAACCATCCATTTGCAAAGGATCACAGCTCAGCTGATTCTCTGCAAACTGTAGCTTTCTACATTCAGTGAGATTCAAAGTAATAGTAAATACTTGAAAATAGAAGAGACCCTTCTCTGACTGAGATCCCACAGAGTTTCTGAGTAAGATGCGCTGAGTTCATCTATTATTCTAAGCCATGATATTGGTTCTTTGCTTTTGGCTTCATCTCCTACAGGAACCCAACTAATGGGGGCTTGTTCAGTTACCTCTACACTGGTTAGATGAACTCAAGCATCATTTCCTCCAGTTGCAAGGCCAACACCCAATGCAGATCGTGGGGGGTGTAAATTATTATTATTAGATAATAATAAATGTTACTGCTAATTACAGTAATAAATGTCAATGTTCTTTGTTGGAAGTAATGCCGTCATCAAAGGAGATCAGACCAGATTTTGGGGATGCCATGAAAGAAAGAGAGCAAGGAAAGGTAAAAGATAAAGCCATCATTGAGTTGAGCTAAGTCCCTGGAAACTGTATGGATACAGCCAGACAGTTTTCTCAGCAGGGTTCTCCTGGCCACCTCCCATCCACGAACTACCCAGATCCAACTTGGCTTAACATCAAAGCAAGAGGAACCCCTAAATGCAGTAGGGTTGAGTTGGCACCTATTGAAGAAGTAAACAGTCCCATCTAAACCGTTTTCCATATGCCTAACAGAGTAGGGTCCTCCCAAGGCTATTACATTTAAATTCTAAGAGATTCCTCTTCATCTGATGGAGCTGAATACACCATTGATAGCCACGTGGGGGCAAAGGATGACACATCCATGGTGGCATCATCTCACAAATGCTGTGACTTACCTACCTGCGTCAGACATCGGGACAAAAATACGTTGGGGCAGCATTCACCTGATGAAATCCCAGTGGGGGTCTCCATCATGGCATCACTGTCATTTGCAGGAGGCCCCCCTAGATATACGGCGCGTTTGGAACTCCACCACCTTGCAGGTTCCTCACTTTAACGTACCCACCACAAAGCCTCAGGGAGAGATGCTGCGTCAATTTAAGGGGCATGGGTTTTCCAACAACTGCAACCAGGTCAGCCCCATCGACAGCCACCTTCCCCTCCCTCCCCATGGCCAGGAGGCCTCACTCACCCTGCTGAGCTGATCCAAGAGTCTTTGGTTCTGTTCAGATAGTTCCTGGACTGCCCGCGTCTTTTCCCGATCAGCTTCCCGGAGGTGAACCTGCTGCTTCTCCAGCTCGTCCTGGAGCTGCTTGACGTCGCTCTCCAGCTCCAAGACCCGGCCTTCCCATTCCCCTTCCTTGTTCTCAAAGCGTCTCCTCAGCTCATGTTTCTCTTGTTCCAAGTGCTGCATCAAGAGAGGAAAAGGAACACGGGGAACATAAAGCAGGGCTCCACATTGCACTGAATGTAGCCATGATTCTTTTGCTAGCGTGCAAAGGAGCTTTTCATCAAGAAAAGCATTTTTTTAGAACAAAATCTCCCTTGGGATGGGCTGAATGTCATGAACATGCTCAGAGACAGGACCATCCACGCTCTTTTCTTGGCAGTTATACAAACGTGGTTGCCACGGCCTTCTTCTCACGGAAGCAGCGTCACACCATCGCGGTGCAAGTCCTGCTCCTTTTGGACTCGCATCACGATGTCACCCCCCATCCCAAAGGGACTGGTTCTGGACTTGGATGAAATGCACTCAAAGCGGCGGGCTCCCCATATCCTGGGAGGTTTTGTCCAAATTGGTTCACTTCTCACATGGTCCAAGCAAAACAAGACAAAAACAGGTATTAACTTTGCCCAAACCACAGACAGAGGGAAACCAGCAGTCCTGCCTAAAACAGAGGGGTGGGCAGCCTATTAATAAGGTGGGCGAGGAGAACGGGTGCAAAAGGATTCGAACATGGTTTTGTTAAAAGGGCTTGCTTTGAAACACAACAGTTGCTGGACTTTTTTCTTGTAAACCTTGTCAACCTTTAAAAAAAACACAACTTAACAGGAGTTATTGTATTGTTGTGAACTTGTCTCATTGGGTCCAGCCCTGCCATGCCAGTTGAAGCCTGATGCCTACAGCCTGGGGATTTCTGAGTGGTCTCCCGTCCACCTCCTCCTGAATTCAGTCAAGGATGGCTGGCTGCTGTGATTTTAGAATTTAGATGCCAGCAATAGGAAGCCATTAGAACATGGTGAGCAACCTGTGGCCCTCCATCTAATTTTGACCCCTCCTTTGTTGAAAGAGATTAGTCCTAGTTACCGGGAAAACCTAGTTGCTTTTTCTATGCAGCCTAACGAGGGATTTTATTTATTTATTTAAATAAATGTATAGGCCACCCATTTGATACATGACTGGGCAGCTAACAATTAAAACAGAGTTTAAAAAAACAATAAAACAACCAGCAACAACAGAAATAACATAAAGGAACATAAAAGGAACACCATTAAGAGGAAAAAAGGATTGTGATGGAGAATGAGAATTGCCATTTAGGTTGATGTAGAGGAGAGAGGGAATGGCCTTGAGGGAACAGAAAGAAGAGTCACTACCTAGACAACAGTCAGATAAAAGAGGACTGAGACCAGGGCAGGAACATAACCTGAGTAAATGTCTCAGACAAGACCCTCCCTAGTTCTCATGAAGATAAAGAGAGGGAGGGAGGGAGGGAGGGAGGGGAGAAGTTTATTCACACTTGCAAGATTATGCTGACACAATAAAAGTAGTCCTGACCTACATGGCGTCTGGTCTTCTTTGAAGGGCTGACAGTTTGCCTTTGGCCCATCCCACATGTTCCTCATCTGGCTCTCAGCAGATGTCCCAGACAGACTCAACCCGCATTATGGAATGAGGGAAAGACCTTGGAAGACGGGACAAAGAGACGCTGCCAAGGAAACAGTCAGATAAGAGACAGCCCAGCCCACAGCTGGATAGCGGGTGGGGCAAGAGGCTCAGAAGAGACCCTCCCTAGTTTTTTGGGCAGTAAAGGAGATGGGGGGGAGAACTGTACTTTCAGACTTGGAAGATTCTGTCAATGTAGCCTTACAATAAAGTAGAATTAGCTCATCTGGTTGTGATTTCTATCTGGTTTACCCGCGAGGCCAACAACCGTAGACATCAAGGTAGGGTTCTCTGCTTTAGAATACAGATGCAGTCAGAAAAAATGCCGGTTATTGCCTTCAAGGTCCTTTACAGCACAGCACCAGGATATATCAGGCAGCACTCCCAAAACTGAATCTGTCCCTTCAGAGAGGCCTATTGGGGGTCACCAACAAGGTTCATAGCACACAGCCCAGGCAACAGGCTGCTCAGGGGTGGCCCCATTTTATGGAAAGTTGCCCTCCTCCCCTCAATGTGGAGATACAGACAGCCCTACTTTAGAGCTTATTTTGAAGACTGGCCAGAACAGCACAGTTTGGCCCTGTGCAGGTAGGCAAGATCAAGAAAGCAAGAATTTAGCTTCACTAAATTGTCTTTAATGCTGGTCTGGGGTTAAATATAGAATCTTGGAAACTGGAAGAATTTCCACCCTCATTCACAGTGAGTTCATCAAGGCTCAAGTTCATCAAGACTCAAGGCGTCAATGATCTCTTTGAATGGGTGGAGATGCTTCTCCCCGGCTTTCTGGCCACCCGGGCCAAGCTGCCATTTATGAGATCAACTACCAGTAAACTCATCTTGGTCTCTTGATTGTGGCTGTCTAATTTCCCCTTTTTTTCCCAGCCTCCCCACAATTTCTCACGGCCCCTCAAATTAGGTGAATGACAACTTTGATGTACTGTACAAGAAGCTGTTTTCGTTTTCCTTCTTCAGTGTTTTATTGTTTTTTCACAGATATAATTTTTATTAAAGATGTTTTTCCACAGAACAGAAACCATACAAAGTTAAAGGGAAGAGAAATGAAGAAAAGCAATAGGGACGTGAAAAAGAAATTAAAAAAAAGAAATAGAAAAGAAGGAAAAAGGAACAAAAGAAAGAATAATAAAGATGCGATTTCTGGTCTTAACAGCAGTTATAAGTACATTTATATTTAACCCTCTCTAAGGTTACATCAAAGTTTCCTTCTTTCCATAATCTACCCTTTCTAATCATCAAATCCATAAATCATTGGTTCATTTTTTAATTTTTCAGCAAAAAGTCCATAAGGGGTTTCTAGTCACTAATAAATGTAGTAGTTGATCTTTCTCTAAGCTAGAAGGGGTATGTCATATCCGCACCATTTTATTTCAAACTGCAAACTATATCCCCGCAGGTCTGTTCCGTCAAGAACTCCCTGCCTGCAGAAAGCTAGCACCCCAGGGAAGAATTTTCATCCTGATGTGCTAGCTTTCCACGTCGCAGACTCTTCTAAATGGGGAAAAGCTTTAAGCTTTGTTTTCTTCCATGTTTGTTCTAAATGAAAGCCAGTTTGGTTGATGTGATGAAGACATTGGATAAGGACAGAAAGTGGCCCGATTCAAGTTTATCCTCAGCCATGGAAGCTCTTTGAGCAATGTTCAGCCAGTCACTCTCTTTCAGCCCAACTTAACAGTTGTGGTGGGATTGCAAATGAAGAGTAAATCACATTTTGCTCCTGGAGGAAAGGTGGTATATGAAGCAAACAAGCAAACGAACAAATGGATGAATAAGAGAGAACTGTCATTTGGCAACTCTGCATATCCTTTTTTTCAATATAGTAATTTTATTAAACATTACCATTAAAAAGATAAAAACTAATACAAACTAAAAAAATTAAAAGAATAACAAGAAAAAAGAAAAAGTGCAGAAAAGTAGAAAGAAAAATAGAAAAGAAAGAAAAAATAAGAATATAGTAAAGAAAAAGAAAATATATAAAGAAGTGACTTCCCACCTTCATCACAAGTATAAACAATTTTAGCAACTTTTCATCTTCTCTTAAAATACAACAAACGATCTCTTCCTCCCATAGCCCATCTCTTAACTGTAAACTAATCCTTAAAGCCTTATTATTTCACTCCTGATCAGCAAAACCCTCCATTAAGGGTTACCAGAGATAACAACTTATCTATTTTAACCTTGATCAAATAAACCAACTTTATATCCCTTCCTTTTACAGTCTTGATCTTTAATCCCTTCAAATCATGTCCCAGAACTTGTTTTCTTTTCATTTTTTTCTTTATCCCTTCTCACAATATTCTTCAAAAGTCTCTGGGCACATCATGAAAAAAAGGAAGCATTTTGCCCAAACACAGGAGCAGCTTTTCACATATAACTCTACTTCTTCTCCTAGGATACTCAAGGCCAAACAAGATTTACTAAATGGTTAACAGGACAAAATGCCCAACACAGATGAGCAAAAGAAAGAGGATTCTTTTTCAGAAGATAGAAACATTATTTCTGTTTTCCATATGTCTCCTTCCTTTTCCATATCAGCCTCATTCACCTGCTGCATTAAGACACCAGGATGTTTGATTTGGGGTAACATTTTGTGTAAATCCAACCAATTGTGGAGTACGAAACAAACCATGGTTGACAGACTGTGGCTTAGCAGACCTGACCCTATGAAGAATAAACCTCAGTTCAGACACAGCACTAAGCCAAATATTGTATTAACCCACCATTCCAGTTCATGGTTTCACGGTTCGTGTGAACCCAGCCACACGTGAGTAGAAGCAGCGAGTCAGCAAAAATATGGGTGTTCCAGAAAGGAATATTTTACAGAGACTTCTTGAATGTGAGAATCGTCTGCCCATCTTCATGACAAACGAACTGGAAACCCCCGTTTTATAAAATGGCTGGTTTGGATTTTAAGGGCAGGGACTTAATTTTAATTGCAACTTGTTGCTGTTTCGTTTGATTCTGAACTGCAAGCCTGTTTGGAAGCCTTGTTCCATGGCTAAAGCTGCAGAAAACCCCCTTGGCTCCCTTTTTAAACAGATCAGCCCAGAAGCTGTTTACCGAACGCTCGGCTGCTTTTGAATGCTGAAATGTATTTTCTCAATGGCTTCCTGTTTTCCTAAAGCGTTCCTGATGGAGGTCGAGGGATGTTGGATGGGAGCCTTCAGGGCAGCAAAATCAATTCCAGCCAGAATGAAGGCCATTTTATATTGATGGGGTAGAATGGGGGAAGCAGAACAACCCAGCTTCACGCTGACAGATGGAGGTTCAGGAATAAAGGACATTTTGAGCATTTACAACAGAACAAGCAAGCCAGGGTGATAGAAAACAGAATATTATAGGAAACGGCTGAACTTGAAGATAAGATTTACAGCGCAACCGATTACAGAAAGGAGCTCGCTCGATATTGACGGATATCAAACAGAAGCTGGTTGGTCATCTTTGGGGAATACCTGAGTTCGGCATTTCTGTGCTAAGCAGGGGTTGGACTAGGTGGCCTCCCATTAAGTTCTCTGGCTTGGATCAGACATTGCACAAAACCACAACATGGTTTGGTTGTTTGATATTTCATAGGCTACACGAACCCAATTGTTGTGATTTGCATGCTATGGCTTATAATTTAACACTTTGTGCAAACCCAAATCAGTTGTGCCTTATTCAGCAAACAATGACCATCCCAACCCGGGCTAAGGATGATGTGTGACTCCATACATCATCAAAATAAATACTTTATGTCACTTTTCAGCTTTCTTTTTCAGCTTTCTTGCTGAAACCAGGCTGGTGGTCAAAAGCCAGTTATGAGTGATGGCAGTTGCTCAGCAGGGCTTTTGCACAGTGATGGTCAAAAGCCAGTTACGAGTGACGGCCGGCTGGCTGCTCAGCAGGGCTTTCGCTCAGTGATGGCTGGGCATTATTTGCCCTCACTGAGCGAAAGCCCTGCTGAACAGCTGGTCTGCCATCACTTATAACTGGCTTTTGACCATTAATCTGGTTGCAACAACCTTTCTCCTCCTGGTTTTGGTATGAGACAAAAATGAAAGACATTTTTCACCTTCTTGATTGACATGAAGGCAAGACCTTCAGAAAACCTGAGTAGAACTGAACGCTTTTCTCCCCACATTCTTTCTGCCATTCTCATCTCTCACTCTTTCTCTTACAGTCAGCTCCTTCTCTTCCTCCATTTTTCTTTTTCAGCCCTTTTCCTTACTGACAACAATGATCAGAGATGTCCACAAGGTGTGGTCATAAAAGTCAAGTTGGTGGCCATGATGGTGCAGTCGAAGCTCTGCCTGCAATACACATAAAATGAGGCCGGAGCTTCAACTGCAGTATTGTAGCTGCCATCTTGACTTTCTGGACCACAGTCTGAGACCCCCAACAGCATGCAACCAGGGCAGTATATCCCCCTCCCCCAAAATACCTTTTCACATGTTGGCAGCCAGCGAAATAACACACATTTCTTTCTCAATGGCAGATAACATCCCCGCCCCCCCAAATTAAATCCAGAATGGATCCCCCAAACTACCATTCATTCAGAGTGTAAAATTAGTCCTGAATACACTTTCTCACTCTTGGCTCTCTTTTTATACCAAGCTTTCTTTCCCTGCTCCTGTGATGGTATGTGGGGATGATCTTGGGAGACAGGAGGAAGAGCCGCAGACTAGGCAATGGTCAGATAAGCGGCAGCTGAGCCCAGAGAAGGAATGGGGGTCTGGTAAATGCCTTAGAAGGGACCCTCCCTAGTTTCTTGGGCTGTAAAGGCGTGAGGGGAGAGATGCACTTTCAGAATTGCACGATTCTGTTACTGTAACCTTACAGTAAAGATAGAGTGAGTACTTCTGGGTGTCCTTGTCTGGACTACTTCACAAGGCTGACAGCTCCTTTCGTTTTTCAGAGATCTGAACTCCTTGCCCACAGAGAGTTTTTCAACTGAGGTTATATTTGGCACATCGTCCACCTCTGTTTTAAGAGGACATGGAAGGAAAAAAGGAAAAGAAAGGGGAATGAGTGAAATTTGGAGAAGCCCATATACAAGAATGTAGAAATGGATCAAGACTGAAATCTGGAATCAAAGGGGTCTCCCACCCAAGGAAAGTGGTTGGAGATGGCAACGTGATTTAACGTGGAATATCTGTAGCACCACCATCATTATATACAGAATATTGCGCATGTGTTCAGAGTGATCTCATCCTGAAAACCCCAGTTTGTCTGAAATCAAAAAGATTTTATGAGGCACAAGAACAGTGGCGACCGTCTTAAGGGGCACCTCCAAGTTTGTAGAAGTGGGAAGCCATTCATGTCCAGGGTTTTAAAAAAAATTCAAAAAGGTAGGAAAAACATGACCCACAGGAACTCAGGGAGAACATGACCCACAAAGTGATTATCATTTATCTATCTATTTATTTATTTATATATCAAATCTGTCACCGCCCATCTCATTAAAAAGCAACTCTAGGAGGTTGACAGAGAAGATAAAATCGATTAAAATACAATATAAAACCCGTCTTAATAATACATAAATTCCAAGAATCGTTGGGATTGGCAAGAAGCTCAGGGAGCGACATCAAGGTGCCAGACACCCTTTTATCTTAGCAAGCTGGGTGAACCCCAAGCCATATCGTTTTCAGTTCAGCGCACTGTACGAACCTCCTAAATGAGTTGACTAAATTGTGATATAGTTAAGTGTGCATCAACTGGCCCCAGGTCTGCTCTGTTTAGGGACAGGGAAGCCCACGAATCAAAATGTAGAGCCATATTTCTTGAAAAAGAGCTCCTCCCCGGTAATCTGCATCTTTTTCTTTGCTTCAAAGAAAATGTCCTACCGGCATGGCTGAAATTCCCTTTGCCACATGTTTGCCCCTTGTAAAGCCTGAATGTCCCCTTTCTTTCTTTTTTTAAAAACTGACGGATTCATCCTTTTTTAAAAGGGGGGGGGGAAAGAGCAAATGAGCAAGTGAAAGAGGAATAGAAGAAAGGGGGGAAAAGTTGATACAGACATATCATATCAGCAAGCAGACAAAGGAATTACCAAGATTTTACAGGATATCATTGATGAGAAATTAATCAGAAAAAAAAGTACATTATTTTTTTTAACAATGTGAGAAGGGGGTTGACTCTCTGAGCTGAATAGCCAAATCTCCACTCATTTTTTATTAAAAATACAAAAAAGGGGAGGGAAAAGCCTACTAAAAACACTATAGTTAAATATTAGCTTCTAACTTCCCTTCTGTTGTACTCCGACTGATGTGTAGTGTTTATAAGGCATTTAACATTTTTGTGTGTTTCTGATTTCAGTTCTTAAGTCAGTTCTTTTCCCTCTTAAAAACCATACCCCCTTTTTTTTCAAACCCCCTTCGTTAAGCTCAAATGCCCAATCCTCCATAGCTTTTATGCTCAACTCTCCTGCCTTTATTGCTTTACTGTGCTCCCCAGATCTCTGGTGCTCCAAAGCCTTTTAATTTTTTTCTTTTAATAATTTTTTATTAAAAGTTTTCACTACAATAGTAAAAGGTATTACAAACTAAAGAGAGAGAGAGAGAATAAAAAGTGCAAGAAAGAAAAAGAAAGAAAAAGAAAAAAACCAAGAAAGCGACTTCCCACCCTCATCACCACAAGTATAAACAGTTTCACTATCTCTTCACCTCCTTTTAATTAACAGATATAAAACTCTTCATCCCATAACTCAACTCTTAACTATATGCAAGTCCAATAAGCAATGTCTTTTCCAATCCAGGCGTCAGCAAAAAGTCCAAACCGAGCTCTAAAATAATAACATCAGTTAACAAATATAAAACCCATCATTCCATATCTCAACTCCTAACTGTAAGCAAATCCAATCCATGTCTTTTCCAGTCCAGATGCCAGCAAGTCCAGAAAGAACCACCCCAAAAAACATGTCCCATCAAAGCTTTTTCACCTTCTTAAGCACCATCACCCTCTTACCCTTTGAGCAAGGAATTAAAAAGGTGAAATCAATCTCTGCTGACTTCATGGATCCTTCAGGAGATGTTCCTGCTGTGTGGTTTCTCTTGCCTCCAAAAACTTCTGTTTTTCAACCTCCCAGTCTCCTTGCGGCCTGGGATTGCACGGAAAGGCTCAACTGCTCATCATAAGACCTCAGTCAAATCTTTATGATGATCAAAGACCAGCATGGATCATCATAAGACCTCATTTCTTGAAAGGTTAAGTTTAGTTTAGCTGTCGGTCATTATCATCCCCCATACTTACAAGGTTTAACTCTAAATAGTCATATCAAGTCCCCCTTCCAATTGCTTCCCATCCTTTGCCAGCGTTGGACTGCAAACACTTTGGCCTGCATTCCTACATCCCTGAGTGAACAAAACACAGCTGCTGGGTTCACCTAACATGTGATGCCCAAAGAAATGTGTTTATTGGATTTCGAGACTGCCTGACACTTTAATGGCTCTGGACAGATTAAAATTAAAAAAAAAAAACCCTTCCCATATAATGAACTATATAGGGGTTTCAAATGTATGAACCAGTCCTTGGGATTAGTTTATGGCTGATGCAAATCCAGAACACTGAGTAGAATAAAACATGTTAAGTTAAGCCTGAGGAAGCATGTCATCTGAATCCATCCAATGGGCTCACACCACAGAGTTAGGCTAAGCTCAAGTGGGATGAGGTTGTTTGCAGTTCAGTCACTGTTTAACTTGGTTACCCCATGAAACCCTCATATGTTCACTTGTTTGAGCACAGTTACACAAACTTGTGTTTTGGTCCTCCAAGCTTAAGGTTTAGTGTGTTGTGTGAAGGGTAAAATACCAGCTAGGGCATAATCCCTTATGATTTTAACCTTCTAAAAAGGAACTGAAGAAATTGAGACAACTTTAAGAAGGAGGGGAGAGATGGAGATGGAGTTCATATCCCCCCTAATTGTTCCCCAGGTTAGTCAGGAAAAACATGGATCCCAGATGCTTTTTCCAGGCACAATGAACTCTGACCCACACTAATCCACTCAGGAACATTATGGACCTCAGATAGGAGAAGCCCTACAAATTACCAATGTCTGGGTTTTGGGGTCAAGAAACAAGCTTCGTAGTAGTGGTGGGAAGGAAGGAAGTCCTGAGGATGGAATATCTGCTCACAGCTGATCCTCTCTTAAATCATCTTTCCCTCCATTTGTAGAAGAAACTCAAAGGATGGGCTTTGCCCAGGTCGCAGGGATAGAAAAGACCACAATGAAGAAAACTAGTGGAGTCAGTCATGAGATAAACAAATTCCAAACTCCTCTTGAAAACATACAGTCATGAGGCCAACTCCAAGAAGCAGGGCAGCTCATGAGCTGTCAGGTTTTAAGGATTCATCTGGCAGAGGGTTATACAAGGAAAGGAGAGGACATCCAAATCATTCCATCAAAGGCTGGGTTCAGGCACTGACTTCTCATGGTATATGGAACAAACCACCATTGTCTGGATTCATAGGTGTCATGCCAGCATCAAAGAAGTGCGTCATGCTAAGCCATTAGTGAGTTAGTACAGATGGAGACAAGATTCATATACCAGAATAGTATCCCTTCTCTCTCTTTATTTACCCAGTACCCCGATAAAGAATTCTTGAAAATACAATCTTTTTTACTGCCTTGAGTTGGCTTAATAAAGGCGCAGCCCCAAATGGATAACATAGAACAACGCGTCATTGGATGTCAAGTTGATATTAACTAGTATCAAGGACCGTAGGCTGGTTCCAGAATGATTATGGTTAGACCGATGGTAACCAACAGAGAAGTCCTACTGAACTATGAAAGCTTTGCTGGGTTCACCCTTTGTAGTAAGCTGTGCTTTGTTCAACTCAAGATCTGAACAACCCAAACTGGCCTAGGTCACAATGATAAGCCATCAATCATGGTTTAGATGTCATTAGGGCTGGGTTCACCCATAACATTCAGCCAGAAGACAACATGCAGCCACTTAGTATAAATTGGGAATTGCATGAATAGAGTCATTGAGTACCTAATCCAACCCAACCCAGTGTTAACTGCTCTATTTTCCTCCCAGAGCCACACTGTTTGAGTTGGGTGGCCTTATAAATCTTAAAAATAAATACATAAGCCAACTGGTAATCAATCACATCTATATTACTTCTGTATTGCTTCTGGGAGGTTGAAGTTTGATTGTTAGCATATCTGAACAGGGTTGGCAAAGCTTCTGCCTGAAACATGGAAGAGCTGTTGCTCATCAGCATTGACAGTATTATGTCAGATCGATGTTTCTCAGCCTTGACAACTTTAAGATGTGCGGACTTCAACTCCCAGAATTCCCCAGCCAGCATGGCTGGCTGGGGAATTCTGGGAGTTGAAGTCCGCACATCTTAAAGTTTCCAAGGTTGAGAAACATTGTCAGATGGACAAAGGGCTTGAACAGAGGGTTTCCTCAGGTCCCCAAATACCAAACTTTGACCTTGGATTCAACATGTTGAACAGGCAAAGGAGGAAGTCCAGCCAAGCACCAGAATGGTTAATGTATGAAAGAGACACCAATATTGATCCAAAGTTGAAGGCGTGTGTCCTATTTCTAGTTTACAGTATCCAACAGGTCATGTGAGCTCAACAATTCAAGAGTTAAGTTCACCCAAGGCTAAAATGGGGTTGGCTTGCTTGTGGCTGGGGGTCAGGTTCGCACAATGTATTCAGCTGAGAACCCAGGTAAATGGCACACTCTGGCTGTGTTCATTTAATGTGTGAGGAGGCTCCCCAAGCTAAACTATATTTTGTGGTTTAACAAAATGGCTCGGTTCACAGTGGCTGGATTTCAACCAGCAATTACCCAATCCTGTTTTAGCCTAGTTTAGCATCCTGGGTGAATCCAGGAAAGTGGATTCAGTTTACCCCTGAGTAATTGCTGGGTGAATACAGGCATTAAGGGGCCTCTGGGCCTATTTATGTAACCACCATCTTAGGACAGCCACCTTCAGTAGTCTGGTGTTTCCCCAGATGAAACAATTACAACTCCCCAAATTCCCAGCCAGCTTGGACCTTGGGGAATTGTGCTCACCACACACCGGAGAGGAACTGGAGTATGAGCCTATCAGCCTATGACTACTCCAAAATGCATTTCCTTCTTCCTCTGCTTTTCTGCCCATGGCGTTAAATCCTGGTTTGCCAGCCTCCGAACATCACCACTGGCTTCTAGTGCCCAAAGGTCTGCCCGGATGAGGGGGTCCGGCCCTCTCAGTCCCTAGATCAAGGCTTCCAAAGAGAGAGTGCCAGTCCTCTGCAGCTTTCCCCAGCCCGGTGCACGGGCCATCGTGTCCCATCACCCCCCTCCCCGTGAAGAGTGGCTAGGCATTCTGGGAGCTGTAGTCCAGCCCAGCGGGAAGGGCTGCCCTGGAGCCGTGTGCGATGGCATGCCTCGCTCAGGGAGAGAGGCGGGGAGGGGCACTCAGCCTCTCTGCACATGGTCAGAGGGTATCACCCGAGGGGCCTCTCCGACCCTCCCTCCACCACTCCAAGCGCGGGGGGGGGGGGGGAACGCGGCGGCCGATGCTCCGGAGCCGCCGAGCCCTGAGTCACCGCCCGGCCCGCCGGCCTCGCCCTCCCCTCCGGCGGGCGCCTCACCTCCAGCTTGTCGGTCAGCTCCTTATACATCCGCTCGTACTGGCGGCTCATGTCCTGGTTGCGCTCCAGCAAGGCTTTGCCCAGCCGGGCGGCCAGCACCAGGTCCTTCTCCTTCTGCCTCATCAGCGAGAGCAGCTCCGGCCCGGCTTGGGGCGCCGCCGGGCCCTGCGGCTCGGCCTCGCCGGGCGCTTCCCCGGCGGAGGCCAGCATCGCCAGCTCCTCCTCCAGCGCCAGCTCCAGCTCGCCGCCCACGGCCGGAGAGGACGGCGCCGCCGCGGAAGCGGCAGCAGCGGCAGCAGCGCCGGCAGCAGCAGCGCCGGCGGGGCCTGGCGCGGGGCCGCGGCTCTCCTTGCCCGCCGGGGCCGCCGCCGGGGCCGCCGCCGGGCGCTCCATGCGGCAGGCGCTGTCCAGCTCCGAAGGTGCTGAAAGGGGCCCCGCCAAGCAGAAGGCGGACATGGCCGGGCCCCGGGCCACCCCAGGCGCCGCGCCGGCCGAGGAGGGAGCCCGGAGCCCGGAGCCCGCAGCGGGCAGCCCTCTTCCCGCGCTCCTGCCGCTCTGCCGCCGCCGAGCCGCCGGGGGCTGCGCGCAAGGGCAGCGGCCGCCTACTGCCGCTGGGGCCGCCTCCGCAGCCCGGCGCTCTCAAGGCGATCGGAGCGTCCCGCCGGGGCTGCAGCGGAGAGGGGCGCTGCGGCTGCTGCGGCTGCTGCTGTCGTCGCTGCTGCTGCTGCTGCTGCTGCTGCTGCTGCTGCTGCTGCTGCTGCCGCCGGCGGGCCCGCTTGGCAGCCCCGCGCGCCGAGCCCCATCGCCGCCGGAGCGCCGGCCAAACATCGCGCGGCCGCGGGAAGCTCGCGAAGCCACCGGCGGCGGCGGCGGCGGAGGGGCGGCCGGCTCCACCCCCGAGCCCCTGACGCCAGCGAACACCTGTTCGGCCGACGGTTCTGATTCGCCCAGCCGGGTATCTCCACGGCCCCGCCCACAGGTGTTGCGCCCCGGCCCGCCCGGGCTTAACCCCCTCCCGCTCCGCTGGGCACCGCGGCCGGGGATGTGCCGGCCCGGCTGTGCCTCGGGGCAGGAGGAAGCCACGGGCGGCGCGGAAAAGGTCACGGAAGGGCAGCGAAGTCCTGGCCTGTATTTCCCCAACGTGCTTAACCCAGTTACTGTACTGACCTGCTTTCTGATTTCATGCAAGGCATTGAATCAAGAGCCCACCGCAGAGTTGGGCTTGCCCGAGACACCTGACGTCCCTAAAAGTCGAGATTAAACTCACCCAATCTTAGCCTGGGGCCCTAAGGTAGCCCACTCAGTCAGTGCACCCCCATGTTATTTAATCCTTGTTTTTATTATTTTTTTATTCAGGCATGAAAAGCAATTGGGGGATTGGCTGTCTAACATATTCGGATAGCTTATTTGATGCACGGATTCATGGTTCACATGTGCGAAGTAGCTGGCGAGCCACATTTACCTTAAGCTGTAATGGGAGTGGATTTGGGCTTGGCCTATTGTACCAACCCACATTTTGTGGTTTACAATTTAGAGTTTCGGGTGCCAATTGTAGCCCAACATTGTGTGAATCAGACAGTTGAACAAACGGATCAATGAAAATGTATTTACGGTCCAAGACTAAACAGTGATAAACTACAGTTAAAGAAACAATGAGGAGGAGAATGTGGCTGTGTTTCCCGACAGACACACCCAGAGCTTAATTATGGTTTCATTAAGCCCATTTTCTAGGTTTGTACAATATGCTAAACCATAAATGCATTATGCAAGCTGTATTTGCAAAAGATGCTGACTGGGTTAGTCCAAGACACTGAGGGCCACCTGAACCAGTTTATTAACAAACTATTAGGGGCTTTTGTAAGCCATGAATTAGCTTCAGCTAGAGTTATTCCACTGTAATCACTTTGTGCTTTTGCTTGTCAGAATCAGCACTTCTCTAGCACTTGCTAGCAGAAACTAGAAGAGTTGACCACAAAGACTTCGTAGGCTGACCACAAATGCTCCATACATAGACTAGCTGGCAGGTTGTGGTTTTGACACCTTGCTAAGAAACTTTACAAGCGAGCCCATTACTGGAATAAAGAAAGGCGATGTTACATCCAACTTCAGCTACAGTTAGAGGCACCTCAACAAGGGTCTGGAGGTGAACAAAGTTTATCAATAGCTTGTTAAAAAGCACACCCAGAGGTGGAAATCTCATATGCTAATATCTCCCCCACTGGACTATTATGGAATAGAATGCTTTGGTGCGCATGTCTATGACATTGACCAACGTCATGTCTATGATGCTCCTGGAGGGCAATAATTTATTTATACCATCTAGCCCTTGGATTATGTTATATATTTTGGATGACTGTTTTTATTGTATTTTAATTGGTTTTTACTCTTATTTTATTGTAAACCGCCCAGAGTCGCTTGTTGAGATGGGCGGTGACTAACTTTGAAATATAAATAAATAAAATCAGCTTATCACTTCCTCGCTGAAACTATATAAAAGATGGTTTTGGGCATAGGTTCCGGGTGTCCCTTTTTGCTTCTGTGCAGAAATGAAATGTTTAGATTCCAGTTTCCTCGACTGTGTGAATTATTAGCTCATTGCGCCAGGCGAAAATGAACCCGGTGTTAGGCTGGGCCAACCACACTAATCTATGAAGTGGCTGTTAGTCTGTAGTTCAGGTACTAAGTTTGCATGACATGATTCCATGGTTAATTAAATCACAGTTTACTAAACCTAATTTTCTGGATTCCCACAACATAATGAACCAGATTGGTGGAATTTGCACGAAATGCTGAGCATTTATTTCTCAATTCAAAGTCTTCCAGCTGTTATTACTTAAGTGAGTCCCCAATCCCATACAAACCTGCTTGAGAATAAGTTGTTAAACTCAGTGGAACTTACCTCTGAGTAGGTACAAAGCAGATTATATAGGAATTAATAATATTAGTTAATATTGATACAATATTGTTAATGGGTTTTGTTAAAATATGTTAAAGCATCTATAAATAAAAGCCCAAGTCTACAAATAGATATAAATGTATGACATTGGCATTTTAAAAAATTTGTTTTGGCCAAAGACCAGCAAAACACAAATAAAATTAAAATATCAATTCAAAAAATAAAATTTAAAATGTGAAAAAATAATAATAATATAGTAATAAACATTACTATATTATAGAATTACAGAATATGTTTACCCCTGAAATACCTTTAGGATTACATCTATCGGTTCACATTTATAAGTGGATAAGAGTAAGAAAAATTAGAGACTTTACTATAGAATCAGTAACTGGACTTAAGGTGAAGCTAAAATCAGAAAAGTTATATAGCAATTGATAGATACAGTTATGATACTAAAGTCTGTAAACCACTATGATACTAATTAGACTAGTTTCACTTCAAAATAATTATAATATTTAGATATAATACAATAATTAAGTACAAGCAATGAGTCAACACCCAGTAGGATCCATGTTTTCTTCCTGTAACCCAGGCATATTAAAATCATGCCATAGGTTGCATTTGCTTTAGTTCTGTCCAGAAATAAAGCTACATTTCTAGGTACCACTTCTTAGGCATAAAAGACACGGAATGAGTAAAACTTAGGTATGTCTATTTACTGCATTTTGAGTATATTCAAGAGAGATTTTACAAGAGAGAGGATGTTATCCCACCTCGTGAGATTTGTCCGTTCTCTATCCCAACCTCATCAAGAAGTATCTCTAACCAGAGATTTAGGACAGGAGGTGAGTTCACACATTACACTACGTTCCTGTTGGTTAGCTTAATACTACATGCTAAACCAAACCAAAGAGCCCTACTATGGCTTAGTACAATGTGCAAACCAGGACAGTGAGTTTATTGTTGTAAGCCAAGGTTATTTAGTAGTGGTTTGTTATAAACCTGAATTGACTGCATTCACATCATATGCTAAGCCAACCCCCCCCCCCACTAGTGCAGTGCAATGAATGAACACAGCCTTCATTTGAGATATTATTTTTTCAGAATTTTGAGTTGTTGATAAAGTTGCTAAGGCAGAGAAATAGGAATCCTTGTTATCTTTCATTAGATATTTATGATTTTTAGAGAACAGTGGGTGGGACAAGATGTGTCTGGTCATCCAGATGGCCTTGAGGGTTTCTCCATATTCTTGAGATGCATAAGAAACAGAACTGTCCATAAATTTATTTATTTATGCAATTTCTACAGCTGCCCATCTTAATCCAAGGGACTCTGGGCAGCGAACAATTTCAGGTTCCCCAGGTGCCCATTAGAAACCATCAGGATACATCAAGTGTCTGGAATGGGCCATCATGAGGTATCATGAGTCACCCTCTGGGGGAGAGGGGCGGCAAGAGATCCAGAGTGCCCTTGACCTACACTTTGACAGAAAGTGATCTGACCATGGCAAAGACAGATGTTAGTGTCTTCCATATCTTCACATCTCATCTGTTCCAAAGTAAAAACTAGTTTCAGAATATCTCCATCTATGTGTGTTGATGTCATAAGCATTTGTGACAAGTCTATGGTTGCCATGGAGGCCATGCGACCATGAGCCAACTCAGATTCCTCTCCCAGGACATGGAGGCTGAACTCTCCCAAAGCTAAAGAGACTCCAACATCAGTCCTTTCACAGTCATCTTAAGCATAGCTTAATACATTGCATCAATTTCTTTTAACCTGTGTGGAATGAGATCCCACTGGAAAATTGTTCTGGAAAAAATATTGGCTTTGATCAGGATCTTTGGTATAGTGAAGAGAATGTATTTTTAACGTGAATTTTTCATTTATAAAAAATACACTGGCATTCATCCATATCTAAATATATGGGCCCCTTTAAATCATTTATTATTTCTCACTTACATATTTGGTTTATTAAGACTTCCAAGGGACTCGCAGTAGAATGGTCCACACAGTGGATGAAGCCATAAGGGGATTTTGCTTGTCTGTAGTTTAGCAAGTTGGGTGAACCCAGTAATTGTATTTTCTAAACCGCGATTTATGGCTTAGTGTGTTTTGTAGAGCTAGCCATTAGTGGTTTATTCAATAAACCTTGGTGAAATAAAACAGCTAGGCCTTAGCATGTTGCGTGAAGACAGCCAACAGAATACTAAAAATACTCATAGTAATGTCAACAAAACTTACAATACAGTCTTTCCTAGCTTGCAGATATACTGGACTATAAAATCCATCATTCCCTAACATGAAGGCCATCGGTAATTGTCCAACACCACTGGAGGTCTCCAGGCTAAGGAAAACTTGGTTTCACATGCTGCCATAAACCATAATTTTGTAAATATGCCATAACTGAATAAGCTACTTATTCCTTAGACTAGGACTGCACAACATTCCAAACCATAAACCAGGTTTTACAACCAGAGTGGTGGAGTACGTGCGGTACACTAAGCCAAAACCAAACTATGCTTTGCTTGTTTGAAATGTCATCTGTACATAATTGTCATGAATGATTCAATGAACGATGGCTGAGCAAACCAATGTTTAACACAATTTGCAGGCATGCCCGCCAGGATCAAAATGATGAAAGCAGAGTCATAGTTCTGTGCCTTTCATAAGTGTGTGTGATGTTGTGATGCAACTACAAAAAGGAAGGAGTTTGGGTCATGATGATGTGATGTCCTTCCTTCCCCCTCCACCCCCTGCCCTGGAACTCCTGTGCGGATCCCTCACCTCTGACCCACCATTTGACAATTTGACAATGACCAACCAGTTCACTGTAAGTTCACTAGTGCCCTTGTTCCTCTCAACCCAAAAGAAAAATGTCCCCAGTAAGGTTCCTTCCCTTCTGGAAGAATTTACTGTAATCCTTCTGGCCTGATTACCCAAATCCACTGAGTGGGTAGTTGTGTATCCCAAGGTCTCTTTCCAGAGTTTAGCACACGAAGGGATTATAGATCAAGAGCTTTAATCCACCCTAAATAAAGCTTTGCCCTAGATTCTTCATCTTGAGCTGCAGGCTAGAAAGGGACGCACAATTCATACAATTCTGTGGTGTCTTGGCACAGGACTTGCCAGAAATGTGTGACTCCAGTTTCACGCCACTCCACAGCTCTGAACTGGCTCCTGCAGTGGGTCACGTCAGCCCATCAGCCTATCCACAGTTCACTTCACATGCTCGCTCTGTGGATACTAATGTTTTGTTTACTGCAGTCTCCCATTAATCGGCTGTTCCAAACAATCTGTCATTGTCCTTTGAATTTAATTATTGATTGCCATTGGCAGAGAAAGATGGAAGGGTTGCTTTGGATTCCTTCATGCATTATCTGTCCATTTGCTTGATTATGCTTGGAAGGAGTGGAGCAAAAGACTGCTCAGATCCAAATCCATAGATGAATGCTGTTTAATGGAGGGTGCATAGGAAATATATTTGGGGTGAACTGTCCACTGAGCCATGTTCTGTCATCTCAGTCAGTCTAGATGGTTGAGCTCTCTGAATCCAATCTCTCCCAGCTAGCTTGGGCTGGTCTTGAAAGGCTGAAGAAAGTCAGACATGGGAAACCATGAGGAAAATTTAGGACCAGAGGTTAGACCTGGAAAAAAAAATCTCAGAAGGACTTCCATACTGTAGAGGAATAAGGGAATGGCCTTGAAGGACAGGAGGAAGAGCTGCTACCAAGCCAGCAGTCAGATGAGCGGGGCTTGAGCCTGGGCCAAGAAGATAGCTCAAGAAATCATCTCAGACATGCCCCTCCCTAGTTCATATGAAGAAAAAGGGAGGGAGGGGGAAGCATATTCAGATTTGCAGGATTCTGTTACTGTGGCTGTAAATAAAAGTAGTCCTAACCTATATGACATTGGTTTCTTAGTCTGGTCTACCTTGTGGGATTGA
The DNA here is from genome assembly GCF_059951505.1 of Python bivittatus. Taxonomy (NCBI): domain Eukaryota; kingdom Metazoa; phylum Chordata; class Lepidosauria; order Squamata; family Pythonidae; genus Python; species Python bivittatus. The sequence continues at coordinate 1,325,715 of NW_028277066.1, read as the reverse complement.
CACATACTGTGGTCAAGAAAACTGAATGGATGACTTCAGATAATCACTAGGAACTATTCTTAACTTGAAGATTTCTTCCTTTCACTTATTTTTTGGTCAAGCTTGGTTAGTATTTGATAGGATACTGCTGGGCAAGAAGGAGCTGGTGGTATCAAAACGATGAGCTGGGGATGATGGAAGTTACAGGGCTTCCCTTAGTTGGGAACCAGGCTGCCTTAAAAAGTTCATATCAGTGGTGGATGAAGAGAGAGGGACCATCCTAGGAATTAGGTGGACAATCTTGGTATCACTGGACTACAGTCCTGCTCATCCACCACCACTTTTGACATTTGAAGTTTATAGGAAGTTTACACTGAAGTTTAGAGTTCAGTGTGTGGGTGACTTGGCTTCCTCTGAACGTCTTGTACAACCTCAGAGCCTCTCGCTATTGGCCTTGCCGCTAAGGAGGATGGGAAGTGAAGTCCAAAGTACCTGCAGCAGCAACATTACTTCCAGGGGGGCATCTACCCTGGAAAGTTTGGTTCAGACTTATGAATGCTTCCCACGTGGCATGTTTTATTGCCTCCACATGCCTCCCTTTCTGCTACCTTCCTTAAAACAATGCTGCTGCTGTTATATAAGGCGTGGATCCGTGTAAGAACGTGGTGTGTTGGCATTAGGAGTCTGCCCGCCAGCGACTGCTTTTCCTATTCTCTCAATGCCTTCTAATTGGCAGGTGGCAACATCAACCACGTTTCATTTTCACTCACCTCTTAGTCACTAGTTATTGTGATCAGCTTTTATTTTTCAAGATAATAATGGGAAGCTCACCAAGTATGTCTCATCTCATTGTCATGTTGCTATAGTGACTCAGGTTCTAACCCACGACTTTCAATATGGGCCAAAAAAAAAAAAAGAATTCTGGGAGTTGAAGTCCACACATCTTAAAGTTGCCTAGGCTGAAAAGCATTGATTTAGGGTATTATTTTATTTTATTTTATTATTTTAAAAGACTTACATAGCTGCCTGTATTGTAATGACAACCCCAGGTGGTGCATAAAACAGTGAAAACAACTGAACCCCCAAAACCAAAAATAAAATCAGTCTCTGTAAAAACTCACGGCACCGGGGGCAGCACCTGCGCACCATTTTGTGGGCCCCAGCCTCATCCTACCCCAAAGCTTGTGGGAAGAGCCAGCCCTTCAAGGTCTTCTGGAAGGCGAGGAGGGTGGGGGCCTGTCAGACTTCAAGGAGCAGGGTTTCCACAGGGCACATTTCCTAGTCGTGCTAGATGAGAACATTTAAGGGAAGGTGCCTGGAACGTGCCTACCCTCTGTGACCTGGTGGGATGGGAGATACCCACAGGGAGAGGTGGTCCTGCAAGTAGAAGGTGGTCCTGCAAGTTAAGAACTCCACTTCTGTCAAGTCAATCTGCCAGGTTAAAACTTTTATTTCAGCCTGCTTCGGGGCTTTCTTAGGCCTTAATTTTTGCTATTTATTATTATGGTGTGCTGTTCACGTTGTTCTGATTTGCTTATGTATCACGACGGTTTGGGTTTTCTTCTCACTGACGTTGGGTGCCACCGAGAGTTCTTTGCAACTTGAGGTGCAGCAAAATAAATACAGTAAATAAATTCAGTAACCCAAAGGAACACGCCATGCCACTTCTCTTCTCCTCTCTCTACCTTAATCTATTTTGCAGAGTTGCTGCTAGAATAAAAAGGTTGGTGGAGGGAAGAAATAAAGATAGGGGTGTGTGTCATCTTGAACTTCTGGGAAGAAGCAAATCAATTGTTACATATTGCTTATGTAGGAGTGGTCATTACAACAAGGATGCAGATAATTTTTGGGGTTGGAAAATGCTGGAGGCTGTTCTCCAAACGGTTGCTTGAGTGAAGGGAAATTCCAAACGTGACTCAATTTAACATTAAGCATGAAATAATTAATATTAAATTAATGAAAATGTAACTAATTAAATAGTTAATATAATTATACCCTAGCTGTATTTGTGGGATATATTTATGCATGATCAACGTTTATGCATGTTCAATATTTATGCATGATTTATGCATGATCAGCAGTCATGGCTTACTCAATTAATCCAATTTTCTTGGTTTGTATGGCATTATGAACCATAAACGAATCATACAGACTGGTTCCCACGACGCCCCGGAGCTAAAATGTGCTTAATTCGATTTGTCATGAAAAGACAGCCCCTGTAGATGTAATACTTGCCTCCTTTAGTCACATTTTAAATGAGAATTTAGTAGCTATGTTTTCATATTAAAAACTTAATTTGAAGTGTCTGAATTAACCCATTTTCTGCATCTGCAGCAACCAAGTGGGCTTCTTCGTGATGCTGATTCCAGGCTTTTGAATGTTGGAGAATCTTTCCAAGACTGTTTAGATGACCCTTATCATTGGGAGAGGGAGTTCAAGCAGATTCAGTTCATGGTAGGCATTTGAGAAGCATTTTTATTCAAGGTTGGTTCAACAGAAGAACTTTTCCAAGATGGCACCGCTTTAGGATGTACAGGAGGGAAGGGAGTGTGTGTCTGAATGCTTCCCAAGGAAAAATCTGTAGTTGGAAAGCAGCTGTCTTTGCACCATCCATAGTTTACTGAATTAACCAGTTGTATCCATTCATATGATACTCTGAGCTCCAAGCTACCCAAACTTGGTTAAGTCTTTCTTATTGCCAACGTAACAAAAAGATCATTTCACACTTGTTTTTCCTTGATGAGCTACTTTTCTATATGCAGGGGACTGTGTGGAGTAGGAGTAACAGAATAAGCAACTCTGCATTGCAATTCGAAGCAGGCGGTGCAAACTTGGGATTTTTACCTCTGACTCTGAATTGTTTTTGGGGGCTTTTAAACAAACTCTCCTCCCGAAAGGCACTTTGGCAGGGTTTGCACAAGGCTGAAAGGTGGTTGGCTCTGGCGCATCTTGTGACTTGGTTTTGCACAGCCAAGCATCAGTTTTCTGGTTCAATGTGTTACGGAGTTGGGTGGGTTCAGTAAATCATGGTTAATTTAATGCTCCAGCTACCTTATGTTTTTAGATTGCATGGTGATGGAGGTCTGTTTCTCCTCGTCATGCCACAGATCACCAGCAGAGAGCAGTGCTGCGCTGGGTAGAAACCATACGTAGGCTAGCCATCTACCTTTTGTAACCCTGTTGATAGTCTACTCTTACTTTCCAACAGAACAGCTTACAATACCTGCTCAGGAACGGAAACTTTTTGAGATGAAATTGAAAAACATTTCAGAGTTATGATTAGGTTGGCATTAAATCAAAGGTTTTGATCATGAAGCTCAAGCTCAGATACTTTGGTCACCTAATGCGAAGAGAGGACTCTTTGGAGAAGACCCCGATGCTGGGAAAGATGGAAGGCCAAAGGAGAAGAGGACGGCAGAGGATGAGATGGTTGGATAGCATCACTGAAGCAATGAGCATGAAACTGAGCAAACTCAGGGAGGCAGTGAAGGACAGGAAGGCCTGGCGCGATGTGGTTCATGGGGTCACAAAGAGTCGGACACGACTCAACGACTGAACAACAACAACAAAATCGAAGGTTACAATGGATAGCGTGCTGTGTTCACTCAGCCAGTCATTGTATTTCCAGATGAGTTAAGTGCCCAAGCCACTTGCAATGACGAGAGAGGCGATATGCTGGCTAGATACACATAACGTGTTGAATGGACCCTTTAGAAAAAGATATCAGGGCAATGCTTTTCCAATGGATTTGCAGTGTGTAAAATGAAAATGATGGTGCCTCCGATCTGCTTTTCTTTTATTTTACAGGTTTCAAATTTTATGCTTCATTTTTATATCTTTATTTTATTTTCACCAGTTTTCCAAAGAAAAATGCACAATGGAAAAACAAAAAAATCATACAAATGGAAAAATGACAAAGCAATAACAAGCTAAATGAAAAACGGCAAAAGGATGACGCACAATCTAAGCATATCATATAACCTCAAATATTTTAAAATTTCTAGATTACAGAAGGTAAATGATAGATGACATTTTACAACAACAGTCATGAAATGTGGGCCAAAGGGAAACGTATTGCATCATTTTTTGATTGGTAGACAAAATTTGTCTTGCGAAATAGAGATAAATTGATTTTCGGATATTTTTAATGATTTTATAACCTATAAGCTGTGAACTGCCCAGGGTTTAAAACTGGGATAGCATAAAAATGGTGTGAAATAAAATGTAAAAAGTGAGTCATCCCTGCAAGTCATGGTTTATCCAACAAACCATGCTTCAGCAAACCCCAGCTTAGTGAAATGTATGTTTTTGGTGCTTAAGAATGGAGGTAGGAGATTGTCAACTTTTCTCTTCCAAGGACACATTTGGAAGAAAGGCTGAAAATCTGGACTGAATCAGGAATTATCTACAGTACCTATTGGCGGGTAATCAAAACTTCAGCAGCTTATCTCTCCCCCTCATACCCTGAGTAATTTTGTGCCTATGTTTTATTGTATAATGTTTGAAATGTTGAGGAACCTCCACAGACATCCAGCTGAAGCCACAATGGCATCAAAATGAGGTTGGGAGCATCAGGACACCATTGTGCAAATGACCTGAACAATAACTTGTGCAAGTCATCGTTGGATGACATAATACAAGCCATTATCAAATGAATCCTTGTTGCTCCTCTGTGGGCACCAGGGATACCTCTTCAAACAGAAACCATTACAAGGTCTTCCTCAACAAACTCTAGATAAAACAAACCAGGTAACAATCCAGTGGAAACCAGAAGTTCTATCTAGGCTCAAGATGGACCAATCTAAGCCAGGCGAGACTCCTGCAAAGGATGCTTTAAAACCTCTTGAAGGAACCAATGATCATCTCAGAAGGTACCACCTGGTGCCTTGCAGTTCTGTCCCTGGGAATTCTGGGAGTTGAAGTTCAATAGATCTGGGAAGGCATCATCCAGAAAGCATTATGGCTTGTAAACCAGGGTTTTAGCACAATTTGTGAACCCAGTCAATGGTGGTTTCATGAACAAAAACATAAACTAAGCCAGAACCAATAATTAGTCACTTGATGGCACTGTGTGTAGTTCAATCCAAGCCAAATCTGCAATAACTTAGCATTGACCAACTACAATGCCAGTTTTGTTATTACATGTTTCTACTGATGCAATGCTTTTAATTACTTTTTTAAAAACCTTGCAAATATGCATCCTAGCAAAATAGTCTAAACAAATGTCAGTAGAGGAACCATGGATGGAACGAGAGACATAAACCAAGAATTTATTTTTGCAGAAACAATTAAAAAAAGGGATTGCAGGGCCAAGTCTGACAAAGGCAACAGCACATAATTACTAATTTGAGGAGGAAAATAAAATAAGGCGTAGGAGGCCATTGCCAAGTCTTCCAAAGATAGAAGTAAGTGCAACAACTTGTGGGGGATGGGGGGGGGGGGAGAGCCAAGACACACACACACACACATACACACAGCCAAAAGCTGTGATTCAGGCTCAAAAACAAGGAATCATGACTCTGTTCCTTGTGCAGTTTTCAGCAATAGAGTGTTTGTTCCCTGGCATACCTCTTAACGGTTTAGCTGACCTAAGCTAAAAAGGAATTAGCTGCATGAATGGTATGTGTGCCTTTTCTGCTCTCCATAAGAACAAATGCTTACCTTCATTTTTCAGAAGTTTATCCTGCCTTTTCTCCAGGAGCTCAAAACGGGGGGCGTCACACCCCTTCTGCCTTTTGTAACCCCCAACCACGGCTCTGTGAGGGATGGTGGTCTGAGGGAAGGCCAGCCTTGCCCTCGGAATGGGGAAGGGATGAAAAAAAAAAGGTGAAGGGAGGTGTTTCAGAAAAGTCCTGGGAAAAGAGGATGAGAAAGCAACTCAAAATAAGCCCACCTTGATTTTGTTTGGGGTAAGATGGAGTAGAGAGAAATGGCTTTCAGAGATTCTCTTATTATATTCTACAGCAGTGTTTCTCAACCTTGGCATCTTGAAGATGGGTGGACTTCAACTCCCAGAATTCCCCAGCCAGCTGGCTGGGGAATTCTGGGAGCTGAAGTCCACCCATCTTCAAGTTGCCAAGGTTGAGAGACACCGCCCTACAGCAATAAGAGCATTCCTCAACCTTCTGCTGCTCCAGTTTCTTGGTCTTGCCTACCTCAAAGAGTTGACCACCCAGTTGAGAATGATTGGCCCATCATCCACTGAGCTTCCCTAGCCAAAGATAGACTCGAACCTGGGTCTCACCAGCAGATAGTCCAGCATCTGAACCATTACACCCCACTGTCTGTTGACTGATGATTGAATCAACCCATTTTCTGGGTTCGAACACCCCACTGAGCCATCAGCTAACTGAATGGTCTGGGGTCAGGGAACCAACTAAATCACTCAGAGCCTAGCCAGGATTGCCATGTTGTGCAAACGCAGCCCCCAGGCTTGTAACTGAGTCAGTGCCGACCTTCCCTGCAGCCAAGCATTCTCCAGTAGCCCTCGTGGGAAGAGGCAATAGGGGTCGGCTCCTCAGAGAGAGTGGCCCAGGGGGGCATTTCTGTATGATTTAATGATACAGAACCCAATGACCATTGGGTTCGCTGGAACGCGACGAACCCAATGGCAACCCAATGGCATCGTTGGTTCCAGTCTAAATGACATCACAGGAGCCGTGTTTTCACAATACAGTTAATGACTGTAATTTCCTAACTGCTCTAGCAACTCAGTTCTCTTCCTGTTCAGCGTTCCTTCCAACCAGCTCGAGAAAGTTAGAGAAGCAGATTCATTGCAGAGAATGAAGAAGCCATATCTACAAGAACTGCTGATGCGCATCCCGTGTGGGACGCATGACCTTTGAACTTTCCTCAGTCCAGTCATATTTTCTTTGGAAAAAATAAAATAAAACCTATGGCGATTGGCCTGGGGGCTTGACTTTTGGTACACCCTGTATACGTTAGTCTCAAGATTTAAATCCCAGGCCACATCCTCCCATCTTTTCAACTCAACAGCCATTCAAGTTGCTGGTTTCCCAGCCTTGAAGGCTTCGGCCCCTCGTTTACACAAAAGTCTGTCTCTGGCCTAAGAACCCGAGTTGTCCACTTCAGGAGCTTCAACCCTGTCACTTAATTTTGACAGCAACGAACTCACTTTCCTGGGTTTGCACACATCGTTCTCAGAGATGCAATCTAAGACCGTGGGACCAATTTGTCACAATCTAGAAAATTCTTGGTGATAACCACCGTGCAAGCCAGCCTCGGCAGACTATACTCCTAATGGGAATGATAGCCTCTCTCCAGCATTCATTTACAAAAAAAAATTTATTGATGATCTTCCTCGATCTCTTTGCGTGTCTTTTGAGAGCCCAAAGATGCAGCTCATCACGGACAGAAGGTTTCTTGGGTCTTTCTTTTAGGCACCAGAACAGCTGAAAGCCGCCGGGCTGTTCTGAGATGATCCTTCTGCCGCCGCCTCGAAAGGAACAGTTTTGCTGGGCCCGTTCGAAGGGCTCAGAGCATGCTGGAATCCAATGGCGTACTTCTGAAGGTCGCTACTCAGCCAACTGCCCACATTCCCTTTCTCGCAGGAGCTTTGCCTGAAAAAACAGACGGCGCCTTTGGTGTGGAACGAGTTCTTGTTCTCGTCTTTGATGACCACGATCTCTCTCTCCTCCAGATCAAATCCGTCCGGGGCCTCGATGCCATTGGGTTCGTTGGAAAGCGACATGAAATCCTGGTCTTGGTCTCTGGCGTTCAGGCTGGAGACGTCGACAAAACAGACCAGTTTCCGCTCCTTGTCAGTCCGGACTTTGTCGTTGAACAGGCTGACTTTGCAGAGGCTGGCTCGGCAGTGGAGCCAGTCGATGTCCGGCGTCATCATGGTCACCGGGACCATGTACTCAGAGTCGGGGCACTCTTTATGTTGAACGGTGGTCATGATTCTGCGAGACTGAAAGACAGGTGCCAGCCTCTTACCATCCCATGCTCTTCTGCTGCCAAGGGACATGGGCCAGGACAGATAGCTGTCCGGCTGCTGTGACGTCATAAAGCACCTGAAAGACCTCCAAGCCCAGCCCTGTCTGAGCGATTCACAGGACTAAACCTCCCTTCTTGGATTCAGAGGCAGGGGATCCAGGCAGGAATATCAGCCCCCTCCCCGTTCCCCCAACCTTAACCCCTTTGCTCAGCCACTGGCATCCATTTCAGGAACAGAACTGCAAGGATGCAACACGTTGGCTCGGTCACCCAGGATGCTCGGCTAAAAAAAAAAAGCCAGAGGGCTGACTTTTTTAGGATGATGATTTACGATTTTTATATGCCACCCAACTCCCGGCCACTCTTCGGTTTCCCAATGATTTCAAACGTAAAAGCCTAGCAATATAAACAACAGGAAACCAAAAAGGGTAGAGGTGGCCATATAGCAAACTGGAGGGAAACAAAAGAAAACCATCTAAGATTTGCAGTCACTGGCTGTGTTCTGACAATACATTTAACCTGGGGATTGAATTAATCCATTTTCCCGGTTTGGACAATCTGCTGGAATCAATACTAAGTGAATCACTGAGCTCTTGATGCAGGAGAGAAGAGCCGAACAAAACAACCCCCCCACACACAAAAAAAGATCAGCAACGTTGGCACCAGCCAAGGTGGGTGAGTTCTGTGAACGGAGCAGTTCGGTTTTTAATTGACTTGTCTAAGTGTGAGGTGTGTGCTGTGCGCAGGTGTCCATGGGGGGAATGGGGAGGAGGACGAAATGTGCCTAGCAATGTCCCCACCCGAACACTGGCTTTTTGTACTTGCGTCCTCACATCGCACATCATCCTGACATCAGACGCTACACAAACCCCGTGACTTACGCCCTTATGTCCAACATCAGGAGCAAGTACGAAAAGCCAGCATTTATGTCATGGTGTCACGGCACAGGTTTGTTTTTTTTATCTCCATAGTTTGTACGGTGCTATGATGTTGTGCAGACTCAGGAAAATCGCTTCCTCCAGTTTGCCTGTTGTGGGAATGCAGCCACTGTGTTTCCAACTACTCAGATGCACAGCTCTATTCCCTTGACTACTTCATTCACCGTGACTGCATTCGCAAGTTCTCGTCTGGGTGTTGAACCTTGGTCATGTCTTGGTTGGCTTGCACAAACCCAGCCTGCTGCGTTAGTGTCCCATTCCGTGCATTATGCCAATAACTTAATAAATGTGTTGCACAAACCCAACCTTGATTAATCTAGGATTGAAGGCAATGTACAAAGCTAGAAAATGGGCTAATTCAGTATCCATTGTTGCATGAGCATAGCTTTGCACAGCCTGGTTGTTCACACCTCACACTTCACCTTTGCTTGGGTTTGCCTTAACGTGTGCATGCCTCCAACCACATGGTCTGCAAACCATGGTCACTGATCCATACCGTTTTGTAAGCTCACGGCGCCAACCGCTCAGAAAAGGAGCTAACGCAACGCGCGTCGTGTGAACGCGGTCCTAGAACCTCGCATGGAACTCTTGCGGGCCACGTGACACCTCACCCCCCCATTGATTCGAAGGAGAAAAGGAAAATTCGTTATGACCGTTGGGCTCGTGAGGCCACGCCCCCGGGCCTCCCTCGCGGACACGGAAGCGTCAGCAGGACGCGCGCGAGCACGCACGCGGACCCGCCCCTTTGTGACGTCTCCCGCGGCGGGGATTGGCGGAGAGCGCAGATGACGCGATTGTCGCGTCAGAACAGCTGGGAGGGCGGCGCGGCGCGGGGCGGGGCTTGCCGGCTGGCTCCATTCAAACGCCGATGGCGGGAGCTGCGCCGCGGTTGTTGCGGGTATGGCGGGTCGCGCGGCGGGAGGGCGCTGAGGCTCAGTGTTGCGAGCTGAGCGAGTAAGCCTCCGTTTAGGGAAGCGCGGGGGTGGGGTTGTGCTGGCCAGCGAAAGGGGTCCTCTGCACACGCCCAGAGGTGTTTGTTCTGTTGCACTGCTTTGCTTCAGGCCTCAGGTTGAATAGTTACGGGCATGCGAGAGAACGCAGAACTCGGGTCTTCAGATGTTGACGTTCCGGAACCCCTAAGAACTGTCTGGCTTGGCGTGGCTGGTGCTTTATCTTAATTTTGATTTATTTTACTTTATTTTATTTTACTTTATTTCAATGTGTTTTATTTTTGTTATCCCGCCTTTTATATATTTTGGCTGCGAGCCTTGAGTTGACCAGAACGCCTTCCTCCTCCTACTTTTCCCACAACAAGAACCCTGTGAGGTGGGTTGGGCTGAGGGAGAGGGACTGCCCCAAGGTCACCCAGCCGGCTTTCATGCCTAGGGCAGGACTAGAACTCACCGTCTCCTGCTTTCTGGGCCGGCACCTTACCTACTACTTTTTTATTTATTTTAATTTTATGACCCACCTGTGACTGATGCACTCAGCACAACAAGCACAAATCCTGGCTTACAAGCTAGGCTGCCTGTGGTCTCCCAGCCCCCCGTGTTGCAAACATTTTGCAGGAACATATGCCATGAGCCCTGCTGTTGTCCCAAGTCATAGTCTGTGGGACTAAGCTTGATAATAAACCATAGTTAGTTGGGTTTGGGGAAGGTTCTAAGCCAATGGCCCCTGATGTGGCTTTGCATGTCTGTAAATCCAGTCAGGGTTTGTGAGTGTGGAAGATTCTCCCTATGCCAGTTTATTTGCTTTCTCTCCTAATTCTGCAGGAGTTCAAAGTAGTAACAGGAGCACTCCTGACTTCTGCTTCTCCCCAAAGGGAATTGTCCTTTGCTTCCTTGCTAAAACTTGGTTTCCTTGGTCCCAATCCAATACTAGAAGCCATTCCACATGCTGCATTGGGAATGTTGGGAGGGATAACTGCGTAGCATGTTTACTTCTGTGTTACACCCCATGTGCCCTTCAGCTGGAAAGGGGACAATAGCATTTGAGATTCCAAGCTGAAGTGAAAGGTGGACCTCCTCTTCCAACCTCTACCAAGAGGGCTGCAGCAAACAAACTTGGAGAGAGCTGTGAACATGCGCAGAGTGTCTTTTCTCCCCACAGTTGCATATTGAAGCAGCTTTGGAGTCATTTGCTTTTAGAGAAGGCAGTGTTGAACTTTCCAGATCATGTTTCTGGAACGCCACTGACTTGAGGGGAATTAGCTGAGAAGACTTTCAAATGGAACTCCAGCAAGGTGGCTTTCTGGAATTCTAATGAGGTTCTTCAGCTTCTTCCCAAGTGGGAAGGATGAGGAACTTTCTTGTTTTTGGAAATGCTGGGAAGACAAGGAGATATTATTTGGCAAAATCTGATGTGACCTTGGAGAGATTCCAGAAGGGAGAACCTTAAAAACTCTGCCAATTCCAGTTCATTCTTTCCTCTAGCAGGATTGTAGGGAGGGAATAATGGTTTGGGTATAATGAAGGCTAGATAGAGATGGGCTAATAAAGTCACACTTTAAAGTACTGACAGTGTTAACTAGCTGGGTAACGAAATGTTTGCAAGAAAACAACCAAGCTTAGAGAACCCCAAGAACTCCACAGTTCAACCCTGAGCCACATAGATTCTCTTCTATTGGTATCACATTTTAAAATCATTATTTTTAAAGCCCTTTATGGAGTGGCACCAGAATATAGCAGGCATCACCCTTTGCCAGAACTGATTCAGCCTGGGTGGTGTAGTCCTCAGAAGATGGCCTGTTGCTAGGTCTGCTGTCTCTGTAAGGTATGTGGCCTTCTCAGTGGTGGCCCTGTTTTATGGGACACTCTCCCCTTGGAGGTATGAATGGCCCTAACCCTGCAGGCATTTTGTAAACAAGCTGAAGCAGTTCCACTCAAAGGTGTGTTCAGCCCTTTTCAATATTTTAAAGTGTTAATATTTTAAGTGTTATTAATAACACTTGAGAAAAAATATATTCATGGAATTGGGAGGGAGATAACATGACAATATATACACAAGTACAAGAGGACATGAGAGGAGAATAAGAAAATATAAGACAAATAAACCAGTTATTTTTAAAACTTATTTATTTTTTTAATGAAATGTTGTGCAAGTTATAGCTTTCCTGAATATCATTAGTATATTACTAATAATTAGAAATATGTTAAGAAACTAAAACACTATTGAACTTAAGCAAACAATGAGTAATAAAGACCATCTTAACACAATATAAATCTCTGTAGAATTGTACACTGTAGTAAATTCATATTACAAGAAATCTATTCTGATTTCACTAGCTCATAAAATTGAACTATAGATTCTCTGCATATTAGTTTACTTTTATGGGCATCTGTGATATTTAAATTTTGGATTATTTTAATTGTTATTGTTTGTTTTGTTCTTGTACCTTGCCCAGAATTTGCTGGGGCTGGAATGGGTTATAAATATTGTAAAATAACTAAGGCACCTCTTTGCCTTGCTTTGTCACATACTCCCCCCCATATGTTTTATAATTTTCCTTTTGTGGAAATAATAGTTGTGAGACTCTGAAGATGAATTCAAGGGTTGGGCAGGAGGCTCATATCCTGCCCCCCCTCCCACATACACACACTTCCCCATGGCAAAGAAAGGCAGAATCTTCATCCCAGAAGGGAAGAAAACTGGAAAGATTAATCCCCCCCATGATTCTCATCACAATTACTGTCCCAGCATTGCTAACAGCTGCCTCAAAATAATTTTTTCCCTAACATGTTGCTAATGGCTGATGAGCCAGACGTGAGGGAAAAAGGAATGGGGACAGCAAACACATTTGTGGTTTAAAGTCAGGGTTTAATAGCTTTTATGTCCCTTCTGATTGGGAATAAATAGGTACAACTTCACAGCTAGGGTTGTCAAACCATGGAAACAAGAATTGCATTCCTCCCCAACGTCCCCATCCTGAAGAACAGAGTTATGTCTTCAGCCAGACTTTTTGAGTTGGATGGAAAATTATTTTAGCCATCATTTTTCCTCAGGGGACTTCAAACTGTTCTACATTTTGGTTGGATTGCTGGTTGCCTTAGGGGCCTGATAGGAGTGATTAAGAACTGAAATATTAAATAATAGAATTCCTTGGAGTTGTTGCTTATTAATCAAACAGTATAGTTTATGAAATCTTTATTTTAGTATACTCTGGCTGAGTTGCTTTTCATAACGGAATATAATAGGTTTCCAGAATTAAAAAGGCCCAAAGATCTTACATCTTGTTTTTTGTGTTAATCCTTCTAATAGAGATTTTATACTATAGGTTCCATCTTAGTGGGAGTGTATTCTGCTGATAAAGATGCTGAAGTTTAAATATGCAACACCACATCCCGTGGAACTGGGCACAGTGGAACCTATTGCCAGCCGTGCTTCTCGACTTAACCTGCTTCTTCAGGTAACTTTGCTTGTTAATTTATTTCCTATTTAATCTGCCCTGCAATTCTCAAATAGTATTTTTTTTCCCATGATGCTGAAATGGGGTTGACTAGACTAGCTGATTTGAGATTTGTGTACCCAGACCTGGTGAGTAAGCTATGCTGTTTTGTTCCTCTTAATAATAACAGTAATAATAATGTGGTATACTTTGATAAGAGTCAGCTCAGTCTTGTGGTTAAGGTCTTGGATTAAAAAATGGGAGGTTGTGAGTTCTAGTCCAGCCTTAGGGGCAAAGCCAGCTGGGTGACTTTGGGACAGTTGTTCTCTCTCAGTCGAGGAAGAAAGGTCTGGCAATTCAGAAAATGTTGCAAGAAAACTGCAGGAGCTTTTTCCTGTAGACACCAGGATTTAGGATTGACTGGACCACAAACACAGCAACAACATCATGTGATACAAATCTGATTTGTATTTTGCCTTTCTGCCCAGAAAACTGAATGCTGATTAGGGCAATAAAAGAACACTATTTCATATGGCGCTTACATAACACAACGTTTAAAACGTTTGTGTCGAGAAAGCACATATCTGCAGCTTGTGGATATTATACAGATGTGCTAGAACTCTTTCACTTGTCCCATTTTTTTCATAGGATAATGGAATTGGAAGGTTTGTCTAATGATCCACTGGACCATCTCTGACAGACAACCTTCCAGCCTCTGTTTGAGCAGAACTCACCACTTCATGTGGCAGCCTGTCCCATTGACTGACAGGTTGTGCAGTCAGGAAGTTCTTCCTGACCTCCAGCCTGAACATACTTCCTTATTTTTCAACCCACTGGTTCTGACGTAGCCCCTCTGGGCAGTGAACAATAAGCCTGCTTTTAAAGAGACATATTTGGTTTCGAATTAGCCTATTATGAAAGAGCAAAATGTGGTTTAGCTGGTTTACTAGAAATTGTGCAGCAGGTAATGATACCCCTTATTCTTTATTTGATTCTCTTGCTTACAGGACAGTTGTTTTTAAATAGCTGCTCTAAAAACTGTGGTTCATTTGGGATAATGGTAGCAGTTAGAGGAGTTAAATCCGCCAGATGTTGCTCTTCGGTTTCCACCAGACCCATGGGAAGGGGGGTGGGAGTTGTAGTTCAGCAGCAGCAGCATACCAAGAGGGCATCAAAGGGACAGCGCATGCCCTGTGACATCATAGCACAAATTCTGCTCTTGCTAACTTGCATTTTGAGGTCTGATGCAAATATATACGTTTTAGATTTTGCATCATGATGCGGGTTTCATCACTTGTTCCCCTTGCTTCCCTCCCTGCCCCCCCCCCCCCCACCGGCAGATCCCAAACGGTTCTAAAAGTGAAAGAAAGGAGTGAAAGAATTTTATACACATCCAGTGACCTGGTGTACAGCCTGTTTCTAAAAATAGGACAGTTTACTAATTGTATATAAATATTACTCTTCTGTTCTTGTTTCACTAAGATTTGCCTTTGTTTTCAGGGGAAGTTATCATCTCTTGCACAACAGCAGATGTCTCCGTTCTCAAGAGAAGGCATTCTGGACTCCCTTATGGTGCTTTATGAGGAATGCAACAATCCTCTTCTAATGAAAATGAAGCACGTGGGCAATTTTATTAAAAAGCGTATGTCTTGTTGACTTCCTTTTAGAGCTTCAAAACACAAGGTCAAACTTTTCTATAAGAATCTTGATTGGACTTTGCTTTTCAACCCAGAAACATCAGCCTAGTAGCTATCTAATGTCTGGTTTGGCCTTGTACATATTCTGATTGGGGCTATATATTTTTAGTAGGACTGCTAGGGATGGGTCCAGTGACAGGGTGACATCACTGGGTGGAATTAAAATATTCAGTCTGTTTTCTTAAGGGGCAGGGTTTGGAGGAGAGACTAAAGACTTTCTATAGACGTTATACTTATTACGCACCTTTTTGTGGCAATATAAGGTTGAAAATTATTGTACCAAACTTTGGTGGTATGACTTGATGGGTGCAAAATAAGGATTTGGGGGGCAGGCTGTAGCCTACAAAATAATGCTAGAACTTACGCGTGTGTGTTTGTATTTCTCCATGAGTTTCAATATATATATAGTTCTCCATAAGTTTCAATAAAGAATGACCATATTTCTTACAGACATATAGTACTTAATCTATGTCTGTAAGCAGCTTGGATTAGGGAAGTCCTGGATAAAAAATGTATTATTTTGGGGGTGGGGGAGAAAGAGATTGGATGAGAGGAAGATATAGGTATGTTTGCTATTACTGTATTTTCTTTCATCTACTGGGAAAAAACAAATACTGGACAGTTATAAGTGCAGACATTTAAGAAACAGCTATTTTTAAAAAGCTCTTTAAAAGGCCTTAGTATGTATACTTATGAGAGTCAGTTTGAGATAGTGGTTAAGGCACCAGATTAGAAACCAGGAGACTTTGAGTTCCAGTCCTGCCTTAGGCATGAACCCAGCTGGGTGACTTTGGACCAGTCCTTTTCTCTCAGCCCCAGAAAGGAGGAGGCAAGGGCAAACCACTGAATATGTTGCCAAAAATTCTGCATGGACTTGTCTGTATAGTCACCAGGAGTTAAAATTGACTCAAAGGTGTGTGCATACACATACATACCCAAAGTAAATTTGTAGATGAGCTTCTTTACAGGATAGGATGCTTGGAGTCTCAATTATGTGTATGTTCTGGTCAGTGAGGTTTTCTTCAAATAGTTGTGTATAAGAAAGCAGTTCTGGAGTTATGGTAGAGATATGGAGTATTTCTTGAAGAGAATCTAAAGTTAATCACTCTTGTAAGAATGTTTTTACGTTCTTTATGAATTGTTGATGGAACCCAGATGTATTGTACACAGAGACCTGTATGTGGTACATTGTGGGGCAGCTAAAACTGTTTATCTACTTGCCCTTTCACCCTCCCCAATCTGGTGCCTCTAGTTCTCTTGGGCTGTAATTCCCAAAAATTTGCAGCCAAGACCTTGTAGGCTCAGAATTCTGCTAATTTTAGACCTAACATATTTGGAGAGCACCAGGTTGGGGAAGACTGGCTTAGGGAACTGAAAATCTTTTGTACGCCACAGCTGATTGTATTCATGTCTGATAGGCTACAATGGGCTGTACAGGACAGCCTTTGAAGAT
The DNA here is from genome assembly GCF_059951505.1 of Python bivittatus. Lineage (NCBI taxonomy): Eukaryota > Metazoa > Chordata > Lepidosauria > Squamata > Pythonidae > Python > Python bivittatus. Next base: position 1,309,302 of record NW_028277066.1, on the reverse strand, counting down.
GGTTCAGAAATTTCAGTGCATCCAAAATAGAATTCCTAGATTCCTAACTGGGACTGATTGATACAGTCATCATGTTATGCTGGTGCTTTGGCATATGTGCAGTTTCCATTTTGTCTCTAGGCTCAGTTCAGAGAGTTGAAGGCCATATTTGACCACATATTTGTCAAGATCATCCACATCAACCATGTGAACATGTAGGTCATCTTTGGAGAACCTCTGCTGCATCCCCTGCCATTCGTAGTTAGGTGACTGCTAGCTACAAGGGTCATGTTACCATAGTCAGTGCCAATTTTTACTGTGTATTTGTATAATGTTTAATTTCTGTACTATGTTGTGATGCCAGCTTTTAAGCAATGGTGTAATATGCTTTGAAATTTTCATTGCTGTATGGTTTAAACTGTATTACAAAAGTAAGGTAAAATTTGAGAATGTAGGGAGAAAGCGAGATGGAAGAAGACAAGGCTGCAGGTAAGAGTGAGGATCTGGGGCTGAATGCAGAAAGGTTCTTGTTCCAAACCATGAATGAAACCAACATCAGATTTGTACACAGAGGATATGAAAGCGGTATTATTGGTGAAACAGACAGGGTTGATTAGGTAAACTTCAGCAAAGGCAACTAATGCAGTGGTTTGCTCATTTTTCCTCCTTATCCTGCCTTCCTGATCTTGTGCAGATTCAGATTCGATAGCAGAGTTCCGGGAACTTCAGCCCAGCTTGAAAGATTTTGAAGTCCGGAGTCTGGTAGGATGTGGTCATTTTGCGGAAGTCCAGGTTGTGAAAGAAAAGGCAACCGGTGACATTTATGCTATGAAGGTGATGAGCAAGGAGACTCTGTTGGCAAAAGATCAGGTACGCCCCTGTTCTACTGAGAATTCTCTAACGGCACATAAGTTTAATAGCAGTTGTAGGAAACTTGCAAATGCAGTCCTTGGTATCTCCCTATAGACTTGTCAGAAATGTAGACAGGCTTGATATAAATAGTTATATTCTGTCCTTCTAAAGCAGTGTTTCTCAACCTCAGCAACTTTAAGATGTGTGGACTTCAACTCCCAGAATTCCCCAGCCAGCATGGCTGGCTGGGGAATTCTGGGAGTTGAAGTCCACACATCTTAAAGTTGCTGAGGTTGAGAAACACTGTTCTAAAGCATATCCAGTACCTCGACAAGGAGGATCAACTGTGACAGTGCGACAAAAGCTGCATCGTGTCATTGCAGTGCGAGTCTCACCACGTTTGTGTATGTGTCTTGATGTTGCAACGCTTCCAGAAGGGGCAGAACTTGTGGTGTACATTTCTTTTGTTAGGAATGAGGAGTATATGTGGCCTGGGAGCAGCAAAACTCTCAACGGTTTACATCTCACATCGACAGGGGTTAGAAACTTGTTTTTAATAAGTTTGAAAGTTGAGAGTTCCATAAATAGAATACTAGGCCTAAAAAGCTCTGGTTTTTGATATGAGGGGCCATTTCTGCTGAAACTCCAAAATGCAAGTTTAAGCCCACGTTTTTCCCCCTTCCATGAATTTAATGATTTTTTTTTAAAATTTAGGTATCATTCTTTGAGGAAGAGAGAAATATACTATCTCAGAATACCAGTCCTTGGATTCCACATCTTCACTATGCATTCCAGGATAAAAAGAATCTTTATTTGGTAAGCTTTGTGTTTGCAAGCTCATCCTGGGTTTGTAGGGTTCCAAATTCAGGCATGTAGCTGGCTGTTAGAGTTGGATTCTGCTGTGCTTGCTTCAAAGCAGTTTGAGAGGGAAATTAGGTTAGGTGCTAAACTGAAGGTGAGAACTTATGGAGCATGAAGAGCAGTTAATCTGCATTTTTCAATTATGTCCATCTTTAAATCTTTTTACGTGCTAGCTTTTTAAAAAAGGGCTATTTGAAATGGAGCTTGCCTTCTTTCAGGCCTATGTTGGTAATGCAATGTTTCTCCTGTGCCCAGTGAATGGTCCTGTGTAGATTGATGATGACATCATGATAGCATTGAGTTAAACAGCACTTTACAAGTAACAAGCGCAGAAAACTCTTTACTTTAAGAGTGTTAGAAAGCAAAATGGAGGGGTATATGTATTAACATAGTCTGTCTAATGTAGCCATCCATCCATTCATCTATCTAAACAAGTATGATATAGTGGTTAAAGGCACCAGGTTGGAAACCAGGAGATTGTGAGTTCTAGTCCTGCCTTAGGCACAACGCCAGCTGGGTGACCTTGGGCCAGTCCCCCTCTCTCAGCATAGGGAGAAGAAGGCAAAGGCAAACCAATTCCAAAATGTTGTCAAGGAAACTGCATGGACTTGTCCAGGCAGTCACTAGGAGTTAACATTGACTGAAAGGCACAAAAATATGGTGTATGTGAGTATACTGTATATATCCAGCCCTATCTTAAGGAGGTTGCAACCTAAAACAGGAGGGGAAAAGGATAATAGTAAATAGAATAATTGTTTCTTGTTACTTTATTCAATTTCCCTTACAGGATTTTGATTGAGTCACAGTAGCTAGATTAAATTACAGGTTCTTAAGAAAAATTCCTGGAAAGGATAATTTGAGGCAGAATAACTTTGGTTTTGTGTTTTACTGGGGGTGTGGAACTCTTCATCTATGGAGGTCCTGGAAAAGGGTGTTAGAGTCCTTTCAAATGTAAAAAAATGATTCCTACCTCTCATGTTAAAATGGAAACTCTTCTGTGATTGTGACTAACCCATGTTTTGCTTAATCACGATGAGTATTAAATAGATCACACCTGGTTGGGTTAGAATATGCTGAGCCAAGTGGTTATTCAGGTTTTCACTTGTGTTGAGTCAAATAGTGTAAATATGTAAGTCATGGTTATGGATTACCATTATATATTAACAAAGCTTATTGTGGTTGCTTCAACAAAACATGACTATGTCTGTTTTGAGAACACAGTGCTGCAGCTTATCTTCAGTCTTTCTTTCCTCTTTAAGCAAATAGTAAGATATTGGTCACCTAATCTGTTGCTTGCCAAATGCTTATACTAATGCAATATTTAGTAATAGTTATAGTTGATTGTGTATAAATCTCAAGTACTTTATGATACATCTAGAGTATCATAAATGACCTGCCACCTTTATATTTCTCTTGAAACAACTGACTCTTATATTGCGTGTACAGGTAGTCCTTATTTAGGGACCACAATTGGGACTTGCAACTCAGTCCTTAAGTGAAGCAGTTGCTAAGTGAAACTGCGGCTGTGCTTACGATCTTACTTCAGCTTTCCTTTGTATCAGGGTCGTAAATTCAAGGACTGGTTGTAAAGTTATTTTTTCATCACTGTCATAACTGCGAACAGTCACTGTCCGAGAGAGTTGCTAAATGAGGACTACCTGTAGTGGAAACAAAGGTTCTCTTTCCATAATTTCTTATGTTTCCTGCATTCACTCCTGGCCTTTTGGAGGGATTTGAAGACCTGGCTCTGCCATCTGGCCTGGGGCGGGGAGGGGGATCATCAAGTGTGGGGTTGGCTAGTCCCTTAGTGGCCTGGCATTGCTGCCTTGAACCATCGGCCTCCTGGATTTTTTCCCTTTTATTTTTGTGAATGTGAATTGTTATAGGTTTTAATTGTATATTTATTTATTGTTTTAACATGTTGTGAGCCGCTCAGAGTCCCCCATTGGGGGGAGATGGGTGGGGGACAAATCTAATAAATAAATAAATTTGTGACTTGAAATCTCTTTGTTTACAAGTGTTCTTGAAAAAGCATAAGTATTTCTTGATCTTTAGTTGTATGCTAATGTGAATATGTAATAAAATACAGAAGCTACATTTTAATCTTCAAGAGCATGTGTCATCTTTAATTCAAGAGTTTCACAAATTTACTTCCCTTTGTATGTGTGGCCTAATTACTTCCAAATGATATGAAGGTTATGGATTATGAGCCTGGAGGAGATCTACTCTCATTCTTAAACAGATACGAGGATCAACTGGATGAAAGCACAGTACAGTTTTATCTATCAGAATTAGTTTTGGCCATTCACAGTGTTCATCAAATGGGTTATGTCCATCGGTGAGTTTCTCAGTTTCGCATCTGTATACTTAACCAAACATAAAAAATAACGAATTGCTTTGTAAACGTAACCATTGTGTAACTTTAGGCCTTTCTTTGATCATTCCATCATGTGCTGCCAAGTTGTTAAATTGGCCTTCTTGGCAAGTAAATTTCAGTAACTTCATTTTTTGAGACTCAGAATATAGAATAAAGTTGGAGTAAGAGGTATGAACAATACGAAAGCTATTGAGGATGATAAAGGAAGCCATATTTACAATTTTTAGCTTTGGATGGAGTTAAACAGTTCTGAGGAGAGTATAAATATCTCTGACTGAGTTCACCCATAGAACTAAGCTTTTAATATGGTTATGGTTGTTGTGTGAACCCAGCCTGCTTCTGATAAAATATATCTTGTAGCAGGAAATTGTTCTGAAGATCAGGAACATCTTTTTTGATTACTTATCATTTTAATGGTTTCAGTAGTGTGATCGGGCAAGCAATTTTAATTTCAGAAAGAGTTTTATTGATTCATCCCTTACCCTGTTTATGTCTTACAGAGACGTTAAGCCAGAGAATATCCTCATTGACAGAACAGGGCATATCAAGCTGGTGGATTTTGGTTCTGCTGCCAGAATGACAGTGGATAGAATGGTAATAAAGATTTTTGGGCTACCCATAAGAAATGGAGAAATTAAAGACTGACATTTAATCTTGGATATTGCCATTGGTTGTAATTGTGTCACAGAGTTACACAGATGATTGGTAACGATCTTGGAAAAGCAACAACTAGACCAAATGAAATTGGCCTGAAAGCTAAATTCTTAAAATAAGCATCTGTCTAATATTCTGATTAATCCATGGCTACAGTCAAACACCATGATATTGCAGTGACTCTACCATGATGCTGAACTACAGCATCTGGATATCCAACCAGCATTGCCAGTGATTAGAGAGAGTTATAGGGAAGCAGCATTTGATGACTATAGGTTGGGAACTGCATGATTCAATGCAATATGAATGGGCCCTTCCCTTCTCTTTCCCTTATTAGTATTTTTTTTTTTGGTTGAAGTTGGTATTCTTTTTTCTTTTAAATTACCATGCTTATTCCTGAAGGGAACATCTGTCTGTCAGCTGAAATAAACTGAAGCTGTGGGCGATATCGATCATGGATAGTTCCTGCCCTGGTCTTTGAGTTTAATGGTGTGCATGCTAATTTGGGAAAAAAAATCAAATGAGTAATTAGAGAAGCTGAGGTTATGGATGGTAAATAATGGTGGTTTTGATTACAGTTAGAACTGCTTGTCTTTTATGGTGGTAAGAAAGACCTCTTGATTAAACTAATTGAGTTGATATGATTTTACATATTGAATGAGTACTAGGTAAAAACTGTTGGTTTCCATTTCTACTGACCTTGAGTAATTTTTTTAACAATGCAAAATTCTAATTAAAATATTATTAGCTTCCTTTGCTTTTTCTTAAGCCAGCTGGAATTTTACTTTACTTACACGACCACACTGAATAAAGGATAGAAAAGAAAATTAATTTTTAAATTGTGTTCCAAAGAAATTTGGGAGTTTCTTAAAAAGACGAGAGCTTCCTTCTCAAGTAACATGGGGCAGACCGGTTTTTGTGAAGAAATCAAGACTCAAAATTTATCTTCTGAAGAGAGCATTTGGTTTTACTTATTATTTATTACTAGAGCTTACATGCTGCGCCATTTCCAGAGACTCAGTGCAGCTTACAGTATAATAAGTGGTTTACAATATAACACTAAAACCGAAAATTAATATAGTTACAAACAATGGCCACAATCCAAGTGTAACATCATTTTGTGTTCAGGTCCCTTTCTGAAGAGCCGTGCTTTTATAGTCCTCCAAAAATTTAGTAGTGAGGAGGTAGTCCAGATATCTGGGGATAAGTTATTCCAAAGAATAGGGAACATCAGCAAGGATATTTGCCAGGATTCAAGTTAGATAGTAATGAGGACAGTGTGTCATTTGTCAACTGTGTTCACACTTCGCTTTTGGATTAGTATGTATATATCCAGCCAATTGAGGTATATTCAGCAGTCCAATGTATAAAGGAAAACATGGGCTTAATGCAGAGACAGGCAGGCCAAAGACCATCCTTTGTGTTTTGGAAAGCAGGGTGGTGCTTCACTCCAAAAAGTGGGTAAGGACAAGTTGACAAGGCTAAGGCAATTTTTTAAAAATGTAAATGTTAATTTAAAGCTAATTTAAGTGGATTAGTTAATGCAGAACCCCCGTCAACAGATGTAATCATTTTTTTAATCTGTTGCCCTGAAAAATGGAATTTGATGCAACTGGTTAGGGCCTTCAAATGTCTCACAGGTCTTTAGCCGTGGCTTACCATGATGTGTCAACCCAGGGATTACTATTTTGTAGCTGACAGAGAGAATTCCCTAGGGCTCTGCAGTGCGTCAGATTTGGAAGACAAGATATGGTTCGCTGCATGTTTGCCCTCTGAATGCAAAGCACTGTACAGCCCTAATATTTATCAGGACTATAGTCAGCATAGTCTTAACCTTTAATTATGGTTAATTCACATGGGGTATTTTTTGTTGAAACAGGAAGCAGCTGGGAGGAAGGAATCAGAGGTTAGGTCAAGCGGGAAGGTTGGATGAGCTCAGAAGAAGACATTTGGGGTTGGAAAATTTGAAATGTTTTTGGTGGGGATATCTGCTTTTGGTCCCTTGATCATGGCTAAGGATGAAAAAAAGAATCCACCACCAGTGGTTCTAGAACAGTACATTTATATAGCCTTGCTGTATTGTAAAGGTATTTAGATTGATCTGTGCATCAATTTCTCCTTAGTTCCTCTGGTAAGTAATGTGTTTAATGGAACATTATTGTCAGTATGTACAAAAGTATATGACCTCCAGATAACATAAGCTATCCATTCCAGCTCTAATATGTAACGTGGAATAATCTATGATACTTGCATTCTAGGTGGATGCCAAGGTGCCCGTTGGCACTCCTGACTATATGGCCCCAGAAGTGCTTGCAGCTTTGAACAACAACAACAACAAAGCTTCCTATGGATCAGAATGTGACTGGTGGTCTCTAGGGGTAGTTGCTTATGAAATGATCTACGGAAGATCACCATTTACTGAAGGGACCTCAACTAAAACTTTCAACAACATCATGAATTTTCAGGTACAAGTAGAGCTCAGTTCAAGTGGAGTTGGAGCTCCTTGGGTTTGGGCACATTCCTAGGTGTTAATGTAAGAGGTATTTTATATTGAATTGAATTGATTCACCGCCCAACTCCAATGGACGCTGGGCGATGTACAAAACTAGAAAAAAAAAGCATAAAAACAAAGAAAAACATCAAATCAGACGGGCAGTCCAGACTGAAATAATCTTATCAAAAGCAAAATCAAACAAAACAAAACAGGCCCTAGAAAAATAATAAAATATCAACCTCAGGCCTGGGACCAAAGCCAGATTTTCAAAGCTTTCCTAGATTTTCTGTCCCAGTAATGCCTAAAGTGTTGCTGATGGATGTATTATTAGCAGCCATAAAATCTGGAACTTGATGAAATTGATACAGCAATTTAAAACACCCTCTTTTGAATCAGAGATGAGCAGGTGCCACCAACTAGAAAGTTGAACTAATTTTCACAACTAAAACCTGCTCATCTCTGATTTAAAAGAGGGTGTTTTAAATTGCTATATCAACTTTCTAGTTGGTGGCAGGAAACCCTCAAATGACCTGGTGATGCTACCAGAAGTGTTATGGAGGAAAGTTGTTAGCCCATTTTTATTTGCTTTGGATTTGGAAGCTTTAAGAGTGAGACGGATGGTTTTGGCTCTCAAAGGCCTTATGCTTTTTGTGGAATTTGGGTAGCCTCCTTTTCCTAACTTTTCCAATACTAAAACACTATGACTGAGGCCTAAAGAATTCTGGAACTAACTTTGGATATCTCCATCATCATCATTAGTCGATCATAAAAGGCAGCGTTACTTGGAACAGCTTATATCCTGCGATGCTACCTTTAACACCATCAGACAACATCTCCCTCTCCCAGGTCCTGAGAAGGTAGATAAAAATGCCAAATCCAGTCTAAACATCTGGCTGACTGTGCGACCAACCATAATTTCTTTATTTTTATATCTAAACAGTCTCCTTTTGCTTTTGAAACTATGAGAAGTTTTAAAAACAGATTGCAACACATCTGAAGAGGATGCTGTTTGGGGATATAAGAATGTTTTGGCTTGTTAAACGGAACTCTTTGGATCGTACTCTTTAGATTTTTAGTTTCTTTACCACTGAGTGTGATTTATTTTTGTTTCAAATGCAGAGGTTCCTGAAATTCCCAGAGGATGTAAAGGTCAGCAACGAATTTCTCGATCTGCTGCAGAGTTTACTGTGTGGGCAGAAAGAAAGATTGGATTATGAAGGTCTCTGCTGTCATCCGTTCTTTTCTAATGTTGACTGGAATGCCATCCATAACTGTGAGTGACAACCTACTGACGACATGTATGCCCTTGATCTATGGGGACCCAGGAGCGTGGTCTCAAAGCACTTGAAGGAGTCACTTACATTGAAGCTAGGAAAGTCTCATTTGGCTTGGAGATCAACATTTAAAAAATAACTCTCCCTCTGTTCTGATTAATATGATCTTCCACAATGTCTGAAACAGCAGTTGTGTAGAAATAGCAGTTAGTGAAAAACAAAGCTTTGCATTTCTCCCTGCCCAGATAGCTGATTTGTTTCAAGACGTCTTGTCTTTAGATGAGGTTCTGTCTGACCACTGTTTAATTAAGGATTTAAACCTAGAAAGATGAGTAGGCGTTTCCTATTCTAAGCCATTTGATATGTATCACTTTATAGGTTGTGTTCCTTCAGTTCAAAAGCAGAGGATGTTTCCTGCATTGTTTGTTAACAGGCTTTATTCCGTAGCCTATACCTATAATATAAATGTCATCTGAGAAGATGTAGTTCATGGATGTAAATCTTTTGGATGCCAGAATTTTCATTTCCTGCTCCCCCCCAAATAAATACAGGAAGCAGCTATAAACTAATTATGCTGTAACTTATATAACCTTTTTTGGCGGGGGGGATGCTTGAGTTACAAAGACAAAACTGTTCCATTAGTTTTAAATGAGTGTATCGTTGCTCATGCCTCCACAAGCTCTTCTGCTTTTTGATTTCTCCTGCTACTACTCTGGGTGTTCCATGGTGGCCTGTTTTTTTAAATGTTATAATCTTGTGATTTTTTTTTAACCTTTATGAGTCTTTGGAGAAGGTTCTCAGTCCTTTTAACAATCAATGTGGTAATAGCTGCACTAAACCATAATATTTGGTTTGTTGGGTGTAGCACGTTGTGTAGTTGGGTGGTTTGGGTTTATTAATGTTTTAAACACTTTAATATATTTCTATGGCTTTCAAGTACATGGTCTTCTCAAGGGGATTGAAAATGACTTGCTTTGTACAACAGCAAACTTGCTTTGTGCTTCATTTGGTTCTGGTTTTGACATGTGTGAACTAGGCCTTGTGGTTTATAAATTACGTTTACGGCAGTGTTACTTGTAAACTCAGCCCATAGCGGTTTAGTTAGCCAACCATGCTCAAGCTAACCCTACAGTGGTTTAATTTAGTGTTTGAACCCAGACAAGGTTTCAGCTGAATCCTGTTAAGCCCAAGGGTGCACACATTTATTTTACAAGGAAAGAGTCTAATATTTGGTTTAAAAGCCCTTCATGGCATAGGGTCTTGTTATTGAGGGACCATCTGTCTCCTACAGCATCTATCTGTCCTGTTCAATGAGACAGAGTTGGCAGGCTCCAGTTAATAAAACTGACAGGATCCAGGAAGTATGCCTTCTGGGTCACTGTTCCTGCCCTCTGGAACATTATTTCCCCTGAGAGTTGGGTGGACCCACACCAAAACCTTATCTGAAAAAGTTTTTAGTCCCCCCCCCCCCCGGCCTTGGGCTAACTGATGGGGCGTCCTCAACAGTACTCTCATCATGCGGGGTATGTTTCATTCTGAATTGGGTGGTTTTACAAATTGAATTAATTAATTGGTCTAGGAGGTAGCAATTCTTTCCTTCAGCTTGCAGCCTAAGATGCTGATAATATCCAAAATCACAGTCCACTTGTCCTCAAATGTTGCTTTCACAGTTCTTCAAGTCATTGGAATTCTCCTGGCAAAGACCAAGAGTCTTATAGCATCCACCTGTCATCAGAGAAACTTAGTTGAATCTTCTATCTCCTTTGTGACAAGCTTTCTTTGGTGGGTCAGATTTTCTTATTTCAAAGGACTTATGTGAGCTAACTTAAGTCCTACCAAGAGAAAAGATTTCTGACTCAAGCATGAGATTGAAAGCTGATTTGATGCTACAGAGACAGTGTTTCTCAGCTCCCTAATCCAATACCAAATAAGCGGCTGAAAAGATTTTTGTAAAGTTATGGCAGTTGTCTGTATGGCTGGTGGAACTGTAGGCTAGAACTGCTATATCCACCATTAACTGGACTCACATATTTCACTAAGCCATTGTTTGATTAATCCTGGCTTGGTGCATACATCAGAGCTAGCTGAGCTGACTCAACACATTACGTTACAGTTTTACAGATCATAATCATGCGACACACGAGTTGAAATCAAACAAGCCACACCATTGCTTATAGTGTTACATAAATCTGGTCTTCATAGCTGATCTGTGGCTTGGTTACTGGGGCTGGTGGAATCATCTGCAATTGGTTGGATTCCTGTATCAGGTTGAGGCATAAGACATTGCCTTTCAACTACAAATCCATGAAAGATTGGGTTACCGAAGGCTGTTTTGATGGCCCTCTGTTACTTTCTCTGTCACAGCCTGCATGAAAGTGCTGCTTTAGCTACAACCTATCTGGGAAGTCATAAACAGCTCAGAACTTGCTAGCTAGAAGATTGCTTCCTCTGATACCATCCAATGTGGATTTTTAAGATCAACTGGGAAGACCCTACTTGTGGTCTCACAAATCTTTATTTTATTTTTGTTCTATTATTAAAATTATATCCCACATTTCTCTTTGTGTAAAAACTCAAGGCAGCTTACAATAATTAAAACAATGGAGGTGAATATGTGTAGCTCAGGGTTGAACTGTGGAGTCCTTGGGGTTCTCTGAGCTTGGTTCTTTTCTTGCAAACGTTTCATTACCCGGCTAGGTAACATCTTCAGTGCTGGAATGGGATGGGGTTTGCTCTCTGTTTATCTGCTGTGGCCTGCTTTGCCAGTAACAAACTGTAACAAACACTACGTAGGACAAACAGGCAGAAGACTAGCAGAACGCATCCATGAGCACCAACTAGCAGTCAGAAGATATGATGAAAATTCCTTAATTGCACAACACATGGACAGACTCAACCACAGTTTTAACTGGGAAACTGTCAGCATTTTAGGCCAAGCTAAATCCAAAAATGCCAGGGAATTCCTGGAAGCTTGGTGTTCAGACAAGGCAGCACTTAACAGACACATAGAGATAAACAGCATCTACATACTATTCAAAAGAGACAAAAGACCAGAAGATCGCCTCACCAGCAATCAATCACCAGCAATCATCACCCAGATAAGCAAAGGTCACCACCAGGCACACAATCAAGCAGTCAACATATGCTAATCAATGAACTACCAGAAGAGCAAAACGGAACCCCCACCCCCACCAGCACTGGCAAAGCAGGCCACAGCAGATAAATAGAGAGCAAACCCCATCTCATTTTAGCACTGAAGATGTTACCTAGCCGGGTAATGAAATGTTTGCAAGAAAAGAACCAGGCTCAGAGAACCCCAAGGACTCCATAATTAAAACAGTTTAGTTCAGAGCATGATGGCCAAAAGTAGGGTCTTTTCAATTGTAGCACCTCAAATGTTGAACTCTGTCCGAAGGAAGTTTGCTTTTTGTTTCAAGAAAATGTCTGTTTACCAAGGCATTAGTAGGATCAGAGCCACTTTGGGATCGGACTGCCTTTCAGATTTCCTGTTTTTTTGTTTTTTCCTAAATGAACCTTGTTTTAATTATTGCATTTCTTGCTTTTAAGGAATTGTTGGTTTTATTGTGGTACTTTGATTTAAGACTATTTTTATTCTCTTGAAATCAGCTCTGGATTTTTTTAAGGGAAAGAGCAATATAGAAATAAAACAAAAAATAAAAAATAAAATAGGTGGATAAAGGATTTAAATAATCAGCTATAGGAAAGCAACCATGAAAGAAAACTGTAACTCATCTTGTCATGTTTGTGAACTTCAGATGCACTTGGCTGATTGCTTTGTGATGCAGGATCCTGAATTAATTGGTCTCTTGGTCTAATCCAGCAATGTTTGCTGGGGCTGGGTTCTTTGTTCATGCTAAGCTGCATTATGGTTTAATGCAATGCAAAAGATTATTTTCTTTTGGTTCCTTACTCCTAAGTAGAATTCTCAAAATTTGAATCTCCTGAAGTTTTTTTCTTAAGGCATACATGGTGTTAGCCCTGTATGTACGAATTAATAATTCATCCTAGGTCATTTCATCACTTCTGTTATTAATTCTGTTCCCATTGCTGGAGGCTCCTTGTTTAGCCCTCTTTATCCACTTCCAAAGCAAATTTTTAAAATTCGCGATGAAGTCATGCTGCATTTTCTTTGCCTTTTTAACGTAATTGTTCCTTACTCTCCTTTCGCTATAGTCTTTGCAGCTGCCTTTATTCTGTGTAATAGAGTACCTTACTTTTTGCAGCAATCTTGCATTTTTCTCATCCACAACTTTTTTTTCCACTTTATTGTTCCACTGTGCACCCTTCTTCATACTTTCTGTTAGTGCACATACATGTGGCATTCAGTAACATAATGCCTTTGCCTTCTGTTTCAAGCAGCTTCCACATTCTCTTTCCTTATGTTTGCTTTCGAATCATTCTGTCGGGAGATTAATCGATTTCATAATCATTTTCATATAGTTGTATTTTCTCTTCCTGCGGTTGTTCTATTTTCTCTCTAGTTTCTTTCACTTCGTTCCTTTCTTCCATGTCCAGATCCATTCCTAACATCACCATATAATGATCTGTCCCACATTCAGAACCTCTTCATTAACCTTGTATCCTTCAGTAGTTCTGTAAATCTTTCCCCAGAAACTATCAAACCAATCATGCTTCTAGAATTATATTTATTCCTTTTCCATGTGCACCTGTGTTCAAAACAAGCCTTTTTTCAAACAGATGCTCACCAGAGTCAGTTCATTCATTCTTGGGTCTTCAGATGGCCCAGTCAATTCTTCTGCATTCTCTCATCTCATTCCCGCGCATCTGTTTATGTCACCTAGCAGAATAATTTTTTTTTTCCAGATTGCATTCATTTAGAATATTGCACAGTTTTCTCTGGTTCTTCCATTATCATCGCTCACTGGAGCATGACGTGCAACTGTCATCAATTTATGGATTCCTACTTTCATATGCACCCCTGGCAACCTAGTTGATACTCATTCATACTTTCAGGGATGCATTTTAGCCCTTTTATTCTGTTTAAGCTTATGCTTTCCTGGTCCTGCATGTGTTTTATCAATTCCATTCTGCAAGATCAGAATCTTCATTCAGATCTATTACATTTGTCTTGTTCCACAGACCTAAAACTTCTCTTTTTTCTTTCTTTTTTGGTAATTTATGTTCTTTACCATTTTATTCTCTTACACTTTTCCATGTGACAGGCCTATCATCAGGTGGGCTCACAGATATTGACCATCACCCATCATAAAGATTGTTAGTAAAAGGAGGAAGAAACAACCAGATTACCAGTCTTAAAGGTATCCCTATTATGTGCTGCATTACCTGCTAACAGTACATCCAATAGTGGGCACATTTTGGCCAGTTTGATTCAAATGCAACCAAAGTCATTTGTCCCCAAACATGTAAATCAGCATCTCTATTCTAGAGACTATTATATTTTCCAAGGGAGCATATTGTTGCCTGCATCTCACCAAATTAGAAAGTACAAGATGTGTACTGACATACTCTGCAGGTGTGTGGCATCCTTCCCAACTCCAGGGTCCTCTAGATGTACTCTCATTCTCTACAACCAACATGAGTATTAACTGTGCTGTCTATAGATCAGTGTTTCTCAATCTTGGGAACTTTAAGATGCATGGACTTCAACTCCCAGAATTCCAACACCCATGCTGGCTGGGGAATTCTGGGAGTTGAAGTCCACACATCTTAAAGTTCCCAAGGTTGAGAAACACTGCTAGGGATGGTAGAAGTTGTAGTCCAGCATCAGGATCTGGAAGGCTGAATTAAATTCAAGAAGATGGATGGATGGATGGATGGATGGATGGATGGATGGATGGATGGATGGATTTATTTATTTATTTATTTATTTATTTATTTATTTAAGTCAACTTATATGCCTGCCCATCTCACAACAGTGACTCTGGACAGCTAATGTAAAATTAAAACTTTATGAAGTGCCAGCAGAATAGGGCCCAACTGGTTCTCAGGGGTTGGGGCTTTGATGTTGCTTTAATGTTCAGCGGCAGTAACCCATGGGCTAGCTGGTGAGGATATTTCCATGACGAGCTCATTCATTTCATGGAAGCTCTGCCTTTTAATAAAATTTGCTAGCCGAAAAAGGTGCTCCCAGACTCCTGATGTTTTAAATTAAAGTACCCATCAATTGCAGGTACTTTGAACAGTCTTTAGGAAAAATTGAAACCTGAAATTCAATTCAAAATGATTATCTTGAAAGAATTCTGTGTTGCATAGAAATTACCTTAATGGTGCGTGATAGAACACTGTGCTTGACTTCTACCCTCCCTGTCACTTATTCTTAGTTATTGTTAACCTTTTGGGGGGTGGGAACGGTTTGTTCCTCCCCCACTTTTGCCCAATGCAGCCCCAGCATATTTTCAGTATGAAGAACTGCCAATGTTTTCAAAAAATTAGAGTCTTTCTCTTTCTTTCTTTCTTTCTTTCTTTCTTTCTTTCTTTCTTTCTTTCTTTCTTTCTTTCTTTCCTTCCTTCCTTCCTTCCTTCCTTCCTTCCTTCCTTCCTTCCTTCCTTCCTTCCTTCCTTCCTTCCTTCCTTCCTTCCTTCCTTCCTTCTCTCTCTCCCCCCCTCCCTCCCCCCCTCCCTCCCCTATTAGCTCTAATCACTTGCAATGGCTTCAAAGGACCTGGAATGCAAAGCGTTAAAAAATATCTGGGCTACAGATGGCAATCTTGCAAGCCCCAACAGTGACTCATCCTTCCATGTCAATCAGATAAGCATCAGGCGTCTGGCAGGAATATGGGCAGATAGGGTTAAACTTTGGAACATGCACAGAGTGAAGAGCAGGCAGCCTGCACTGCAGGAGCTGCTAATGCTGGCTCGCAGTGCTTTCTCGCCCCCCTCAGTCGTTCAGCTTTGAGAGATCTATATGGAGCCATGGTAACAGCATTTGCACACTATATATCCACCAGCTTCTGACAGTGAGCAACTTGGCAGAAGGAATGCCTGTTTCACAGAGCCGAGAGAGGAGCTGGTTGATTTGCATTCTCCGATGACTTCAAGGGATTAAAGGCATCTTGAAAACGGAGGAAGATGCATAATTAGAACCGGGAACATTCTCGGATTCCTGCAACCCAGCAAGCAATTATTGTGCTGCTGAACCCAGTTAAGGAAAACTTCTCTTGGAAACGTTTTTGCCCTCGTTGCCTTCTTTCGATTGCAGCAAGCGTTAAAGCCAGGCTTAAATGAAGCTGCTAGACAGCGGAGAGCCAAAAGTGCCCGCTGGGAATCGAAAGGAAAATGATTCTTGAAGCTGGACTGCAGTGGTGCGATACCCCCATTGGAGGGTTTAGCAAGCTGGAGGCAGAGATGCAGGGGGATGTGAATTCTGACATTGACGGTTGAGATCTAGCAGCTGCAGCTTCCCCTGGCAAGGTTAATTTAGGGAAGGGAATCCGGTGTGGGATCCAAACCAAAGATGCTGTTGCTGCTGTCCAGCACGGTCCTTGCTGCTGGTACAGACCGGCTGCTCTCTGTATCTAAGCTAAATCTTTCCTGGTCCAGAAGGAACTGGAGAAATGAGTCCAAAGGTGTAGCCTGCTAGAGATACACATTCTCGCGGGCTGGCTTTTGAACGATCCTGGCTGGCTGGAAATCTGCAAGTGAGGTTCTTCCCTGCAGAATGGTGGCCATGTTGGTAGTGGAAGGGTTAATTTCTTGTTGCTGTAACAGGGTTGGAGAGCAGTAGCTCAGCCTGCTGGTGTTAGCAAGATTAAAAGCAGGCGCTGCAGTGCCATTGAAAATGCTGAATGAGAGGGACTTGAACACCAAACTGCAGCTAATTTTTTCCCCTTCCTTCCTCCCACTGGGTGTCTCTTGGAAAAAAATCACCAGCTCTTCCTCCCTTCGTGCCTACTGTCAAGTGTGAAGATGATACCTCAAATTTTGATGCCCCGGAGAAGAATTCCAGCATTGCTTCCTCTCTGTGCCAGCTGAGCCCTGCAGGTTTCTCAGGGGAAGGTTTGCCGTTCGTGGGGTTCTCCTTCATCAAGGCACTGGCGGTCCTCCGATTGGAGTAAGTAGGCAATGCTACTGGCTTGGAGGGAATGAGTAAGAGAGGCGATCTGTGCTCAGGGTAGTTGCTGGGGTTGGAGGGAGCCAAAAAGCCAGCTCTTGACTGGTCTTCGTCTTCTGCTGTAGGGAGATGATTCGGGGTTCGTTTCCCTTTGAACTATGATGGATGTTACTGGTCTCCCCCACCCCAGTGATAGGATGCAATGGAGACTTTTCAGTTTGAGATGAAAACTCCTTGAATCAAATCTGGCCAAAAATCCGTTGCCTGCCTTCTGCAGGGGAGAAAATGTTTCTGAATTCACTGTCTGGCTTTGCAAAAATTCAGAAGGAAATTGGGGGAATCTAAGATTGGGTGTGTGTGCTGCTGAGATGAACTAGTTGAGGCTGGGGTATTTGCTAAGCCTGGTAGGTCCAGGGAACCCCTAGGGGCATGGTGGAGATGAGCCAGGTGATCCAGGATGCCCACCAAAATGGGGAAGAGGCTGTTGATAGAACTCATGGTCAAAGGAGGCATAGGAACTGCAGAATGGCTGATGCAGAGGTCCATAGTGATTAGCCATTTAGGAAGATCTGAGGTCCTGTATCACAGTAGCAAGCTGATATAGTGAAGAGTTATCAGTCATATAATGATGCCTCTTCTGGTTTCGTGGGCCCTGGAGTCTGTGCTGCTACTATTAGAAGGAAAGCATGAGCAAAGCATGTCCAGTGGGAGAAAAATGACTTGAGTATTAAGACTCCATGGATTATCCCGGCATGGAGATTTTATATTTTTAAGATGTTCTCCCCTTTTTAACAGGAATGCACACCCTAAACATTCTATGATTTGTTTGATTTTGGTTCAGAATATTATATGGAGCTATCCAACAGTTGTATAAACTAGGATTATAAATCTGCAAATTCAACCATGGGTTTTCAACAAACCATGCTTAAAGCACGACTTAAAGCATGGTTTGTTGAAAACCTTGGCATAATGTTTTGTATGGACTTGGTCACTGGCTCAATGCATAGCGAGCCCAATTATGGGGTAGGTTGTCTGGCTAAATCAGATTTCTGTGTTTCCCATGTGTGGATGATTTTTTTAAAAATGAAGCCTGGAACCTAAATTTGGTTTCTCTCCTGGCACCAGTGATGTTCCCATCTTATGAGTCAGAAGAACCTTAAATAGGCCAGCAATTAAAAGGGAGCTTCTTCCCTGCCTTTGGTGTCCTCCTACTCAGAGGGTGCTGCTTTTTGGGCGGGGGTGGAAAGCCAGGGAGTACCAATCAAGAATTGGAAGGTGGTACCTCTGCACCAAAAAGCCGACTTTCTGCTCAGTTTTATGTTTTGTTTTCGCCCTAAAGTCTCCTAAAATCTTTACCAAACCCTTGAGTGTTCTCTGTTAAGATCAGCAAGATGAAAGGTCTTCCTTTTTATGATTAGCATCTTGAGGTAGTTGATCAATTTTGCCGTGAGTTCTGATTGAGCTGGTGAGGCAATCAGGTGGAAAAAGTATTAAGCTACTTCATGGAGGCTACTGATGGCCCTTGGCTGAGACCTCCTTGAGCAGAGAAATATAAGTGTGATTATCAGATAATGGTGACAGCAGAAGGAATAGTCATGGTCTAAGAAGCTAATCTTGCAAGCTACCCTGTGGTTCTACATATTTGGTTGGATTCTGAAGGGCTGTTCTAAAGTTTCTCTTGTTTCTTCCAAAATATTGTTCATTCAAGGAAGAGAAAGATGTTTAAAATGGAAATATTAAGCTAGTAATGGTGTTCAGGGCTTAGCTATTGAACTAAAAGTTGAAATGTGTAGCATCTCTTTCTTTCCTTGTCTCTAAAAGATTTTAAGCTGGATTTGGACATTATATGAATCCATACTTGCTTAATCATAGTTTACTGATTAAACTCTGTTTGGCAGGGATTGCCCAATATGTCAGGCTATAAACCATGGCTTATAAACCCAGTCACAGATGTCTCCTACTTTCAGTAGAAGAGTTTAATACCCTAGCTCTATCATAGTTCATTTATTCATAGCTTATTGTTAAATCACAATTATGGTTTTGCAGAACATGCAAGGCCATAAACCATGATTTGTAACTTCTGTGTGTTTATCTAAGCAGAAAGGCCACCATAAATAAAATAATAATAATGTAGAACATCTCCCAGTTCCATCAGAAATGTACTGATGAGAGACTTCATTCAAATATTAGCTAATGTGGCATGTGTAAACAGTGTTTATTGAATAAACCACAATTGGCTGTTTTTTTCTGTGTTTTATTTAACGAAAGCTTACTGAATAAACATGGGATGCATTTACACAGTACTCTAAGCGATCAACCATGGTTTTCAAGCCCAATTACAGTGCTGTAAAATATCTCTCCCAAATTCACATAGCTTGTGTGATAAAAGCTTTTGCATTTTTATTTGTACCATGAAAAGTGATCTTTGATTTATTCTGAGAGATGGCTATGATTTGCCAGATTGAGTCTTTATACATGTAACTTTTTGAACAAATTGATTGTTTCTTAGACCCTAGTTAATACCAAAAATTGGACAGTCATTGAAGGGAGAATAACTAATGTTTAGAGGAAGGTGATCAGGATATGGGAGAAAAATACTGTAAAAGCACTGGCTATTCTTACATGAATGTTATTGTAAAAAAAAAAACTCATTTCAGCCTAGCATGTGAATTCATTTACTTGAGGTACATAAGTAAGCCATAGTTACCTTAATGAATAAATTAACAAAATAGCAAGCATTGGTTATATTGTATGATCTTGGGCCAATTTCATTGTCTCAGCTCACTTTGTCTCATGGGGTTATCCTAGAATAAAGTAAGGAGGAGCATTATGTATGATAACCAGTGGTCCTCAAAACTGGTTTGTGTTCTGGATGCTGTGAAGAAATGCGGGGGAGGGGGGAGAGCAAAAGCCAGAGCCATTTCAGTCCACATTCTGACATTTCCTCTTTGCTTTGGTGGACATGTCAAATATTGGCTTATCCAAGCAGAGCAGGAAGACAAGCCCCACTCTGGCTTTGCATATGGTGGTGGCTCTGTGTGCTGGTGTTGTCTCATTCCTCCATCAGAGAGAAGCTGGGGCTTTCCCCATGCAGTAGAAGCTGCTTTGTCACCCCCCCCTCCCAGAGTTTCTCCTGAAATCCTCAAGGTCCTTTGGAGGTGGGGCTGTTTCTGAAAGGTGGAATCCTGAGAAATGATGGTGTGAGTGGGGCAAGACTGGGAGGGCCTCATTGCTGTGAGAAACTGCCCCCCAGCTCAACTTCCCAGATCCTCAGGCACAACTGCATTGTGAATATGCAGAGGAATCCACCTTCCTACTTGGAGTCCCTTTCTTGATGTTTTGGACCACATTTGAAGTGGCAGTCCCCTTCACACAGATGGAGGGCAGCATATATGCAGTGAGAGGCTATAAGTCACCGGTGGGAGACAATCAGATTGCCTTCAGACAAATTGGGGAAAAGCAGAAGGTGACAGTTCAGGAAGAATTCCTTTGTTCAAGAGCCACGCACCAAGCATCCTGCACACCATGCCTCCAGGAATCCAGAAGGAGGCAGGGAGAGACCCAGAGGAACCCAGCGCCTTCCTGAAAGAGCTAACTTGTCCTTGTTGTCAGCACTTTGGATAGCTCCAGCCAGCTGGGCAGCTAGAGCTTGTGGCTCTGGTGGTCATTCTAGTTGCATCAAGGAGCCAAATCTGGCTTCCGCTCACATACCTGTAGTCCTGGAAGCAGGAAACTGGAAATGGATAAAAGGGCCTTGACTCTGGGTGCCTTCCATAATAGAGCTTTGCTGCCACCTCCTCTAAACCCTACTCCTATGTGTGTGTGAGAAGGCTGGGACAGAGTAAAATGTGGAAGGCCCTTTTCATCCACGAGTTGCCCCAATGATTCTTCCTGATCCCCTTGCAAAGAGGTTCTGCTATAGATTTGTAGGAAGGGAAGCCTACAGATGTGCAGGCTGTATGTTAAATTGGGCGATCTGGTCAGATTTGTTTAAAACTGGAGAGCCAGCTTATCCAGGCAGAGGGAAGGGAAATCTAGAGTGTAGTCTTACAAGGCAGCCAGCTTGTCTAAGCAAAGCCTGGGGGTGAGTTTTGTCAGGGCTCCAGCTTTGGATCCAGAAGCCTCATGGCAGATATAGTCAAAGCTGGATCATGGTCAGAATTCATTCCCATCCTGCCTGGATAAGCCACCAGCAAAGTCAGAATCTTCTACTGTCATTGCAATATAGAGCAAATATCCAGAATCAATGTGGGATGAGAAATGAAAATGCCTGTCTCAGAAATAAATCCTAGATTTCAGGAGGCTCACTCTTCCCATTAAAAAAATACGGTTTTAAATTTTGTGTATTATTATTTATTTTCAGTTAGAAGGTTTTATTTTGTAATGTTGCAAGGTTCTGTCATTGTTTTATTTTGTATATGTAGATTAAAAACTAATTATTGCAAGTGGTATGTTTATTTCTTGCCCAGAATTGTTATTAGTATTATTCATGGGATTCATTTTATGGGGTCATGGCACTGCAGAGTTTGAGAACTCCTGAAATAGGGCATCTTGCATTAAATACAGTTGTTTTGGTCGTCCCGTCTAAGCTGAAGTTTGGAGGCTTCAGTTGAACTGGTAGAGGGATTCGGTTTCCTGTACTGCTTTAAAACTGTTATGAATAAGTTTTTAAAGCTTTTAAGTAATCTCTTAGGCTTCAGATTGGGATATCACATACACTTAGTACTCTCTGAGTATTGTTTTCTATTTTAGTACATAGATTGAGAGTTCAGCGTGTTACATCTCTGTTCATATAAACCATGGTGGCTCTATTTTTTTCTAGTCTTTGGACTGCATGTTGGAGATCACCTTCCAAAAAGTAATGGATGGGACCTGGACAAAATCCAAGTGTCATTTCCTTCCATGTATGTTTAATTAAAATAGAGTTAACAGGGTTACATTCCAGTCATATATTGCATAATGTTCCTCTCCAGTCATATTAAAAATTATATTTTGGTGATAACTTCAGAAGTCCCTGCTGGGCATAATTAAGGCTTCAGATTGTACAAGCCTTGATGTAAAGTATGGTTTACTCTGGGAAAAGAATGTTATTCTAGTGTTCCTTCCTTGTCCCTCCCAGGGTCTTTGTACACTCAGCACTGGCAAAAAGATCCTGGATACTTAAGTTACTATTTCCTGTAATAACTGAAGAGGCAAATTCTTGTTTAAGAAACCAGGATATATTTGTGGAAATCTGGGTGCTGATGGGGAGAGTTATGGTGGGATCATGGTTTATCAAACTATAGCTGGGTACACACAACACCATATGCCAAAACCAAGCAAGCCACACCAATGAATGTATTGTGTGAACATATTCCCTATGTTTTGTAGACCATGATTTATGGTTTAGTGAAAAGGTGCAGAGCTTTTTTGAGTTGAAGGTTGCACTTAGTTTTAAAGTGATGTACTAGCAACCACCTTACAAAATGTAATGAATAGGACCAGGACAAAAAATAGATTTAATTTCACTTACATATGAGTGTAATAAATATAGCTAATATGATGATTCTCCATTCCTGTATGTATACATTTTCCCTTTCTATCACATCAAAGTTCAATTTGATAACTCTTGGAAATTTCTGGTGGCCACATCCAAAATGTTTGGGGGCTACCGCCTGTCCCCTCTGACTTAGTGTGATGTACATCTCAACCCATTCTGGTTACTCAACAAGCCACTGCAGAATGGCTTATATGAACCCAACCTTTTCTAAGCAGTCAAGCAAATTATTTCCCCATGTAGAATTTTAACCTCTGATACTTTTCCAAACTGAATACAAGCTGATAGAAACATCTCTAAGTTAAATGGTTATAGTGCCTTCTGAGTGGAGCTTGAAAACTCCATGTGGCTCTCTCTTACCAACACTTTTCCGTGTCTTCCTTTGTCTGGCTGGGAAATTGCAGTCATTTTAAAGAAATGTTATGTGCTGTGGGTGGCCGTTTTATAACTACAGTACTAATATACAGCTTGCCTCAAAGAGAGAGAGAGCATGCTTAATGGTTCTGATAGCCTTCTCATAGCTTGTACTAACTAGAAGAATCTTGAAGTAGACCTTTGCATTCTCTAGGCACAGACTTTTCGACAATGTTTGGGATTCATTCTCTCTCTCTTCCTGTCTTCTAAGGTCTGCTTTGGGTTTGGATTCTCCCGCTAAGATTAACTCCATGGAAAAGAAACTCCTCTTTAAGAGCAAAGAGCTGCAAGACACCCAGGATAAGTGTCACAAGGTATTTATTTACATGGCCGGCCTTCCTCCTTGCTCCGGGAGTTCTCAACCCGCCAGTGCCAAAGGACCTGCCAGATGCTGATGATGGTTTGCAGTTTCAGCGGAGCGGTTTCCTCATCAGGCAGAGGGAGATGAGCATAGGCCATGTCTCGTTCCAGAGCTGCTCATTTTAACCAGAAGAAGCTCTGGATTCTTCCAAGATCCTTTCTTGGCCCAGCCCTGACGGTGGTTTCCAGCAGTTCACATGTCGTCTTCATCTGATGCTTTCCTTCTCTAATTCTATTTTGAGTACTGCAAGGTCTTATTTTTTCCTGGTCCTCCTCTTTCTGCTTATGTAACTGTTGCTACTTCATTGATTTGCAGTGAACACGTTCTAACTGTTTCTGAAAGAAAACTCACTGGGATACATGTAAACTCCATTCTTCTTTGAGGGACTTAAAGGGAGTGCAGTTATTTCTTGCTTTGATCTGTGTTGGACTTGATCTCTGCTCCCTCTGAAAGATATGGGGGGAAGTCCTCTTCTGGTCCAAGATGGATTTGAGATAAAGCTAAAGTGACCCATCTCTGGAAAAAAAAAAACCAATCAGGTGAAAAAATGATTGTGACTTCTTTGCTAACTGGGGTTCGAAGAGTGACTGAATGTGAACAAACAGCGTGAATGAATGGGGTGACTTAGAATTACTGCCTTTCCCTGAGAAGGAACTCTGAATTTCCAGGAACAGAAATAATGGTATTTGCATTTTAAACACAATTCTAGCCTAGTCTCTCTTCAAGAGACAGATTCCTTCCCAACACGTGCCTTAACACTGTAAGCTCACTGCACGTTGGAAAGCCCTTTTAAACCTTTCAATGTTTGTTGCAGATGGAGCAGGAAATGACGCGCTTGCACCGCAGAGTGTCAGAGGTGGAGGCTGTACTTAGCCAAAAGGAGGTGGAACTGAAAGCCTCCGAGACCCAGCGATCTCTCCTTGAACAGGACCTGGCTACCTACATCACAGAATGCAGTGTGAGCCTCTCCCTGTTCCCCGGAAATCACTCACATTGGCTGGCCTTTAGAAGCTTTCTGGCTGGTGATTTGTACCAACAGGGCTGGTGGCAGCATCAAGAAATTAACACGTTACACCAAAAAAGGGTGTTTAATTTGAAACGCCCTTGAAGTCTGTTACATGGTAGCGGTTCCTAATGAGCCCAAGGGTGGATGGCGTGTTAGCAAAGCAAAAGGATATTTGGGTTGTGTCTTACAGGCAGACAACTCAGAGGGGATGGTCCTTTGAGACTCTTCTTGACCAAACTGAAAAGTCAGTTTGAGGGCAGTTCTTTGGTGGTAGTAACAATCCTAAATCTGTGGAACTGTCTGTATTGATCCTCTTCCAGGCATCATATTAACAAAAATGTGACTGCTGGAAGCATTCATAATTGGTGTGTCTAGTCCAGAAATTTTGACCTTTCCTGTGATTGTGACTTTCCAAGGATTTAGGTCTTTTCTTAGTCCTACTGCTGATGGCAGGGATTGGTTGAGACCAGATCTTCTGTACTAATCTTTTGAGCTATTGCCTATCTCCATTTAGCGGTCCAGTAGAGATTGCTGTTATATTCTCATGCAAGTAGCTCCTTAAATTACTTGTTACTTTTTGGATCAAAAGCATATTTAACTGCTCTGGAGACATCGGCTAGAAGACGTTGCTGCAACTGAGACAAGAAGGTTGAAACGGAACCCAAGCTAAGATGCAAAGTTCCTGTTCACAATTGTTGGGGTTGTTTGGTTTGTTTTTCTGCCCTTAGCCAATAACCTTTGCTTTGGCCACGTTGCAGGCAAAGGGGCCTTTGTGTTCAACATTGCATTTTTGCAGAGCTTAAAACGAAGTCTGGAGCAGGCTCGGATGGAAGTTTCTCAGGAGGATGACAAGGCACTGCAGCTCCTTCATGATATAAGAGAACAAAGTCGGAAGTTGCAGGAAATCAAGGAACAGGTATGAGTAACTATCGTTCAGAGTATTTTAATGACAACTTAGAGCAGTGTTTCTCAATCTCAGCAACTTTAAGATGGGTGGACTTTAACTCCCAGAATTCTGGGAGTTAAAGTCTACCCATCTTAAAGTTTTTGAGGTTGAGAAACACTGACTTAGAGTATACTAGCTGGTTGTAACACTAGGCATGGTTTCATATAAGCCCTCTTTCCAAAACAGAAGACTTAACAGAGTAAAAATAAACGTATTTTTAGGGTGTTGGACTAGAAGACCTCCAAGTTCCTTTCCAGCACTATGATTCTATTTTTCACTATATGTGTCTCTGATTCCTGAATCCTTCCCCACCTCCATTTTTCCTTTATACTTTCTAAAATGTGTGATACCCCTTTCCTTTCCCCAGGAGTATCAAGCTCAAGTGGAAGAAATGAGACTGATGATGAATCAGCTAGAAGAGGATCTTATTTCTGCTCGCAGACGTAGTGATCTTTATGAATCTGAATTGAGAGAGTCTCGACTGGCTGCAGAAGAATTCAAGCGAAAGGCCACTGAATGTCATAACAGGCTCCAGAAAGTAGTTAAGGTTAGCACTCCAGAATTCCCTGATTGATTTCCAATCCATTTGACTCCTAATGTGTGGAAAACAGACAAATTTGGCTCCATTGTGGGGGGCTGCAAGGCATACATGCAAACAGCAGTGATCGAGTTGTAGATTTTAATTTTTGATAGTAAAACAAATAGTAGGTTGTAAAGAAGCTGAAAAAAGTTGTTATTCCTTATCATTGTTTTAAAAAGGGAGTGGGAAGGCTGGATTGCTCAGGATTCTGACTGGCAGACATCAGATTTTGTTCTAAAAATGTTTTATATTTGTCACTAGCCAAATTTCTTAGCCTGTATGATATTAAGGGTCCAGGGAATGGTGAAGGATGGCATTTTTTCCTTTGTGTGGTGCAAGTTAATCAGAACAGATGCCTTTATGCCCAATATTGTTGCCTTTTCTGGGCAAAATTACTCTACTATAACTGCTTTTGTCAATTTCTTGTGTCTCTTTTTCAATAGTGCAAGTGAATAAGGAGATCTGTTTAAGAAAGATTGACTCTATTTCTTTCTTTTGAATAACAGTTACTGCCAGTTTTCACCTTTATTCCTCAAAGTGGGGGCGGGGTAAGAACATTGAAATTCAGGAATTACGTTGGTTTCTGTTAATGTGGATCCAATTACTAAATTGCCGATTCTGTTTAATCCTCACACAAAAGGTTAAAGATCAAGGAAAAACAGAAGTAGGAGAGCTGTATTCCAAGTTGGAGAAGGTAGGTTTATGAGTGTCATTTTGTTTGTGGAATTGTTTGTGGCTACTGATAAAATCACAGAATAAATATAATATTTGAATGATCTGCAGTTTGATTCTCAGGGACTAGTCAGATGATCCCCACTGGATTTAGGTTTTGTGAGAGTATGGTCATAAAATCAGATGTATTCTGTACTTAAACTGGGATTTTGTGACAGGCTATAGTGATGAAGCTTCTGTGCCCTGTTGACTGCATTAACATTATATGCAATCTTCATGAACATTTTATCCTCATAAGAGTAACTGCCAGTCTTAGACAGCTTATAAGATTTCAAGTATTGTGACCTGAAGTGCATGTTCAGCAGCTGAGGAAAAATCCCTGCACCAGCTTAGAGGCAATAAGGAGTTACAAATTAGGGAGAAGTTGAGCTGTGTAAGCAAAGTAAAGAAGGCAAATTAGAGAAGTTCAGCATAAGAAAATGTTCAGGAGAAAGAATTTGGAAGCAGGATGGCTAGATGAAGACAGGAATTTCATGGAAGGCCTTGATCTAAGAATGGGGAACATTGCATTGGCCCCCGATGTTAGTTAAGCCCATTCTGTTGTGAGAGTGTTTGCTATAACCAGCCTTAGCTATGATTGGTTGTGTTTTGTGACATTGGTACTGTGTTGTATTAATCTTTTGACTTAATTGTTTTTTATTTTTATCGATGTATCCCACCCAGAGTCACAAATTGTGAGTGGGGCAGTTTTATAAATTCCTTAAATAAATAAATAAATACATACATACATACATAAATAAATACATAAATAAATACATAAATAAATAAATACATAAATAAATTGAAACATTTAGGGAGACATAAGACTAGGAAGCAGGTATTTGAGGAAATGGAGAGGAAAGGGATTCAGGATGCTGAAAAAAGAGTTCCAAATGAAAGAGAAAAGGCCTGTGAAATCTACTAGAGATTAGAAAAGAGATAGCTGAAAGACAGAGTAGGAGGTAAGTTGGAGTTGGAATGACCATGATGAAGTTGGAATGACTAATGGTGAAGGATTTGGCTTAAGATCCAGGTCCCAAGTTTATTCTCAGCCATGAATCTTACTGAGAGACTTTGGGCCAACCTACCTGAAAGGATGGTTATTGTGGAGAAAAAAAGTGTGATGCCACCTTGAGCAAGATAGAAGTTTAATGAAGAAAGAAAGAGCAGGAGAGCAGTTGATTAAAATAAGGAATGATAGAGGTGTGGAAACAAAGAAAGGAGAGCTAAGGTGAGCAGGGACTGCGGATTAAATGCTACAGAGAAGATCTGAGGAGAAGCTTGAAATGCTGTGGGCTGGAGAGCCGTGGAGGCAAACTTCTGCTAGGTCCTGATGTGGAAAGGACATCAGTTGGGAACCTCATTCTTACTAAAGTGAAATTTGCAGTTAGTAGTGAGTGTAACCCCAGATGTTCTGGCATGAGAAAGCATGACCTGTGGGGATTTCATCTGATTCCATTGCCTATTCATTGAACATGCAAGGAGATTTCCATGTTCAACTTCTTCCACTGTGAAAAACAGAGGCTGTGATGGTTGAATTGCCCTACTATCCCTATGAGAAGGAAGGGCACAAAATTCTGTATCTGCCATTAGCTGAGCTTTTTAAATCCAATAGGAGGAAGAAAGAAG
This sequence comes from Python bivittatus, assembly GCF_059951505.1. Lineage (NCBI taxonomy): Eukaryota > Metazoa > Chordata > Lepidosauria > Squamata > Pythonidae > Python > Python bivittatus. The sequence continues at coordinate 1,281,575 of NW_028277066.1, read as the reverse complement.
AGAACAAAGTATGAAGATATGTAAGAAGCCAGATCAAGGGGAGCTAGGAATAGTGATGGAAGATTGAACAGTTCAGAGGAAGAAAGGAACAGGTTAGCAGAAGGCATTTAAGATGGAACAATGCTGGCGAGAATGGACAGAGAAGATTGGTCAGTATGGCTATAAGTTGCAGAGATGAGGTCAGGGATATGCATACTGAATTTAGATAACCAGCCAAACCAGTAATATAGTGCTGTACCAAAGTGACTTGTTGGCAGATATATAATGCATATTCTCTGTTCTCAAAATACTCAAGCTTCCTTCTATAGACTTTTTACCTTGAAAATAGAAACTTAGTACTGTTTACTGGCCTACACTGAATCAGAATGGGGCCCTTTCTTTTATTCCCTTGAAGTTCAGAGACCTTACTTAGGACACACTGATCTAAAGAGGAGCCATGTAATCATTAGGGTCTGATACTTTGAAATGAGGCTGGAGGTGGCATTAAAGCTTCTTTGTGCTTTCAAGGTGATTCCAACTCTCTACACATGTTATTTCCCTTCCTGCCTTGTCTAGATCAATGCAGAACAACAGGTCAAAATTCAGGAGCTACAAGAGAAGCTGACAAAGGTAAGATTTAATTATGGATGCACTGGAGAATCAATGGCTTTGGTTTTCAGTTAAAAGTTGGTGAGGGGGAAGTCTTTTTATTTCCCCCACACAGTTTATAAATCTCCTGTATAGACTTTCCTGCAAGCTGTAATGCAGAGGAGGGCGGAACAGTGTCTTGTGTTCCAAAACAGAGTTAGTCATTCCACTGTAGATAGGAAGGAGAGACGGGGAGGAGTGGTGGGGGGCTGGAATTTGAAATCGTGATGATCTCAGTGCTTTCTCCTCTTCACAACATGTCATCCCAGGCTTATTTTTAAAAACAAAGTTGAGTCAGAATCGGAATATTTGGTAGGAATTTAACTTTAGAAGGCCAAGTCGGGCACGCTGCACCAGGTGTGAGCTTGTTCAGCAGTCAGGGCTGCCTTGTGATAATATAATGAGCCCTAGGACAGCAACAGATTGCGGCTGTTTAATTTGGCTCAAATTTTCATGAATGGGGTAGGTGCCAAATCATATCTCATGGACTCCGTTACTTCGTTTTTTTCTTGCACTTACTGTACCCATTGTGTAACCTTTTAGATCAGCCTCTGGACATTCTTGATGTGTGTTTTGCAATTTTCAAATGTGAACTTCATTCAACTGTGAACCTCATTCACTTGGAGAGACAGTGTGTGTTATGCAGAGGCTGCAGGGTATGACGTTAGAGACAACTGGCCGGGTGGGCTGAAACAGGCCACTGATCTCTCTGTGAGATTGTTAGGAGTCCAACCCGTGTATCCTTCCCATAGCTTCATAGCACTCTTTGAATACCTAAAAGGATATCACACAGAAGAAGGTCAAGACTTTTTCCTATCATTCTAGAGTGAAGGACATGGATTTAAGATATAGGAAGATCAATTCTGATTGAACTTTAGAAAGAAATACATGTACAAGGAATGGACAGCAAAATTACGACCAATAGGTTCCCATTCATTGCATGTGGTCAAGCAGAAGCTGGATAGCCATCTGTTGGGATGCTTAAATTTGGAATCTTGCATTAAACAGGACTTAGACTAAATAGCTGTTTTTAACTCTTAATCTATTTTTCCCCCTGTTCTTATAAAGGGATCCTAATTTCAAAGTGCATTAAATGTGAAAGCTGGGATTCTGCAAGAATCCTGCACTATTACCATTTCCCTTTGGACATGTAGGTTGAATTGACACTTCTCATTGAGACGTATCATGATTGGTTTGGTTTTGGCTCAGCACAGTGAGTGAACTCAACTGTTTGGTTTGGCATTTTATATGAATTATATCTCAACAATGAATAATGGTTCAAAGATCCTGGTTATGTCTGATGTGTGAACCCAGTGATGAAACTGAACTTTTAGACCAGGACAGGTCTAAAGGTTTAGATGACCTTCTAATGCCTAAAGATATGTGCTAAATGGCCATGTTGGCCAGGACTGGTGGGAAGTGTAGTCCACACATTTTGAAGGTGCTAGGTTGGTAAAGGTTGTTAGCTTGAGTGTATTTCTGGATACTTGTAAGGAACAATCTGGTATTTTAGCAGAATTCGGACTCTGCTCAATTCTGCAGAGTTACCAGGAGCTGAGTTTGAGTCAGTCTCTACAAAATGATTAAGCAAAGTTAAGATTTTTCTGCTGCTCCTAAACTCAGTTGGCATTCATTGGTACTTTGGGCTGATATTCTTGACAGGCCAAGGCTCATGACCCCACAATTCCACAGCTTTTACATCTTTCAACTTCGTGTGCTTCCTCCCTATTGTGGTGTTGATGCTACTTAGGAGAAAGAAGTAGCGTATTGGTGTGGAATCATGAACAGAAAGGCCATAAATGGGTAGAATCCAGTACTTGGGTCAAGATCCTTGGGGATAAGAGATGTGATGGACTCTGCGTCAGCAGACTTTCCCTCCTCCCTCCCTCCCTCCCTCTGCTTCCCCTCCCCTCCCCCTCCCCCTCCCCCCCTCCCTCCCTCCCTTCCTTCCTTCCTTCCTTCCTTTGACAAATACAAATAAGAGTAATGTAGGGAGCAGTGTATTGAGTGTTGATTTTTTTTCCCCATAATGTATCAAATTATGTGATGTGCTAAATTAAAAACATGTGGAATGGTTATTGAAACGCTTCAATGTTTGCCCAGATGTATGCAACAGTCAGCATTGATCTTCATCATCATCTATCTTTTAAGGCTATGAAGGCCAGCTCGGAAGCCACTGAATTGCTTCAGAACATACGCCAAGCGAAAGAGAGAGCAGAGAAGGAGTTAGAGAAATTGCAAAACCGGGAGGACTCCAATGAAAGCATGAAAAAGAAATTGCTGGAAGCAGAGGTTAGCAAGTTGTAACTTTTACAGGCTTGGTTCAAATGCAACAAAAATCCTCGTGTTGTAGCCTGATTTTGTTTGTTAACTGAAGCTTGTTTAATGGCAATAGCATTTGGGGAATTTGAACCCAAGTTTAGATTAAGTCAAGAATTCAGTTGGAGAGCAGGCAGTGGCTTGTGGTCATCTCTGCTTGTAGCAGGAAGCTATACAGTAGTTCATTGATTTGGAACTGGACAAACATGTCATATGGCAGAGTGGCAGTTTAAAATCATCGCCATTTCTTCTTTTTTGTTATTTTCAAATACCAGCTTTGGCTTTTTTACTCAAATTCATCCTCCAAGGATCTGAGATATGGTCTTCCTGTGATGGCATTATGTTGGGGGACTATCCAGATTCCTTTTGCGTTCATTTTGCCTTCTTGAACATTGGCTAGGAAAGACGCCATTCTCTAGAGAACCAAGTGAAGCGGCTGGAGACGGTGGAACGCCGAGAGAACCGACTGAAAGAAGATATCCAGACAAAATCTCAGCAAATCCAGCAGATGGCTGATAAAATTCTGGTGGGTAGTAATGAAAAAAGAGTGGAGTTTTCAAACGGAGTGAGATGTTGGTGGGAAGTGTTAAAGACAGAAAAAGATGTATGATTTCGAGATTTCAAATTATAAACTTCCACAGCTGGAGACAGGTAAAGCTTAGGGAGGGTTCCTTGCTAATGCCTGGGTCCGTGATACTGCTTTGGAGGAAGAGAAGAGATGAGGCTTCAGTTTTTCTCAGTGGTGGTTGACAGCAACCATAAATCATGGAAATCTGCCCCAGTAGAAGTGTTTATACATTGATATTTGTATGTGAAGGACTTGCATCATTTTAACTCTAGTTTGTTGAATAAGCCACCATTGGCTGGATACATGCCTTTCACTAAGCCATAAGCGATGACTTACAAACCACTATAGCTGTGTTCATGCATTGCTACTAAGCCAGAATCACAAAACACATTATGCCTTAGCCAATTGTATAAGCCCAATCATAGGCTATGTTCAGATATCATACTTAACCATGGCTATGTGAAGCTGATTCTGGCGCTTCATACATACATGGCCAAAAGTCAAATGTAATTTGCTTGGGTTTGGCATATCATAATATGTGAGCCCAGTTGCTTATTAATTTAGTCATTTATACCTTAGGCTTATATCCCACCTTTCGTTCATTTCATTTCAAGAGTTCCCTCATAACATCTCTGTGAAGTAGGCTGGACTGAGAGAAAGTGATTGGTCTAAACTCATGTTGGAGTTTCATTTAACGTATGAACTCATGCATGACTGGTTTTCTTTACATGAATGATTCACTGAAGCCCACATCCATTTGAGCTGTGATATTCTAGGCTCCATTCAGCATGACTGGCTCCCCTGTGTAATTTCTGGAACCCTTTCAAACTTGATTCTCCTCCAATAGCCAAGTTTGACAAATTTATGAGGGGTAAGGTGATTAGATTTGGAGGGAACAAGTGAGGAGAGCCTCTGTTTCCTTCCTGCAGTTCTAAAATCAGAACCATACCTTTTAATAAGATGTATTAGTTGGAAAAGGTGCTATTAGACTCCTGATTTTTTTTTTTTTTTTGGCTACCATAGACTCTCCCTACAGTGTTTGCAGACCTAAGAGTAGCCTTGTAGGGTTTAGTTGGGGTTCTGTTCTGCATCATAACTAGCCAGATGTTTTTAGGAAGCCCAGACGTACATTACGGGAATTCAGTAACCATCTTTCAGGGACTATATTGCTGTCCTGACTAATAAAACCCCACATCTATTTAACAGCATTTATAGATGGCCCCAATCTGACCACCTCTAGTGGTGATGAGTTTGAATGACAGTTTTTCATATTTTAGCAGTGCTTTTCTTGTTGAATTGGTTTTTGTACTTTGTGACTTTGCTTCGTGTATTGCTTTTCTGTCCTGCTTTTTTCTTTGAGAGTTCAGGGCTGTGTAAGGGAGGGTCTCTCTTTTTATCTTCAGAACAGTCATCCTGTGAAGCAAGATGGGCTGAGGGAGTGTGACTGCCTCAAATCATGCCTTGAGCTCTGTGGCTGAGAGGGGTCTTTCTCCCAAGTTGAAATCCAATGCTTTAACCGCTACATTGCACTCTCACTTTTGTTTCCTGTGTGCTGCCTTCAGCATCCTTTTCAGATAGAAAGGCAAGGTAGAAATCCAAAAATGAATGCATCATCCTTCCTAAAGTTGCTCATTCAATTTTGAAGCTGTGTGGGTCGACAGCTTCCATCTCATGGTAGCGAATTCTGCACTTTCTCTATGCACTCTATGAAGAACCTGTCTGGTCTGAATGTCTTCCTGTTTAATTTCATAGAATGAATCCATGAAAGTTCTAGTATTGTGAAAGAGGGGAGAACAAATTCTCTGCTTTAGTTTTTTCCATGCAAGTTTACAAAACTTCTAACATGCTTTTCTCCTCACCACTCTCTACTATTCTCTTATACTTCTTCTAAAGATATTAAAGCCATAAATGTACCATTTCTCAAAGGAATGACCCTCGCTGTTCTCCAGAAATTGGATTGGTCCATTCTGCCATTTTCCTTATCTATAGAGTCATGGTTGAGATTTATTTATAAAGCTTAGATCCCATACTTCTTTTTTTAGCAATCCCACATTTGGGAAGTCACAGCTGAGCACAAGTGATGCACTTATCTCAAGGGTAATGCCGCGCATTGTGCCAAGCCATGGTGGCTTATAAATCAATTTCACAAACGATAGCAGTTCCCTCAACCCACTAAGCTAAAGCAAAATAAACTACAGAATGGCTCAGAGAGATGTGTAAACTAAGCCGTAGGCTTTATCATATTGAGTTCTCATTATGATAATCTACAAGAGACTCTACCATGTGTGGGCAGATTGAGGCTGATAGAATTTACTTCTGCTTGTTATTAGGATCCTAAAAATCCATCAACTGAAGCCAAATGCAGAATAATGGCAGCTGGGACTGGAGGAGGTGAACCAGTTGCCTATTCCATCCTGTAAGCCATAAAGTTGAACAAATGTTCTTTGGTGTTACTACGGATCAGGGAGGCAGCCTAACACCATCATACTACCACATGCAATAAAACACAAATTCCTCCACACAAGCTTGACAATGCTGTTGAGAAACACTTTTTTTTCCTTGTCTTTTGGGGATTTTTGAACCAAAATAATGTAGATGTTCACAACATTGTTCCCTCACCCATGGGGGCAGTGAGGTACAGTTGGTTACAATCAAATTTGATTATAATATGATTGCATATACTAATTATAACATACCAAAAGCAATATAGGTACAGTGGAACCTTGGTTTACGAACTTAATTCGTTCTGTGACTCTGGTCGCACCCCGAATTGGTTGCAACCCGAAGGAAATTTTCCCATAAGGTTCAATGTAATTACCGTTAATGCATTCTGGCGTGGAGGACAGGGAGGCGGCTATTGCTTGGAGGGAGAGTCCCCCTCTCTACCACCACGTGTCAGGGGCGGAAAATGGCCGCGGACCACGTGTCAGGGGCGGAAAAATGGCCGCGGACCACGTGTCAGGGGCGGAAAATGGCCGCAGACCACGTGTCATGAGAGGAAAATGGCCGCATATCCTGCTCGTACCCCGAGGCGGAGTTTGCAAACTGAGGTAAATTTTTGCGGCCGGAGCTGGTTGTAACCCGAAAAGTTCGTTAACAGAGGCGTTCGTAACCCGAGGTACCACTGTACTACCTAGCCCAATTGTTCCTTAAAGGTAAAGCTAAAAGTGTCCATGTGGTGCCACTTGTCCACCTTATTAACATCAAAGTGGGGGGGGAGGGGGAGAGATATGTTTGTAAGGTGTGTATCCAATATAATTCTTTCCTTTTTTTTTTTTTTTTTTAAGTTGCCACCTTCTGATGGACACAGCTCTCATTAGTAAGGGGGGAGGTGTTGCCCCAATCTTTGACAGAGGAAAAGCTGCTCTACTAATAGCTGTATTTCTAGAGCACCGTTCAGGGGAGTTGTTGGACAGGCCAGAAATAATGAAGCTTCCAGTCAAACCAGCGTTTTCTGCTGGTGTCCTCCAATTCCCTTTTCAGCAGAATTTGCCAAGGGCCTTCCCCACAGTCATTCAAGCACATTGTAGTACTACAGTACTCCTTTCCGTGGAAGAGCTTCAGATTCCAGTTGCTTCAACAGAAGCTCCCAAATCAAACAAAGCATGTTTCGTAAACTCCTTGCGCATCATATGTTTGAGTTATGTGACAATAAAGTCTGTAAAGCCAAGCTTGAAAAGTCTTGGCAGTCTTGCCCATGTTCCAAAATCTGCTGTGTTGGAGAAGGACAAAATTAATCATCTTAACTCTTTCTTCTCCAGAGATAATCCACTGAATCTGTGGTGCAGCTTGCTAGGCTTCTCACTGTTATTAATTATAATGATACTTTGCTCGGGCAAAAATACCTTTCTGGCTGCTTAGAGTTCTTTTGTTCTGCGTTTTGATATGTTGTCAAAATACCCATTTATATACACATATTTACAGGTGCACATTAGATGTGTGCAATACTGGGATCTGAAGCAGGCAAGGGTGCTTTAGATCACAATACTTTACACTCTAGTACACATGTAGAAAGTCTCTTGAAAGCAGGGGAGCAGCTGAATGCTTCCAGACATTACTTCCAAGATATTTTGTCCTTTCCTATCATCCCCACTGCCAGTGTCTCAGTGGGACTTATCCCACCAGTTCTGTCATCTCCTGATCATCTCATAGCTTCCCCTGCCCCCTTCCAGCCACCACCAATGTACTGCAGTAAGGAAGAACCATAGTATATCCCACTGGCTTCCCTGCCTCCATATTTTCTCAGTGCCTTCCTTTTCCTCTTTCCCTGGCCTCCCCATAGCTGCTGCTCATATCCTTGGCTTTTTCCCTCTCTTGCCCATCTTCCCCTGCAACCATCTTATCCTGGAACAAAGGAGCCCCATTTTGTTCTGTATATAGAACATGTGAAACATGGGCTTCAGCTTGGACACAGACTGTCTGAAATAAATTGTTCTGCACGCAGCGTGTATGGTTTCCACGCTTTTGTTTAGAAGGATCTGTTCTTTGTGTAGGCAACCTGTAGCATTTGAAGTGGCTTGCAAAGAAATGAGGCTTCAGCGATGATAGAAAGGGCAGAGTACGACTAATGAATGAGCTTGCTATAACAAGCCTCTGAAATGGCCAGATGAATCATCCTCAGTGCAATCTCCTAGCGCAGAATTATCCTTGTCCTGCAGGGTCCTCGCAGCCTGGAGGTGGGCTACCACAGTGGTTGATGACAACTGAGCTCAATTCTGTTATAATCAGCTCTCTTTTCTGGGGACTTCCTCTGGATTTGGGGAGTTTTCCAAGTTGGCAAAGAAATCTTTCAAAATCTGCAAGACTGCTGACAGCTTTTGCAATAAAAAAAAAGAGGCTGGAGATCTCTCATAAGACTTAGGGCTCCATCCCATAATATGTGAGCAGAGGCCTTCCTGCGAGTCCTAGGTTCTTGTGCTTGAATGCTTGAGACGGCCATATAAACTGGAACCCCTAAAGAGAGACTGGGCAGTTGACAAGATATAACTTCCTCTTTGCCAATTATCAGGGTCTCTTTGTGATTATCAAAGTGATGGGCACAGTTGTTTCATCTTAGCCTGGCTTTACAAAGTGATCCCAGTTGGATGTGCTCTGCTTAATCCTTTTCTGCCCTTTTCACATTTTTTTCCTCCTCCTGCAAGATTGTTGATTTTCTATTAATTAGAGAGAGATTAAATGTAGGCAGGCAATGTTCTCTCCCCCAAACCAAAAAGGGTTGTAGCTCAGCAATACAGCCAGATAACTTCTTCATCAAAGATCTTGAGTCAATCCATAGCCTGCCCTGTTTGGATTTTTATTGTTTTAATCAAAGATGTACTCTGAGACTCTGGAGAATCACTACCAGCCAACTGGTCTGAGAACAGTTTCGTCTGTCCCTCAGTTAACAGGGAAAGCTATGAGCATTTTCCCAAAAGTAGGCAACTGCTTGAATTAGTGTCTGCTTCAAAGAGGAGGAAGGAGAAGAAGAATCAGCACTGCAAGTATATGTTTTTTTTCCTGGGCTTTTAGCTGTGTAGGTGGATGCTGTCAGTGGCTATGGTAACAGAGGTAGGGGCAGCGAGTAGGAGCTGCTGGAGAAGAATCTTTCAAGTGATTTATCTCTTCCCAAAGTCTATAATGACTTTCGACTTGCGCTCCTTGACTTTCTAGAAGGAGCCATACATTTTGGGAAATGGGTCATGATTTTTTTTTTTTTTTGCCTTAGAATATATTTCAAACAGTTTTCAGAGAGATGTATGCTAGTCTCTTATTGAAAAAAGAGGCACTTAACAGTTTTGTATAATTATTTATGGGCTGTACCCCATGCTATCAGACACAGAAAGAGTTCAGCCTTATATATGCTTCTGTAATTTGTGTGTGTGCAATACTGATGAAGAACTGTCAGCCATGAAGTCAATTGGAAATGAAATGCAAAAAGCAATTACAATGTCCTTTCACAAAACAACTGTAGGACAATGCTACTTATGACTCGATCATTGACCTACAGTTGTTTTGGGAATGGCCAGTGTTTTTTTGTTTTCTGATGCTGCTGGCACCCGCTAAGGTGTCTTGACTGCTTAGGCATCACTGTCTGGTCTCTGTCCAGGATTCTCCTTTTATATATATATATATATATATATATATATATATAAATATATATATATATAAAATTTTTATTAAAGATTTTTTTTAGAAAGGAAGATTAAAAACTAATATAAAGTAAAGAAAGAAAGGAGAAAGTTAAAAGTGCAAGAAAAAAAGTAAAAGAAAAATAGAAAAGAAACAAGAAAGAAGTAGCTTCTGATCTTTTTTACAGCAGTTATAAGTACAATTATAAATTTACCTCTTACTCTCTTACTCTATATTTACAACATATATCCTTTCTAATCATCAAAACCATGAATCATAAGTTCATTTTTTCCTGTTTCACGCAAAAAGTCTATAAAGGGTTTCCAGTCAGCAATAAACATAGGTATGGTCTTTTCTCTGATCAAAGAAGTCAATTTAGCCATCTCATCATCTTCACCAACCATTCCTCCATTGTGGGTGATGCTGAATCTTTCTATCTTTGTATATATAATACTTTCGCTGCAGTCATCACGTACAAAGACAAAGTTCCATAATTTTTTTCCAACTGCTTGTCCATCACAGGATTCCAACTTCTGACAGTTTCTCTAACCATGTATTACTCTTTGTATACCCAACACAATTGAACAAAGTCTGGACTGTTTTGAAACCACCAAGTCTAGATTTTTCCACTCCCCATACTTTCAGAAGCAATTCATTTCAAAGTTTTACTCCCATCAGGCAACTCCAGTTCTGAGATTATTTCAACATGAGTGGAGAAGAAAGCTGACTTTTTAAAGGAAACTTAGTGTTGAGGTGGTCTCTGCTTGTCCATTGTCAGCATCAACAGTTTGCATCTTGCATAGCCTCAGTTGGTTTAAATGTAGGCAATATTATGTAAAATAACACCTTTGTAATCAGCTGACCCAAATATCATAGGCTACAAAGAGGCAAGTGTGCATATGAGTTTTCATTTTATATGCTTCTGCTCACCCCCTTTCTCTTGTGCTTTGAGATGCTGAAATCTTTTCTCCTAGGAACTGGAGGAGAAACATCGGGAGGCCCAGCTTGCAGCCCAACACCTGGAGTTGCATCTGAAGCAGAAAGAACAAATGTATGAAGAAAGGCTTAAAGTAAGAATGCATTTTATTTTTTGGGGATACTGTGCACTTCCCATCCTGCTGCACTGAGTTGGGGAAGGAAAGAATAGAACAGATGTGGAGAACTCAGGTTCCAGAGCTAATGAAGCGGCATAGGATGGAAAGGAATCAAGGGCAGAGATGTCACCTCCAGTGCCCTTTCTGAGGCCTCCAGAAACTGCCTTCACCTAATTAGACTATTGAAATTGTGCAGCAAGTTATAAATCACAGTGGTGCATTTTTGTTGCCTATTTAGCCCAGCTGTTGCACTAAATTACAAACAAAACCTCCTACTTGAAAAATGCAAACCAAGGGAAGGATTCCAGCTGTGGTTCTTCTGTTGATGTGACTGTGTCACTGCAGCTGTCCAGCTGAAAACATTCAAAAACATACCTTCCGGGCAGAAAACCGACGCTGGTCCCAATCAAATGCAAAATCCTATTTATTATGCTGAATAGATCAGTGAAATTATGGACCCTTTCTAAAATTAAGGAAACTTGATTGAGATAATTCTTGGCTCTTGATTCTTCCCCATTCTTGCTTCCCTTATTTGATATCTGATTTTTGAAGAAATTATTGGGAAGTTCCAGAAACACCTTTAACAATTATAAATGATTATAAGAGGAGCATGGGGCAGAATTGCCATGGAACTGTTGAGCGGCTATTCAGATGTCAAGTTGACCCAGGCAAAAAATATGAAGAAAGAATTTAATGAAGCTCTCTCAAAGTAATATCCACAGCACCAGGCAACTGAACAATTAGACTCCAGGTAGCATCATCTTTGAGTTGGACATGCTAGGCTTCTCTTCTGCTAAAGAATTTTTTGTTCTTATTATGAAATATCTACCTGTGATATGATGGTGTGGGGAAAAGTTTGATAGCCAAATCTTCATTCTATTGCCAGTACTGGAAGAACCCCGAGACATGAGAAGAAACAGGAGCCACACTTTATAAGATTTGTATACTAGGTCTGGCCAAACCGCAGTGACTAGTCTTTGATTGGACTATTTTTAAATCAAGTTGGTCCTTCCCAAAGCCAAACTTTGTGCTGTTGATTTTGAGCAGAATCAGTTCCGCTGATGGTATTCTTGATCCATTCATTCAAGTGAGAGCGTTTGTGCTCCGGTGGGGCCACCTCAGTCACATTTGACAATTTCCCGTCATGCCCTCTGCTGTTTAGAGAAATAATGTTTTCTTCCATATGAAGCTGCTGTAAACTGCATTGGATCATTTATCGGCCTAGCTAAGTGTTGTCTTACAAATTGAGGCAATTGCTTTTAGCTCCTCAAAGTGAAACTGGATCCCTCAGGGATCTTTGCAAGGAATGGATGTGCTTTGCCACTGTGCTATGGCTTTTCCAGCACAAAACAGGGAAGGCCAAAGGGTATTGTTCCCTGGAAGTGGATATATGTTCCACACAAGGTCCCAGGTTTAATTCCTGCAGACTAGGCTGGAATATCTCCTGCGCAACTGAGCATGGCTACTTGTCTGCATAGATGTGGAATGGGCAGCCTGTAAGTTGCATTCAGTTCCCAAATTCTGTAGTTTCTGAAGATCTCCCCTGCCCTGACTACCACAACTAACTGAGTTTGGTAGCAAAAATGCAGAAATTCAACAGTAGGCTTTGGGAGTTTTTTTGGAGTGCAGCTTCTGGAATGCCATTCAAAAGGCCAAGTCCAGCCTTCAGTCCCAGAAAACATTGCAAATTCCTGACTGGGTTGAAATTCTGGTGTTTCTCTGACATTTTTTTCTGATGGCCAAAATGACTTAAGGCAGTCCAAGCTGAGGCTGAATGTGAACAGGCATAAAAGTAAGCATGCTTGTTTCCTCCCCCCACTACTCCATCAATTTAGGTGCTTGATAATCAGATGAAGAAAGATCTTGCAGACAAAGATGCACTTGAAAACATGCTGAGGAAACATGAAGAGGAAGCCCATGAAAAGTGCAAAATCCTTGCAGAACAGAAAGCAGTAAGTGAAGTGCTATTCAAATATGCTGTTTAATTAATTTGAATCACCAGGCTGGTATACAGATCTTAGTCACATCAGAACGGATAACATCATTTGTGCTGACTTAGCAAGATTGCCTGGGTGAATTTTGGAATCTCATCCCCAAGACATCAACCATAAATTAAACATGTATGGTTGTCATATCAGTATTGCTGATTCTCTGCCAGTGAAAAAAGGTTGATGTTTTCATGTTGATGAGCCGTTCATAATTCTCCTGTGGCTCCTGTTGGGAACTGTGATGTGCATCAACATGCCTGCTGAGTCCATAGAATATTTTGAGCAGAGTTGGAAGATATGCGTGCAATTCACATAGTGCAGGATGATTTCAGTGAAGGGTATTCCACTTCATTGTCCAATGAACTTAAAAATATATGCTTCTTTTAGAGTTGTGTTGCAAGAAATGTTCAGAAATGTTTGGTGAAGTAAGTCTTTTAAAGAAGATTGTTTGCCAACACCACCATTGTTTTAGAGAAAAGAAATGTGTACCCTCTCCCACAGTTTGAAAGCCACTGTGAAGCCCTATTAACGGAAAAATATCTTTCTTCAGATGATCAATGCCATGGATTCGAAGATTAGGTCTCTGGAACAGAGAATAGTGGAACTGTCTGAAGCTAATAAGCTTGCAGCAAACAGCAGCCTGTTTACCCAGAGGAACATGTAAGCATAAAAGCTGCTATTAAGTTGTCTTGACGCATAGCATTTTGGAGAAGTTTAGCAAGCGTATTACTCATTGTAGAGTGACTTTCATTTGATGCTCCTTTGACCTCAGAGCAGAGATAAGCAATCCAGTGCTTGAAGGGCCACTGTACAGAGCATCTGTGGATCTCCCCTAATTACATTGTCTGTCTTTAGGCTGAAAAATGGCCAAATGTGTGAGATCTTGGCATCTTTATAAGAAATTGCACCAGAGATCAAAGGACTTTGCTAAAATCTTGCAAGGTGTGGGACAGTTTCTTTTACCTGGGGAGAAACATCTGAAGGAACTGTTGGCCTTTCTTCCAACATTTTAATCAAGCTGTTCTTACAGTGGCTGTGATGGATGTTTATGCTTCCCAATGTGTGCTGTTCCTTTGTTCTAGGATGCTTTTATAAAGCTTTGATTATTTGATTCCTCCATTCTTTTTTCTTGCATGTCATCCAATTAATATTTCTTTTTCAATGTTACTTTTTTATTTTACCTTCTGAGGCAGCTTTTGAAAGAGGATAGTAGAGCGCATATAGCTTGCATGTGTGAAAGAAAAGCTAATTCTTCATGTTACAGGGTATTTTAAGTTACATATTATCAGCCCTAGAATGTACCTGGTATGCACTGGAGACAAGTGCAAATGAAAAACTTGTAAATGTTCATTGTCTTTTCATTCTCTAACCAGCTAAACCAGGATTCCCTCTTAAGCAGGATTTCTATTAGCTTGCTGGCAAATCTTGATGTCCATCTAAACCTTCACAATTAGGAAGAATTAGTGCAGGATTACCGTATCCACAACATTGCTTTTAGAAGGGTTCAGAGAAGCTGGAAAGGGTTCAGAGAAGGGCAACCTCAAGGACTGGAAACTAAGTCTGAGAAGGAGACATCATAGGACTTGGGTCTGTTTAGGTTTGATAAGGGAAGAATGAAGGAGGAATTTAATTCTTTGAGTACCAGATGGAATATCTCACAGAAAAAAGCCAAGCTCTTTCTCAACTGACCAAGAGTACAGAGCATGAAATAATGGTCTTAAGTTACAGGAAGGCAGATTTCCCCTGAATAAAGAAAGGGGTAAGAACAGTGTAACAGAGGAACTAATAACCCAGCAAGGTGGTCAGCTCCTTTCCCTGGAAGTGTTCCAGCAGAGGCTGGACAACTGTCTATCAGGGATACGTTGATTCTGATTCCTGCATGGAGAGAGGGCTAGACTTGGAGGTCTAAATCAATGTTTCTCAATCTTGGCAACTTTAAGATGTGTGGACCGTGCTCTCTGGATAATTCTGGGAGTAGAAGTCCACACATCTTAAAGTTGCCAAGGTTGAGAAACACTGGTCTAAGTGATTCTTCCAGCTCTATAAGTCTATGACCTAACAAGCTGCTCTAGATCTCTTTGGCATTTGCGCTACATCCACGCTATAAGCAAGCAAGTCATTCTGTCTATCAAACTTTCCAATAATATGATTCTAGAATGTCCACATTGGATTAAAAATCAGGGTAAGAAAGGCTATTTTGTAACTTCATTCCAAAGAGTCCTTAGAGAAGGCAAAATTAATTCCTCTAGAGGAACACATTCTGGTAGCACTAGTTAGCTCCTTGTTTTAATGTCCAGTTGGGGAGCTAGCTAATTTTAAATTACCAGATCTTTTCTGCGAAAAAGAGAAAGTCTCAGTTGGCTGACATAGCTGCCTTCTGTCCACAATCCATTGACAAATGTCCTATTTTTTTTAACTTCTAAAACATGTTCCAATTAGTTTTAAGTTGATAAGGTTACACCCAGCTGATGATTGATGGTTCTGGCATTGGGAGGGTTTCCAGCATTACTCAAATGAAAGAAAAAGGCCTTTGGATTAGAGTATGTGTTCCCCCCACTTTTTTAGGAAAGCCCAAGAAGAAATGATTTCTGAGCTCAGGCAGCAGAAATTTTATCTGGAAACTCAGGCTGGAAAATTAGAGGCGCACAACAATAAACTGGAGGAGCAATTGGAAAAGATTAGTCACCAGGACCACACCGACAAGACGCGGCTGTTGGAGTTGGAGACTAGGTTACGAGAGGTAAAAAAAACTACTTGAATATTTTTAGTGCTAATGCTACTTATCAACTATATAACTAGCTCCAGCAGGTTGGCAGCTCAGAGGTTCTTTAACACAGCCTTCACCAACTTGATTCCCTCCAAATGTGTTGTGTTCAGTTCCAGAATTCCTCCAAAAACATGCTCGTCCTTGAGAATTCTGAAATGGAAGTCCTTGAGAAACCACGACTGGGGAAAACTGCTGTGACAGTTGCAGTGAGGTCCTTCTTTGTGCAGAGAGACAGAACTATAGCTCTTTGAAGGGTGTTATCATTGGTAACTACGTGTTAAAGGGGTGGGCAGAGCAAGTGGTCCACAGCCTCATTTCGTGTGACTCCCAAAGTATTTTCAGAAGCCCTTTGATAGCAAGCCTATCTGGCCTCTGATACGAGCAATCCGTCCCTTCTCCTGCTGCTTGTGGGAGAGAAAAGAGGCTTTCAGACAAAGAATGAAAGGGGATTATCGAGAATGGGTGACCCCATTCACTTTTGGCACTGATCTCTACTTTTGAGTCTATTGCATGAATCCAACTACCACTATATATTTGAACTCTTAAGAGAATGTGGGCCTCAGCAGAGAAAAATAAGTTTCCCCAATCTAATCTACATAAATATTCAGGTTTTAATTTTTCTGAACGGGCAAACGTTGAATACTTAGCAGTCTAACACCATTTTAATTCTGATTCTGAAAGTGAATCTTTCCTAATGTCTTCTAAGTGACAGAAGGAGCAGGTGCTAGAGATACAGGCAATCTGATACTTAGAATTCCTGTTTTTATACAATCCCTTTCTGTTTGTCATAATAGCAGGAGTGTTTGGCAAACAGCATCCCATACTGACAAGGGAAGAGTGCGTTTATAGATGGATCCAGAGAGGTTTTCTGATGAATGGTTTCCACTGAGGAGTGATGCGTGAGGGAAGTGGAAATTGTCAAGAGAAGATCTTCCATGATGCCACATAATTGTGGATCAGTTGGTCATGGTAACAGGGCTGTGCAGATTATCCCGCCTCAGTGCTGCTTCTATCACGTATGTTACCCTCCTATGTTGTCTGGGTTTCTGATCATGCAGAGGCCTCTTGTTTAGCTCTGTTCTTGTAGATGTCCATGGTTGCTCTGATGCCTGCAAAGACTCCTTCCTTGCAAGAGCAAGCCTTCTTATGAACTTCTGCCATCCAGATGAGCCTGGCCATCTGCTTATTGTATGAGGGAGTTCTTTCAAGGGGACTCTGTTGACATGAATAACATCCCTTTAAAAACTAGCACTATGACAGATGAAATGGATTAGGTTCCCATTAATTTAATGGAATAGCATGAAGTCTGTTCCTCAAGTGCCAGACACATTTGCAGGATGTAAACAGGGACAAAAGGCTGTGGGAAGTGGAGAAAACTAGCAACAGGCACATTCATGATCATCTGTGGATTCCCATGATTGATTCTGGTAGGTTACAATGCTGTAAGGTGAAACATGGAAACTCCCTTTTTCCATATTTGCATTAACCACAGCTTGTTGTGTTGTCCGGAATGAACACAGGAACTGTTTTATGAAACTAGCTTGTTTCAGCAAACTGTGCGTGGAATTAATGGATGGTTTAGGATCATGGAGTGTAAAGGTTGAGTGGGACTTGGAGATCATCTCATTCAACCCGTTGCCCTGTGTAACTAGGATTGATCAAAAATTAAGACAAAAGCTTCTGTTTTTCTTTTGGGGTATATCAGAACAGGCAAGCCTTGCTCCTGTTACCGTAAACCATAATTTATCTTGACAGCCCTGGCAGTAATGCATAAAGTACTGTCTATACTAATATGCTTATTCTATGTACTATTTTTGCAGTCTTTCATAGCTTAACTCTATATAAGCACAGTGAATAGTTACAGGAGTGATAACCGGTGATAGCAGAACTTGATATTCCTTACGAGGCTGTTGTATCTGTTCAGGCTGGAATTCATCCATTCGTTTTTGGAAAAGCTCGAGGATCTAGGGGATTTGAAAGGTTCTACTGTTCTCTGAATGGCATTTCTGTCTCCATTTCTTCTCGGCCATGCCGTCTGATCTTTTCACCCTATGTAGCTAGCAGCAGGGAAGTGCTGAACGTTTGAATTTAAAGTTTGAAATTCATTGCTATCAAATTCTGTACTTCAGGTTAGCCTCGAACATGAAGAACAAAAATTAGAACTGAAGCGGCAGCTTACTGAATTGCAGCTCACCCTCCAGGAGAGGGAATCTCAGATTTCAGGGTTGCAAGCAGCCCGTGCGGCCCTGGAAAGCCAGCTCCGGGAAGCTAAAACCGAACTAGAAGAGACCACGGCTGAAGCTGAAGAAGAGATTCAAGCACTGACGGTAAGCTGTTGAATTCTGGGCCAGTGTCAAGAGCTGGGTCCTGTTGAGTCTGAGCCTGAAGCGGTTGAAGAATGTTTGAAACAGCCCGTTTCCCATTCAAAACATTTCGTGAACTTTCATGGTTGAAATGGTTCGTAAGAAAAAAATGTTTGCACCTCCCAATTTCGAGGTAAAGTGGTGGAAGGATGTCATGTTTGCTGTGGTAATTATTTTGTCTGCAAAGGTGGCATGGGATTTAAAGAGCAAGGAAGTATCTGCTATCAAATCTTCAATTTCAGGAGTCAGAAACTTTTCAGGTACCAGATACATCCCCATATGCAAAATCACTTTAAATCTTGTAAAACAATGACAATTTCACCCTCTGAGATCAAATGCTGATCTCTGATGAAATTTCAGCATTCTCCGTTGAAGCCTCACAAGATCCCATGGATGAATGCTGAGACCTCACAAACATTTAGGTATTTTAAAAACAGCTTTGTTGTTTTAAATGGAAACTGCTGTGTGCCAGCCCTGATCCTCCTTGGTTAATGGTATACCCATGAAGCTTAAAAAAGAAAGTAGGATCTCCATGTTTTCCAAATCACACTGTTGTGGACAGAAGGAAGCTTCTTGATTATTGATACTAAATAGATGACAGTCTCTGTGTTCAACCAGAGTAGCCCAGCACTGAGGAAGAATGGTCCTTTCAGTTTCTAGGTTCTTTCCTCCCTACAACAGGTATAGGAGTGAAATCAACTCCTTATTGGTTGTCATTTTGGAATCTAGAACCTTTTGGGACCGGAGGGATGCTCAGGTTGAGAATGAACTTTGGAAGAAGGCTGTTTAACATGATAAAGCCTCCTGTTCTAAGCCCATCATGAGAACCAATAGTCCTGACAAGACCACAGAAGCTGGATGAGAGATTACCTTGGTCCTAAAGCAGGGCGTTTAGAAAGGGCTGAGCTGCCTGTGGCTGAAAATCCTTTTGGAATTTCATCCTCATCTCATTCTGATTTCAAAATACAATCAAACTGTGGTTTGTTTTCACCTCAGCCCATCACTTACATTTATGAAGGTCATATGACCCACTGCTTTTTTGTAAGTACTACTTTAGGATTGCAGAATGAAAGTTATCTTTGGCAGTGAACTATATCCCACTTAGACTAGGGCTGCCTTGGAATCTTACTTCTCTGTAAAGTCAAACAGTAACCCTGAGAACTAATATATAAGTGGAACTCTTTCCCTTGAAGAAGTCCACCACAGGGCATAAATCCTTACCTCAAATGCAGTACTTAACCGGGTGCACTGACTCTTTTTGTGAAGGTTTGCTGACATTGATAGGCAGTGAAAGAGGTTAATTACAGGTAAGTTGCCTAAATGCAGTTCCTTGAAACTAAAATACTTTTAAAAAAAAGTATCCCCGTTTTGCAAAAATACTATAAGTTGTATGGATTTTTGGCATCATCCTTTTCTGTGCTACCCAATTCTAAAAAAAAATGAGCTGCTTTTCTAAAATTGCTCCTTAACAGTTGTACCATTTTAATGCTGTGGGGGTTGTTTCTCTTGTTAAGGTATTGGTTTGTTTGGCCTTTTGAACTGAACCAGAATGTATACAACACGCCATTGATTTCCTTTAAAAAGGCTTGAAAAGCCATCCTTTCAGAAGTTGGATCTTCACCCTGTTTTGCCAAGGTGGTAGATGGTACTATGGCTGGGTTCTGCTCCTTGCTGAAGCAGCTGTCTTCAGTGATGTTTGCATCTAGGAATTGTGGAAGTACGGAAGCTCCCAAGAGCAAACAATGCTTGTCTTCCCATGAGGGACCCTGTTTCTGCCTCTAAGCTTGAGGGATTCAGAAGGGACTTGGATATATGTATCTTGTGGGGTTAGCAGGACTGGGGAAGGGAAGTGCTCTTTCAGTTTGGAAGGTCAACCTCCCCATGTAGGAAACTCAGAAGTAATGATTATCCTCTTCTGTATGATATCTGATGCTTAGGTTCATAAGTGACACAACTCTGTATGGCCGTGCCAAAGCATGAGATTCCATGGACCTAATTACTTTGTAGGTTGACTGGTGCTGCTGCACTGTACTGTGATTTTTATATAAAATACAATGTGTAATTACTTTGCAAATATCCTGTGCCTGAGGCTCTGGAGAATCCCTGCTAGTCTGATTTCTGTAGTCTTTCTCAACCTGATGCACTCCAGAGTGTTGGAAGTACCACTCCCTAAAACTCCTAGCCAGCATGACTGATGGTTACAGTGGCCAGCCAGAAAATTTGAGAGTTGTAGTTCTGGCTCAGCTTGAGGGCATCAGGTTGGAGAAACCTGGAGTCATCAACACTGGATTAGTTGGGCAAATGATTTTGTATACTTCTGATTTGGTATAAGACCCAAATTCATTATGCAGAGATGTCCATAGAGGTGAGCATGCAAGTTTGCTAACCTCGTGTTGTGATGCTGTTTGCTTTCTAATTCAGTGGGTATAAATTGCCCAAATAATGATGGTGGGGTGCAGTATGTGTCTACTATAATGAACATATGTTGGTTTGCTACATACTTGCACAGTAGGTTGGCCATTGCTGCTCTATGTGGTCCTATTCAGTGCAAATCAGTTTCACCTTGCTCAAACATCCTTCCTTGCCTGTGGAGGCTTTGGAAGATCTTACTTTGAATCCAGTAATTCCAGAAATAGGTTGACTTAGCAGTAAAATAATATATGGGTAGGAATTGTGTTCCCTCCAAAAAGTAGCTGTTTCAATCTAATGCTTCACCTGCTGCTGATCTTCGTATTTGGGTGGCAGGATGAGAGAGGAGTGACATTGTCTGAGCCCCCGCAGCTGATTGGTGCAAGGAAGCACTCCTTTCGTAGTTGGTCCTTTTTTATTTGGTGAAACAGTTTTGCTTTTTTAAATGCCTTGGGTTCAAGGCAGATGGCTGGAATAAAGAAGAAACATCCAATGCGCAAAGGAACTTCTACTGCGGACTAAGACTGATGGTCGAGGACCTTGGGGCTGGAAAATGAGCTCTTGTGTCATACTTTGCTTGTTAAAAAAGAAAAAAGCAACACATTCATGTCTTACTGAAATTTCTGTGAACTAAAGGCTGTTGTGTCTTTTGGTGTCTCTAGGCTTCTCTTATCCCAAGGAATCATTAGTTGTGGGAAGAAGTATCTCCTTGGGGAAAGATTAGAATATTAGATAGGATTTTTATAGGAATTTTCAGAGCTTGATTTCTCATTTGCAGATGAAGATTCACAGATGCACTGTATTTTCATTTGCAAATGCAAAACCAAGCTCAGAAAATTCCTACAACTCAACAGTCCATTCCTGAGCTACATATATATTCCTGCCCCCCCCCCCATAGTCTCTGTAGCAGACAAGGTTGGGGTAGCTTGCTTAATGCTTCATTGTAGGCTTTTCTCTCTAGCTTTCGTGTGTGGAACAACACTGAATGCCTGTGCAAGAGTTAATATCAGAATTCGGGGCAATAAATACATCAGGCAAATGAATGAAGTATCTTTGGACAGGCAAGCATATAACTTGGTTATTTCACAGCACCTACCTTCAAAGAAGTCTGTTTTATGTGTGGCCTTTGCCACAACGCAATGGACATGAGTGGACATTTAGCTTCCAGGTGCAGAAGATGCCTTAAGTCGACACCTCTGGTTCTTTTGTCCTGCTAGAGCTAACAGCCTGCAGCATCTGCCCTCTCTAAACTTTGCTTGCTGGTAGATTGTTCTACAGTTCATTTAGCAACAGCTGTTGGATGCTAAATCTAATGTGTGCAAAAATTGATGATCAACTTCTTACCTCCTTTAGGCACATAGAGATGAAATCCAGCGTAAATTTGAAGCCCTTCGTAATAGCTGCACAGTGAGTATTCAACAAAGATCACTTGAATTATTTTGAAACCAGAGGATGAGGAAGGAAACCGTCAATTTTTTTCCTCCTTGAAAGCAAAGGCTTATGAGTCTTTGGCTTTCCAGGAGCTAGCAGAACCAAGACTGATCTGGATTCCTATTTTAGATCTCCAGGAAATCTCCTCTTTTGAGGTTTGAACCTGAATTTAAATCTGGCATTGACTACTTCAAAAACTTGAGAAACAATCAGAAAATCTCATTGCAGTGCAGCTAATAAGAATGGTTTAGCAGCTGCAACAAATGATGTTTATACGGTTCCCCCCCACTTCCAGGCGGTGGGAGGTACCTTCTGTGACTTTACTCTTCCACAACGCTAGGGCATCCAGCCAGCCTCTATGTCTCTAATATGACGCTGCCTCACCCTGCAGATTCTCTGGGAGCCAATCTTTCATCCTTACGTAGGAAGAAGCGTTTATGCTGTCGCATTTGAATTGCGACACAAATGTGCATTTGCTGCAACTTGGGCAATTGCTGCATGCACGGCTGTATCTTCTTTTCTTTGCTGCAGGTGCCCCTTTGATGGAAAATGCCAAGCGCTCTAGGTTTTCCCCCAAATCATGCATGCAAATGCTCATCTCCACTTTCCTTTTCCTGTCATCAGCATTTTTAGTGAGCCTCTTGCATTCTCTTAATGTTCTCGAAGACTGCAACTTGCATGCGGATGAGCGCATGCGAAATCACGCACACGAAACTAATGGATGGCCTTGAAAGAAGCATTTTGCAACAAGCCCCAGTGCAAGGGACCTTATGTTGTTCAAAATGTATGTTTCTTTGTTTTACTTTTAGCAGGTGAGTTCAAGTAGAAACTTTGAAGTGGAAAAAACATAGGAAATATAAACTTAGTTTTAAACAGAGTTCAGTGTACTTCAAAAGTCATAATATGTCCTTCAATAGTGTTAAGATCCAATAACATCAAATTGCTTCTTGAAGAAGTCATTCCTCTTCCTACTTGCTGTTCAGTCCTGGCTTACTTCTTAAAAGTAAGTATCTGGAAAAGAATGAGGCCTCTCCTTTGGGGCATCTATAGTTGAGCGGCAAGAAGTCATTCCAAAGATTTGTCCTCCCCAAATTGCTGCTGGCTTGTGCATAAATCACAATCCATTCTTGAAGTTTACAAATACTTAGCAAGCTCTGTTTCATGCCTGCTCATTCATTACTTGATGTCTGTGATGCCAGCTGATATTTCCCTTTTATGGAAGGGACACTCTACCCACTCCAAGATGAAAACCATCTGACTGCATCGCCTCAAATGCAATGCTTTTGAGTCCCCACATTTATGTGCTGCTTTGATCAATGTTCATTTCAGAGGTGAAGAAGTAAACTCTGTGCTCTTGATAAAGGAAGGAAAACCTCTTGCGGTGATAACACTGCAACATTTGGAAGAAGAGGCAACGCAACCTTTTCTTACTCATTTTGGTTTTGGTTCTGCAGTATATGATTAGTAGGCTGGTGGAAATATTGGAGAAGTAAGCATAGGAGAATCTATGGGTTAAGCCAAGAGAAGGAAAATGCATCACATGGTCCCATTGTTATTTATTTGCTGACAAAGAGGTCCAGTACAGGATTAACCCCTACTGCAATGGGTTATCAAGAGCAGCCATTGGAGACTGGAGCGGTGGCAGGGTGAGTAATTCCAGGCAGGAGATCAGCTCCAGGACATGGGCTTGGTCCATCAGAATGGGTGAGATGTGAAGTGGTACCCTATCCTTCAAATTCTCTCAGGAGAGATAGCACCCACTTCTGTTATGCAAAATACTGGATTTTGGGGGGATGGGCATGATGAATCAGCTGACAGTGGCGAACAGAAGGAAAGAGCCTTAGTTGAGGCATGTAGGCCAGATGGATGAGCTTGGTGGCAGAAGTTTCCCGTTCCTATTTTAAATCAAGCTAGAGAGTTGTGGTTATTAGGTGGCCTAGGAATCTCTTCCACTTTGTAATCTGTGAATCTGAAGGGCCCTTCCCTTCCCTTCCCTTCCCTTCCCTTCCCTTCCCTTCCCTTCCCTTCCCTTCCCTTCCCTTCCCTTCCCTTCCCTTCCCACAGCTCCTGCTTTGTTTTTTCTCCTACTCCTTCTGATAATTTGTAAGGCTTATTGCCAGATATATTGACTGCTTCCCTGACATGTTACTTCTCCTTAAAACTTTGGCTGGGAACAAGTCTGTGGTTCTGCACAGGCTCTGTTAATCCAAATTTTAATTCCACTGCCCTGGTTTGCTTCAGCTGAGCATGGGCTTATTTGGGGGGGATGGAAGCTAAGGCTACAGCTCTCCCCTCACCCTGTAAATGGGTTTTGTGAGTTTGTGATGTGTTGTTGGATGTGGCAACAACTTTAAACACGACATTTAATGTTTCTGTACATATAGGGCCAGTTTTTTAAAACTCCAGACCAAACCCTGTGCTTCTTTCTTCAGTGTATTAATAGTTAGACTGTGAACTAGCGGCTAAATTCAGAAAAAGGTTGGAGGAATATGTATGAAACTCAGGGAAGTAAATATGGGGAGCTCAGTTATCTGTTACAGCATCTCACTAACCCAACCTTGAACACCCATTTTCTGGTGTGCCTTTGATTTTGGTGCTTTGTTCATTTGAAGCGCTTGTCTGGCTCAGTGCCATTAACCAAAACACTGTTGCTTCCCTAGGAAATTTAAAACGTAGTCTTCCAATTAAACCCTTGCTGCTTTATTTGCTATGACTGAATCGTTGGTGCATCAACAGTACAAGCTTTGCTCTCAGTCCTCCTAGTGATATTTCTTGACAGAGAGCAGGAGGTAGATCCTGCTGTTATTCTTAGCAGAGATATTATGATAAACAGGCAGTCAAAAGTATTTATGGCTTGTAAGGATGCATGAATATGATTCATGAAAACATGATTGCGTTGTATATATAGAACAAGCATGTTCCATTAGGTCTCTTGAACTTGGTTGAGACCTCATCCTCAACTAATAAGTACAGCCCACCTCCAGAGATCAAGGCAAATGAAGTTCCTTTTTTACATTAAGTTCTCATGCCTAAACCCTCATCCCTTGGTCTTTGTCTGCCTGTCTGTTTTCTTCTTCTATTGAGTTCATTTCAGAAATACTGCAGCCTCTTAAATCTTTCACACCTCCCCACCAGAGACCAAAGAAGGCATAAGGCAGCACCACATGAGGTGGATTGAAAAAAGGCGCCCTTGTCCTTCAGATTTTAATTTTTTTCTTCCAGCACTTTGAATAGCTGATAGAACTGTCACAGCATAGAGCTAAAACCTCAAATAGATTTGCTCAGATTTTCAATTTGTGGGGAAAATCCATTGATATTCTATTCATTCTTTGAAATATGCATTGGCCACTTGATTATATGTTATCATTGTTTCTGGCCAAAGAAAAGAACCTCCTTTTGCTTAGTCCATAAAGGAAATATTTATTTACCATAGATGAGTCGCTATTTACGACTTTCAGGTTTAAAAAATTCCTAAATAACTTGTCCATGTTGGTACACAATGAGCCTGTGGGTACCTTTTGTACAATGATGTAAGTATTAGCCTCTGTGATACTAGTAAGATAACATTTCAACTGTTCCTTCTTATTTAATCCTAAAAGTCACTCCATCTTGATGCAAAGGTCACATGCTTTGGGCAAATGCTAAAAATACACTGGCTTTCAATATATGTTTCTGAACAAAAAGTCCTTCAGAATCTTTCAGAATGTTGAGGGAGAGGCTTTCTCTTGGAAGTTTATCTTCCCACAGTGATCTCAAGAGGAATCAGTTGAGACACAGTGGGCAAGTATTGTTGGAGAGACAAAGTTTGGAGTGCTGTTTTACCAACTGCTCTTCCAGTCAATCTACCATTTGGCATGGATCTTCAACCCTAGATTTTTGTATTTAACCTACTACAAGGTTTTGTATTTAACCTAATAGCTGACCGTAGTTTCTTCTGTGTATTATCTTGGACAAAAATGTGATGACACATATTTATTGAGATTGTTTCCTTCTAGCATTTGTGGGCTAAATAATCTAATAATGCACACACAGATTTTGTAGACACACAAACACACAATGTTTCTTGGGCATATTTTATAACTGGCACATTTCTTATGTTTAAAGCGTTCTCAAAGCAAGTTAAAAGAACAGGTTAAAAAGTTGAAAGGTTATCTAAAATCATTAAAAACAGATACGCCCATGAAATTGCACCCCAGTAAGAAAAGAAGCCTCACATTTTTTTTAAGGGAGGGGGGAGTCAAAGACTGAAATAAACTGAGCTAAACATTTATACAAATCATGCTATATGTAAAGAGGAAGGAATTCAATGACTTAAAGAACCCCTTAATATTCACTATGTGTTGTGTCTTTGCTTAGTGTTCAGCTGTTTTGTTTTTTCTTTCATCTGAACTTATGAAGATAAAGTCATTTGGGATTTGGGGGGAATCAGGCAGGGGAAGAGATGGATAGGTCCTCTTGGAAGCGGAATGACGTCGGAGCCATAAACCCTCTCCTTTTCCTTTGACCAAGAACGTTGTGGTTTGAGAAGCAAAAAGAATTCTCGAGCCTTCTGTTGTCCATTTGCTGGTTTGCTTTCTTAGGGAACCTGGGCTTATCAAACATGACTAGGAATATGTTCCCACTGGGGGTTATAAGCATCCCTCACCTGTAATTAACAACGTCATAGAAGGTGCATCAAGCCATAAGAATTTATTACCCAACAGTCTACCTTGTTGGATTAGGCTAAAGGTCTGCCTAGTCTGTGGCTTATCTCTAATAACCTCCAACCAAATGGCCATGCTCCCTAAACCAGTCAGAATGATAATATATTCCTGCTTTTGCCTCTAGCTCCTGTTCTTCAGAGGCCCATGTGCATCTGAAAATATAAGCAGTACCGTTTTATTTGTCATGACTAATAACTACTGATAGGTCTATCCACCTATCTGAGTTACTAAGGTAACCTCTAGTGTTGTAATAAGTTTTATAACTAACATGCAGCATGAACAAACTGTTTTCTTATATATGTCCTTGCATCTGCTGTCTCCTTTACTAGAAAACATAAATTCTGATGTGTTGGGTGTTACATTTTTTGCATACATTGTTTATTTCTGACCTATTTGAGAGCGTTTTTGGGTAGCTACTCACAGTCAAACCTGGATCCTTGTATAAAGGGATATGTATAAATGGAGTTAAACAAGGAATACTTAATTTGAAAAGGTCATAAGGTATTTCTGTGTTAGTCACACTTAAATTTATTTATTTATTTATTTATTTATTTATTTATTTATTTATGAATTATGATGTCAATCTCCAAGTCAGGCCCCAACGCCCAGGAGGGAAGAATGTTCAGTTTGCCAATCTAATAAATTTCAAGATACTATATTGGCAATAACTATAAATCTGGGAAGTGTTGGAAAAAAAAGACCATACCAATGAAATAAATGTTGAACATCTTCCTCTAGAAAGGAAACAGAAGAGAGAAACCTCAAGCAAGTGCTTTTTGTTTTTCATAATTCTAACCTGAAAATGTTCCCAATGCATTTAAAACAAATATTGCTCTTGGAGCAAAGAACTTCATTGTGGTATCCCTGTTCCTGCAACTCAGTGTTGCTGCTTTCATAGATCCTTCACTTCAAATGGATTAAGCAGTTCTCAGAACTTCAAGCTTGAAGATGGCCTTGTTGGTGTTCCCTTGTGGTCCAGCTTCATATTTATTCCTAGTCTCTTCTTCCAACTGCCTGTTAGGAGGTGCTGTTAGCTTTATACATTTAAAAGGAATAAAATAGTTTCATCTTCCTCCCTCCCTCCCCTTGGTTCAGTACAGCTGAACTAAGAAAAGATAATGGTTTCCCAATATGGAGTCCTTTAGATATAAAGAACCAAGAGAAGATTCTCCCATTGTTGACAATGTTTTGGCCCCACACGTCAGGACTTTGTTATTGTCTTTCTTGAAATTTACCTTGATTCCCATTCACACAGCTTTTTTTCTCTGCAATTCTTCCTCATCTCCTTAAATGCAAATGAAGAAAATGGGGAAGTTGCCACTGGCTGTGAGTCCAACAACGAGTACAAGTTAGGTGTGCTAGGACAACTTTTGAGAAAGGGTTTCTACTACTAGTTGGCTCAGTAAAGGATTGTCTGGAAGTGTGACTTAGCATTAAATTTAGCATATCCTTCTTCAAGAATTGTGGTTTTCTGTGCTTCAGCCAAGTGGTCTGCTTTGGTTTGAGTTGTTTGCCCCCACTTTCTGCCAGGTTTTCTACCGACATGGACAGCAGGATTCAAAATATCTGGGGTGGGGCAAAGCGTTTCATCTTCGCTCCCATTCTGCTTTAATGGACACCGGCTTTTTTTCATAAAAGCATTGTTGCCTGGTTCTTTTCCACCTCTCATTGAATGCTTATATTAGCTTTCCCCCTAAAATCTGTGTGCTGGCAGGCACTTCTCACATTTCACACCAAGGTTTTTAACTGAATTCTGTGTATCCGAAATTGGAGAGGGTGGGTAGTTAGCCTTTTGGCAACACACTGGTTTTCCTTTCCTTTTGAAGTAATCCAAAAGAGTAACCTAACAGATAATCCGCCTCTCTTCAAAGGGCTCTCAGCAAGACATCAACATCCCTCTTATGGAAGTTAGCATCTGTTTTCCACAGTGAGGATAACATAAGATTGGGAAAGATAAATCGATTCATTTATACCGTTGTTTGAATATCTGCAGATCTGGGGAGACCACCGTGGACTGCCAGTTCATTGCTATTGCACTCTTCAACTGAGGTCATAGCATGAAAAGTAAATTCTTACATTGAGGTGCATCTTACACAAAATGATGAAAGACAGCAGGTCTTCAAGCCAGGCATGGGGTTAGCCTCTACACTCTGCAATTAAGCATGTGCCACTTTGCAAGGCTGCATGATAAACTTACAGAACCCTGTTTTATTAAGTTTTGGAAGTTGGCTGTCAGAAGGCTCAGCTTAAGTCAGCCTAATTCTTAGATTCTCTGGCATATTATTCTTTTCATTTAGGTAATTACGGACCTGGAGGAGCAGCTGAATCAGCTGACTGAGGATAATGCCGAGCTGAACAACCAGAATTTCTTCCTCTCCAAGCAGTTAGATGAAGCTTCAGGGGCAAACAATGAGGTGGTTCAACTGCGAAGTGAAGTTGACCATCTTCGTCGGGAGATAACAGAGCGGGAGATGCAGCTCACCAGTCAAAAGCAAGTAAGTTCTCCCAACTTAAGTTTATAAAGGCCAGCTATTTTAGGCTCTTGTTCAACGATTAGGCTAACTTGATTATAAATATTGAAGAAGCCTTGGTTTTGAGGAGAAAAGACAGTATAAACCACCACGTACAGTTAGTTCTGCTTCCTCCTTTTATGACTTTGAAGCTCTGCCTCTGAGGCAAACCACTTCCAGTGCTGTTGTTCCTCTCTACTGTTTAACGTGCACCATTCAGAACTGGGCTGTCACACTTGCCTAACAGAAGCAAAAAGCTAAGAATTCCTTTGCAGGATTTAATCTGTAAACAAAGAATATAGAACAAATGGGATCTGCTTGGACCATCAAGAGGGATGTTATAGTTTTGCACCACAAAGGCCTAGTGTGGTCAACATAGAAGTGTGGTCCCAAGAAACAGCACTTGGATGATACCATCCCAGCCACGCACTGGCAGGCACCTTCACAGCCATCTAATTCACTTCGACTTCCACTTTTCAGGAGACACTTCATGGTCCTTTAGCTGCAGTTGCTTCCTTCTTCACTATCCCATGTGCAAAGTTGTTGAGCAGATATGGAAACCTACCATTTCAATCCAGAGTCCATCAGTAGTTTCCTCATTGTCCTAG
Organism: Python bivittatus; assembly: GCF_059951505.1. Taxonomy (NCBI): domain Eukaryota; kingdom Metazoa; phylum Chordata; class Lepidosauria; order Squamata; family Pythonidae; genus Python; species Python bivittatus. Next base: position 1,252,080 of record NW_028277066.1, on the reverse strand, counting down.
GTCAGCACTTCAGACTATAGTGATGGAGGCCTAGCTGTCCTTCAGGGAGATGTTTTGGCTGCTAATTATAAATGTAATAAATAAATAAATAACTCTTCATTGGAGAATTTCTAACCACTTCAAAGGAGTTTCCCATCACTACATGAGTTATGCCACATAGTTTTACTGTTATAGCATGAATTGTTCTTTCAAGCGTGTATAGTAGAATTCTTTGCCACTTTATATTTACTAAAAACCAATGTGTTTATGATGTCATAAGAAGGTGGTCAATAGGGAATGAAACTTTAATAATTAAAAGAAGGATCAAAACAAAACCAGCAAGAATTAGGAAGATAATCAGCCATTGAAAGTCAGGAGAAAGGAACAGATATTGGCTCGGGGCCTAAAATGTATTTGATGAGAAAACAAGGTGAATCTCCCTGGATACAGAATAGCATATGAAAGCATCACAATTAAGAGGAATCCTCTTCTCCATTTTTCACCCTCTTTGCTTCAGAATTACATGGCCACCAGCCTCTGAAGATGAACTTGGGGTAGATATATATTAGTGTATATCAAGAAGGCATTTTCTTACCGTGGAGGAAGATACATTCTAGACTGATTTTTTCTTCCCTGCTCCAAAAGACCATGCCACCTTTTTGTAAATCTTCCTGCACTGGAGAGAGAATCACATCCAGCTACAATCCTACTTAACTCTGGAATGCGAGATCTTCATGACCCTCCACCATTCCTATTCTTTGTTCTTTTTGCTCTCTGGTGGCTGGGCAGAACTAAAGCCCCTGAAATAATGATGTCAAGATGTGATGGAAGTCTGAAGGAGGGAGGCCAACTTGGGGGTTGTTTGTTTTCCAAAAGATAGGAACTAGAACTCAGAGCCAAGCGCAAAAGGCCAACATTTAAAATTAAAAACATCCTGGTAAATACAGAACAGAATAAGATATCACAAGAGGTTATCCCAAGCTTGATTATTTTCAGCAGAATAATAGGACATGGGGGAGATGCTATATTCTTGATGTTGGTTGAACAGTTACTAGTTCGGAACTGTTGGTGCTCTATGACAATTTATCTAGAATTCTGCTAGACCTATTTTCTGCACCTAGTCCATCAGTCTAAAGTGGGTTGGTTCTAAGGCACAGAATTTTAAAGTTCTAGCGCTCTAAGCCCACAGGAAACCAGTGACAAATGACACTTTTTAATCTCTGGCATGACCTGTCCTAATTCCCATGCAGTCTTCAAAAGCGATGTAATGTATGTTGTATTGCAGTAGCCTAATTTGGAGCCTACCCGAGCATTAGTAGCAGTGGCCAAACTCTCTCTGTCCAGGAAAACGTACAGCTGGTGGACCAGGCTCAAATGAGAAAGAGCATTCCATGCCACTAGCAATGCTTGGATAAATGAGCCCACTCTGACTAGACTTCATTCTATGTAATCTGTTGTCCTTACTTTATGGTCACCAAAGTTTTCTGCTGTTCCAAATAGCTGTGTCCCCCCTCCTCCATTGTTTCAGCTGCTCCTAGTCCAAGGAAGAAAAGTATTACAATTGTTGTCTGTAGTCTTGATTATACTTGGTGAGGTTCACCCTAAACATTAAGAGTTTCAACATAAGGAATATGAAGGAGCTTTGTTTGAGACTAGCATGATGCTCTTGAGGTGAACATCAGAAAAAACTCTGCTGGCAATTTACTTTTAGACGATGGAGGCCTTAAAGACCACCTGTACCATGCTGGAAGAGCAAGTGATGGATCTGGAGGCACTGAATGATGAGCTCTTGGAGAAGGAGCGCCAGTGGGAGGCATGGAGGAGTGTTCTGGGAGATGAGAAGACCCAGTTTGAATGCCGTGTTCGGGAACTCCAGAGAATGTTAGATACAGAGAAGCAAAGCAGGTACAAGTTCTCTCCGGCTTGCATTTTGTGTGAATATGAAATGGTAAAAAAAATATAAGGGGTTGAGAAACAGATTCTGTACTAAAATCAAGTACATTTGGAAGACAGTGAATTTCAGGCTCTGGGAGTTCCAGTGGGAATTAGGTAGTGCTGCTGAAGCTTCTCTGTATCTGGATGCCCAGGTGGCTCTACAACCTATAGTGCTCTCAACTACATCTGTTCCAGGAAAGGAACATCTACAACCCTCATCCATACTCCATAGTCCAGTCTTTCTCAAACTTGGCAATTTTAAGATGTGTTGGACTTCAATTCCTAGAATTCCCCATGCTGGCTGGGGAATTCTTGGAGTTGAAGTCTACACATCTTAAAGCTGCCATGTTTGAGAAACAATGCTCTAGTCTCATCCAGGGTTAAATTCTTCAATGTGCTTTTGTAGGTGAGGCTGCCGGAGGACTACAACTGATCCAGAATGCCAAAATCTGATGGAGATTCATTGTTCTGAGTCTATGCCGCCTCTATTTATCAGTCTCTGCTGAAGGAAATGGCTGTTTGCTAACAAAGCTCCTAAGAGTCCATGATCATGGTACTAAAACACCTGGCTGGATGCTAGCATTGTTAATTGGGCTTCACTCTGTGTCCTTGCCTTCTGAATTTTGGTGGGCATTGGTGGGAAATGAAGCCTTACCACTTAGGTCCAAACCTCAAACTCTGTAGCCACCTGGTTCCATCCTGTGTCCTCAGGTGCTTTAAGCATTAAGCTCCACTACATTTGATTGAGGTCCTCATTTAGAAGGAAAGGACAGGTACATTATTTTAAACTGCCTTTTATTGCTGTTACAGTTGCAGTGTGTTTTATTTTGTGGCTTATCTTATTTTTAAAAATAAATGCTTTTTCTTCACCTAGTCGATCCTCTTAGTTGACAGCCCCGCTGGGTGGCACACCTAGGAAGCCTTGGCCGATCTAAAAACTAAGCAAGGTGTGCCTGGGCTGGAACTTAAATGAAGCATCGTCCGGGAAGCCCAGCACCAATGCTAGACTAGGGAGTTGAAAAAATATCAAAAAAGAAGGCAGTGGCCAACCATTTCTGTTCTGTTGCCAATGTCCATGAAGTCACTGGGAGTGGAGTTTGCCTCAAAGGTGTCTACTTTGTGTTTATTAATTTATTAGATTTATATTTAGACTTTACTTTGTGCAACTCAAGGTGATGTATATAAAGCTCTTATCTCCGATTTTCCCCACCCCAACCACCATGTGAGCCCATGGTCACTTAGTTTCCCTGCTTAAAGGAGGACTAGAACGCACAGTCTCTGAGTTCCTAGTCCAACACCTTCCCCATGACACCAAACTGGCTCTCTTGGTTGGCATCATTATTAAGTACCACCAGCCCCTCTAATTCTACCATTATAGGAAATGTGGGGGCAGGGGGTTGACTTTGAAAATCAGTGAAACTTCTAAGGCAGCCAGTGAGCCTGTGATAGTTGTGGCTGGAGTGTTGACAAGGATCTAGGAGACCCACTTCCAAATTCTCAGTAACTTTGAGCCAGCCACGCTCACCCTCATGTACCCCACTAGATGGTTGTGAGTATAAAACTGGAAGGATAGTATTATCTACTTCAGACTGAGCTCAGGAGGACATAAATGGGACATAAATGAAGTAAGTGAACCAAGTTTGGGGATATCACTGCTTCCTCTTTTAATTTTAAGAGGATTGGAGGGGAGGAAATACACACCAGCCTTTTTGTAGCCTTTCAGCTACTGCTGGTTGCCCTTGTGGTTTCTTCTAAATAAAGTATTTGTTCTCTGATTGAACTTCACAGCATTAGTATTTTTCCAGGCACTTTTTCAGGAAAATAAAACATGGACAGGTGACAGTGGAAAGGTTTAAAGAATTTCAGGAAGTTAGGCTGTTCCAGCCTTGCTTTCTAAACCTGTTTATTCTTGGGCTCTTCATGATCATATAGGCTATATACAGAACTTTATGCAAGAGCATGACGTTGGGAAACAGAGATTTTGATTATTTGCCAGCAACCATCTTAGACCGCCACCATCTGGCTCTAGTTTTTCTTCCGGATTCTCAGTGTGCCAACTTGGATCTCACTCAGCAGAGCAGGTGTGGATAAGATGTGTGAAGCCTAGGAAGGAGCACTGAATGATGGCTTTCTGGCCTTCAAAAGGATGTCTGAGGGTTCCTTTCCTGTTGATCCCATCCATCCTGGGATCCTGGAAAGGAGGCAGACCCCAGGAGTGGTGTAAGGCAGGTACTTATTATCTTTAATGCAGGGTGCGAGCCGACCAGCGTATCACGGAATCCCGCCAAGTAGTAGAGCTTGCTGTTAAAGAACATAAAGCAGAGATCTTGGCTCTCCAGCAAGCATTAAAGGAACAGAAGCTGAAAGCCGAGAGTCTCTCTGACAAGGTTGGTAGCTGAAAATACTGTGTTGGCTGGGATGAAGCTAAGCTGGCATGAACAGACCAGACAGTGACTGGCTTATAAGGCACCATCATTATAACAAGAGTTGGCAACCTCTCACTCCAGAAGTACATTTTCATGTGGCCCCAAGCCCCTCCTGGAACCCCCTCCGGCCACAAGTGCTGAAAATAGGCCAGATTGTCTCTGAAAAAGATCTGCCACGTTATAAGCCTTAAAAAATCAGGAAACTCTTACAAGCCAGAGAAAAAATGGAAACTCTTGGCCTGGCCTACCTTGGTGACATGACCCTGTGAGGGTGCATCACCACTGGCTGATCCACTGTAGTCCTCAGCTTCTTGTCAAGAATCACAGCTGGCTGGCAGAGATTTGTTGGTCTTGCAGGCTAATTTTTTTCCCAGCCTTTTCTGGAGATCGCAGGGACTGAAGGTGGGGCTGTCTGAGCTCAAGGCACCCATTTGAGTCCTTTTTCCTGGCATGCCTTGAAACAGCCTCCAAAATGCTTGGGAAAAGAATAAAAGGGGAATATGTCATATTTCTTCCCAGTGTGTGATGTGGAAGGGGTGTTTTGCCCTGCCCCAAACTAGCAGCACTGCTGAAAAGCAAAATAAGAGGTTGGCCAAGATCACAGAGCTGTTTAGAAAGGAGGATGAGAGGGCTGAGTTAAGAAGGAAGGATAGATTCAGAGAGGCTGCTGAGTAGCATTTCGTGCCTGTGTCTGTTGAACCTGTCCATTTCCTTGTTCCAACCAGCTCAATGACTTGGAGAAGAAGCACGCCATGCTGGAGATGAATGCCCGGAGCTTGCAGCAGAAGCTTGAAACAGAACGTGAACTCAAACAGAGGCTTCTGGAAGAGGTAGTCCCTGCTCCCCAATGAAATACTATGCATCTTTTCTGGGAGATTGAAATTGGCAAACGTTACAACAGGACTTCTTGGGTTAATGCGTGTTCCTTCTTCCCAGGGAAATTGCAATCATAGGATCTGGGGATTTTTTTTTTTTTTTTAAATCTGCGCTCAGTTGTTACCGACTCCGCAGTGACTGCTTGGAGGAGTCCTTGCAGTTTTCAAGGCAAGGTGTTTCGGAAGTGGTTTGCCAGAGCCTCCTTCCTAGGGCAGAGCCCAGCTGGCGAGCGCAGGAGGCGGGTTTCCGTTGCTTTGCACCCTTTTCGGGCGAGCACGGTTTCGCACTTACCGGCAACTGCTCCTTAAAGTTGTCAAGGTTGAGAAACACTGACTTAAATTATCAAAGCTGTTGATCGTGTTTCTTTCAGAGAGTCGGCTCCTCCTGATGTATCTTGCAAGCTTGGTTTAAATCAGTGTTTTTCAAATTGGCAACTTTAAGATGTGTGAACTTCAACTTCCATGCAGGTTGGGGAATTCTGGGAGTTGAAGTCTACGTATCTTAAAGTTGCCAGGGTTGAGAAACGCTGGTTTAAATTTTGATATAACCCCAACACACACACACACACACACACACCCTCCCTCCCTCTGTTCCTGAAGAGGAATGTTTTATAATTACTGGACTGGGTTTTGTCTCCTTCACAGCAAGCCAAGTTGCAGCAGCAGATGGATTTGCAGAAAAATCACATCTTTCGCCTGACTCAAGGCCTGCAAGAGGCTTTGGACAGGGCAGATCTTTTGAAGACCGAAAGGAGCGACCTGGAATACCAGCTGGAAAATATTCAGGTGAGGGAAGAGCATTACATGCTGGGATATGTTTTATAGATTTCCTTCTGACCTTCTGTTTGGGGTTATTTGAGGTACTGAGTGGACACCGGTGGTGATTCCTGGTTTTTCCCCACCTTTTCGTGTTGCAAAGGTCCTCTATTCCCATGAAAAAGTGAAAATGGAAGGCACTATTTCCCAACAAACCAAGCTTATTGACTTCCTACAAGCAAAGATGGATCAGCCAGCCAAGAAGAAAAAGGTGTGCAAAATAAATAAATGCAAAGATTAACTAGCAGGCATGAGGCAGTGCTGCGCAGTCTGAAATTCTAAGGCTGGGGGTTGAGGAGGACTTGTAGCTGCTTCCAGGTGCCCAAAATCCCACTGGATTTTCCCAACCCCTTGAAGGTCCTTAAGTTTGTCTTTGGTCCCGGCCTGTAGTTTTAGTGTGCGTTATTAAAGGCCTCCTGAAGGACAAAGATGCCCTTGCCTAGGAAAATGTTCCAAAGACAGCATTATAGGGTTTAACTGGGCATTCAGCCATATGCTGAGTTTGAAGCAGTTGGGGAAAGTGCAGATTTTCCCTGCTGTTAGGTGGAAATGTGTGGCTAAACAAGGGAGAGCAACTTCTGTATCAAAGTGGAGGGGGGGCTGTCCATGACTCTCTTGTTTACGGCCCTGAGATTATTTTTTTTATTGGCAGCAGACAGCAGTAGGGAGGCAGCATTCCCTGAGGGGTCTAGTTCTGCACAAATGCCTTCCCATCCACCCATTGGCCCCACCAGCAACACACAAAGCTAAGGAGCTCTCTTCCAGTTACTTGAGTTTCATGTGACGCATAGATCCAGCCAAACTCTTTCTTCTACCCAGAAGAAATTACCAAATAAAGCCAAACTTTATTGTTAGCTTATTAAGGGCTTCACTGCCAAGTTTCTCCAGCTAGACAGAGCCAGAGGGCCATGATCATGCATCAAATCAAACTTGGCTAACCAAGCATAGGTGGCCCCTTGGCCACACCCACTCATAGGAAGAGCCCATAGGAGCCTTAAACCCCTGGCCAGCAGCCTTAGGGCTTGTTATGATGGATTGACCTCAGTGAGATGGCCAAGCTGGGTGAGAAACATATTTAATCACCACAAAATTCTTGACAATGAAATTGGGGGAGGAGGAGGAGGAAAGCTTTTGCTCGCTGTTGCCCAGCTCCTTCCTTGGCAGAGATGAGGATGCCTTCAGACCCTCTGGTCTGCAGTTAGCTAGATACATTTCCCTTCCCCTAGAGTAAACCATCACTGACTAGGAGTTAGGAGCTGTCTGTGTGTTTCTGTTGCTAGGGCCTGTTTAGTCGACGGAAAGAGGACCCTTCTTTGCCCACACAGGTTCCTCTGCAGTACAATGAGCTGAAGGTGGCGTTGGAGAAGGAGAAGGCCCGTTCAGCCGAGCTGGAGGAAGCCCTTCAGAAAACCCGCATAGAGCTCAGATCTGCTCGAGAGGAAGGTAGGGGGCCGCTGAAAAGTTGCATCTGAAGAGGAGGGTCGTTTTTTTAGTCCCAATTACCCGTCTTGTATTTTATGTCTTTGTTTCTCTCTCTTCTCCCCCACCACCCCTCGTTTGCTGTTGACGATCCAAAAAAGCAAGGCTGCAGGCTGTAATTCTTAAGGTTCCGTAGAACCGCTGCTGCTCCTCCTCGTCCTGCTCGGAGGAGTTAACTAACTATTTGTGTGTGTCCATAGCTGCCCATAGGAAAATTACAGACCACCCTCACCCATCCACACCTGCCACGGCCAGGCAGCAGATCATCATGTCTGCCATAGTTCGGTCACCAGAACATCAGCCCACGCCCATCAGCCTGCTTGCTCCTCCCTCCAGCCGCAGAAAGGAGTCCTCCACACCAGAGGGTAAGGCTTGGGGAGTGGGGTTGGCTTGTCGAGGGGTTCTGACGGAGACCCGGAGACCCCTCCACGGCGTATCATGCCCTGCTTTGTAATAGTGCCAAGCTGGGTCTAAGCGCAGTCAGCGGGTTGCAAAAAATGGACGTGTATATTCAGTGGCAGCCAAATGCAAGGCTACTGGTAAAGTTCCTAGATATAAAACCAGCATATCTGTAGAATATAGAAAAGTAGAAAAAACCTAGAAGAAAAAAATGGAGGAGAGGAAACCATGGACAAATGACTGAGCAAGCTGTGGTCTGCCAGTAGAGGGAATTGCGATTTGAGACAACTCGGCTCAAAAAGGGCTTTGGTGCCAATCATAAATTTACCAATCATTCTCTTTTGCTAAACAGTGCTTTTTTAGGCATCACAAGGATAGCAGCAAGCATCAGAATCCCAGGAGGCTGCCATTTGCCTAAGAGCCGAAGTGGGGGGAGCCGAGCCAAAACCTGAATGCATTTATTAAAATATTCAATCTAATGAAATAGACTGATAGGGTTACCCCCAAGTCATGTCTTTAATCCTCTTATCATTCCATTAAATATGACACTTCAATAGCAACTCTTAGAAGGACACTGGAGCCACACCCGAGCTTTGGGGGTCTTATCTGAAAACGGCCTTCTTAACATAGTTCGGCAGGTCCACAAATGTGGCAGCCAGTAGGTTGCTTGAAAAAGGGGGTTGAGGGCAGGTGAACCTAGGAACACCCTGCCCTGACTGTCTTCTCTCAGAGCTTAAGCTACAGCAGACTGGAATTAGTCTCAGAGCCCATCCAGTTAGGATCCGAATTCCATCAGAGCCACTGGAAGTCCTCGAGCAGGATCCAAGGACACCAGCTTCCCCCCACTCAATGGATTCCAAGGACATAGTGCTTGACCTCAAAAAGTAGTGTAGTTTTAAGATCCGGTGAATGAGAAACCCTGCGCCACTAACAATTTCTCACCTCTCCAATGTGTGTGATTTCTCCGTGTCTCCTGTAGGATGGATGTCCACATTTTATGAATGTTCCAAGTACTGCTTGTCTTTGACTTACCTATCTGTCCATGTGATTCAGTCATGTGACCAAGAACTTTTGTGCTGTTCTGCCCAGGAGCATGAACTAGAGACGCCCCCCCACCCCCACCCCAGTTTTCAGTCTCTCAAGTTATGACTTTATTGTATGGTTTTCCAAAAGACTCTGTTGGGGACTAATGGTGGCTTACCTTACAGGATTGTAACCATTACTGAGATAATTATATGAAGTTCTTGGAAGAGTCTTTGTAAGCGCTAATTAGCATTATTTTCTTTTCTATAGGCGTTAAATTACTAACTGGCTGGATGTATGATGTTTAATTCCAGAGTTCCCCAAATCTAAACAATATCTGCATATTAACTAACTGTCTTACCAAACTTTGTATCTACTGCCAAACAGCAGTGTGGTTTGAGTCCTGCTGCTCTTGAATCACACCTTCTTTGTACTTTACATAAGGTTTTTCCATCAGAATCACCTTCCTTTAGCAATTATTTCTGAAGTTTCTGATTTGGCTGTATTTGCTTTTCCAAACCCTGTTAGAAAGGAGGGCTGTGCGGACCCTTTTGCGGTTCTTTAAGGCAGCCCTGTCTTCCCAGGGTCACATGGCAGTTGCAGAGGAAAAGACACAGCTGCTTTAAAAAGTGGCAGAAAAGTGCTACATGCCACTCCAAGCCATCTAAAGTAGATTTTACTCATTATTTCCAAAGCAATATTGAGCTCAACTAGAAATTGCTTTTGATGGTAAATGGGTATTACTGTGAAAATACATTTTGGATACAATTTCAATTATTTGCATTTAAGAATAGGCACAATCTGTTTAAGTTTAAGGACCTGGTTAGTCTGCACACGCTCTCAAGTTCATTTTCTGCCATCTCTGATTCAAGGGATATTGGAAAGGGTAACTGATGGATCTCGGGAGGCCTCCCTGATTGTGTGACCAAATTTTGAGAACTCACTTTTTCAGGTTTTGAAAACAGAAATAAGAAGCAAGTAGGCTTAGCACATATATTGTATTAAATTGCTTCATAGCCCCACAAAAAGATCAGAAAAGAGTTCGGGACAGGGCTATACATTTCAGTTTTGCCAGTGATGTTACTTTCTCATTCCCCCCCGTCTCCTGTGACCTTCCAAGCCCGATTTTCAAAAATGTAGTTCCTGGCTGCAAAAAATGTGGTCCATCCCTGGAGTAATCCCTGATGGGAGAGCTGGACCCAAGAGCTGGGGGAGGCAACCTGAGCCCACCTGATCTTTTGGACTGCAACTCCCATCAACTCTAGGTGTCCCAAGTGGTGTTTGTTATCTAACACATCTGGAAGACACCAGGTTGCCTACCCTGCATTAACATCCATGCTTAACAAGTTAAAAGGAGAAAAATCTGTGACCTAAATGCTTTCATTGAAAGTCTTGGCCAGTTGGATGCCAAGCGCGTGTGCTGCTGTTTATATGAAGCAGTTGACCAATTTGGAGTTTAGGATTTGTTAGAGGAAGGAGCTCTTGAAGTGATAATGTAGATCACCCAGTTTCTTTGAAAGCTGGTAAGCTATTTTTGCTGTAACCTCATTGGACGGGTGGGGAGAAGATCCTGGTCTGCTGCCCCCACATTCTGCTCTAATGATATCACTAGTAATGTGTTAGTGTTGGCCTGCATGTGCCTTACAGGGAATTGCCAATAATTGTATCTTTTCATGCAAGCTGTGCCTTCGGATGGGCCCCAGCTAATAATGTCGTGCTATTTTCCCTAGAGTTTAATCGGCGCCTGAAAGAACGAATGCATCACAATATTCCTCACCGCTTCAATGTGGGTCTGAATATGAGAGCTACAAAATGTGCCGTTTGTTTAGATACGGTGCACTTTGGACGCCAGGCTTCGAAATGTCTTGGTAAGAGTTATGGGGAAGGTGAAGAGCTGTAACTGAGCAGGTTACGTATAGGTGGTTTTATTGGGAAAGAGATCATTTGGAGGAGGAGTTAGGAGACACATCTGAGAATGAGTCCCATGCCTTTGTACATATTTCCACAACATTTTTGTGCCCAGTTTAAAAAGAATGGGGAATTTGGAATGTATATTAACATTCCATATCTGAAGCAATAGCTGATTGGGACTTATTTTTCCTAACTGATCCCTGAGTATCTCAGCTGATACCTGTGGAGGCTTCTAGACCAATGTTTCTCAACCTTAATAACTTTAAGATGTGTGGACTTCAACTCCCAGAATGAAGTTGGGGAATTCTGGGAGGTTAAGTGCACCTGTCTTAAAGTTGCTGAGGTTGAGAAACCCTGTTCTAGACTATAATGTCCTTTTTTCTGTTTGCTTTCTTCCCTTTGATCAAACTTGTCTGATTTGAGTGAGGGAGTGGCATAGGTACTGCTGTGAATGAATAAAAACTGATCATTAATTTTGAATTTCTCCAAGACCCTGTTTTTCCCTTTATATTGCCAAGCAACATGAAGCTGTCTATAAGAAAGCGATCTCCTTTAAACTGGATTTCCTTTCTGAAGAAGCATGCCATGTTTCTTCTGGGATCTTCACGCTTTCCGGGAATGCCAAAAGGATCTCTCCCCCTGGAATAAAAACGACACAGACTGGGTTCAGACGTCAGGCTGAGCACAAATTTAAGCAGTGTTGTGAATTGTGTAGAGACCAGGCTCAGGCATAATGCTAAGCCATAAGCTATAACAGCCGAGTCCACACAAGCTAAACCACATCAGCTTTAGCGCAGTGTGTGAACGTATCTGAGCCATCCGATATACATCCTTGACAGCTCATCCCCCAGAAAAACAAGCACTTCTGAGAGATGGACAAATTCTATGGTAAACTGGAATGGGGCACAGAACAACTTTTTAAGTTGCACAGGCACATGTGACTCAGGATGCTGCTCTGCTCTTTAAGGGACTTTTCAAGTGCAGTTTGCTTTATATGAGATAACTTTTGATCTGGCTGTTTCTATATGGTGTATTCCTCCTCTTCCTTCTCACCCGCTTTTTTTTCTTTTTTAGAGTGCCAGATGATGTGCCACCCCAAGTGTTCCGCCTGCTTGCCAGCCACTTGCGGCTTGCCGGCTGAATACGCCACGCATTTCTCAGAAGCCTTCTGCCGGGATAAATTGAACTCCCCGGGTCTGCAGCTGAAAGAACCGGGCAGCGGTTTACGGCTGGAAGGATGGATGAAGGTGCCCAGGTACAAACGTGAGTCTCTGCGCTTAAGATGCCAGCCCAGCTTTGGGACTGCTGAAGGAAGAGCAGCTCTGAAGGCCTGGGCTGAAACCGCGGAGGCTGCTTCTCTTGGTGACGTTTTGTAAGAACTTCAGACTCCCAGCTAATCCAGAGTCTTGCAGAACCTCTAACGAAGCCTTGTCCTTCTGTGTTTTCAGAAATAATAAACGAGGCCAGCAGGGCTGGGACAGGAAGTATGTAGTTCTAGAAGGAACTAAAGTCCTTGTTTATGACACAGAAACAAGAGAAGGTAACTTTTTCTCCATCCTTAGCTTTCCTGTTGTCTCTGATGCAGCCGCTGATCAACCTCTTATTTTGGGGAAGTGGGAAACAGTTTTATATTGTAGGTTCGGAAGGATTCTGGTAGCATCTTTTCCAGCTAACCCAACTGCAGCTCATGCAGGTTTGCAGCATTTAATCAAATTGGTTGGTTAGAAAAGATGCTACCAGACTCCTGATTGTTTTTTGTTTGTTTGTTTTTGCCACCGCCCCCCTTTAAACTAACATGGCTTTCCTCCTTCAATAGTGTAGGGTGTTGCTGTTCAAACAACTTTCACCCAGGAACTATATTTATTTATTTTGCACTCAGTCACCAAGGAACCACCATCTACCCCCCGCTTCTGGTTGGCAAAAAAAAAAACCTGGGGACATTCTGGGAGCCATAGCTGGTGATTTCTGTTGTACCACAAAGGCTGGCCATTTACCCAGCACGTTTTGCCTGGCAGGGCACGGGTGAAATAGTTTGGGACTGACAAGACTGACAACCTTTCAGAGAAGGTTCTCTATTGTTAATTTCCTCCATGAGAAATTGGCAGGCTTTTTCCTGCAGTGATGCAAAACCTGAGTTTTAAGAAACCCAGTTTTCTGATTGGCCTTAAGATTAAAATCTAACAGGCGAAGACCCTCTCCTCATTATGCTTCCTTTGCCCGTTCATCTCTCTCTCCCCTTCTTATCATTTTCAAAGCTGGACAACGGCCCGTGGAAGAGTTTGAATTGTGCCTTCCAGATGGAGATGTTACAGTCCACGGGGCTGTGGGAGCGACGGAGCTTCTAAATACAGCAAAGACAGGTGAGGCTGGATTGAATTAGGTGCTGCAGAAGTTAGTTTGGGGACAGAAAGATTGTGATTTTTTTTTTTCAAAGACGATCTTAGAAGTTGTAGAGAATAAAGAGAATGACCTCGACAGAGAGAGGGAAGATCCATGTCCAAAGCAACAGAAAGGAAAACGTTGCGCATGGAGGGATTACAAAAACATTTCAGACACTCCCCTAATTCACATGACTTATAAAAGAGCAAGGAAGGGAAGCACAATCAGACTTGCAAGATTCTGTCAGTAGAGCCAGCTTAAATAAAAGTTTTTAGTCTTCCATGGAATCTGTTTCTTGGTCTGGTCTGCCTTGTAGGACTGGCCCGTTGCCTTCACTGTCTTTCCCATTCTGCAGCTCACCCATATCTATTATTAAGGGATGCTTCAAAGAGAAAATGGTAGTATCTAGGGAAACATGTAAAATATAGATGCTCTGAACCTGTGTTTCTCCTTGTTGAGTCTCTCTGGAAGCATGGGGGAAGAGAAAAAAGTGGCATGCCAAGAATTAATTTTCAGAAGCAGACATTCCAGAGGAAAAACTTTCAGAGGCTTGGACTCTCTCAGTTGTAGCACCAGAAGATGCTCCTGACCGTGACCAAAATTTGACCACAAGTTTGTTATGCAGAAACTCTGAGGTCCAGTCCAGATTCATCTCCTGCCTGAATCCCTGGAGAATTATTGCCAGGCAGTATTGTCCAAATGTGTTGGGACTGCAATTGCCATCATCCCCAGCTTATCTGGCAGGGAATTCTGGGAGTTGGAGTCTATGCTTTAAGAAGGCAGTAGAGTGGGGCAATATGTGCTGCTGTTTGTCTACTGCTGTTTAAAGTTAAACTTCAGCGGATGATTCCTCTTGTTCGGTTTGCATCGGCTCTGAAAGCAGAGGAACGGACCAGCAAAAGAGTGCAGATTCTTCCCTAATCCAGGTTGTCTCTTTTGTGTTTTGTTTGCTAACCACTTAGATGTGCCATATATATTAAAACTGGAGTCTCATCCCCACACCACGTGTTGGCCTGGCCGGACTCTCTATTTACTTGCACCCACTTTTCCTGATAAGCAGCGTTGGGTTAATGCCCTGGAATCCACAGTGGCAGGAGGAAGAGTTTCCAGAGAAAAAGCAGAGGCTGATGCTGTAAGTTGAAAGAAAGAAACTAGGGAGGTGTGGGATGGGCCAGTTAAAATCCTTTCAAGAAGTTCAGAAGGAGAAAAATGACAGTGCTAGCCAAAACAGAGATGACTGGCTGCCTCACCTTTTTTTCCCTTCAGAGGGTAGGACAAACCTGGATTCACTCATGCCTGTCTGTTCCTCTTGGAAGGGGTGTTTGAAACAGAGGCAGATGTGTTCTTTTGATGGAGAAAACATTATAAGGTGAAATTTTTGATCAGGGAGCAGAGTATCCCTTTGCAAAAGCCTCCTGGTCAAGAGAGGCTTCTTAATCAAAGCCTTTGGATCAGATTCAGTCCCCCACCTATGACTTAAGTCTCCCAAATGAAAAGGGAAAAATGCAGTCAGGATTCCTTTACTGAATGTCTTGTGCAGAAAGAGCTCAGTTTATGCATATAAGTGTGCTCCAATGATTAATAAGAGCTCAGGCAGCTTTAAATAAATTTACTTGTAATAATAGGGATTTTGATCAACTAAAATGTATCTCATTCGAAATTAGGCATTTCTGGCACCCCATCGATATATAATCTTTCATTGTCTCGTGGTGCCTTGGTTGTTCTACATGCTTATAAAATGTTAGCTGCAGGACCGAGTATCTGTCGGGTTTATGTTCCTCTCCAAGCACTAAAAAAAGAAATGATTTCTCAAGGGCCTTGCAAGTACATTCTGGAGATATCCAACAGAGCTTTGCTGGCTGTTTGGTTAGTTGCGAAGGCAGCCACCTTCTTTTTCTAAATGCAAATCCTCGAGCTGTATGCTTGAGCAGGGGAAGGATCAATTGAGAAAAGCACATAAGAGCTGCAACAAAGAGGCTACGAGCGCTTCAGGCCTCCTTAGAAGAGCAATAGCTGAAGGAAAGCCAAACTCGGTCTTCCTTTGGGGGAGTAGAGGCCAACCTGGATGGCCTTCCTAGATGGGGAATTATTTCCAGCTGATTCTGAGATCATGGGGGACATCCAGTAGTGATTCTGCAAAGTGATGCAGAATACAGAAAAGATGTCCTTGTGATTTGCCTGCATAAGGTACTGCTGTCAGCCTAAACCAGTGTTTCTCAGCCTTAGCAACTTTAAGATACGTGGACTTCAACTCCCAGAATTCCCCAGCCAGCATGCTGGCTGGGGAATTCTGGGAGTTGTAGTCCACATATCTTAAAGTTGCCAAGGTTGAGAAACACTGCCCTAAACTGTGGCCTGGAAGAGGAGGAGCAGCATGTTCTTGTAGTTTTTTTTTTCTTGCTTCATCAAGACAGATGCAGTGTTTTGATCAGATCCCCAGCTTGTGACAAGGTAGACTAAATCTAAACAGAACAGTGGCTCTTGTAGTCTTGCATGCCTCGTTTTTTCTTTTTGGAATGGGAAATGGAGCTTCTCCCTGTTGGCATTCTGACCAGCATATTCCTTAACTAATTCAGCCCCCACTTCCTCTTTTCTACCCCTATGCAGAAATTACTAGGAAATTCTCTCCTGAAGCTGGAGGGAGAAGACCGCTTGGATATCAACTGCACTTTACCCTTCAGTGACCAGGTAAGTGGTTTCCTGTTTCAGTTCAACCTCCCCGGAGCAGAAGCTTTTGGGCTCCCGGACAGGAAACTCCATTTAGGTTTTGAATCATTGGCGAATCTCCTTTCATCAGGGCATTTTGCATTTATTTATTTTTTATTTATTTATATTTCAAATTTGCCATCGTTCATCTCACTGCAGAGCAACTCTGGGCGGTTTATAATCGAAGAATAAATATGAATTAAAATAGAATAAGTAATCATTACAAACACATTACAAAAGGCCCCTTTATGAATATGTTCATATTTTGAGCAACCTTGCTGCCTCCTTTCTATGGCGTTTGACCAAGGGATGTGTCAATCCCGTTGACTAGGTCGTCCTGGTGGGCGCGGAGGAAGGCCTTTATGCCCTGAATGTGTTGAAGAATTCTTTAACGCATGTCCCTGGGATTGGTGCTGTCTTTCAAATACACCTCATCAAGGACCTGGAGAAGCTGCTTATGATTGCAGGTAGGGAGTAGGAAACGATGCCTTCGGTTTCAACAGAAGCCTCGCAAACTTCTTCAGTAGGACATTTCTCTCTGCTTGCCTCCTTGCGGCTTGAAATCTTACTCAACAAATGTGAGCTTTTGAAACTCCACATATACCTTCAGATATATCCTACCAACAATGAGGGCTAGAAACTTGCGTTTAAAAATGCTGGTTCCTGTGATATATATTGTCTCTCTGGGGTCTCCCCTGCATTTCCATGCAATTATTGGAAGTGTGCAGTCCTGAACAGCATAGAATAATGCCTGTTCCTTTCCATTTTGCAATACAGAATTGAATGTATATATTTTGTTGCCTTCAGAGGATTTGAAGTCATTCTCTGTGGCATCTTTCAGCCTTTGTACGTGATTTTTTAAAAAGCCCTTTATATCATCTTCCATTCTGATCTTTTCTCAAATAGCTCAGCAGCCTTGTTTCCAATGGCCAAATGATTCTTGGGGTCAAATCACAATACACTGCAGATGGTAGAGGGGTTGTATGTATATGGATGGAGCAGGAGTGTCTGCGGGATATGGTCAAAAAAGTCAAGATGGTGGCCATGATGGTGCTAACAGCTGTTTTTTATGCGTGTTGCCCACCCAACGCACATAAAAATGGGCAGAGTTTCAATCTCAGCATCATGGCCACCATCTTGACTTTTTTGACAGTACCTTCCGGATGTCCCTGCTGGGAGTGGGCTGAACTTTGATCTGTATTATTTTGCTCTGCTGGTTGGATGTGTTTCTGTTCTTCTGGCTTGATGAAATTTAAGCATCTGTGGTGTGGTTTCCCCAGGAGAAGAAAGGGCGTTGTGCCTTGTTGATGTTAAAAAAGTGAAGCAGTCCCTCGCTCAGTCCCACCTACCAGCCCAACCTGACGTCTCGCCCCATATTTTTGAGGCTGTGAAAGGCTGCCATCTTTTTGCTGCTGGCAAGGTAGGTCCTTCAAGCTCTGAGTTAGTCATGGAGCCACACTTGGAACTCTGGGCTAATAATCCAAGGGGTTGCCAGACTCCATCTGAAGAACACACCTCTGTTGCTCGTATGCTCCTGAAAAATATTTGCATTCTGCACTTCATCATACTATGATTTCAGGGTAGTTTTCAGAGTAAAAGCAATACACACACACACACACAGAGTACATATACATATATATTTAAAGCAAGAAATTTAAAATCTTGGGAAGGTGGTACTTCACAGTATTGTTCACAGTAAAATGGTTTGTATGTTGGTTTTATGTCAAAGGTTTTATTTGCAGGTAAGTAAGTTCACACCTGAGAGCCCGTTTGGTCTAGTGGTGAAGGCACTAGGCTAGAAACCGGGAGACGGTGAGTTCTAGTCCCGTCTAGGCACAAACCCAGCTGGGGGACCTTGGGCCAGTCACTTTCTCTCAGCCCTAGGAAGGAAGCAATGGCAAACCACTTCTGAAAAACCTTGCCAAGGAAACCGTCCAGGCGGTCTCTGAGAATCAGACCCAGTTGAATGGATAGGGGGAAAAAAGTTCGACCCCCCCCCCCAAGTATCTCCCTAATGTGAGGGGGAGTAAGCAAGCCTGGCCCTCCAAGACCATCGCTTAACTCTCTCTCCTGTAAGGAAATGACTGCTATTTAAGTCAGTTCCCTCCCTGCCTCCCTCGTATTCATAGAATCACCTTCTGAAGAACCTTCCCACCTTTGGAATTTTCCTCGTCTCCTGAGGCTCTGGTTGAATCCAAACATTTGCAATTATAATAACTGCCTTGGGCGTCCCTGTTTAGCTCTTTTCCACGTCTTCCCCGATCTCTCTTTCCCCTCTTTTGATCTGTAAGCCGTTTGTGGCAGGGATCTGTCCTGCATTCAGAGAAGCAGGTTGCAAAGGATTATTACTATTCTTGTAATCAAAATAAATGAATAATAAGGTAAAAAAACAGGGCTGTATCTGGGGGTGGGGTGCTGCAGTGTCCAGTTCTTGTGATTTACCCTTGTGGAGGAAAAAAACATGAGAACTCACCAGAAGCATGGCAATTTTAAAAATACCATACCTGTAGCAAAAGAAAAGAAAGCTGCTTGATCAACGTGTTGCGTAACTTGGTCTTTCATTTAAGTAGAAAACTTACGTTGAAGAAGTTATTCCAGCTGTAGAAACTTCCTTTTTTGTCTGAGTCCTTTCAAAACTCAATTATCCCAAATAGTACCAACCTCTTTACCAAATGGTGCTCCTCTTGGGTTCCCTTGCAGATTGAGAATGGGCTGTGCATCTGTGCAGCCATGCCCAGCAAAGTGGTGGTGCTGCGTTACAATGAGAGCCTCAGCAAGTTCTGCATCAGGAAGGTAAAGTTTGTCTTCCAGTTCCACAAATGTCAAAAGTTGGCTCCGGTGAAAGCCTGGTGGCACCTCTATTAGATCAACAGAACTGGACCATGTCTGGCCTCCATCCTTCTCTTGCCCTTGAACCAGCCTGTCTGCAACATGAATGTCTGCATGATAATTCCTTAGTATAAGTTAATGTTGTATCCTCACATGTCTCCATATTCAGCTGATTCAAGAGGTTCTTGGTGGTGTCTCTGCCATGGTGGGAGATGAGGATTGTGTCTTCTGGTTTTCAACTCTATTTTTCAAAGGGTGTCTCAGGACCCCAAGGTTTATGAGAACAGGAATGATAGAAAAGTTGTCCCAATAGTCAACATTCCTGATCTTCTCCTAAAATGTGCAGCTACTGATCGTTGCTTGAGTCTTCTAATCCTGAAACGAAGCATTCTGGAAGGGTTCCAAAAGATTGAATGTCTGTTTATAATATCTCCACTACAGTAGCTCTTGTGGGTTCTGTAATCCTAGAACAATACTGAAACAGTAGCAAGTCAAGAGGCTATCCCTTAGGGATGCTGCAAAAAAGTTGGTCTCTGTCACAGAGAACATAGACAAAGGCCTTTAGTTATCGGAAGGCAGTATCTGGTTGAACATTAGGAAAAATTTCTTCAGGATAAGACCGGTTCAACAAAGGCATCAATGGGGGCAAGGTATTTGGTTTCCCTTTGCTGGATGTGTACATAGAGCCTGGAGACCTAATGGTTTAGGGTGCTTTAATACAGGTGTAGCAAGCAGGGGTGGGATCCAGCACCCCTTCTAACTCCATGATCCTATGGACAGCTGTGAAACATTTTTCTAGAAGTGAGATCAAGCAGGCCTTTGATCTGTGTTGTATTGTGTGACTACAGAAAGGCAACTTCTGGGAAAGATCTTCAGCCAGGCAGGGGGTTACCCAATGAAGGAGAATCTTGCTGACCAACCTTGTGTGCTTCATTGTTTCTACCCTCGCAGGAGATTGAAACCTCAGAGCCATGTAGCTGTATCCATTTCACCAATTACAGCATCATCATCGGGACAAATAAGTTTTATGAAATTGAGATGAAGCAGTATACCCTTGAGGGTAGGAATCCCTTCTTATAAGCATGCTTTTAAGGGAGAACGTTGAAGGCTCTTTGGGAAGTGGTGATGGTAGGGCTTCTATCACTCTGATTCATGCCTGATCAAATTTGGTCAGCAGAAAAAGGCAAGACCTTTTGTCGGGGTGGAAACAGAATGGGCTGACAGAGAAGGGAGCTCGCAGTGGGAGTCAGTCCAAGATCTGCATTAGAGATCTAGCAGGCAAGGAACTTCCCAAATTATATCTCAGATGCTGAAGTCTGCTCAGATAGCAAGTTTTTCACTCAGCCAAAAGAACAGCATAGGACCGTCACCTCTAGCAAAAATGACTCAGAATAGAGGCTAATTGGACCTTATTCACTGCTGTGCTCCTATGGAGCAATGGACAATATACAGCCTTCTAGATGTGGCACTGTGTCTCCCATCATTCTGCATTGTTGGATCTTGATGGCTAGGGCTGTAGGGGGTCAGACTTTAAAAACCTGTACAGAATCTCATGTTGCCTATCTCTGCCACAAGGGAAAATCTTAAAAATATGTTCCTTTTTGGACTTCCTGGTGGGTGGAAGAGAAAATGTCTGATCCACAGTTCCTTCCACAACTAAAGGGCTACATAGGTGTAGATGGTTGGTTAATAGGTAGCATGGTTGAAAAGAAAGGTGTGGGATTCCAGGGAACTCCTTGCTTTTTCTAAAAATGAAATATGTTGTTTTAGAATTCCTGGATAAGAATGACCATACCTTAGCATCAGCTGTGTTTGCATCGTCCACCAATAGTTTCCCAATCAATATCATCCAGGTGAATCCAACAGGGCAGAGGGAGGAATATCTGCTTTGTTTTCATGGTGAGTTCAATATGTTATCCTTGGACTGTCCTACAGGGTGGTCCTATGCCAACATTCTTCTGCAACAGAAGCAGATAATGGTTTGGGGCCTGGGGGTGCATTTGGAGTTTTGAAAGCTGGTAGCATACTTACAAAATGGTTGCCGTGGTGCTCATGGCCAGTCAAAGGAGAACTGGTCACCTAGGATGTTCCTTACCATTCCAGGGGAACCTTGGTGAGCATTTCTGCAAGGAACTGGTGATCTCCTTGGTAGAATGGCAGTTTCTTTTTCATAGAGCTTGTGTTTCACACAAAAGGATTTTGCACTGCACCTATAGAGGATGTTCGGCAGCACAGTTTTCGGTGGAAAAGAGGTCCTTCTCTGCCCACTTCAAATATCCTACAAGGGACCTCCCACATCTCAGTTTCTTTCACCCACCACAAAAATAGCATCTCACGTGGTCTCTTCCAAAAACATCTTCCATTCTTCATATAGCAGATGTTTCTTTGATTCAGCATTAGTATTCCCAAGAGATTTGTGCTTTGTCAATTGGGTGATGATTGAATCAACAGGAAAAGTTTCAAGTAGAGCTATTTTGTTCCAAGCTGCTTTGTGCTCATGCCCAAGTTGCTACTGGATTTATGCGGGTTGTAAGGCTGCACATTTCTTGTAACTACCCTTGAGTTCCATTTGTCAGAAAAAGAGACTGTAGGAATTCTAATAAATACATCAGATATCTGGAAGTCCTTTGGTTGCTATTCCTCTACGGCAGTGTTTCTCATGCTTGGCAACTTTAAGATGTGTGGGCTTTAACTCCCAGAATTCTGAGAGTTGAAGTCCACACAACTTAAAGTTGTTTAAGGTTGCAAAATACTGCTCTAAGGGGTTCAGAACATGGACATGCATATAGTATTGACCAAGCTGAAACATTTTTAGCCACTGCTGGAGTTGAAGTTGTGTTGTGAAAAGAAATGTTTTGTTAAGGACAATTGAATTCTGGGCTCCTGGCAGATTGCTGTTTCCTTCTTTCTTAAATATCCCATTTCAAGTGACTCTTCCTGATTTTTTTCCCCCACTCCCCTGCAGAATTTGGCATCTTTGTAGACTCCTACGGAAGGCGCAGCCGCTCAGATGACTTGAAATGGAGCCGTCTGCCTTTAGCATTTGGTAAGTGCTGTGGTTTGTTTCTAACCGCCTTGTTCTGCACACATCTTATTCTGGTGTTTTTTGAACTCAAGAGGGTTGGAAAAATACTCAAAATGCATATCCTTTAGAGATGCAGCTTGTAAAGTTGATTGGAAAAGAGATGCAAGGAAAAGTCTAACAAAAATTATCTTTCCCATTCTACCATACTTCAGTAGGATTCGTGTTGTGTTGTTTCTTTAATATAGAGCAGTGTTTCTCAACCCCAGCCGCTTTAAGCCGCTTTAAGATCTGTGAACTTCAACTCCCAGAATTGAAGTGAACACATTTTAAAGTGGCTGGGGTTTAAAAACACTGATATAGAAAGTCTCAACCATCTAACTGCTTAAAAAATATATTGTAAAAAAAAGTACAGGTCCTCATTTAGCAACTTTCTTGGACAGCGACTGTTCAGTTACAATGATGAAAAGGTAACAGCGACCAATACCCACAGTTATGACCTTCACAGTGTCTCTCTGTCATGTGCTCACCATTACAGTCAGTACGTGTTGTTCTGTACCTGACCAGTTTTTTTTTTCTTCCTCCCCCCCTCGGAGAGCAGAGAGATTGCCTAAACAAGCTGTCTCTTCCTGAGCTGCTTTTCTCCAAAGCGCAGCACATCCCTAAAAAGTGCTAAGGGGATGCTGCCTGACACTGACAAGATCCAAATCAGTTTCACACTGAAGGCTTTTGTTTGCCTCCTAAGCAGCTGGTGGCTCATAGCCGTGAGCGTGCTAGGCAAACAGCTGGCGCTAGCGCATTCCTTTCTATGTGTATTCCCCACTGTGTGCCTGCTTACTCTCTTGTAATCCCTTCCTCTCCAATGAGTGTAAATACAAAGATTAATTTTCTTCTTGCTAATTATCCCAGTGCTGGAGTGAGTGTTCCAAAGGGCGGGGGAGTGGGGAAGAAGGGCTGTGAGATCTGCCCTTTTACCTGGCTTCCTCGTTAGTCGAGTTCTGGAAACCTTCCCCGCCATTTGGGCTCACCAAACTGCTTCTGGAGGACGTTGGCATGGGACCAAGTCAGTTTCATGCCAAGGGATCAAAAAGGAGATTCATCAGAGTGCCCTGCTGCTCTTCCCTGCCTTTTTCCCAGGCAATTTTAGGCTTTATTTTTTTCTTTCCAGACCAGGAGTTGAAGGAATTGTGATCTGAGAGAGCAGAAAGTCCCCAGCAGCTGAACCAGTAATTCACTTTGGGCGTCTCTGCCTTGCTAAGGGGATGGGCTCCCCCCTGATAAAAAAAATTACTAATTCCCTCTGCAAGCCCCAGAGAGCAAAATACTTGTCTGCTTTTTAACTTGGAGCTGGATAGAAAATATTCTGTCCCTGATGACTTTCTCTAACGTGGCTTCTCTCTTCTGGGCACTGCTGTAGCCTATAGGGAACCGTATCTGTTTGTGACCCACTTCAACTCCCTCGAGGTGATCGAAATTCAAGCACGTGCCTCCCTTGGGTAAGTGTCGGCCTTTGGTGACCGCAGGGGCCAGGCTGCTCCGAAGCCTTTCGGGCCAGGCCTGATCCCCATCTAAAGACCTCCTTTCTCTCCTGTGCCTCCTGTTTGGCCCCCAGCATTCCAGCCCGAGCCCACTTGGACATCCCAAGCCCTCGCTACCTAGGCCCAGCTATTTCCTCTGGAGCCATTTACCTGGCCTCTTCCTACCAGGACAAGTTGAGAGTGATTTGCTGCAAGGGGAACTTGGTGAAAGAATCAAACAACGAGCATCACCGAGGGTCCTCTACCACCCGCAGGTAGGAGGCGATGGTCCAGCCACGACAGAGAGCCCATTCCTAGCTAAGGAAGGGGGCCTGACAGGCTCTGCAGTGTGGTGGAGTGATTAGGAGGGCTGGGGTGGGATGGGAGAGGCAGGATGACAAAATAAGGACTTGGGGAGCTGCATCTGGGGGTGGATGGGGCATGAAGTGGAATCAGGCTAGTTCCTGGGTGGGCTGGGCACCAGCCACAGGTTTGTGACAAAGATTGGCTTGTTGCAGCACCCTGCGTGTGCTGCAGCAGGGTCTTCATGGGAACAGCACCTTAGTTTACTGCATGCACCGTATGTGAAATGGGTTGGTGGAGCAGGGGAAGGCTTGGGGAGCTCGCGTGCTGTGAATAAAGAGGTAACCAGAAGGTTTTTGTCACTCAGCTGTCCACCTCCATTGTTTTTGAATGACAGCAGCCCGAACAAGAGAGGTCCACCAACGTATAACGAGCACATAACCAAGCGGGTAGCCTCAAGCCCGGGACCTCCAGAAGGCCCAAGCCACCCTCGCGAGCCAAGCACACCCCATCGCTATCGGGAAGGAAGGACGGAGCTCCGTAGGGACAAGTCTCCTGGGCGTCCCCTGGAGAGGGAGAAGTCTCCAGGACGGGTCCTGAGCACCCGCCGAGAGAGGTCCCCGGGGAGACTGTTTGAGGAGAGCAGCAGGGGACGAATTCAAGTGGGAGGCGCCAGGACTCCCCTCTCCCAAGTCAACAAGGTAAGCCGTGATGGGGACATGCCTAAAACCTCCCACCCTACTTGCGGGGGAGAAATGGTTCCTCTACGCCCTCGGCCACTGGGAAAAATCACCTGAGATTAAATCTCAAAGGGTGATACTGTCCTACCGCCAGAAAAAAACATCTTCCAGAGATGGCTTTAAGTTCCAGGAAGATTGAGTAAATCTGAGCAATCTCATCCGCAAAAAGAGGAGATACAGAAAGAGCGCTGTTCTTCCGAAGAGCTCTGCGCGTCTCAGTCGGCCAGTGCCGACAACAGCGATTCTAGAATTTTGGGGACAAGGTCCCCCTCCTGAAGTTAATGTGCCGTTTTTCCCCTTCTCCTCAACAGGTCTGGGACCAATCTTCAGTATAAGCGACACAAGCCTCCCCCCTTGACCCTGAACTCCAGGAAGAACAAGAAAATGTCCTGAATTAGGTGCACTTCTGAGTTAACCACCCATTTCCCTAACTAACAGTACTGGGCCCAAACTCATTCTGGCAACAACATTTAATCCACCAGGACTAAAGTTAGTTGCAAGGATCTGCTTGTGTTTCGGTAGATCTTTCCTTACTACTCCTGCACTTGGGTCTCCTTTCTCTTTCTTCCACCCCAGTCCCTCGGGGGGCACTTTGTATTACTGCTTCTTTCAAAGCAGTTCATAGATTTTTCTATTTCGCTTTTACCTGCCCCGTCGATAGTCCGATGGGATGGGGCTTCTGCCCAAGTCTGAAAAAAATGTGGCTGTCAGCATTTTGGGAAAAGCCTTGTAACCAGCAATGGTCCGGTGTCTCTGTCTCTTACCCAGTGTCATTCCCTTCTGCTGCACAGCTTTAGAGAAATCCCGGGCAATTGAGTTAATCGGTCGCTTCCCAGAGTCTTTTCAGAGTTTACCATTCCAAATACAAATTAAAACAAAAACGTAGCTGTAAGTGCAGCTCTGTAGTCTGCTGGGTTACAGGGAAGGAATATCATTTTAATGATCCCTCAGCATCCCTCGACCATACAAGAAACGTGTCCGCAGGCCTCTCACCCTCTGCATTAAAACACTCCTAGGGCATAAACTGCCCCCGCTCACACAACGCCACCCTCACCCAGGCTTCCTGCATGGCAATTTCCTGCATGCTTCCCGCACCGCCATCATCTCGACTGCAGCCTCCTTTTCAGTTGCTTTGCTCGATATTGTATCTCGTATTTCCCGTGTTAAAATACCGAAGCCTTTCTAAGATGATGCTGCAACCAAGAACTACCATTGTTTACTGGGGAAAGTGGCACTGAAGGAGGAAATGTGACGGTTCTCGATTCCACCACTGCGACGGAGCGTGACCAGGCGGGATGGCATCCGGGCCGGCTCAGGCAGGATTCTGCCCAGCAGCCGAGCGCGATGCCGGCGAACGGCCAAGCGGAGGAGACGCTGCCTTGCCCCAGTGGCGTTAGGAGCACCCAGCGCTGCCTCGAAGAAGGGACCGCTGCAGAACAGAGCGAGAGCAGGAAAGCTGTACCCGTGGCCAGAAAGAGTGAGGAAAGGTACAGGGCGGGGCACTGCCCCCCTTGCATGGGTGAAGAATGTGGGCAATGAAACAGCTGTGGCTATTTTTTGCCACGACGGCCCCGTCTTGCTTCTCATTCTCAGCTACCGCTGAGCTCAAACAGAACTGTTTGGGGCCGTTATTTGCTTTCGCTCTGTTTTTTTCCAAGCTGGCAAGAGCAAATCCAGGTGCCTCTGCTGGTTCCTTTTGTCACCTCGTGCTGCCCTACGAGAGGGGCCTCCATCTCTCTTGCTTCATCGGTGCCCTTCGGGGGGGTGTTGTGGATAACAGGGTGAGGCTGATGGCATTATCCGGCGATTTGTCAGGAAACGTGCGGGGATTTCCGTCTCTGGGGGTCCTGGAAGCTATTTAACAATTTAAGGTCTTTGCATCTCATGGGGAAAACTAACAATAATACTAATACTAATAACCCCTCATTACCTGAAAACTCGGCTTGTCGAGTCCTGAAAGTGTCTATCTCGTGTCTTGTTTGTGAAATGCTTCCTGCTATAGAATAGCTCAAAAGACTGTACATATTTACAAGAAACTTTATATTCGTAAAAAAAAAAAAAAAAAAAAGGAATCAAATCAGTTTCTACTTTTTTATTGTAAAGTGTGCGGTTTTTTTCAACCACCAGCCCTTTGTTTTGAAGGGGCCTCCTGTTGCCCTGAAGAGCCGCTCTCGAATCAGCCAGGTTCCGACGACGAAATATCGTCGCGTTCTTTTGGCAAGCCGAAGCTTGGTAGCGTAACGAAGCCTGTAGGCGTTCCGACAGAATAGGAGTTGTCTTCATCACCTTTTTATTATCGCAGACGAGGAAAAGGAGTAACTCACACACTTCACCTGGAAAGTATGGAACTTGTTGTTGAAACAATAACCAAATAAAAACCAATTCACTCTACTGCCTGGCATGGTGCAATGGGCTTTTCCTTCCGGCAGGAATGTTTTCCAACCTTGTCCTAGAGTCTTCCTAAGTCACCACTGCCTTTTAAAAAACATCCACTTCAATGCGCAGTAATTTTCCCTTCCCGACAGCCGCACTGGGAAGAAGGCGGTGAGATAAGAGTTTTTGAACGCAATTGTCATTTCTCAAAAGTTGCTCGGCGAGGGGTCAGCTGCAGGCGCTGTTGCTCAGTGAGGCACAGGGCAAGGTGCCCTGCCTTCTCCGTTATAGCAAGGTGGGCGATCCTGCCAGCTTCCTGCCACCCGTTGCCCCACGATTAAGCTGTCGATTTGAAATACCAGACATCTTCTCTCCCAGCAGACGAGCTCTGGCAGCAGGGCCCAAGGCAACGGTTCCCTGACCTCCCCCATGCCTTATCTGGTGCTTCAGTTTTTCCAAACTTCCGACACAATTCAAGACGTGCACCTCAGAAACAAGTAACACTCGGGGAGAGGATGCAAGCTCAGACTACAATGTACATAGCTCTATTTTTAAACAAAGCCAGTTTATATAGGGTCTGATGGGGTTTCTTCTACAGGGAGCGTGCGTGTGTGTCTGCCTAACGCAAGCAGTCAGCTTCAAGGAGTTCCAGGATGGCTCCTTTCCCATTGTCTGCCCAGCCACCCATACTGGCCTGCTGTGGGCAGATGACCAGTAAGGACCCCCTTCGGATCGACCTACTGCTCAGTGATGCTCTTTCCATTAAAGAACCAAACTGCTGCTTTGACTTCTGTTGTGCCTAATCTTGAATGTATAAATGAACTGCAAGCTTGTTTACAAATGTTCCTTATTTTTCTTTTAATGTGCGCAAAAAATATACTTATTGAAGATGAATTTGCTTTGGTCCTGTCCATGAGATTTGTAATCTCTCACCCTTTCCCAATACATATCCTGGCTGTATTTCAATTATCTTGCCCTCTGGAAGCACCGGGTGCAGACCGACGTAGCAAAGGCCTTCTCTGCGTCCTTATCCCAGTCCGGCTTCCTTTAGTTCACCTTCTGGCCTTTGAAATTCCACCCGGCAATTCCCACGCTTCTTGCTTCCTTTCAGCCTAAATCCCCGGCCTAGAAAACAGCCAAATTGCCTTTGCTTATCTAGGGGAGGGAAGATTAATTCACTTAGTCCCATGGATTGGGAAGTATCTCCCCCTCCATCATCTTTGTCTTGGCCATACCTTAGAAAATGTCAAACTATCAACATGAGGGTAAAAGAGTCAAACTCTGGAGGTCAAGCAATCAAACTTTCAACTCTGGAGGCAGACAAAACAAACACGTAGACTCTTTTCCACTGTTACTTTATTTATTAAAACTAATTTCTGAACAGGGTAAATACCAACTACAAGGCAGGCGGACGTAAGCTGCTGCTTCCGGAGTGGATGCTGCCATTGATTATTCCAAGGAACAAGCTGCTTTGATTGCTGAGGACCCAGGCAGTTACAAAACCATCGATGTTTACTTGGCTAAAAGCACCACTGGAGAGAGTGGGCAGTCTCCCCCTCTTTGGTCCTTATTGCTACTGTGATCATTAACTGAAAACGTGAAATGGCAGACAGGACAGGTTTGGCTGGAAAGCGACACAATAATTTAGGATTACACAAGTAAGCCACTTTCAGGAACAACCAATTCAAGCCCCCTCCCCCTCCATTCCAGCAGCAGTCTTCTGGCTTGTGTGTGGGATGTGCTGAAGAATTTGTTTCATTTCCAAGGCTAACTGCACTGCATAGTTTGGCTGCCCTTCATTTTTTCCCTGCAGGCAGCTAGGAATTAGCAGGAAGAAGCTTACTGCTTCATTGACAAACCCAGAGCCAGCCTGTCTTGATCAGAAGAAGAGGAAAGGAGAGGGCCAGCAAGGCACCAATTCAACCACGTGGGGCTCTTTTTTTTACAGTTTAACAGCAAGGGTGCTGCTGCCTTGGGGGGGATAATTTGGGTTGCGATTCCGCTGCTCTTTGGCCAGTCCACTTTCCTTTCCCTCCTTCATATGGGCTTGTATAGCAACGTTGTCACATATTTCTTCTTGTAACGGTGGGTGGCACTCAGAACCATCACTCCGTCCTAGAAAGAGGAAAGAGGGGGACCGTTCAGAAGATGAAGCAGCCAAGAGGAACCCTGCTGCCTAGAGTGAGCCTCTCTTACCTTGATGGACAGTGCGTAGAGGTGATTCAGCATGACGTGATTTGGTTCAGGAAGCAGGGCAGGATCGCACTGTAAGGGGCAAGACCTTTTGGTTAGGAGTTAACCTCAGAGGCCCCCTGTTCACCAAACATTCTCCCTGCCAGATGCCAGGGTTTCTTCCTCCCCGCCCCAAGTATTAAGGAGCTGTTAGAAAAACAGGGTCATCGGTTTATGAAGGGGGCTTCAAGGACTAACTCATCTCCAGTTTCAAGGGGGAAAGCACCTCGAAGAGAAGCCCATGTAAGTAGGTGATAAAGCCAGGGTTCCTATTTGAAGTAGCTTACCCACCACAAACGCTTAGCATATGCTTCCCCAGTTCGTGCCCTAGAGAATTCTGGGAGCTGTAGTCTCAACCCAACTGGAGAATGCCAACTTCGGGCAGCAGGGCTACACTTTTGGCCTGCTCCTAAAGCCGGTGTTTCTCTACTTACGGAAATTCCAGTGTCTTTGTTCAGGATGACTTGCAGTAGGTGGGGAGGAAGAATGGGGGGGGACTTGAACCTCTCTTCAGGCTTAATGATGTATGGGTCCTGGTGATACGGTCCAGGTGGTGAGCTTGACAATTCTACCGGGGCAGTGGGGAGGAGGAGAGAAAGAGAAAAAGGGAACATACTAGATTATTTTAATGATTCTGAAATTTTATGATGTCTTATGTACATGAGCCACCCAAATTCTTACAGCAGGGACAGTACAGAGATCATATTAAATAACTTGCCTATAAGAGAGGGAGAAAATCAAGTATTATCAATTATGTCCCATTTTGGCAACACTTTATTTCCCCACTTTTTTTTTTCTTTTTGTACTAGCAGTCTACAATCAGGTCAAAATAATGAAGAGGTTAAAAAGTCTACAAAACAATGAGCAGAATTTAAGCAAGGCCTTTGTCCGGTTCAGGGTTCACTGACAAGGAGACCAAAAACAAAGGCCTTGAGGTGGTTGCAGAAGATTCAAAACATCTCCCATAGGATGAATCCTACCACCTTACAGGCACAGTGCAAATGATACAATTGCTCCAGAGAAGAGAGAAACCTAAAAGAACAAAATGTCCTTAACGTTAGATCACGGTTGCTGCATCACCAGGCACCGAGGCTATTGGAATTTCCTCTTCAGAAGCTGCCAGCAAAGCTATTCCTATCACTCAGAATCTTCTAGGGCGGGCAACTTATATTCCCTTTGTGTAGCCCAGTGTTTCTCAACCTCAGCAACTTTAATTCCCCATGCTGGCTGGGGAATTCTGGGAGTTGAAGTCCACACACCTTAAAGTTGCTGAGGTTGAGAGACACTGGTTTAGGATCTCTGTGAGCTGATAGCGTAACCATGGTTAAACACCTTGTACCAACCCACGGTGGTGGGAAGGGGCAACACGCAACAGCCATGCTGGCTGGGGAATTCTGGGAGTTGAAGTCCACGCAGCTTAAAGTTGCCAAGGTTGAGAAACACTGGCATAGCCCCACTGATATGATGGCTGAGAAGTGATGGTGCAGTTTCCCCTCTAGTCTGTGGAGGGAAAACTTGGGAAAAGTGTAAGCCTTAAAACAGGCACATCACTGTTAAAAAGAAAGATCCTTACCTCACCCAGTTTGTGGCCCTCAGCTCCCCCAAAATTGAGAGACCTTGGCTACCAAAGACTCCCCATCCCCAAGATTAAGCAACCCTTTGCCCTGGATAGTGTCAAGCGAGATACAGGAAGGAAGGACCACATGTACTTCAGTGAAATGTCTTTAACGCTAATGTGAGGGTAAGGTCAGACAGACTTGCCATTACGGACAGGAGAGCGTCAGCACCTTTGAAGATGCACAGAAGTGTGGTCCTCGCTTCCTTTTCAGATTCTTGCCCATGCTACCTACCGGACACGTCGGAGCACTTTTGGGAATCCACCATTAAAGCATCGAAGACTTCAAAGTCTGTTTTCTTCACCTGAATAACATTGTTGACAGTCCCTAGCTGGCTGGTGACAACAGGCTAGGAAGAGAGGTATGGTTTGTTAGATCAAACAGAACGTTGCCCTGTATTTACTTGAAGGGAGTACTACCTTTTTCTCCCCAAATAAAACTAAGGGTTTTTTTGTTTTTAGATTTTTTATCCCACCTTTATTTTTTTTATAAACAACTCAAGCTGGCGAGCATACTTAAATACTCCTTCCTCTTCCTATTTTCCCCACCACAACAGCCCTGTGAGGTGGGCTGGGCTGAGAGAGAGGGACTGGCCCAAAGTCACCCAGCCGGCTTTCAAGCCTAAGGCAGGACTAGAACTCACCGTCTCCTGCTTTCTAGCTTGGTGCCTTCACCACTACGGCAAAATGGCTAAGTATGTGGAAAAGGTGACAAAAATAATCTTCCTTTTGGGGTGGCGGGTGTCTCTTAAAATCAAGGCCAACTTTTCTGAACAAAATGGTACTGTTTGACCCAGTTCATGCTTCCTTGTGACTTTATGAAACACCATCAGATGACAGCTTTCATACATGAACAGACTGTTACAGATTTCTTGCTATGAATAAATAAACGATGGGAAGCCAACGTCCTTTCAGAAGTGGCTGGACTACAGTTGCTATTTCCCCAGCCAAAATGACTACAAGAAACTTTAGCCCAGCAACAGCTGGAGAGCTGCAAGGATGCTCAGCCTCCAGGCATCAAATCAGATTTTTCCCAGGGCATGAAATGAACCAGATGCCTGAATAAAATTGTGTCACCTCTGAAGGATCGTGAGTCCACTGACCATCCACGTAGAACTTGTACTGGTGTTCACCTTCTGGAAGATCGAGGATTGCTACAAAATTATTGTGGCTGTGAAATGGAGGAAGGATACCGCCTGTTACCATAAAGACCAAATTCAGTCATTCAGTTCAATCTGATGTCACCTGACTCTGGGTGGCTCACGACAATAGAACAACGCAAGCACAACAAAATACAAAACCTAACCGGAACAGTACAGAAGCACTACAAAAGCATCATGAGAAGGCAAGTTTGGAAACACAGCAAACGTAAAGCCTCACAAAGGGGGGAATCCCGTCCACCCTACCCCAAGGCCTGGGTCTTCAAGGTCTTTCAGAACATCATCAAGGTAGAAGCCATACAGATCGTGTACAGATTTGCACTTTCCCCATTTTTCAGACAACCTGCCCTTTCCTAATATGCACACCCTTAGCACGCAGCAGTGACTGCCTCCATGCTAACTCCAGATTGTTGGAACTCCACTTGCAGGGCCTGCGATATGCTCCAAAATGGGATGGCCTGTCCCACTGTTCGTGCTGGTTGGCCGACCGCTTCCAAGCAGCAGTCAAGACATCAGACGAGACCGTGCTCAAGTATGCTGCAGGATGCCAGCCTAAGGCTCTCTCCTCACGGCACCCCACGTTGTGAAACATCCTTCAAATTTCCCATCTTCTATCCCACAGTATCCTTGAAGGATTTTTTTTTAAATAGTCCCTTGTCATGGCCCAGGACTCAGGCTCTGAATCTGAAGAAGCGGCTCCAGCTGAACCAGTGGAATGTCAGCCTCAGGGGATTCCTGGCTTGGTTTTTCCTGAGGCTGACATTCCACTGGTTCAGCTGGAGCAGCTTCTTCAGATTCAGAGCCTGAGTCCTGGGCCATGACACCCTTTGGATTCAACTCCGGACTACCAAATATGGAACTAATGAGAGACAGGCTTGGCTCAGGAGTAATGGAAAAGCGCCTCCTTTTTTCCGTACACAGACTGGAAGATTTTCATTTCCGATTTCCAACCCAGCAGTGTTTCTGTCAGAGCCCTAAACAGTGACCAGCCACAGGGAGCTAAAGCAGACGGCTGAGGGAAGGTCCCTTCTCTTTCAGTGGAGCCCGTTTTAAAGAGTTGCGGGAACCATAAAGGGACAGACCCAAGTTAGAGGAAAGGCAGAATGTAAAAGGAGCAATTCCTGACATGCTTTAGCATAAGCAGAGGAAAAGCTAGATTTCTACAATGAAAACTGAGCACAGCCTTTTGAGAAGAAGGCTGAGCATTCTGCATGCTCCCCTTTGGGTGAAAAGGTGCTGCAGGGTCCTTCCAACTGGCCTTACCAAAACGGCATATAAATTTCCATACTCACAGCTTACCTCCGGGTCAGTGGGAGTTTGCTCCAGTTGTTAAAGGAGCCGGATAAATAAACTTCCTTGCCTCCGCCAGTCCAGCGGAATACAGTTGGCTGGGCTTGAGTGGGAGCTTTGTCATTCACCTCCATATCATGTTGCCAAGCCAGGAATTCGTCTTTCTCCATCGGAGCCTAGAAACAGCAGACTTTAGGAAACTTGCAATGATAGTTCTGGGAGACTGTAGCTTGTGACAGATTGCTGGAGCCGCGGCCTTGCTGCATGTCCCATCCCCTAGAGAGGAGATGGAAGGGACTTGAGAGAGGGACCTCTGTAGATCTGCACACCGTCGGCCGAACTCTCCCTCTCTCTCTCTCTCTCTCTCTCTCTCTAGGGATAACAGCTCGGCCTCCTTCCTACCAGTCTTAAAACATCTGAAAAAAATATTGTTCTGTGAAGCTTTCAAGGACTACAGTCACTTTCTTAACTAGACAAGTCCTATTTTATTGCACAATCTGTGGGTCATTACTTTTAAGAACCTAAGCAGTGCCCTGCTGGGTGGGACCCCTGGCTCACCTAGCCCCCCAGTTTGTCTGCCCAGTAGCCAGCCAACTGCTCCAAGAAGCCCATGGGTCTCCCAGTAACGGCCATCAGAGGCAGCCCCACTGCCATCTGCTAAGAGCCATGGATCCCCAGGGTTTTCATAAATTGGTCCAACCCTTTTTTAACTACTGCTGCTTTTCCATTTTACCTTTTAACAACTTCTCATAAACCGCCTCAAGCGCCTAAGCAGCAGAAGGTCAACTTAGAAATACATTAACTGCTCATCTTCCCAACTACTTGCCAATTCTTTCAGTCTGGAGGTTCATACTCTGTCTCGTCAAACTGTTTGGGGTGTGAGATCAACATGCAGTAATCATACAGCTGCAGCTGAGAAAAATCAAACTTCCAGCCTGTTCCAAAGTGCTCAAGTGAATGAATAAAACTCAAAATGCTTCCAAGAAATTTCAATCAGGCAGCAGCTTGTACTTCAAGGAGTCCCATTCCCTACCCATTTCATTCCCCACTGTTGGCAAGACTTTGCTTTGCTATTAATTCTCTTCACACACACCCCATTACCTTCCAGGAATACTGGAATGGAAAAAAGTCACATCTGGGGTGCCAGAGAAAATCCTATTCGTGCAAGTATATTTTTAAAAAGTGTATGGGAAGAAGGTTGATCAAATCCATTAATATTTTCAGCCCTAAAGTATGCTGAATTGTACATCTTTAAGGGAAATAAATCCATACACACACACACACACACACAGAAATCTCAAATGCAATAGCTTCTAGACATCATTTGAACCAAATGAAAAGCTTCCAGCAGGTTCTTCAGCAGTAAAAGTGTCACCAGCCTCCTGTTCTTCAAACTAGAAACATGCAGAACACATACAATCCCTGCCATTTCCAGATATGGATGAGAAAAAATATAGGATACTTCTCATATAGCAAGAGTTCACCTACTTTTATTTCTTCTGCATTGAACAAGTCAGCATCTTCCGGACTGTCCATCAGAATCTTGGGCCTGTCTCCATCCTTTGTTCCCCCAGGGCTGTCTCTTCGAGGGGTCTTATGGCCTCCCTGGCGCTCCACTCCAGAACGCTCGCTGCTGGTGTTCCCCATGGCTCCTGAGGTTCAGATGATCGACAGACAATCTTTATTTGGTTGCCCTTGTGAAAGAAGAAAGAAGCAGAGCAGAACAAGCCATGTCATAAGTAGAGGAAACAAACCTCAGTAAAATGCTTAACATGGAACACATTATACTAAATAAGAGGGTTTGTCATGATTTACTACAATGTGATTACTGTAATTAACCAAAGGCTGAAAGAAAGAGGGGCCAACCAACCAACATGCCAGTCTGGCTCCTAGATCAGGGGTCCCCAAACTCCTCAGCCTCTTCATGAAGTTTCAGATGGTTCATTGACCCCTAAACATTTATTATATGAAAATAATTTTAATACTACTTTAGCAAATGGTACAGTAAATAATCCCCTTCATGGATCACTGCCTTGTCGTGGCGAAGGGGCTTGCGTAACTCAGTGAAGCCATGAGCTATACCGTGCAGGGCCACCCAAGACGGACAGGTCATGACAGAGAGTTCTGACAAAATGTGGTCCACTGGAGAAGGAAATGGCAACCCACTCCAGGATCCTTGCCAAGAAAACCCCATGGACAATGTTAAAAGGCTAAAAGATATGATACCGGAAGATGAGCCCCTCAGGTCGGAAGGTGTCCAATATGCTACTGGGGAAGAGCGGAGGGCAATTCCAAGTAGCTCCAGAAAGAGTGAAGCGGCTGGGCCAAAGCCGAAAGGACATTCAGCTGTGGATGTATCTGGAAGCGAAAAGAAGGTCCGATGCTGCAAAGAACAATATTGTATAGGTACCTGGAATGTAAGATCTATGAACCAAGGCAAGCTGGAGGTGGTCAAACATGAGATGACAAGATTGAACGTCGACATCTTGGGAATCAGCGAACTGAAATGGATGGGAATGAGTGAATTTAATTCGGGTGACCATTATATCTACTACTGTGGGCAAGAAGCCCTTAGAAGAAATGGAGTTGCACTCATAGTCAATAAGAGAGTGGGAAAGGCAGTAATGGGGTACAACCTCAAAAACGACAGAGTGATCTCAGTGCGTATCCAAGGCAAACCATTCAATATCACAGTCATCCAAGTCTATGCCCCAACCACTGATGCTGAAGAAGCTGAAGTTGACCGCTTCTATGAAGACCTACAACACCTTCTAGAACTAGCACCAAAAAGATGTCCTTTTCATCATAGGGGATTGGAATGCTAAAGTAGGAAGTCAAGGAGTAATCGGAATAACAGGCAAATTTGGCCTTGGAGTACAAAATGAAGCAGGGCAAAGGCTAATAGAGTTCTGTCAAGAGAACAAGCTAGTCATAGCAAACACTCTTTTCCAACAACACAAGAGACGACTCTACACATGGACATCACCAGATGGTCAATACCGAAACCAGATTGATTATATACTTTGCAGCCAAAGATGGAGAAGCTCTATACAGACAGCAAAAACAAGACCAGGAGCTGACTGTGGCTCAGATCATGAGCTTCTTGCTGCAAAATTTAGGCTTAAATTGAAGAATGTAGGGAAAACCACTAGACCACTCAGATATGACTTAGATCATATTCCTTGTGAGTACACAGTGAAGGTGATGAATAGATTTAGAGGATTAGATTTGGTAGACGGAGTGCCTGAAGAACTATGGACGGAGGTCCGTAACATTGTACAGGAGGCAGCAACTAAAACCATCCCAAAGAAAAAGAAATGCAAGAAAGCAAAATGGCTGTCTGATGAGGCTTTACAAATAGCTGTGGAAAGAAGGAATGCGAAAAGCAAGGGTGAAAGGGAAAGATATAAGCAGCTGAATGCAGATTTCCAGAGAATAGCCAGGAGAGATAAGAAGGCCTTCTTAAATGAACAATGCAAAGAAATTGAGGAAAACAATAGAATGGGGAAGACTAGAGATCTCTTCAAGAAAATTGGAGATATGAAAGGAACGTTTAGTGCAAAGATGGGCATGATAAAGGACAAAAAAGGCAGGGACCTAACAGAAGCAGAAGAGGTGGCAAGAATACACAGAAGAACTATACAAGAAAGATCTTAATGTCCCTGATGTCCACGCTGGTGTGATCACTGACCTTGAGCCAGACATCCTAGAGAGTGAAGTCAAGTGGGCCTTAGGAAGCATTGCTAACAACAAAGCTAGTGGAGATGACAGGATTCCAGCTGAGTTATTTAAAATACTAAAAGATGATGGTGTTAAAGTGCTGCACTCAATATGCCAGCAAGTTTGGAAAACGCAACAGTGGCCACGGGATTGGAAAAGGTCAGTTTACGTTCCAATTCCAAAGAAGGGCAACGCCAAAGAATGCTCAAACTATCGCACAATTGCACTCATTTCACATGCTAGCAAGGTTATGCTCAAAATCCTACAAGCTAGGCTTCAGCAATATATGAACCGAGAACTACCGGATGTACAAGCTGGGTTTCGAAGAGGCAGAGGAACTAGAGATCAAATCGCCAACATTCGCTGGATCATGGAGAAAGCACGAGAGTTCCAGAAAAATATCTACTTCTGCTTCATTGACTATGCAAAAGCCTTTGATTGTGTGGATCACAACAAACTGTGGCAAATTCTTAAAGAGATGGGAATACCAGACCACCTTACCTGTCTCCTGAGAAATCTGTATGCGGGCCAAGAAGCAACAGTTAGAACCGGTCATGGAACAACCGATTGGTTCAAAATAGGGAAAGGTGTACGACAAGGCTGTATACTGTCACCCTGCTTATTTAACCTATATGCAGAGTACATCATGAGAAATGCCAGGCTGGAAGAATCACAAGCCGGAATTAAGATTGCAGGGAGAATCATCAACAACCTCAGATATGCGGACGATACCACCCTAATGGCAGAAAGTGAAGAAGAACTAAAGAGCCTCTTGATGAGGGTGAAAGAGGAGAGTGCAAAAGCTGGCTTGAAACTCAACATTAAAAAAACTAAGATCATGGCATCTGGACCCATCAATTCCTGGCAAATAGAAGGGGTAGAAATGGAAGCAGTAACAGACTTCATTTATTTGGGCTCCAAGATCACCGCAGACGGAGACTGCAGCCATGAAATTAAAAGACGCTTGCTCCTTGGGAGGAAAACTATGGCAAGCCTAGATAGCATATTAAAAAGCAGAGACGTCACCTTGCCAACAAAGATCCGCATAGTCAAAGCTATGGTTTTTCCAGTAGTAATGTATGGCTGTGAGAGCTGGACCATAAAGAAGGCTGAGCGCCGAAGAATTGATGCCTTTGAACTGTGGTGCTGGAGAAGACTCTTGAGAGTCCCCTGGACTGCTAGGAGGTCAAACCAGTCAATCTTAAAGGAAATCAACCCTGATTGCTCATTGGAAGGATCGATAATGAAGCTCAAGCTCAGATATTTTGGCCACCTAATGCGAAGAGAGATCTCTTTGGAGAAGACCCTGATGCTGGGAAAGATTGAAGGCAAAAGGAGAAGAGGACGGCAGAGGATGAGATGGTTAGATAGCATCACTGAAGCAATGAGCATGAAACTGAGCAAACTCAGGGAGGCAGTGAAGGACAGGAAGGCCTGGCGCAGTATGGTTCATGGGGTCACGAAGAGTCGGACACGACTTAACGACTAAACAACAACAACAGTAAATAATAATAGAGACAACTCAAGGCTGCTGTCACTGGTGGCTGACCGTCCAACCCTGAGTCACGCCGCCTTGCCGCTAGTCAGCTCACCTGCAGGACTACAGACTGGCACGGAGCTCTTCAGAGATCCCAAAAGGTAAACTGACCCCAACTGACCTTCCATCATTCATCCATCACCTACTGATCCCAGAGATTTACTGACCCCCCTTGGATAGTCCTATCGACCCACCCTTTGGGGAGCCACGGCCTAGATTTACAATCTAGCAAGTATTTTGGAAGGAAAAACGGCCTATCATCATCAATCATCATCAAGAGAGAAGTCCGCCCACGTGGTCTTATGCTGGACTTCTTGAACGGGGGCGCAAGGAGGATGGATGCGAAGCCACGGTCAGCACCGCATCCTCCCCCCAGGCTATCAAATCCGGGCAGCCCAACGAGGGGCCGCAAAGCCGCCTCGGCTGGCAGGGATGGACGGATCTGCCAGGCAACGCTGCAGTCTGAGAGAACCAGGCGGGGGCTGGCCCTGGGCCCGGACTGGAAGCCCAGGAGTCCCCGGGCAAAAGTTGCCGGGCCGCACCGGCTCACCTCGCGGGGCTGTCGTGAGCGCAAGACGGGGAAGGAGCGGGGCTCCCAACTCAACGCCCCAACCCGCGCTCCTTGGAGGACAAATGGTGAAACAGCGCTACACTCGGCCTCCCCCACCCCTGGCACCGCGCTCTGCACATGCTCAGGAGCCCCTCAGTTACCCTACGTTGGAAGACCCGCCGGCTGTCCACTCCACCCCGCAACGTTCACAGCCCGGAGAGGCTCCGCGGCTCAAGCCGCCCCCTTCCTTCCCGCGCCGCTGAAGGAGAAGCCGCCGGCGCCAACCACAACACTCCGGCTCCCTTCGCCTCCGGACGCGACTTCCGACCCCGCCCCGACCGAGCGGGAGCCGCCTTCCGGTTCCTTTAAGCGGCCGGCGCGCGAGACTCCGGCGCGCGCATGCGCACCAGGGTCCTCGCGCCGGCCGGAGTCAAAGGGGCCGGCGCGCCTTTGCTTCCCCGGGAGGCGCGCAGCCGCGGGTCAGGGCTCCCGGCTCTGGGCTGCAACAGCGCAGGCGGCCAGGAGGGGGCAGCGATAGACCGGATCTGGCATCTTCATCTCCCAAGGACCTGGATAGGCAGATGTTGTCTGACGATGACGATGAGGACGATGTATTGGCTGCCCAACTCCAGTGGACTCTGGGCGGCGTATCCTCCTCATCCTCCTCATCCTCCTCCCGCCTTTGCTCTCTCCCAGGGCCTTTCCCAGCCGAAAAGAAGCCCCTTCCGCCGAGTTTACCTTCAGGGGCCGCTAGTGGGAAACTCGAGGTTGGCACCTGGCGTGCGCCAGCCACTGGGCCAGCTTTATCGCAGACTCTTGCCTGAAGCGGCCGGTGTGGTTTGCGGAGACCGCCAGAGCTGCGAGAACACGGTTCATAGTTTAACCCTACATCGGTTTACGTCTTTATATGCAACGATACCTATGGTGTATGTGCGCTGCCTACTCGCCAGACTCCAGGCAGCCGCTCGCCCTAGAGGAGCGGGCGAGTTATGCCAAAAGACGGCTTTCCTCTGCCTGCCCCCTGCCCACGATCTCCCTGCCTTCAGCACCCCTCCCAAATTCGGCCAGGTCCTCAGAGGCTCCCACGGGGGACAGTCTGTAGCTTTCGGGGCGATTTGCGACAGATCCAGATCCAGGAGATTTCTACGAAATGTTCACACGGAACTTTAATCGGGAGCAAACTTCGAAATGAAATCTCCTCGTGGCTGGCCTACAACAGCATATCGTCACCAAAGCTGGCAGATTAAAAACTCCGAGGACGAGTTTGTATTGCCACGGAAGCGTACAGATCAACCAGCCTGGACCGGCCTTCGTTAATACTGCAACATCCGTTTGTACAAGACTTCACTTCACCCCCGGGATCCAGCTGCGTGCCCTAAACAGATGCCCACAGGGTAAAACGTTGGCATTTTACTTGCACCCTGCTAGTTTCATTGTCCCCATTTCTTCGGCTTTGCAGCATGTGTCCTTCCGACGCTGACTTGCTGAAGCACCTGCTGTCTATTTGCGCACCCTCTGGGGAGGGAAAGCCACGCTGGGCACATCCGGCCTGCACCAATTACGTCATCCGTGCCATTTATGCTGTGCGGTCACGATGCACACGATGTCCTGGGGCCTCTTAGGGACCCTTCTGGCTCGAACATACCATTTCTTACAGGAGACGACCTCGGGAGCCCAAACATTTGGCAACCGATGAACGCCCGGTGCAGATTTGATGTTTGGTCTGCTCCGGTCTGACACACGCCTGTCAAATTTCTTTCTTCGCTGACATCAACAGGAACAGGGGATTTCAACAGGATCCGGGTCCAGAACCCCTGCAAATGGACACTGGGCACGCTCCGAGGTCCCTGCAGTGCTTTCCGCAAGCTGTTCCTCTCCATTCGTTCACCTGCTTTGAGCCTGGATGACATTCCAGCCTTTTTGGCAGCACCTGCTCGGGCAGGAAAGGTGGAGGAGGTGAATTCTATCCGCAGCTCGGCCTCCGGCATTCAGCCACTAAAGAGTAATTATAGACTTCCGACGCTGTTATTTGTGTCGGGCAGATGGACGGCGTTCGGGAGGCAGATGAGGAAGGAAGCAGGTGGAGCAAGGAACCGGACCAAGCATTACACGAAGTTGAGTTAGCATGTACATCATGGTTAAAGTATGTTTTATGGAATTGGCTGGAGCCTGTAACCCAACCATAAATCATGATGTGCAAACCTAATGGTCTTCTTGGTGTAGCAGACTAAGCCAAAACTAAGCCTGTGACGTTTGGCTGACTTCACTCTCTATGCCAGGGTTTCTCAACTTAGACAACTTTAAGATGTGTGGACTTCAACTCCCAGAATTCCCCTGGCTGGGGAATTCTGGGAGTTGAAGTCCACACATCTTAAAGTTGTCTAGGTTGAGAAACGCTGCCCTATGCTAAGCTAGAGTGCAAAGTCAGCCGACATGATTTGCTTATTGTGTGTTTGGTGTCCTGTGGGAACCCACAAAACAGTGTTTAGTAAACCCAGTTTCACTTTCATTCAAACATAGGCTTGTACCCAGGATGTCAAAAAAGTCCAGATGGCATCTCCCACAGTGCAATCATAACAAACTGAAGTGGGTTGGGATAAGAGAAAATGACCAACCCAGAGTCACCCAGGGCGCTCTCATGGCTGTGTCAACCTAGGTTTCCCTTCCCAGACCAACATCTAAACCCCTACACCATGCTGGCACAAGGCCAAGGTTGACCTGGCTGTGACTTGGCCTCCTATTCATTTATTGATAGAAACCAAGGGCTAAAACCTTGGAACAACATCAGTCCAGCTTCATGGGCCACCCCGGAGGGCTCAACCGCACACTGATGCAGAGGCAGATCTGGGCCTCCCAGGCAACTGGTCTGGGAGCTTGGCCACTTGCCGAAATAAAACCTCTCGCAACGGCACTGGTGTAAATGTCTGCTGGGTTCTCACCCCATCTAGATATCTGGGTATATTTAGCAGGTCCTCTCTAAGATTACAGATCAGGGTTATGCAGGCACTGCTGTTTTGCAGCCCAGCTGTCCTCAAGACCTGGAGGAGGCTAACCTGATCCAGGGACGCTGAGCATCAGTTTCCTGCCCCATCTGTCTCTGCCTGTAAACCATGCCAAGGCGGGGAGGCAGAGATTTGGGACTTGAGTCATCCAGAAATGCTTAGAATGGTAAGGAAGGAGGGGAGGATCTGACAGCTGAAGCCGAAGGCCAGAATGCACTCCTGTCCCACTCTTAAGACAACAAAATTATGTTGGCCCAACTTGCTAATTACAGCTAAAAAGGAGTGGGGTGGTCTGACCTCCAAGACACCGTCCGGGAAACCCAGCTGCTGTCTTTGCATGTAGTATGAACCAGGCCATCAAATTAAGCTGAAGTATTTCAGACATGGCTTTCAACCCGTTCCACGTGAATACTGTATGGCAATTTTGTGAATTCCCGTTTGAGTTTAGTGGCACGAACCTGCCAAGTCACACATTCTTTTAATGTCCTAAGATATCAACCCCAAAGAGAAGCATTTTCATGGGGGATTCGGTTTGTGTTGTCTATGCGATCGTGAAGGGTTCGCATATATATCAAATACACCCACCCACTGAATTAGGAGTTTAGTATGTCCTGTAAACCCCACCTGCGTGGTCAGTTGAGGGAGCTGCGTGCCATACAAGCCCAGCTGCGCTTCAAGGCTAGATTCATACAACACACTTGGTGTATTTACCAAATCAACCCATCCGATGGGTTTGCATATATGCTGAAGCATAAACGAAGGCCACAGGTTCTAAGTGAAAATGTGGTTAGTTATTGTAGTTCTGTGGGTTGTGTGAACACAGTCTTGGGGTCAGAGAGGAGCAAGAAGTCATAAAAAACAACCCAAGATTAAAACTAGCCAGGTTTAACATGCAGTGAAGTCTGCTGGAATTACCCAGGCATTTTTTTTTTCTATTTTGGCAAGTCGCTTCTTGCATTCACTGGGTTCACACAGCAAACTATCCAGTCCTGTGGTTTGGCTTAAGCGATTTTGTCAGCCCAGCCCTTGTCATCTCTAAACCACGATTTGTGACGGTGTGATATTTATTTTATTTTATTTTTATTTATTTATTTAACTTGTCCCCGCCCATCTCCCCACAATGGAGGAGCCAAGCCTCTATGACTTCTTAAACAAGCCACAGCTTAGCATGAGCCTGAATGCCACACCATGGGCTGGCTGGCACAGCTAAGCGCCAAACTCTGGTTTACAAATTCCGATGGCAAATGTCACATTACGTATGAAGCCAGAGCAGAACAGTACAAAATTACAGTGGGTTAGGTTTACCACGGACCCTCCGGTCCATAGATGGCAGTTCTTTGTGGACTCACCTAGACTGCATTCAGTGAACCCAGTGGCCAGGTTCACCCAACATCCTAGACTAGTACAAATTAAGACTGGGTGGTTTGGGATTTCATGGGGTTGGGCGGATCCAGTTTTCACACATTGCATGGATCACCAAACCATACTGTATCACCGCGGTGTACGTCTGGGCAGAGTGGAAGAAGTCACCTACTGAGTTTTCTTAATCCAGATGGAGGAGAAACGTAGTACGTGGACCCAGCTGGTGGGACTTAATTCTGAGTCCGCAGATAAGACTACCTGGTTGGTTAACTCTGTTCCAAGCTGGTGCTTCCCTCTGGAGCAGGCATCTTGACCTGGCCTTGCTTTCACTGCTCCTTTCTGCCTCTTTTCCAGCCCCAGCCGCCCTTCCCCGATCCCTGCAACTTTTGGGGTCACTCCTGTAAGAATCCCCGTCTTTGGTCCCCTCCCAGCTGGTTTCCACATCTATACAGAAATGATGGAACAACGGAATATACAAACCAATGCAAGTTTATTCTTCGATTCCCTTGACAAGCAGGACTTTTTCTAATTCCGCAACCTCACCGAGCGGCTTTGATCCCCTTTGTTCATGACCATGAGAGCACCTTAAAAATAGGAGGAGTGACTGAATCTTTTGATATTCCTCTGTTTCTAAACAGGGAGGCACTCCGTTTCTCGTTGCCATTCAACCCATGATCAAGAATTGCTGGGTCCAGCACTACAAAGGGTAAGAGGCTAATATTTCCTTCACAGTAACAACATGCTAAACCTGATTAAATTTCAGTGCCGCCTTTTCATCTCCCCACCGCCACCACTTGAGTTTGTCAACTTCTCAGGGTAACCCCAAAAACTGTGTCTTTAGCAGAAGTTCAAGGGGCAGGCAATAACTTTAATTTCCGAGCTTCTCTTTCTGCAGATCAGGTCATCCAAAAAGACACAGAAAGGACCGGTTTATCCCCCACCCAAGGCCACCCGAATTACTGCCGCTATCCACCAAGGAGCCATTGTTCTCTGGATAATACATGCTTCATACAACTCACAGACAGATGAATACAGCCACTGGAAAGAGGCATGATCAAAACAGATGCATTACAGACATTGTAAAGAGAAAATCAGACACGTTCCTGCCAAGAAAAAAAAAAGAGTGGAGCCAGTTTCAAGGAGAAAAAGCGATGTCCTTACAGTTGGACTGGAGAGAAGGTAACGCAAGGAGAAAAAGTTCATTCTAGGACAGGAGTCAAGACTTTGGCAAGCCACCACATCTACAAAATAGAGCATTTTCAGTTTTTCCCCAGGAGAAAACTGGTCAGCGGTGCACAGCAGGGAAGGCAATCTGGAGGTGGAAGAAATCCACTTTCTGTGGCTGT
This sequence comes from Python bivittatus, assembly GCF_059951505.1. NCBI lineage: Eukaryota > Metazoa > Chordata > Lepidosauria > Squamata > Pythonidae > Python > Python bivittatus. Next base: position 1,207,554 of record NW_028277066.1, on the reverse strand, counting down.
GTCCCATGGATGCGTTCATCCCTGGTGTCCTGAGGTGCTAAACTGAGTTCACGGGTGGAAGCCAAAAGTCCAAGGAGACCACCGCCTCATCTAACATTGTCTAGGTCAGGTCTTGCATCCATCACAATCCAGAAATTTCAGCCAGCCACGTTCTCCAGCCTGGGAAACATCCGATGGAGAAGAGTTGAGCGCAGAAGCCTAGGACAGGGGAGGTGAGCTACAGCATACACTTCTGGCATGCATGAAAATGGAGTGGTGGGTTTGCAAGGAGGAGGAAGGGAAGTTCCATAACGACACTCTTTAAGAAAAACAGGCAATTTTTTCTCTTTTTCTTTTTCCTGTTTGGGTTCTTCTCGGAAGGGACTGCTAATCTTAACGTACAGCACCCCAACCAGCAATCACTTGAGATTTTCACCCGTGCCTTGAGCCAGGTTAAATCAAACCTCCCGGATTAAAAGATCTGGGGCGGCTTGTTGGGCGTCCATGTTTCCCTTTCTTCACAGGACAGACCTCGTCCCACGGGCTTGAAGATGGGACGCTTTCACATTTTGAAGTTTTGAATGTCTTTGAATTCAGATGGTGTGCTGCATTGCAGAAAAAAATTAAATAAAGACGGGGAAACCCAGGGGAAGGGAGGGGAGGGAGAGGCAGAGAAATGGAGAGAGAGCAGAGAAAGTTTGATGAAGTAAATTATTCATCGGCAAGGCCTAATGGACACATTATTTAATGGTTCTTGTTCCCATTAAACAAGCAACCCCCTGCATTAGCAGCCTGGTGCACTTCTGAATCAAAAGCATTAAGTTCCTGTTGACAGATGTCACCTCCCTAACACAAAAAGCTGAATTATGCATCAGGGGGATCTAAAAAAATCAATACAAATCCCAGTTGTCAGGAAATGGCTTGAAGTTGGCTAATGTTCGATGCTTCTCTTCTTTGCCTTAATGTTTTCATAAACTCCTCCACCTTTAACATGGAAGACACCATCAGGGTCCCCTTAGGACATTTCTGGAGACCCTGCAGTGTGACCTTGGAGCACCAAGGGTGACCCAACACCCAACCGTGGCAACAGCTGAGGCTGGAGAAACTCTCCCACTGGGGTTGCCAACTGACCAGAAAAGGCAGGGCTTGAGCCGTTCCTATGCAAATAGCAGGGTGATTTTCTGCCAGAACGTTATCATGCCAGCCTACTGCTGTCTCCTCTGTGCAAATGGGCTCTCTTCCAAAGCAGAGTTTCTCTCGCAGCTGCCCATTTTCATTTTCTAAGAATGCCTCTGTGGGCCCCAAAGCTATTCTGGTAAATCATGACCGGCCTCAAGCAGAGGTTCTTCCAAGCACTGCTGATCAGGACTCCCCGGAGTCTGTCCGAAACCTCCCAGCCTTCAACTTTCTTGGTAATTTGATTTCAGCACGATGGAAAATTGCATGCCCAATTCTGTACTCTGGTATCATGGTTTTCCCTTTGCAATCACTTGCCTGTTTTCTAACCTAAGGAACTCCAAACGCAGAAAGCTTTTTCTGTAGGGATCTCATCCCCCATGAAATGCCTTCCTATTGGCCACCTGACCCTTTATTAGCAAGCACGTAAACAATAGACTTTCAAAAATGTGCAATCTTCTGCTTGCTTAATTAAAGGCGCTCTTGGAGTTGATGGAATCATCTCAGAGCAATTAATCTCGCCCCTGCCAATGGGAACATGATGTTTTTGAGTTCCGAACACAAAAGCATCGATCTGAAGAGTGGGGAGGGACCCCAAGGATCACCTAGTCCAGTGTTTTTCAAACTTGGCAACTTTACGATGGTAGACTTCCACTCCCAGAATTCCCTAGCCAGCACGGGTGGACTTCAACTCCCAGAATTCCGGGAGTTGAATTCCACCCATCTTAAAGTTGCCAGGTTTGAAAAACACTGATCTAGCCCAACCTTCTGGAATGTGCAGGAAAACCAATTAAATTGTCCTTGAGAGATGGCCCTTCTTAAAAACCTCCCAAGATGGAGGACCTGCAGCAACAGGGAGATTGCTCATATGAAAGAACAGCCAGTGTAAGATGCAAATTTGCACCAGCTGGAGTTCCAGTTTCTTCAGGTCAAGCAACTGATCCTTTTGGTGAAGAGAAAGCGCTCATCATATACAAACCCAGCACCCCCCCCCCCGCCCTGACCTCATTTCTCCCAGGCAGAGCAGAAGACCTGATGATTCACGAGAAGACAGATCTGTTTCTCCACCCAAACAACTTTGGGTAGTGAGAAGTGGAAGGAAACCTCTATGGTTGTCAGTCCGAGGATACAACCATCAAACTGCCCTGCCTACTCGGCTATTTGCCCGTTCTCATAACCAGAAACAACATGCTGGTTCACAAGTGCCAGAGGTGAAACCCTGCTGCAAACTCAGCAACACTTTAGCTGTTGGAACATCATCCTTCCTTTATTGATGGGGAGAAATGGACATTGATCGGCAACTGGCTGCCGCAAAACGTTGTTTGTTCTCAACAGCTGGAAGGGGCCTGCCATCAAATGTGCCTCTGGCTGAGGGCTGCTCCAGCCTGGCCTGGTCCAGCCTCTAAGAAGCTGGTTAGGAGAAGGTATTTCAGGACAACGTTGGGTCGCTGGCACCAACAATGCTTGGATCTCCTCTCGTCGGAGTTTAGTTCTGAACTTGACTTTCCTCCTTTCCACCGACAGATGGCACTCAAGGCAGCTCCCGGAGAGAAAAATGGCATAAAAACTCAATTAAAAACATAATTAAATGTGTATTAAGAACACAAAAGCTTCCTCAACGTGTACATTTATAACCCATGTTCACTGATGACCTGGATAGGCGAGCAGGTTTTGGAGTGCCAGCGAACTTGGCTCGGAAGTGCCCAACCTCACTACCCCATCACGCTGCGGGTGCGACCCACACACAGCCGTGCCCAAGAGGTCAACTCACGAACACAGCATTGCATGTTAAGCTCTGCCCCTTTGTGTGTGTGTCACAGGGTCATTGGACGGATGAAAGGGGCAGAGCCTGCAGCTTTTGGCATTTTGACCAAGGCAGGGGTGTCTGCAGACATTGACCACGATGGGGCAAAGCTCTGCCCATTTGCTGTGGGCATTGCACTCTCTTGACTTTTTGGACCACACCCTGCAGACACCCCTGGATGAAGGCATCGGATCCTACAGATGCCTCTGCATGTTGGCTAAACTCTGGATCTTGGGAAGCTTGCTTGGAAGTCATTTTTGGACAAATGCCCTTCTTGAAATAGGTGCATTGCAAATGAAAGGTGCAACGAAGACCTAACCCCTCAAAGAGTTCCACACGATTGATCCCTCTTTGGCCCAAAATGTGTCATTACTGTTGTACGATAGTAGTAATGGTGTTGTGAGGACACTAACAGAGGGGTCAATCAATCCTGAGGTGGGGTCAATTCCAAACAGGCCCAGTTTGGCATAGGGTTAAACTAACCACTCCATCCACACCTCTGTCCCTTGTGAACATCTCACCAGAGCAGTGTTTTTCAACCTTGGCGACTTGATGAGGTGTGGACTTCAACTCACAGAATTCCCCAGCCAGCCATAGCTCTTCAAGTTGCCAAGGTTGAGAAACACTGCACCAGAGGGTTCACTGCCCCTTCCAATGTCTATTGCTGAGATAAAGTCCTAGAGCGGCCCTGGGAGAATGGGGTTTCTCTAGGCCACTCCATCTTTGTGTTCATTTGGCTTCCATCTCATCGGTGGCCACCTCGGAGGTGCAGAAACAAGGCAAACATGGGTAAGATACATGTCCCTGTCTGCAGGGGCGATCACCTCAATTGACCCACTGTGGAT